>NW_028262346.1:3777500-4386500 GCF_047370975.1 Nipponia nippon
GACTTTCCCCTCATGAACCCGTGCTGGCTGGGGCCAATGACTGCCTTGTCTTTCAGGTGTTTTTCAGTAACTCCCAGAATAATCTTCTCCATAATTTTGCCAGGCACAGTGGTGAGACTGACAGGCCTGTAGTTACCAGGGTCATCCCTGTTGCCCTTCTTGAAGATTGGGACAATACTTGCCAGCTTCCAGTCAACTGGGACCTCCCCAGATTGCCAAGAGCATTGAAAAATCATTGAGAGAGGTCTCGCTATGACATCAGACAGCTCTTTCAGTACCCTCGGATGAATCCCATCGGGCCCCATTGACTTATAGGGATCCAGCTGGAGCAGCAAATCCTGCACAAGTTTGGGGCTGGTTGGGAGTTTGTTGTTCTCGCAGTCATGGTTCTCTAGCCCAGGGCTCTGGGGGTCCCAGAGCCCATCATCGGTGTTGAAGACCGAGGCGAAGAAATCGTTAAACTTCTCTGCTTTGTCTATGTCCCTGTTTGTGAGGTGACCATGCTCGTGAAGTAATGGGCCAATGTTATTTCTGGCCTGCCTTTTTAAATATGTTAATAACAAAAAGCCCTTTTTATTGTCCTTCACAGTACTGGCCAGCTTCAGCTCCAGTTCAGCTTTGGCCGCGCATATTTCCTCCCTACAGTGGCGAACAGCCTTTCTGTAGTCCTCCCATGTCACCTGACCTTGCTTCCACTGGTCATACATGTTCTTTTTTTGTCATCAGAAAACTCATTTCCTGGCAAATTCACTGGTGAAACCCTTCATTTTCTAAATTCTATAGTGCCCATTGTTGCAGCAAAAACTCTTGTGTGCTCTACCGTTGCAATATCTGTATTTTGTCAGAGACTGTATAGTCTTTGGGGATTCTCCCAGTTAATTGGAAACATAGAAGTAAGATGCCTTCACACATCCTAGAGCATCTGGAATATACCAGAAAGTGTTCTAGAGTCCACACTGCCTGGACTGTCCTTAAAGTTCATGAGGATTTGGGTATTTTGGGGGTTGGAAAATACTCACATTTAGCTTTTTAACCCCTCCTAAGTGCAGACACTTTCTGAAAGCAAGGAGGAAGCAGTGGACTTACACTTTTTTTACAGTTGTGGTTCCTCAAGCTCTACTTGAGAATTATTCTGTATGTTTTATTTTCAACTCTAATTTATAAATGTGCATTAGTCCCAGCATGAGACCTTCATATTCCTGTTCAGGATCTGGAACATTCCACATCTGATCTTCCTTGCCTTTTTGCAGAAAGGGGATATCATGTTGCAGAAAATCAACCAAAAAACCAACTGTATTATATACTAACAGCAGGCAAACATCCAGTGGCACAGGCAGTAGCCTACTCCTGCTTGAATAGTACTTGCATATAACATTAGGTCCAGTTGTCCAACATGAACTTTTAACAGCTCATGTTTGAGCATGAAAGTCAGTCACATAGCCCCATTTCTAGCCTCTGGTAAAAAAACCCACAGGTGGAATCAGTCTCCTGTTCTTGCTGCCATGCGGTATTGCTATGTGGCAAGGAGAAACACTCCCTCCTACCTATAACCAGAGTTGCTTCTGTTTCTGCATTTTGGGTTTTTGTCATGTTGTACACATAGCTATTGGAAGGTGTGAGTTCAGTCCCTAGTCCTTGTATAGACTTCCGCAAGCAAAGTGAGCCCTGATCCAAGAAAAGGATGAACAAAGTTCCAGGCAGCTTCTGCAGAATTTAGGTTCCTATCTCTGACACTGATGCAGAAGCATCCTTCTAACAGCTCAGTTGTCCAACAACATGCAAGCACCTCTATTTTCCCAGTGAAGTACCAAGCAACCTTGGAAGAAGACACTGGAGACTCACCATCCAAGAGCCACAACTGCTAAGCAACAGCCTCAGACGTTGCTCTCTCTAACCTGCAATCTTTGCATTGTACCTATGCAGCAGTTCAGCCTCAACAGCAAAGCCCAGCTCTGGGATCCAAAAGAGATGGACATAGATGATGGGGACTATGGGGCTTATGCTGGTGTGGTGACCAGCCTTTCAGAAGTGTTTTGCTCAAGACGCAGAAGATGTAAAATTTCAGTCTCCCCCATAACTCCACAGTTGTCTAATGGCTTCTTTAGATTTTTCTCTGCTTATCAAGTAATTTTCTGTAAAATCACTTCATTGTAAGTAGAGCTGAGATTTGCCCAGTTAAGATCCTTAATTCCTGTTCTGGATTTGACCAGATAAAGTTCTCTTGGCACAACAGGAATTTTACTGCTTCCTTGGTCCCATTCTTTGTCTGACTCATTTAAAATACGAGCTTTCATGGGAAGGTACTGGGTTTTATTTTGTGTTTGATATAGTGCCTATGAAACCTTATCTTCCCTTGAGTCTCTGGCTCTGGTCTTTAGTGATACTAAAGAATGATGAGAAATAGAAAGGCAAATGCTTTTTAAGACAAAATTTCCTGCTCCTCCCCATTCTGAAATCCATAGATCTCACTTTGCATAGCATTTTCATAAACAGAGAAAACTCTCTATAGCAATGAAATAAAATTAAGATACAGTACTACCCCACAGAACACCCATCATACTTTCAAAATAGACCATTCACTTACTGTAAAGGTTATTTCAAGCCAAGAATCCATTTATTTGAATGTATTTCCATTTTAATCAATATCCTTTAGAAATGGCCTCTCTTTTAGTCATGTAAGGTGAATTAATATAATTTTAAGGACATGTATTTCTTTTCTAAATGTTCTTATATGGCAAGGACATATGTGAGATTGTATTTTTACCTCTGGTAGATGTGAGTCAACAGCACTTTCTTTATGTTAGTGCAATAAGAAGATGAGTGCCAGAGGCAAGACTTTCAGAAGAGGAGATGTTTGTACAGCACCTGAACACTGTGGTGACAATCCCTCATTTGTAATCCCAAGAGATCTCTTAGCAGCTCTGCAAAACCTTACTTTCCTCCTGAAAACCTGAGCTACATTCCACCAAAACCAACTGAAAGACTTCCATTAACTTCAACAGATTTTCAATCAAGGTCTTATCCAAGATGAGTGCTTTCTTTTAATATGTGAATAGGATGTAATTACCTTTCATTACATCAAATGTAGCAGAAGATGGGCAAGTAGTTTTTTCTGCTTGGGCTTGTACATTTTTGTAACATTTGCAAAATGCTGACTTATGCACACAGTTACTCTTGAAACACAGTTATTCATATATAAATCTGCATTTGTGTTTAAATGTCACTGGTAACAAGAACGCTTCTGGTAACAAATTTGTTTATCAAATATACATCAGAAAATGGCATATTAAATAACAAAATGTTTAATAAAAGATATGCTCAGCATTTTTACAGATAGCCTGGGACTCGTCCAACAAACCCTGATGTAAAAAGAAACGCTATCATTAATGCCTAAGGATCCGGATTAAACCTATAATGGGAAATTCTCAGATTTTTGCTTTCTCTACACTTCTGAAGTGCAGTTTTTCACACTGGGACCAGACTGTATGCCTCTATGGACTGAGCTCATAGCCTGAAGTCAAGGGAAGGACTCCTGTGGGTTTCAGGGGAGTCTGAAAAGTCTTCCCTTCAAAAAGTAATAGTTCTACTGATTTTTTTTTCTTTTTTTTTTTTAATCTGAGAGACATCTGAAATTCATTATCATGTTTAGATTTCAGGGGGATTATTAGTTTGATGACAAGAAATGTTCAAGGATGACAAGGATGATCAAAGTTATGAAACAACTCTTATGTAAAGAACAGCAAAGACGACTGGGACTCAGCCTGAGGAAAAAAAAATGTGGGAAGATATGCTACTGGTCTTAAAATCAGGGACGATAACATGGCAAAGGTAAGCTTTTTGAAAGACTTCATTTTTCTCTCTAGAATTGAGAAGTAGAAAGTGAGGCTACCAGATGGCAGGCACAAAGTAAATAATAACAGGGGAGGCTAAATCAGCCTTGGAGTTGCTTATGTCTCTTCCCTGACTGCAAAGGGAACCAAAGGTCTCAGTGCGGTTACCTAAATAAGGAGGCTAATGACATGTGAGATGCACTAAGGTATCTGAGGCATCCATATGGAATTATCCACACAAGACCTATAGAAGAGCAGTACCTCTCTGGAGTGGTACTGGAGGGTGGAGGAAGATCCTGGAGCATTTTCAGTGGTGCTGGAGTTGGGCCCTGTTGTGGTTTAACCCCAGTCGGCAACTAAGCACCACACAGCCTCTTGCTCACCCTCCTTCACCCCCCCAATGAGATGGGGGAGATAATAGGAAAAAAAAAAAGTAAAACCCATTGGTTAAGATAAAGACAGTTTAATAGGACAGCAGATGAAGAGAAAATAATAATAATAATAACAATAATGATAAAAGAATATACAAAATAAATGATGCACAATGCAATTGCTCGCCACCCGCTGACTGATGCCCAGCCAGTTCCTGAGCAGCGATTACTGCCCCCTGGCCAACTCTCCCCAGTTTATATACTGGGCATGACATCATATGGTATGGAATAGCCCTTTGGCCAGTCTGGGTCAGCTGTCCTGGCTGTGCTCCCTCCCAGCTTCTTGTGCACCTGGCAGAGCATGGGAAGCTGAAAAGTCCTTGACTAATGTAAGCACTATTTAGCAACAACTAAAACATCAGCGTGTTATCAACATTATTCTCCTACTAAATCCAAAACACAGCACTATACCAGCTAGTAGGAAGAAAATTAACTCTATCCCAGCTGAAACCAGGACAGGCCCAAAGCATTATACTTTGAAATTAGTCACCTTGTGCTATAGTTTCTCAAGATTCTGGGTCTGGTGGAAAAATCTGGGTGTGAATTCCAGCTTTGCACTCTTTCTCATTTCTGGGTGGCAAATAACTGCCCTTCAGATGTATTGGGGTATCCATGAAGCCACTCTCTAGTACAGGTAACGAAAATAGGAAACAACAGGTGGGTGCAGAGAATTCGGCAGCATGCAAAATCAGCACAACAGAGAGGTGATTTTTACCTCTGTTTACAGCTTCGGTGAGACTGATATCAGAACACATTTGAAAAGATACTGAAAAATTGTCAAGGATGCAGTAAAGAGCCAGAAAAAAATATTAGCAAGTTTAGAGAAATGCCTTGCAGTGAGAGATTTAAGCAGCTCATTCTGTCTAGCATATCAAAGATGTATTTTAGTATAACCTGAAAGTCAAAACTGAATGATTCAAAATGGTAAAGTCAAAAAGCAATGGCTTTGTTAGGAGGCCTAACCCTCTGTCTTGATGTGACAATGCATCTTAACACAATTACAATTATTTATTTGTAGGCTGGGACAAAGTTATGTGGCCCTTTCCTAAATTTGAAAAATGTTTATAAATATGTTTATATATGTGATGCTTAAGGAATAATAAATATGTAATTCTAGGTTTAGAAGAATTTCTATTATTATATTAAATGTTTTATTGAATGAGTGGTTGGGGTAATTGCAGAAATCCACAGACAATTTCTGTTTCCTCCCAGAGAGATGAAAAGAAGAAAGAAGAAATCTCATTTTTGTTATAGAATGTTATTAAATGATTTTTCCTAGGATCTCATAGACAGAAAATGTATAGAAACTGGTTTCCAAGGCCACAGGAACTCATTGAACTTTCTTTTCTCTCCTGTATCTCTTCCCATGAAGTTCACAAGGAAAACAAGTGTAAAATTTCTCAAAAAGCTCTATCAATGTTATTAAAAGGGATTCAAGACATACAAATGCTTTCCTATAACAGTAAGGAAAACATGGATAATTCCTCTTCTCCATTACCCGCTGAGCCTTGTTTATCCACAGCATCCCTGCAGTAGTATGGTGTCTCTCTGGCTCCTTCTCATCATATGCTCATTAGTCATTAACCAACTGCATTTCCACAGGTGGGGACCGGCAGCAAAAGCGATGAATGGCTTCCACGAAATGTGACTCCAGCTCTCCTCACTGCAAGACAACTCTGATGGCAGAGGGAGCATCAAGTCACTCCACCACCACGTGTCATATCGCATTCACATTGCAGCTTTTTTCTTTCTTGTAGACAGACAGAAATGAAAAGGAAGTCCATCGGCACTCTTCAAATGGCCAGAAGCAAGCCGAGTCAGATACACAAGCTGTATAGTCATGCCAGCACACAGTCTTTCCCAAGCCATGAGCTTGTACCAGATGATAGAGCCCAGTGCCACGTGAACCACCATCTGCCCAGCTTAGTGGATGTGTGAAATGAGCTTGTGTCTACTTGCACCTGGCTACATAAATATATTTGCTTAATTGGAAATATGTTGTATTTAAATGCAAGTTTCAAATAACAGACACATGATGTAATTGCTATATAAATAGGAAGGTGGTTTACACACAAATATAGCAGTGCTATTAGAGGTGATCATTAGTTATTAATATGAGAAGTTATTTGAACATTAGCATATTGTTATTCATAGCAGAATTCATTATGCATTTGATATGTAAGTAATAGCTTCCTTAATAAACTTAGGAGAATAAAGAATCTCTGTTCTGTAGATTGCTAAAGATGGACAATAACATTACCAATTATTAAGGTTTGAAATTTTCCAACAATTATCCATATTTAGAAAGACTATTTGAAAAAAAAAAAGACATGAGAGTATTTTTACCTATTTCAAATAGAATTTTCACTCATATTAAAAACTGATGAAATTAAATAGACAGAAAAAAAAATGGAAAGAATAGAAGGAAGTGTTAAAACTCTAAAGATATGCTGAATGTGTCCTCCCAAAGAGCAAAAGCAATTAATTCCCTATTACATGTGCCTTAAAGGATTATATATTCATAAACTGACAACTTGGAAGGGACTATCCCATCAAGATACCAAACCAATCAACTATGACAGAAGCTCATATTTAAATCCCCCCTTATCCAAAAAGAGGTATGTCACTCCACCAGTGAAACTGTACAAGGGGAGACTATAAACCTTTCTGATTCCAGCCAACAACAAACTCTACTCCCATCTTTCCAAGGTAATGATGTCTTTCAGCTCAATACTTTCTCATCTCACACCTTTTCTCTGATTTTTCCAACATTTTAAAAAAAGAGCAAGGAGATGAAGAAGGCTTGACAAAGTGCCAAGAAAGAGCTACCGTCTTGCGTGATGTTACTTCTAGGACAAGATCAAGGCCAGTTTTGCCCTGCAGCCACAGCTCTGTGTAATTCATGTCATCATGCCTAAATTAGGGTTAAACTCACTAGCTTGGATGCTTCCAGGGATACAGCTGTGGCAGCACTAAATTAAACATGGATCACTAAAGCCAAGTGAGACGCTGAAATGAGCCCAGGTCAAACTGTACACTATCCAGGTGTGAGTAAGCTTCTTTAGAGGTAACTTGGGAGATACATATGTATATATGACATGTGCAACCATAGTCATATCCCAGACCACTGACTTCATGGATATTAGGAAACTTACCAAATGCTGTTGCTAAAGTTTATTTGAACTTCTTTTTATTTTACTTTCCTGTGTGATGCAATAAATGGAATATTGTAATTTAATTTATTTTCAGTGTTTCCGATTAGGTTCCAAATGATTTCAAGTATGGCAGCTAAAAAGAAAACAAGCTCGTTTGGGTTAATGCTGACAAATAATGGAATTTAATCGTGATTTAAGATTCCTAACGTTCATTGATTACTCCATTCAAAACAGTCCTTGAATAACCTCTTTTAAATTACAGAGTTTAAATACTTCCTTTAGTTTTCTAGGGCTGCACTTAGGTCACTTACCTCCATTAATTTCTAATTGTTTAGGTTTTCCTTTCCCTACTCTTTTATAAGACTCTTGGTCATCTCTAAATTTTCTTGGTTACGCATAATACATTGAAACCTCATTGATTTGGGAAGCAACATACACTGATGGCAGCCCAGATAAAAACATCTGTAGGCATTCACAGTGTCAAGCTTCCTGAAACAGCTTGGCAGAGAGGATGGCCAAAGGGGCCAGAAAATCTTGTTTGTGCAGGAAAGTGAACTCAGACTAAGCTAAAACATGAGGTTGAAGGTCAATGGCTACTTCTGAGTAGTCCCCTGGCTTCTGAAATAAATGAGTCTGTCTGTTTTCATTTCCTTTCAACGTGAGGTTCATTAAGAAAAAATAAAGAGGCATGTGTACGTAGAGAGAAACACTTGTGAAGTGAAAATTTTGTTAGTTGCTTGTTCTCTGTTGTATTCAGCTTTTCAATACTTTTCTTCAATTAAAAATGAAATTCTCTTTGTAAATTCCAGTAATTCTTCTGCATTCATTCCTTGTAGCTTTCTTAAGACATATCAAAGGACCCCATCTACCTAATACAGGGACAATCATGTCTGAATTGGCTTTGGAGAAACAGGTTTGGGCCCTGCCATCTTTTGTTACTTTAAACTCTCTGCTTTACAAATCCTGAAGGCAAGATTACTTGGTGCTCCACAGCTCTCTCCTACCCCATTGCTAAAATGAAATGTTTCAATATTCTTGAAATGAAACATTCTGACATTATCAAAATGCAAGGAGAAGATTGAAATGATTCATTTGGACTTATTCCCATAAAAATGTCACTAAAATCAGCACATTTTCACAACATGTTTTGATTTGGGAAAGCTGCATATTTTTCCCCCCCTTGAAAATGATTTCATTAAAAACAAATTACCAGCTCTAATTACAACTCACTAAGCCTTTGCTCCAAAAGTCAAAGCCATTAAAACAGCACTTAGTCTATATGTACTGGGAGACACATTCTCCCTCACAGGTTGCTATGAAAAACATCTTTCTCCCCTGCAGAAGAGCTGGTATTTGATGTCCCTGGAACTGCAAGCTAAATTCATGTCTTGCCTTTAAGTGGTGTCCACAATTTGTAAAAAAAAATTTCAAGAATTTAATAAACAAGTCAAAGGCAAAAGGCGAAGGGCACATCCCAACCCTTTGAAGAAAATTATCATTGACTTCTGAGTTTAGTTCTGGAAATGGAAAACAGGAGCTATAAAGCCATGTCTGCACAGCACTGGAGTCTGAGCAGAGATCTGAAACAGGACTAATTGAGCCATCTTCCAAACCAGCATCAATACAGCCATGCCAGAGGGGTCCTCTGTCCAAACTGATTAGGCTGCTGAAAAGCTGGATTTTGTGCCTTTGTCCATGCTATTAAATTAAATATGCCTTTAGTCCACAGCGTGACACTGAGGTATGCAACAGCTCACATCAGTACTGAACCTGCCAGCCCTCTGCAGCTGGGTGGCTGCATCCAGACTGCCTCTTGGTACTCTCTGCAGGAGTGACCCCTGTCCCACGCTAACATCCAAAAGTGTACAGACACCGTTTGTGGGAGTGCCTGTTTGCTCAATATGAAAATGCACCATCATTTTATCCTTATAGACAGTAAAGCTGCAGTGCCCAACACTGTTTAATTTAGTAATATAAATATAGCCAATTAATCTGCCTGTGTGACTGATTGAAGTGCTCGTATCAATTAATGAGTGAATATCCCAGTCCCGCCAGGGTCATGGGACATGTGGCCTCGTCATGGTGCCCGTGGCGTAAGAGACACCTGCCCAGTGCCTATCTGAGCCCTGGCCTCATTATGGGGCTTCAACATGAGACCTTGTTCAGAGTAGGGTCAGCTCTGCCGTCCCACTGCAGCTTCAGGGGCTGTGGTGGTGCATCCCCCCACCTTCCTGAACTATTTTACAATCTCAGTAACTCCAGTCAAAACTTGGCCTTTGTGTAACGAGTCTGGTGGTTAAGTGTCCCTTGACCGTATCAGAAACCCTTACATGGCTAAGGTGGGAGCAGCACTGTCTGTACCAAGGAGGCAGCCGCCCCCTGACAACTTTGGAACATATTTTACGTCTGTACCAGGAATAATCAGCCGCCCCCAACAGCCTTGGGGCATATCTTATCTGGGTTGTAACTCAGGAGGATCTATACCAGCGTCACTGGAATTTCTGAGAACTTTAGTAATCACCAACCCGGATTGTGACAATAGGATGGAAATTTTCTGATGCCTAAAGTCAATCATCTCATGACCCTATAAACAGCGGTGCCAAGTGAGACTCTTTGAGCTCTCCTGGACCGCAGCGGGCTGTGCCAGCATCTCCCTCTGAGTGAGACGCCTCTCAGAGCTGGGAACTTCTAAGTTTGCATATAGAGGCCTGACAACAGAACCTGGGCTGATCTCTGGCACCTTTCACTCCTTGAGACTCAACCTTTGCCCGTTGAGTTAATTATTTGATGTGAGTATTTCACTGAAGACAAGGGGAATTTTTACTAGGTACCTTTATATATGCATATTGTGAGTATTTCACTAAAGTCATGACAAATTACTAGGCCTATTGTGTGTGTGTGTGTATTGATACAAATATTGTAGTAAACCCTATTTAATCACCTTGTAGATGCTAAATTAACCAATGATTAGTTATTGCTAAATTCTTGTGATTCTCTCTTAACTGTGAACAAACCTCAAACTGCTGCTAAACATATATAATCTTTAGCCATAAGTCTGAGACTAGGATTGGATCCAGACGCACCTAGGCTCCTCTCTGAGAAAGAGTTTAGAAAGCAAGGGGGTCCATTCTGAACCTTGTGACTCAACAGGAGGGCCTCCTTTTCCTCCTTGTATTTTCTTCTAACTCAATTTCCTCTTTCTTTCTCATTATATATATATATATTCCATTCATTTAATAAGTAATAGAGTGAAACTTGCCATCGAAGTTTGTTAAATCACACTTTTATAGATTTCTGTTAAAATCACTGTTTGCAAATATCTTTGATGCTGATTCTTTAAGCGGCCTAACCACTCATCTGTGACAGGGGCAGATGCTGACACACATCCCTCACTCAACCTGGGCTGGGAGGGTTTTATATTGCTTTTAAATTAGCTTGTCACCATAGTCACAGGTCTGTTATTTTGTTTTTGGCCCTTCAGAGAACTTCCTTTCCCTGGAAAGCTTTGGTTGCATCCTTAGTTGACAGAGACCATGAAGATGAACCCAAGTCTGGAACAGGACCCTTAAAGAAAACAGCATCCACTTTACCCTCCCTCCCCAGCACCATGTGTTGCTGTCAGCACAAATCCTGCCTTTAGAAAACCAATTAAAACCTCCCCAGTTTGGGGCCATCTCTGTCTGTGAGTCAGAGACGGGCAGGAGAGCCGCGTCTGGGGAGGAGGTTAGGCTTTAACTGGTCTCTGTTTGGCTCATGCCTTCTTTCTCCTTCCCCACATCCTTTCCAACATGGCAGGTGCAGCACGAGGCGAGCAGACACCAGTCACCTCCACAAGCTCCAGGGACATGCACTTGTAAATCAGTAATATTGTCTCACCAAGCAAAGCTTTGAATAAGGCCCTAAATGCAGCATTTCTGTGCAAGAATAACTGAGTAGCTGGGATGGCAAATAAGGAGGGGGTGATGAACATCAGGAAGTGCCTCTGGAGAGGTGGGGAGAGGAGCAGGGCTGGGTGGGTGAAAGGGAAAGAGCTGGGAAAGCAGCTGATAAAAGGAACATTTGTATGACATTAAGGAAAATTCTGTGAGAGATTAAAACCCACGAAAGATTAAAGATAAGTAAAGAGCTCCAGACACTCAGCAGTGCTCCAGTTCAGTGTCTAGTCTTTGACAGAAGATGTGATTCATCAGCCTGCACACACACCTTTTTTTAAATATGGATGCTCATTTCAACAAATGTGAAATTTCCAGGCAAAGCAAGAGCGCAGCACACCCACTCAGCCCTGAACAGACTGATGTGGGCACGCTGCCGCCATCCCGGGGCACCTGCCAAGCACGGCAGCACCGCCACACTGCCCTCCATCCTTCTCCCAAGGGGTGGGCGAGAGGGAGCTCTTCCTTTTCCATGCCCTCCCCTCCATTATTTCACTTGGGAAAGGTTTGGGTTCACTCTGCTGTGGTTTGGGTGATTCATCTCTTGCACACATATGGGGAAAAAAAAATTATATCTATATCTATATCTATATCTATATCTATATCTATATCTATATCTATATCTATATCTATATCTATATCTATATCTATATCTATATCTATATCTCCTGCTGGGACAGCTAAGCTCTGAGGAGACAAAGATTTGATGGATAGACCAGCATGCATGGGGATCCATAAGGCCTTTGAATAGCTATCCAGAGGGTGCTGAGAGCCTGCCATTTGCTGCAAAGTTGTCGTCTGTTGTCCACAGTTTGGTTTTACAAAGAAAATGTTTGAAAATTTATAACCACGGGGAGAAAAAAGCCACACAAAAACCTGGTAGGAAAGATGAGTGGGACCAGATGTAGTAACACCTGCCTGAATCTTCAGTGATCTCATACATCAGCTTTAGTAAGTGGGAACTGGACCTGTCCATGATGACAGACAGCTCCAAAACCTAATAACATCAGAAACATAACATATATTAAACTTTTCCTGTTTAATGATGCAGTAATATTTGACCAATATTGATATGATCCCTGAACCTCAGTCCTCAGCTCCCTGCCACTCCACTCAAAGTGCCATGATCCCTTAGAAAAAGCCAACTTCTCCATCTTTGCCTTCATAATCCAAACACATGACCAGTAATTATTAAATAAAATAAAATGAACAAGCAAACAATCAAAACTTCTTATACTTAAATCGACAAATAAATATAGTTAAATACTCAGTTGCTTTTATACTGCCTTATTCATGCTGGTATAAATAATTTAATAAAAACCTCTACCAAAAATAACTGAAACTGCTCTGGACTTTCTATCTTCTTGAATCTCATGCAGCAAAATGTAGGGATCTTTGACTCATAATTTATGTCTGACTTGCCACCGAGTACCATCACCTCTGTTGGTGAGAGCAGCCTGAGTTATCGCTCTGGCTAGGAACTGGACTAGATGATCTCATAGGTCTTTTCCAGACGTGCTTTCTGAAAGTCTATTAAAGGCTGCTGTCAAAACCCCACCTCCGTGTACGCTGCCAAGAGGAAGGGGGCATTTTGGTTTGCAGTCAAGGCACAAAACTGGGATATGTAAAATTAAATTTCTATACTTCCTCCTATCCCAGCTGATATGGGTATGGATACAGATCAGCAAGAGAAAAAGTAATATTCTTCAAAATGCTCACATTAACTTGGTGACTTAGACCCATGCTCCAAAGTAAATGAAATATTGAGGAAACTCAAAGAGGTTTTTTTCTATTGCCAACCTGATTGACACCAAGAGACTGATAGCCATATTATTATTTGGGACACAAACACTTTCTTTCAATAAGAAAAAGAGATAAATTAGAAAAGATAATTAGTTTAAGCATCTGTATCGTAAACTCAATATATTCACTGTGTCCAAATTGTGCTAAGTGTGGGTGGCAGTTTGAAAGCTATGGACACAAGCCAGTCCACACTAATTGCCACCTCCCTGGATGTGGCACAAAGTCAGCACTGTCTTTTTCTAAATCTTAGAGGATTAAATTCCCTAAATACCTACGGTCGGTCCAATATAGGCAACCATGTATTTGCTGCAACAAATAGGCTGGGCCTGAATTTCTCTCTCATACCTTTATGGATAAATTTGGAGACAGGTCACTTACAGCTTTCTCTGCAAGGATTATTGACCAGGGCAACCGGGATGTCCAGCTCCCAGAGTGAGTCATTCTGTGGACAAAGCCAACCCCAGTTAGACACCAAAGTTGTCCACCTATTACTGCAGAAGTTGAGGGCAATTCTGTGGCTCTCCTGTTTGACTGATGGGATTATGTAGGTCCTGAAATCCAGTATGTTGGGACACCCAAGTATCTCAGAATGGGACAAGTGGATGGGTAACAAATAGAAATCTGGGAAAAAAAGGATAATATCTTCTTCTTCCTCTTTGAGTGTCAAATACAGATAGGCTTAAGCAGAGTTCAGCTGCCTCTAGATCACAGCAGAGGTTAGGTGGAAGCTGGGATGTCCACCTTGCCTAGCTGGGGAGTGTGAGGAGTGCTCTCATTTAGACACTTTGGGTACAACTCAGCTAGATTTATACAGTTGCATACCGCTCACAGACACACTGTAGACATCTAAATTCAGGTGCAGACACAGACACATAAATTCTCTCTCAGGCTGAATCTCATCCTTAGGGACCTCCAAGGGAAGCTGGCAGTGGAGGAAGGAAGGAGTTCTGGATTTTGCCCTCATGGAGCTTAAATTTTCCACAAATTGCACTTCATATACTTTTTAGAATCAGAACCTACGTTACTATTAATTAGAGGAGAGAAGACAGAGATAGATAGGTGGCTTCAGAGCCATGTTCCTGTGGCGGACACCACTGAGAATGAGGCACCTTGGACCCTGGTGACTCACAAAAGCAGGACTCCACATCAACCTGCACCCTCCACCATCAAAATCAAAACCAGATATGAAGCCTTAACAGCTGAGGACACCCATGAGCAAGGCCTGCAAAGCCCCCTGCAAGGGGAAACTGTACCAGCAACACACAATGGACACCGTAAAAAGAAACGATGAGTACTCATAGTGGGTGACTCTCTGTTGAAGGGTACTGAGGCACCCATCTGCCGACCTGACAGGGAGTCACAAGAGGTATGCTGCCTTCTGGGAGCTAAGGTTCGAGGCGTGGCCGAGAGGGTGCCACAACTCATCAAGAAAACAGATTACTCTCCGTTGTTACTATTTCACGTAGGCACAAAAGACACTGAAAGCCGAAACCTGGGTAAAATCAAGGAAGACTTTCAAGCCCTGGGGGTGCAAGTGAAAAATATTGGTGCCCAGGTTATCTTTTCCTCCATCTTGCCAGTTTGAGGGAAGGGGGTAGCCAGAAATAGGCGCATAACGCTAATCAACTCCTGGCTACGTAGCTGGTGCCGTCGTGAGGGTTTTGGCTTTTATGACAATGAGGCATTCTTTGATGACTATAACATGCTAGGGAGGAATGGAATCCACCTGTCTAGAAGGGGCAAGGGAATCTTCAGCAACAGGCTGGCTAACTTGGTGAGGTGGGCTTTAAACTGAAGGACTCGGGGGGTGGGGTCCAAAACAGAAATGCTCATGCCACCACATCCAACTGGGGAGTAAGTCAGGCCAACCAGAGCAGCGACAAATGTTCCTTAGCTGTCTCCCAAGATGTGTACCAGAGGAGCAATCACCTCAAGTGTATGTATACAAATGCGCACAGTCTGGGAAACAAACAGGAGGACCTGGAGCTCCATGCCCAGTCAGAAGGTTATGATATCATAGGAGTAGCTGAGACATGGTGGGATAACTCACATGACTGGGGAATCGCGATGGACGGTTATAGGCTGTTTCGCAAAGACAGGCAGGGAAAAAGAGGTGGAGGAGTCGCACTCTATATTAAGGAAAACCTCGAAGGTATCGAAGTCAACTACGGTGATTGTGAGTGCTCTATGCCTCTGGGTTAAAATCAGAGGGGTCGTCTCCAAGCAGGACCTTACAGTGGGCATCTGCTACCGACCTCCAAACCACGACGATAAAGCTGATGAAGCAATATTTGGAACACTAAGGCAAGCTTCTGGTCAACAGAACCTGGTTCTCATGGGTGACTTCAACTACCCAGACATTTGCTGGAAGAACAATACAGCAGCTCGCATGTCATCCATCAAGTTCCTGGAATGCGTAGGGGACTGTTTCCTCTTACAAATGTTAGATGGGCCAACCAGGAAGGAGGCACTACTGGACCTGCTATTCACAAACCAAGAAAACCTGCTGTGTAACATCTCGGTCAGTAACAACCTTGGCTGCAGTGATCGCAATATTGTGGAGTTCGGGATCCGGCTGAGCATGCTGAAGGTTAGCACCAAGACAAGGGTTCTAGATTTTAGAAGAGCAAACTTCAGCTCGCTCAGAGCTCAGTTGGGAGGGATTCCGTGGGAAGCTTCCATGGAGGATAAAGGAGCCAGCAAGTGCTGGGAGTTCTTCAAGAATGCTCTCTTGGAAGCACAAAACCAGTTTATCCCCTATAAAAGAAAGGGAAGGAAGTGGAGCAAGAGGCCCCCTTGGCTCAACCACGATCTCCTGGGTCTGCTTAAAACCAAAAGAGATGTGTACCAGAGATGGAGAAGTGGAAGATTGTCCACTGAGAACTACAAGGGCATTGCCAGAGTGTGCAGAGATGCAGCTAGAAAGGCAAAAGCTCAGCTTGAATTGGCACTGGCCAGAGATGTCAAAAATAACAAGAAAGGGTTCTTCAGGTATGTAAATTGCAAGCGGAAACAGAAGGAAAACATAGGCCCACTGTTGAACAGTAGAGGTGAATCAGTCACCAACAATGCTGAAAAGGCAGAGGTTCTCAACACTTTCTTCACCTCTGTCTTTACCAACACTGTTGGATCCCAGGCGTTGGGAACGAAAATCCAGGAGGATCCAAACATAGACCCACCATCAGTGAAGAAGGAGTTAGGATGTGAATTATTACAGGAGCTTGACCCCTACAAATGGATGGGCCCTGACGCCATCCACCCGAGGGTGTTGAGAGAGCTGGCTGATGTCATTGCAGGGCCACTCTCTATAATCTTTGAGAAGTCGTGGAGATTGGGGGATGTCCCAGAGGACTGGAGGAAGGCAAATGTTACCCCTATCTGCAAGAAGGGCTCAAGGGAGGATCCGGGTAATTATAGGCCCATCAGTCTTACTTCAATCCCCGGGAAAGTCATGGAACGGATCCTCCTGGGGGCCATCACGAGTCAAATGAAGCACGTAATTGGGAAAAGCCAACATGGCTTCACCAAGGGCAGATTGTGCCTGACAAATCTGGTGGCCTTCTATGATAAAGTGACCTGCTCGGTTGACAGGGGGCGAGCGGTGGATGTTGTCTACCTGGACTTCTCCAAGGCTTTCGAGACGGTCCCCCATGGCCTCCTCCTGGAGAAATTGATGTGTTATGGCCTAGACAAGTGGTCTGTGAGGTGGGTGAGGAATTGGCTGATGGGCCGTACCCAAAGGGTGGTGGTAAATAGCTCTTTTTCAAACTGGCAACCCGTCACAAGTGGGGTCCCCCTGGGATCGATATTGGGCCCAACGCTATTCAGTATCTTCATAAGTGATCTGTATAATGGGATCAAGTGTAGCCTGATGAAGTTTGCAGATGACACCAAACTGAGTGGGGAAGTAGACACTCTGGAAGGGAGAGCCACCCTGCAGGAAGATCTGGATAGGCTGGAAGAGTGGGCTAACAAGAACCTTATGAAGTTTAACAAGGACAAGTGTAGGGTCTTGCACCTGGGAAAACATAATCCAGGAGTGCAGCCCAGACTGGGATCCACCTGGCTGGAGAGCAGCTCTGTGGAGAGGGACCTGGGGGTCCTGGTGGACAGGAAGCTCAATATGAGTGAACAGTGTGCTGCTTGCAGCCAAGAAGGCCAATAGGATGCTGGGTTGCATCAACAAGGGCATCACCAGCAGAGATAAAGAAGTCCTTATCCCTCTCTACTCGGTGCTTGTCAGGCCACACCTGGAATACTGTGTACAGTTCTGGTCCCCGTTATACAAAAAAGATGTGGACAGGCTGGAGGGGGTCCAGAGAAGGGCCACCAAGATGATCAAGGGTCTGGGAAGCCTGCCATATGAGGATAGGCTGAGAGAGCTGGGCTTGTCCAGCCTTGAGAAAAGGAGGCTTAGAGGTGATCTCATCACCATGTACCAGTACTTAAAGGGGAGCTACAAAGAAGATGGAGACTCCCTTTTTACAAGGAGTCACATGGTGAGGACAAGGGGTAATGGGTGCAAGTTACTCCCAGGGAGATTCCGATTGGGCACGAGAGGAAAATTTTTCACAATGAGAACAGTCAATCATTGGAATAATCTCCCCAGGGAAGTGGTTGACTCCGCTACGCTGAACGCGTTTAAGACTCAGCTGGACATGGTGCTGGGCCATCTCGTCTAGACTGTGCAAATTCTTGCCTAGAAAGTTTGGACCAGATGATCCTTGAGGTCCCTTCCAACCTGGTATTCTATGATTCTATGATACTTTTAAGAATTGGGCAGGTGTTCCTTCAGGCCTTGTATACACCTGATGATTTACGTCTGGAGACTTACTGCATGGCAGCAGCCAATATGCGCCTATATTTCTGAGGACTGTCACAGTCAATGCTATAGAAGAGTTAAATATTGCCGTGTATTATTTTTAGTTGTCTTGAGAAATGTACGGGAAAAATACCAAAATATAGGACAATGTGCTGCAAAAATAAACACTTAAAAAGGAACTAAATGAAACTGAAAAACAACTCCATGCATATGATTACCATTTCAAACAGGGAAAGCCTGACCCATTGGATACTCCTGAGAATGCTCCCCCATGGAAAGGTATTCATATATATCAGCATTTGTAAGATCCAGAACAACATTGGGGTCATTTTGTTTAAAATATACTGTGAACTCAGCAGGATACATCTGCTTTATATTAGTCTTGTGGAAATACTATAAAGGGCTTTGGGGGGCTTTTTGTTTTTTTGTTTTTACTTGGTGGATAATTGAGATAAAACTGAACTTGTGTAAAAAAGAAAGCAACTCATGGTAGAAATATCTTACTATCCTAAGATACCAAAAAGGAAACAGAAGTCTGAAAATTAAATATATACTTTTTGAGAAACTATTTGTTAAAGCATCTAATGATGTTTCAATATTCCCTTTATCATTATATTGCAAAACTAGGCTTTTGTTTCCATTCTGGCAATATAAAAAATTATATTTTAGTACTTAATACAACCATAGCTCAGGTTTCAGATCAACTGATTGCTTTTTTGGGATTGAGTCAACTCTGTTCACCTTGCACTGTCATTAAAGCACATGCAAAGCCAGCAACTGGTTTAAACTGATCTGATTTGGTAGCACCTTTGCTGCAATTTGTCATTGTCCTTGCACAGATGCAAATGACAAAGGAAGGGAGAATCAGGCCCTCTATGCTGACAAAGGGCTCCTATCTTCCCAGTGTTTTGCTAGCTGATCATACTGTTTCCTTGTCCTTTCATTTAAGGGTCACCAAGATAAAAGTGTTTATTTGAATTCTTTTTTCTTTTTCTTGCTCCCAAGTCCTGTTATACATAATGCTCCAACTAAGGACGTACTGTCGTCCCCTAACTATGTTTCCACATGTCTTCATGTTCTGCTCTGCTTTTATAGTTTTGCTTAGTTATTTAAAGAAATCATGTTAGGTCTTAATATAGAAAACACAGTGAGGATGAGGGAGATCTTAAACACCATTCTCTCATAACTTCTCTTTCATGACCTTTCAAACCAATGCAATTTGGGGGGATGCCCCCCTCCTATATGCCCTGTCCTCAGGTCTCCAGCCCCAGCTCTGCTTTGAGACAGAGCCAAGCAGAAAGGATTCATCTGAACAGGGTCTTACAGCCTCAGTATCAGCATCTCATACAATGTGAGATGAGGAGCTGCTACAGTCATCTGATTGTTTACTTTCTTTCTGAATTTAAATAAAACAAGAGGGGGGAAACGTTTTAAAGAGATAGTTTCTGCTTATGTGAGAAATTCACAGGGAATAAAAATAAAAATCTATTTACCTTCAACCACTTGCAATGAATTATGAATACAGAGGTGTCACCAATTTGCATAGAGCACGTACATGCAGCTCATTCTTGCTTAATCCTTTTGCTTGAGCTTTTTATTATTTCTTATTATTATAAATTCAAGTACAGAAGGCAATTTCAGCACCCGAAATATTTAGAGAGGAGACTAATTATATTATTATGGAGAAAACTGTTTTTTATCAATTGATTTGGCAAATTCAGGCTCAGACACTCTCCAGCTCTGCGATCTCCCATCTTGATTACTGTGACATCCCATGCACTTTACTTTGATTCATATTTCCATGGTATCAGCCATTCAAAGCACAAACAGCAAAGCAAAAATTGAGTGTCCATTAGTTTACTGGCAACATTTCGGTTTCTGGTCCTGCCTCTTTTATTCCTTGTCTACCACATCTTTTCCAAGGATTCGGTTTCAGCTTCTTTAAACCTGCTTCAGTTTATACCCAGGACAACACTAATGCTGAGGAAAAGCTGGGTTTGATGGTAAGAAAGGCAAAGTATCATTCTTCTTCTGAGGGTAGAGATTATTTCAAGAGTTTCTCAACCTAAGGAGGTAGGCAAAAGGCTATTACTGTTGTCCAAAGGCTTGTTTGTAGAGCAATGGGAAGGTTGCCCCTTTGCATGGTTTGAGAGGTCGCTGCACAGAGTAGGGTGCGAGCGACCTCTCTGATTATCCCAGGTTCACTGGATTCATGATCTGAACCTTTGCTGCATATTGTTACCTTAGATTGCAGTCATGGCATACACCCCATAACACAAGGATACAGAAGAGAGCAAGGAAAATAAAAAAAAGGGGTTTAAGAACAAATGAGGAAAAAAATGGGAGCAGAAAAAATGCAGATGGAGAGAGGTCTGAGAGGAAGAGGGGCTATATCTGGGGAACAGCAAAAGGCAGAGACACTAGGAGTTGTCACATGGCTGTAACTGTGAACTTGAATGAGGCCAAGAGGAGAGATGAGGCTGTGAAAGGAGGGCATCTTGCAAAAACCTGCAAGATGTCAATCTGTAAGCAGGGGAATTAGGTGCAAGGAGCCATGAAAAGGTATCCATTGATCTACAATGAGAGTCATCCACATCAGTAAAGTGGAAGCAGAGGAGGAGGAAGTAGACGAAGAGAGCAAGATAGTTCAAGAAAATTGAGACCAGAAAAATCACGTTTTGGTTTAGCTCAGGACACGAGGTCACTAATGGCCTTGGGCAGGCAGCTTTCAGCAGAGGGGAGGAGTTGAGAGCCAGCAGAGAGGTGATAAAAGTGGAAAGCAGGAGGAGCAGAATTTAAGGCAAGATGAGGCATGCTCCAGCATTTTGGGCACTGGGGAGGGAAGGGAGGGAGGCCAAGGAGTTTGAGAGGGAAATGGAAGGTGCAGGGCATTAGGGGACTTCTCTGTCACTGAGTGATGCTGGACGCTGGTGCAGGGCCACCCGGAGGCATTGCTAGCTCAGAAGAGCCTTCTGTTCCTTTGTTTCTTTTCCTGTCCCCAAGCCTCGCCCCCCCCCAAAAAAAAAACCCAAACCAGCAAAAGAGGGAGAAATTATGATTGGCAAAGCAGGAAAATGGTTAATGGCATCAAGCAGAGCAAAGTGCTGTCATGGCCCAGAGCTCTGTTCCCTAACAAGTGTGTGGCCCAGATGTCAAAAAAGTTAGGGCATTCCCTGCCTAGCCACACAGGCTCCCAAGGGGAGAAAAACGTTTTGTCCTCATTTACAGTATGACAGGTGAGAGGGATGGGAGAGGGGGAGAGGGGAAGGAGGTGGAAGATAACGGAGGAGTAAATTGATTAACATTTAAATGTTATGTTTTTATTACTTTTTTTTTTTCACTCAGTGTGAAATCTCATCTTTTAAACTAGAAAAACCAAGGTAAACTATTTTTTATAGTGTAAAAAAAAAATGATTGACACTCTAAGGTAATACTTTTTAAATTCCTCCAATTAAACAAAGCGAATTTAATTTTAAGTTTAATTAAAAGGAAATTTAATTAGAAAGAAGATTAAATTTTAATTAAATTTCTCCAAAATCCTTATCCTTGCCTTTACTGCTACTATTGTCTCAGAACCAAATCCCTTTTTAATATTCTTAAATTCTATTCTAGTAAACTTCCCCTTTATATTAAAATTATATCTGCCTGGATGTACTCACTACCAGGAAAAAAAATCATTACCCCTTTTAAAATACTTGAAGAGTACACCTGAGACACAGAGTAACTCAAGAGCGACCAGTGGAACATTTGGATATGCTCTGAGCGCAACATAGCTAAATTAACCCACCTGCTGCTGAATGCTCCGCAGGCAGGCAGGAAAGCATCTTCGTGTTGCAAGACATTCCTTTCCTGCATGCAGCTATCTGCTGCTCAGCACATCCATGATGTCTGTATGGGCTGTACTGCAAAGCATTCCCCATCCTCTGCTTGTGCACCCTTTTTTCTTTTCTTTTGCAGAGGGTTTTTTAGGTTTTTATGTTTCTGTTTTCATCTGCTCTGGACTGTTGGACAGGTTTGCATTGGTCTCAGCACCCAAAATTGACTGGGCTGTACCTTTTGCTTACTCTATATTCCTCTGACATCAACTCCAGTCTCCACAGCAGACAAAACTGTCTGATAGCTAAAAGACTATTGCTATAAGGTACTATATAACGATCGTGTAAGGCTTTCCAAGGCTCTGCTTGGTGGGTCCTTCAGTAGGAGACAGCTGGGGCACCGATGCACCCGCTCTGCCTCCTGACTGTGCTCCTGTATCTCCTGGGATGCATCTCCTGTGCACAAAGCAATGCCATGCAGCAACAGGGAGCTGACACCAACCCAGCAGGCACAGGATTGGAGGCAGCCATAGCAGGGCAGCGCTTGTGCTAATGAGCCGTGCTCTCATCCTTTCGATTTTGTTCTTTTTCCAGCAAGGGCAGTCACATCTCATAGCAATAACCAGGTGAAAGGAAAGTTTGCAGTGCTGGGAAGTGGACAATCAGGATGGCACTTAGTGGGACTTTCCAGGGTTCAGAGCATCCCTGGCAGTCGTCATCTGACACCTAAGTGAAGTACGCTGTCACAGACTCTGTCCACCACCATGACCCCACGGCCTAGCATGGTCTGGTGGGTCCAGCATGGGGTCACAGGGCAGCAAAGATGCTGTGAAATGACTGCAGTTTGTGCCTCAGCCTCGCACAGGGGGTGGGAGGAGAAGGATGCCAGCCAGCACTGGCCTTTGAGCTGTGGTCAGGATGTCTGTCCCTAAGACCTTCCATACTTGTAATGAGCTAGTATATGACCTGTCGTCCCAGATTCAGAACCACCCATGTTTATTTTAAAATGTTGTCATGGTGACCACTAGTCTTGCCAATGGATACTGGCTTCTAAAGCATCAATATTTATGTAGTTACTCTTATATATAAAATTTCATCTGCTTAACTCATAGATTGCTGTACCTGACAGCCATCTATCTCCTCCAGCATCCCTTCTTTAAGAGTAGCCAGGACCAGACATTTCAGAAACTCCATAACAGTCCATTTGCAAAAACCTGCCCATAGATGATGCTTTATCTATGAATCTGTCAGCTAGAAAAGTCACACGCCCACTTTGAAAAAAACTGCATAGATTTCTGTCTGTGAAACTCAATTTTTCATGTTTTTTGCAGACAACAAGCTCCACTGTGTGCCAAGTGGTGCTGCAGAGTATTCATTCAACTTTTGAAGGACTGCTCACAGAAAACATTTTGCAGAACTCATAAAGCTCCATTTACTTTGCAAGAGAATCCAAATAAGATACAACTTCCCTGCTAAAATAAAAGCAGAGTTCCCAGCAGATGCCATGCATGCAAGATCAGTCCCAACAGCCTCACCATCTAACAGACCTGTCATAGTCCTGCATACCACACTTTGCTTCTTGAGAAATCCTCTAGCAACTACCTGCCTACTTTGGCAACTCCTCTCCTACTTGTTGACATTTCTGAGGTCACTCAGGTTCCTCCTGAACAGCAGTCTTGGTTTTTTTGTGGATTTTTTTTTTAAATAATCTTTCTATGTTCCCTCACCCTAAAGTCATCTATTTTGTCTCTGGGGGCACCTCGCTCACCTTCTGATCTTCATGTTCTTCATGCCTCTCTCCCACCCATTGCAAAAGTCAGCAGGAGCTGACCTTTCTCCTTACCAGCTGTCAGACCTGGCTGAGGTTCCTGAACAATGGAATTATTGCCTTGTGGGCTTCCCCCCCCATCTCTCTTAAAAATAAACATGGACCAAGTGACACAAATTCATACACTAGGAGTCTGTGCTGCAGTCAGTGATTGAAACACACAGAGCAAGGATTGATTAAAACACAGTGGGCCAGTGGTATTATGCATCTTATTTCTTTCACAGATGCAGTCCTAAAAGTGTTCTAGGAAAGGCCTGCTAACATGGTGATAATCTTTTATTTATAGCAATTAAATTGTTAACATGATGAGATTTATATTCTTGTTATTGTATACCACTGCTTATTTCCAAAATCTCTCTTTTGGGAGGAAGGTATTTTTAGTACTAGCTTCCCTTATACTAGGATCAGCACAGATGAGGTCTAACAGGCAACACAAAGATTTAAATAGGAATGGAAATAAGGAAAAGGAAATAACATTCATTATACCTTTTTTTAAAGGAGAAACTGAGGCACAGAGAAATCAGCTGTGGGTACCAACCACCTGGAAATGCTTTCCAGATAATTTGAAGAATGCCACAAAGTTCACCTGGAAAATCTGTTGCAAATAAAAAGACTTTAATCCTGATTTCCAGAGTCCTAGACTGCTACTTCATGAAAAAATAATCCCATTATTTTATACAGAAAACAAAATTAAGAGATAACACAAGACAGAACATTTAGAATACTGATTGAAATTCCTGGATAAATATGATATCATTCAGATGATGAAATATTATACCATCTAGGTATCTTGGAGAAAATCATTACACTATGTAGGTAAATCCTTTAACTGATTGATAGATAATTTGGATTCATCTTTTGTATGAAGGCTCAGTCCATTCAGATGACTCCCTGTAAGAGAAAAATTGCCCTGGCAGGGCAATTACAAACCGTCCAACACTGCCAGTATTACGTGCTGTTTCAATGTGCAGAAGACATGTGCTCTACATACCTAGAGATCTCCAGCACCAAGGAGTCTGACACTGTCATGTCCATTCAAAAACACAGCAGAGGAAGATAGTGGGTGCTTATGCTCATCACTGTATTAGAAGATGCTCCTTCTGAGAACATGGTCTGGGCCACATTCTTAACCACTGGGCATTGTGACTGTCCTGGTTTCAGTTAGGATAGAGTTAATTTTCTTCTTAGTGCTATGTTTTGGATTTAGGATGAGAATAATGTTGATAACACACTGATGTTTTAGTTGTTGCTAAGTAGTGCTTACACTAGTCAAGGACTTTTCAGCTTCCCATGCTCTGCCAGGTGCATGAGAAACTGGGAGGGAGCATAGCCAGGACATCTGGCCCAGACTGGCCAAAGGGCTATTCCATACCATATGATGTCATGGCCAGTATATAAAGCTGGGGGAAGAAGAAGGAAGGGGGGGACGTTCAGAGTTATGGCATTTGTCTTCCCAAGTAACCATTACGTGTGATGGAGCCCTGCTTTCCTGGAGACAGCTGAACACCTGCCTGCCAATGGGAAGTAGTGAATGAATTCCTTGCTTTGCTTTACTTGCATGCACAGCTTTTGCTTTACCTATTAAACTGTTCTTATCTCAACCCACGAGTTTTCTCACTTTTACTCTTCTGATTCTCTCCCCCATCCCACCAGGGGGGGGAGTGAGCGAGTGGCTGTGTGGTGCTTAGTTGCTGGCTGGGGTTAAACCACGACAGTGACACTGAGCTGGAAACTCTTCAGCACATTGGTGTTGTGTTATGGTAAGCTACATGTCTCGTGATGTCATACTATTTGAGAAGGCAAGACTTCAAAAAAAAATCACAACAATGAATATGAAACTGAAAATAAAAGCCCAAGAGCATAGCATTTTATCCATTTCTGTGGATTTGGACTTTTCCAGGTGATATACCCTACCTGAAGATCTGAATTTGTCTGCAGAAGAGAGGGGATACAGGCAGTGCTGGACTGCATGAAGCCAACGGTCAATCTGATTCAGTATGCTGTCTGGCAGGAACCAAGGAGGCATCAGAAGGTGGTTCAAGAAATTTCTCTCACAAGGGAACTTTCTTCCTTTCCCACAGCAGGTTGAGGTCTTCTCAAGCCTGGTAGTATAAGGATTTATCTCCTTTCTCTTGCTCATTTTGAAAGAAAACTGTTCTTTACCATTAAGTGTATTCTGCAGACTACCTGGAGAGTAAGGAGCTTTCATCACGTAGACACAAAAATAGAGAGAGTTTTATGGGGTGTGTTTCATTCCTGTTGGGTGCCTACCAGCCATGACTACTGCCCTTTGAGCCACACAATCAATCTCCTCACTCATGAAGATAAATGTCGTATCAGCCCGGCAGTAAGCCATCATCTATTCTTGGGAAACAAAGAGAGTATATAGCATGACCTTCCTTGAAATATTGGATCTATTTACACAGGTTTGCGTGGACCACATTACTTATGAGTCACCAAGGGGAAACTGAGTTCCTTGTAGATAAAGCGATCAGTGCAAACCACTGTGAATAAATCTGAAATTTCTATGAAGGTTGCACTGTATCTGATTTATACTTCAGCACCCTATAAAATAATGTTGATTGGGTAAGTGGTTTTCTTTTTTTTATTATTCACATAAGGAAAAAAACCCTTTTTTGTAGTATAAGGGACTGCTCTATTTTAAAGTGCATCTGGTTAGAGAGATGGAACATGCCCAGGAAGTAAGTTGTTATTGTCTGACATAAGGCTAAATGTTCCTGGACCTGATTCTGCCACCCTAACTAACCAGGATGACTTGCATGGACATACATGGTGGAATCAAACCCAGCAGCAGCAACAGATGATCCTTAGAAAGTTTGAAGCTCCATTTTACTGATTAATCTATACCTTTGTTTTCATTAATAGCCCCAGTATAGGTCAAGTCTGAGTGAAACCTTTGTATCACTAAAGTAGGAGTTATCATGAGCACAGGCTTTTGGTCTTAGAAGATAAGTAATGCTCCAGTGACCAAATTACAGGAGTGGAAGTCAGGAATCTTGTTTCTGTCATTAATCTGATTTGTGACCAATTTCACTTCCCCTACCAGCTTTCATCTGACCTGTCTGTTAAAGCAAGTGAGCCCCTGATATTGGAGGAGACTACTTGATGCAATTATGTGTAATAACCATTAGGACTCCATTTTAAGTTCAGAGGAGTTTTCTGGTTGAATGTGTATCCAGTCACTTCAGTTTGCAAAATCAGACCAGAAATCTATGAGCAGATTCTATAAGAATATTGACAGGTTTTCTACTTGCTGTCCAAAATGTCATTGGAAGGTAAAAATGGTATCTAGTAAGTGAACTTGATCACCTCATATGTCCTTCTGAGCCACAAAACTGATGTTTTAGTGTTCTGAACAGGGCAAAATAAAAACAAACTATTTTGGAGTGCCTAAGCTGAGCACAGGAAAAACAATCTTTTGAGAATTACAGCTAGAAAGCTTGAACTTGCCTGAACTGTTACTCTTTCTCACAGAAGTAAGTTTTACTTAACACAGTAGCAAGTCAAGATTCAGGAAGACTGAGAGGGTCTTCACAGACACTAAGCAGACTGGGTGATGATAGCAGATGAAATTCAGACCTGGCAAAGAGAATGATGCTCTCTGGAAGAAGAGAAGAGTTTGAGTTACTTCATGATTCTTCCACAATCTCATCTGTCAAATTACCTGTAAACAACACCAGCCCTAGGTGAGCGACAATTAAGCAAGGCAGCAGATCACCGGGGATCCAGCAAAATGGCCTAAGTCATGTTGTTTTATTCCTGAATCTTTGAAAACCAGGTCTAGCTGATGCAGAAGCAAGAGTAGTATGGGTCAGCAGTTATCGCTCTAAGGAGCTAGTCCCTCTCAGCAGAACTAATTGTCTAACTCTTCTGTCACACCTGCCATAAATGTCCTCCACCATCACCAAAGTCAGCAGATGCTCAGCTATTCTTGCTGTCCCTGTCCCTGCACATCTGTGCTGGGCTGGTCCTGATTCCCATCTGGGCTGCTTGCAGTGGTGAAGCTCTGATCAGTTCCCACAACACTCAGGAAAAAGATGTGGCTATCTGCATGGTTGTACTTACAACATATAAGTATGCATAAATAAGAAGATAGAAAAAAGCAGAATTGTTTTAATGTTTAAGGCAATCCTGTACCCTTGCTTGAAATATTAAATTCAGTTCTGCTTGCATTATCTTTATAAAGGTAAAAGCAAAGTGTTAGGATAGGTTAGTTAATGTTGACTTTCCATTGCCCTGCTGTTCCATTGCTTCTGACATTTACTTGGTGCAGGGAATTCACAGTGGGTGTAAATAATTTTATTAGCTGTGTTTTGTACCTCCTTTTCACTGTGTAGGGCAATACCAAATCGTCCTTGCTGATTTGTATGGCTTAAAGTATACTCCTAAGAAAGACTGACGCTTGTCAGTCTTGGGCTTGGTGGCCAGCAGTCCTCCTGTTATAAAGCATCTCGTTCATAAAGAAGCTTAACAAACAGCTTCATGAAAACTAAGTAATTTTTGTCAAAAGGAGATTGTAGGAACTTCTGTCCTTCCCCGTTCCATTTCTGATTTTACTTCTGTTTTCAAACAAAAAGCAGCCCGGAGTATCTTGGCACAGACACTGCAGGAAAACACTCCTTCTTTAAAATTTCCTGGAAAATATGCCCAGCGCTCAGACTTCAGCCCAGTTTTTAAACTTCTTAATAAAATGGGCTGAGTTAGAAGCTGGTCTGAAGCACAGCCTCCCAGGGAGTCTAACTACAATAGGGTTTTTTTAAACCAGATTGAGGTTTTAAAACCAGATTGGTTAATTTAAACCAGACTGGGACCAGCTTTTTGTCAGCTTCAGCAGTTCTGCCACACCTCAGTACCTTTTATCAAATCTATGCCTCAGCAAATTTAAATGCTAGTTTAACTGCAGTTGTTAGTTAAATGACAGTTAATTACATTCTTGTAGCTCAGATTAATCACTGTAGCATATGAGTACCTTACACATTGGACAGGATGTATCTGAAATGTCTCTAGAAAAGCTGAGTCAGAGCAGCAGGTTTTCTCTTCAATGTGAAACCACCTTTCTGTCCTACAAACGGCAAATCTGAGCACCCATCAGCTCTCCAGCACCATCCTCAGCCACGGGAGGTGGCTCAGCTGGGCTGGTCATTGCCTTCCCAGGGGAAGGATCAAGAACTGCCTCATGACACATAGGAGTGGAGCCCAAAAAGTTGCTAAAGTAGCATTATCCCATTAAAGAGATGGGGTTTTTTACTACTATTATTAACACTATGTGCCAGTTCTTCCCACAAGTACCAGACAGGAAGAAAACCCAAATTGTCCTAATCCCTGTGTAAACTCCAATCCATATCCTAGAAAACTGCAATTTAAGAAAGTTTACAGTTGAATTATATCAAGTGATTGCTATTTAATTTGAAATGAGTGCAATGGCTTTAGAGTAATTGCACCAGAAAACAATCTATGCAAAATATTAATTCATATTTTTATTTATTTCATTTGGCAGTTTGTTTTGCTGCCTTCTCTTCACCCAGATTTATCAGTAGTCTGGCGACCCTCAAAGACCATTTCAGAAGTGGTACGGTTTTTGCAAGGGCTAAATCCTAGCAGAAGACTCTCTGAAACTCACTGTAAATCTCTCCGTTCTGTTGCTCTACAGACCTCGCTTCACCATCTGCCTTGCGAATTGCATTTTTGTTGCAGTATTTCACAAGTTTTAAAATATGGTTATTACAATCCATAAACTGGCTTTCACAGAGATTATTAATTAAGTCCAAAATATTGTACCCACGTGCTTTGTGAAATATGGCTCAAACGTCACAGCACTGCTGCCATTATAACCCATCTGCATAATATTAGATTGGAGTGCTTAAAAGCTGTAAGTTTTTGGTTGTTGAAGGGGGGGAGGTTTGTTTTGTTTTCCCTTGTAGCAGTCCAAGAAGTAAAACCTGGAGCTTTAAAGTCAGGTGGATGAGATAAATTGAAATGGATCTTATTGCTCCTAAACACTCTCCTGGAAATAATGGCATCTTGACATTTTATCGGTCACTCATGCGGTCATTCTCAGCGGTATCAGCCGGAGCTTGAAGGACAGAGCTGTAAAGAAAGGATTGTCAGCCATAAACATTCCTCAAAACCATGAAAGCCACAAATGAAAGCTTAAGTAATGGAGGACGGAATACCCTTGATATTTCAACAATTACCTGCAACAACAGGCTTTGTTCAGAGCCCTGGCCATTTTTTCAAAAGCCTTTAGTTGTCATGGCCAGAATAGGATAGGGAAAAAAAAAAAACAACCCACGAAAAGGGAAAAAAAAAACAAAACGAAAAAGGAAAAAAAAAAGAAATAGAGAGAAAAAGAGAAGGATCAAAAGCTCTGATGTGAAAAGATAAACTTGAGTGGCTGCATATATGAGAAAGTTTATGGAAATTTTTCATGTTTTTTAAATCAAGATTTATTGCCAGATATTATAATTATTAGGCTTGTAGTGAGATACTTTTTTTTCCTTTTTTCTCCAAGAGATCATTAGAAAAACATTCATGCTGCTGAGCTGTTACCACTGTGGCCATTTCTGATGTCAAATTATGGAAGAAAAAAATGAAACTTGCAAGCACATGGCAATCGAAGGAGCTTCAGTAACGGACAGAAGTGAGCAAGTGGGAAAGCAAAAGTGAACTCAACCTCATTACACTTTGGAAAAATATGACATTTTTGTGGAGGATAGAAAAAGAAGAAAAGCTAGTTTTAAATAGTCTTTGTGCCATTATTTTAGCAATTTAGAGTTCACAGAAACTAAGTAAAACATAGTGCTTGGTATCCAAGTCAATCCAAACTCTGGAGGCAGCAAACACGAAAGGTTAAATGTTCTAGAAATTGCATTTGTAGAGTTTCTCAGTTTAGGAGATTAAGAGTTACTCAAAGCAATGGATAAATATTAGCAAAGGACCATTAGCAGAGAAAAACACATCAGTGAATCAGAGCTCCCCAGCTTATCAGATCAATTTTAAATAGGTTTATCTTGGACTTTTCTACCACCTTAATGAGGAACAAATTGGTTTTTTACCCCTTTTTGTTTCCTGAGCCTTTGTTGACTTTTTGATGTTACCTACAATCATTAATATAAATGGGTCAGTGGCATAAGAGTGTTAATTCCCTCTCCTCTGCAGGTTCTTGAATGCAGTCATTTTATAAAAGTTCCCTTTTATTACTCTGCTCATGGTCATCTCAAGTTTAAGAACAAATGAGTTACTGTTGTTTAGTGATTCCTACTAAGGGAGAAGAGAACAAGTAATGAATGGAAACAAGACCAGAAACAGGAGGCCAGCTTTTTTTTCCTTTTATATATATATGTAGACAACAGTATGAACAGCTTAGTTAGAGCTTATACACTGGCGTGAGTGAGCCTGCGGCCAGAGAGAAAAGAATCACACCCTGTGTTTGCAAGCAAATATTGAACCCAAGCAATTGAATAGGAAAGCTCCATTTTACCTTTTAAACCTCCAGGAGAAAAAAAAAAAAGAAAAGAAAAGAAAAGAAAAAAAGAAAAGAAAAGAAAAGAAAAGAAAAGAAAAGAAAAGAAAAGAAAAGAAAAGAAAAGAAAAGAAAAGAAAAGAAAAGAAAAGAAAAGAAAAGAAAAGAAAAGAAAAGAAAAGAAAAGAAAAGAAAAGAAAAGAAAAGAAAAGAAAAGAAAAGAAAAGAAAAGAAAAGAAAAGAAAAGAAAAGAAAAGAAAAGAAAAGAAAAGAAAAGAAAAGAAAAGAAAAGAAAAGAAAAGAAAAGAAAAGAAAAGAAAAGAAAAGAAAAGAAAAGAAAAGAAAAGAAAAGAAAAGAAAAGAAAAGAAAAGAAAAGAAAAGAAAAGAAAAGAAAAAAAAAAAAAAGAGAGAGAGAGAGTGATATTTGAAATACAGTCCTTGTTAAAGCAACAAAACACACTCATTGTACTTTATTAGTGGTAGAGAAGAGAGCAAAGCAAGGGCACTCTTTCTTAACTAAACTCATTTGCTTATGTGTAGAAATCTGAGTCCATTTGAAATGCCCCAGGACATGCCCCTGGCTTCTCACTGCCATCTCAGAAAACTGCAAGGCCCCATAAATCCTGGACCATTTCTGACACTGTGATGTGGATCTCTTAAACACCCAAGATTGTCTCAGATGATTCAAAGCACCCAGGGGAAAGAAACTGGAATGAACTTGGAAAGCTAAACCTTCCAAGACATGCAGACACCTGCCTCTGGGCCAGGCATCTCATTGACTATTGACTTCTGTGGGCTTCAGATGACATTTGGCACCTAAATGCTTCTATGGAGCTCACTGTAGGATCCTTTTCCCTGGAGTACCTCTGTCTGGAGTTCATAACACTGTTCTGCAATCTGGGGGCTGCTCCTGACCAGCTGAGTAAATCTTGACAATCCATTATCCACCTTTGCTTTCATTTGGCATTGTATGAGTCTGGTTTATTTAAACTGCTGCCTGCAAGGCTGAATTGCTCTATGCCACTGTTAACAGAGCCTCAGTCGTCTTCAGACACTACCAAATGCTGAGGCAGCAAAATAGTTCTTATGGCCTTTGGATGTTGAGATGCAGGTAGTCATTTTGGAAGGGTGCTGGAAGCTGTTTATGCCCTGAGGTGTCTGTGAGATGGAAAGTAGTTACTCTGTGGACCTGTAAAGTCTCATGGACAAATATGCCCTCAACTCCATCAGCACTTGTATGTCTTTTAGATGAGGTACATCATGCAATCTCCTTCCACCCACAGACCTCACAGACTAGGGACATCTTCTCATTCTCCTCCCTTGATCCACCAGCCACATAAACCTGGAGGTTCCTGCAAAACTCTTACTTCAGATGAAGCAGAACTTTTTACCAAAAAATTCCTAACAGGCTTTGAAATCAGTAGTTGGTTTTATACATGATTTCGATGTACAAGTCTAACAGGATAATGTAGGAAGCTCTTTTTATACCAATTGCAGCTGACAAGCCAATGCAGCTGCCCTTATACTTTTTTCTTATAATCAGAATTGTCTGAGTTCTGCAAATAATGATGCTGGCAAGTTTAGAAAACTTCTTTTGGATTCATATATTCATCCCATTTTCATGACAAAACAAGAGCTTTTTGTGTGAATACTTCATGCTTTTATAGAGGGAAGAACAGAGTTACCATAAGGTTAAATGTTGCGGTGTAGGTCTGAGCAAGTTGAAATAAATACAGAATAACATTTCTACGTGCTCCAATGAAATATGCATTTTATCTTCTATGAAGATTTGTTTCTTGCTAGTCTGTCAGCAGGAGCCATCAACATAATAGTGTTTTGCTGACCTGTGAAAGAGCTTCTGGTAACCACTACTCAAGAGCTCCATTAAGACAGAATCATTTAAGCTGATTCCATAACAATGTGAAACTTTTGTAAAATAAGGTTAGGAGGTTGATGCATTTTATATAACCGAATGCAACCATTTTGGGCCTGAACTTGTGAGCTGCTGAATAGTCTCAACTTCCATTAATATTATAGACACACTCAGCATTTTATGAGATCAATATCAATTAAATCTAAAATCTTAAGATAATGTTTTAGTTACAGTAATAGCAATGAAAGTGCACAGGAATTTTAAGACATTTCCAAAACAGAAGAAACAAAACCCATGGCATATTTACTCATTACTGATGACAGTTTCTAGTTAAATCCTTGCCTTGCCTTGCCTTGCCTTGCCTTGCCTTGCCTTCCTTCCTCCTCGTTAGTCTGGAATACCTTTTAGAGAACCTAGTAAAGTTAATCTGATTCATGACTTAATACATTTTTGACACTGTTCCTCAACAATCACCAAATATATTATGTGCTAATAATTACTCGGGCAGCTCTAGTTTTTATTAAGTACAACATAACACAGCCAGCCAATTAAACATGAATGTAAGGGCCAGTATCTAATGTAGATGAATCAGATCAGATATCTAGCCTGGAAAGAATCCAGTCTAGTTCCCTGTTTTCTTAGGAAAGCTTATAATTTAGTCCCACATATAAATGTACTAGCCACTGTTTAAAGCCTTGTTGAGTCTAGGTGACTCCAACAGGAGACAAGTTCCAGAGCCATATTCCTGTAATAGATAAAATCCTTACCACCTTTTCCAGGCTAAATATATTTATTTCTAGTTTATGCCTATCAAAAAAATCTTGGTGATACCAGTAATGCCTATAACACTTGAACCCACAGAGTTTTAGACTTCTGGAAGATGTTCGAGATCCTCCATTCCTACTGACTGCAGCAGGCCTGGACAGACTCCACTAGCGTGATCAGAGCTAGGATGCCTTCAAAATTAAATTCCATCAGTGTAAGTAGAAACATCACTGCTAAGAAGCAGGTTAAATAATAGTTTATGGGAAGTTATAGACAATTTCCCAAACAAATTCACTTTCCTCTTGAAACTCCTAGGACTTGAACACACAAATCACCCCTCTTTCTCAGGCTATTTGTCATTTTTAGAGGCTATAAATTATACACACCAAGCACCAATTTTATACACCAACAACCATAACAATGCAGTTGCAAAACAGAACACTCTGAAGGGTACGTTCCCTTTTCAAGAAGAGAGAGAAAGAATAATAACGCAATGCCTAGGTCTGTAGTAACATTTTCCAGAGATCTCAAACTGGTTATAAAGGGGCCATTAACCTCATTAAACACCTGTGAGACAGGAAACTAGCCATTGTCTTCATTGCCTTCTATGAAGGGGGGCGGGGTGGGGGAAAGTATCTTAGGTTTTTATACCTTAAGGGGAAGTTTTGCAAATGTTTTCCACACTTGCTATGACTGGTTCAACTCAACAGTTTTAAGCACATTCTTGAGCAATGTATTGATTGATGTGAGCCAAGATAGATTACATCATATATAACATGCTGACAGCAATACTGGATAGATTAGGCTCCTAACACTGATCAACTGATTGTTGTTAGTATTGCCATTAAGCTAATTCATAGGGTGGAGAGATTGTCCCACAGAAATCAAAAGTATATATCACCAGCTTCTCTCAAGCCAGGGATTCATTGATGGAGTTTGGGGTCTTCCACTGCCTAGAAAAAAGTACATTTGGCTCTTGGGAGAGCTTCACCACAAATTGGAAGTGGGAAGTCACCCTCAACCCCCTGCCAATGGGGACATCTTGAGTGAAGAGGGGCAACTGACAAACCCAGGGCCAGCAGGATGAAACCTTGGAGACATGATCTGCATCTCAGTTTTCCTTTTGGCTAGTTCTTCATGATTCCTGCTTAGCTGACTTCTGAATCATAGACCAGAGCTAACTATCTCCCTCTAGTCACTGAGTAGCTACTATGGCCTAGCATACATGTCAGGACAGATTTAAGCTTTCATGCTTGGTATCTAGCTGGAAATGCCTACAACTGAGCTTAGCAGCCTGATTTTTCATTATATTCAGTGGTGATCCAGTCAGTAGCATATGGAGCCCTATTCAACCTACCCTAAAGCGGATACTGGCATTTCCGTAGCTGTAGCTCAACACCAACGGTATAAAGCAGTTCAAATAACAGCTCCTAAGACTCCATTGACTGTACTGTACTGACTGCAACAGACATACAGACCCACAGCGCATATAGAAATGTTCACATCTAGGGGTCTGAATCCAGAGCTGAATTCCACCCTGGATTGTACTCCCCCTTGTTAGGTTTCTATTATTTCAGATACTGCGATGCCAAAGTTAGCCATCTGAGTCTTGTCCTGTGTGCTTATAGTCTGCGTGACTTTTTGTCTCCTGCTTTTGCTTTATTAACAGCATTTTTTACAAAGTTTCCTGGAAAAAAGGGCGTAGGGAGGCTCAGCTGGTTACTCAAGGTCACCAGCACGGAAACAGAATCCGAATCTCCTGCATCTTCTGCCCTCAAATCACTAGGCAAAGCAACTTCTCCTGTGGAAGACATGTTTTCCATCAGAGTTAGCTTATTTTCCAGAGAAAGTCTCCTTTGAAATCTCTCTCTGGTCTTCTCCATTTGAAAATCACTCAGCTCAACTCTGACACTGCCACTGGCTCAAGGAAGTCATGCCATACTGTGGCATGCTTGTCTTTCAACTTTGATGCTTTCTCTCTTTTTAATACTACATGTAGACGGTTACAAAGCCTTAGGACATAACAGATATGCTATATTCCCCTAGAAATAAATTAATAAGCCATTTCCCAGATACCTGGACATTAAGTAATACATAGGTTCAGACAGTACTCGGGAGGAAATTTCCAATTTTTGTTTTGCTTCATAACCATTATGAAGGTCAGTCTTTGCTTACCCTTGTTACAAAGTAAATTTCCTGATAAATGTCAAATTTGCAGCATATGCAAAATGTCTGTTGTTTTACTTGTTTCATCAGTTTGGAGCTTGAAAGATACATCCTATGTGGTGAGGATATTAAGGGAGTTTGAATGGTGTTGAGGGATGTGAGAGACTGGTTCCCCAAACTCCAGCATAGCCGTTGTGGTAAGAGCTGTACATGCCATGAGTCAGAGCATCCCTGAAGCACTAAACAGGCAAGCGAGACAAAAGATGAGAAAGGAAATGTCCACAGAGGCATTTGGCCAAAGTTATAGGATAGGTCAAGGGGAGAATGAAACATGGATCACAAATCTCTCAGCTTGTACTGTGTTCTTGCCACAAGGTGAAATATGAAAAGGACTTGTTCTTCTAGCCTTTCTATTTCAGTACCTATCACTAGATGAGATTCTCCTACCCTTTGCCCAGACTAATTATACAGTTTTAAAGTTCTTGAGGTTTCTTCTGAACTTTCAGAAGTCAGAATGAGTTGCAAAACAAAATGAACCAGGAGAAGGAAAATCCTTTTGCTTTACCCTTACTGCAGAGATGTTCACAGGAAACATGTGTCAGCTGCTGATTTTCCCCAGGGAAGGCTACATCATAGTTTTGCACCATGCTCTTAACCAAAATGAACCTGCAGCCTACACACTCCTCTTCTCTCCCTCCCAGCCCACAAATGCGTGTAAAACCCTGAAGTGTGTACTCTTTGCTCTTGGTAAAATGCTTACCTGGGATATGAATTCAAGTCTGAGCTGTGCTTTGCTAGATCTGGAACTCACTTTGCCAAGAGGATGCAAACAAGAACATATAAGTGCTGACAGTTCTCCAATGCCATTTCCACAAATCCTCCTCCAGGGACAGATAAATAATGAAACAACTTGAGGGGAAATAACAGCAAAGCATCCCAGCCCACAGAACCACAGGATATGCACCAGACACACATGGGTGAATGCAGAAACTCTGAGAACATTTAGTAACACAGATAGGCCTTTGGGAATCCTCATGCTTGCCTAGGCTAACTGAAGTGTAAATCTGGAGTAAATGGAGCAACAGTGATGCAAACTGTCATACCAGACTGAGAACCAGACTCAGAGCTCCTATCATCTACCTACATGATAGGAAAAATCTTTGTCATCTCTGTATTAAGGCATATTTCTTGATATTTCTCTTTCAAATGCCTACTCTGTTTTAGCGGTGCTGAAATGCAAAATATTAATCTTACATTTTCCACAGCTGACTCGCATTCTGCTAATTCAGTTATGCAAGACTTGACCCAAATGATTCCTCTCTCTTGATTTTTTTTATTACTTTGCTGATATTTGTAGGCAGTCATTATGTCCAAGGCTGTCAGTGAACTGAGTTTGATCAGGCAAATTTTTAATCCCAAGACTGTGCTGCTGAATTAGAATGGTAGAGTGTGCTCTAAGTGGATTAAGTAAAACAGCATAACAGCATGCAGCATTTTAGACTTGTAGCCTACAATTTCCCCTCCTGCCCAGAACTTTTCAGGGAGATCTATTAACATCCTGCAAGCACAGGATTTTTCCATTCAGTTACCATTTCCTTTCCTATTCATTACTAACATGCTATTAACCATTTCAGCCACTGCTGAGTGTTGAGCTGATGCTTTCAGAGAACTATCTAAAAAGATTTGAAGACTGCCTTCATGATTGTTTCCTTAAAGATCTTTATAACTACTATAAGAATATATTTTTTTTCCTTATTTAGTAGATAGCTTGCACCCCTCTAATTATAAGGGGACCATATACTGCCACGGACCCAGATATGATCTCTGGGACTTCTCAGACACATTAGGGTATGCAAGACTGATGATTTAATGCTTGTCATTGACAGGATTGACTTCAGTTTTCTCTAAGCAAAAGACAACTGGAGGACCTACAGTCTTGTGCTGCAGTCATTAAGCTGCAAGTCATCCTCCTCTCAGCATTCGAGAGTCATCTGCTTACTCCACTCTTCTCAGCCAGGGAGATGGCTCTGATTTGAGATAATGTCGTCAGTGGCCCAATTTTCTATCATTGGCTTTAGATATAACACATCTCTTTTAGTTATCCAGTACCACTTTTTTGCTGCCAGAATGGCCATGGAGCAAACTGTAGGTTTCTTTCTAATATGATACCTGTTGTTCTTTGGGAGGTTTTCTGATTTTTATGCAAGACTGCAATGTCCTGCTTGGATCCACCTTTAACAACAATAGGCAGGAGAGGGTCTTAAACCTCCTAAAACCAGCTTAAAAGGGAAACGCTTTTCATATAGCAGCTCTTCAGTTTTCATATGGCTCTTGCTCATTGTGCTTTGATCCTATTGACGCTGAATGCTTTCTTGCTATACCTCAGTGTGATATAATGGAAGGAACGCCATGTGGTAGTCTGCAGAAAAGTCGATTAAACTAGCAGACATAAAACTGCAAACAGCTTTTATGCGTCACTAATGGACTGGGACCGCTTGGCTTTTATGATAGCTCAGAAAACCTTACACACCTGAGGTGCTGTAAAAATGAGTAACAGTTAAAAACAGGAAGAAATGTAAAGGACAAGGTGCAAAGCTAGATGGCTTTTGGCATTAGCTGTTCAACAATGTCAGACCATGGTCTGTTTACAGGCGCAAACAAAATGAACTCTCCTTCTCATGGGAGAACTGCCTTTATCCCAAACATACCCTGGAAACTTGGTGATCAAAAATTTTACTGTTAATGGAGTCCCTTTCCATCTGTTAAAAAGAGGGAATGGCTTTGGTCAACAGGGACATTTAAATTGTAGGTTCAATGTTTGGCTAACTAAGGATGTGATTTGGCACTTTCCTCCGAGTTAGCAGAAATACTGGTCATTAAATATTTCCCCACATTGTGTTTAGCTCTGGCTAGTGCTGTCTGCCTTTTGCTTTCAGACCCTCGAGGCTTTTTGCCTCATCACCATGTTGCCACATGTAAGTTCTGCATGGTGCTGTTTTCCCTTTTAGAGCCCAGGACTCAGAAGGACAAAAGTTCTGCAAAATCCTTTTCTCCTATCCTCCACTGGCAGACACATGGACTAATTCTCCAAGACAAGCTTAACAAAGCAGTATCAGAGAAATGACAAATTTCTATAAATAATGGTGAATACTGCAAATGATATGCCTGAAAAATCACTTAATCATTAAACAATAGAGGATGTCTTCTGTAAAATAAATAAACCGTGAAAGGAGAAGGCAAATCTGCAATTTAAAATTAATATGGTATGAACAGTTCAGGAAGATGTTGGCCAAATGCGAAGATACTCTGTGTGTCATACACCTTTGAAAGATCCTGTCCCCAAAGCAAAGCTGAAGTCATGTCTGACACCTGACTCATACCAACAGGAAAGACAGAGAAATCTCCAATGCTGGCTCAACTAGGCAGCAGACAGCAGGGTTTTTTATGGCGAAATCTTTTGACCATCATAAATTTTCATGCTCTGTACCTGGATCCCACGTTGAATGGCAATAGATTAGATCCATTTGTCATTTCTCCCCGAGTCACTGTGTTAAAGGAACGTGACACTTAGCAATCTAGTAATGAAAAAACAAAAACTCTGTGATGTCTTATTAATATTCCTGCACGTAGTTGGAGGAAAAAAGTTAACTTGCAGATAGTATAGCTCAATTAAGTGGAAAAAGCACATCATAAAGAAAACCCAACCCTAATTACATAGCTTTGACCTAAAATGAATCAGGTTTGATCTTAACTGGCTGGGACCAAAATACATATTTGTCCTGGTTTCAGCTCGAATAGAGTTAATTTTCTTCCTAGTAGCTGGTATAGTGCTGTGTTTTGGATTTAGGATGAGAATAATGTTGATAACACACTGATGTTTTAGTTGTTGCTAAGTAGCGCTTACACTAGTCAAGGACTTTTCAGCTTCCCATGCTCTGCCAAGTGCACAAGAAGCTGGGAGGGAGCATAGCCAGGACAGCTGGCCCAGACTGGCCAAAGGGCTATTCCATACCATATGATGTCATGGCCAGTATAAACTGAGGGAGTTGGCCAGGGGGCAATAATTGCTGCTCGGGGATGAGCTGGGCATCGGTCGGCAGGTGGTGAGCAATTGTATAGTGTATCACTTGCTTTGTATATTATTATTGTATTATTATATTATTATTATTGCTACTACTACTATTCTATGTTATTTTACTTCAATTATTAAACTGTTCTTATCTCAACCCACGAGTTTTCTCACTTTTACCCTTCCAATTCTCTCCCTCATCCCACTGGGGGTGGGGGGGAATGAGCAAGCGGATGTGTGGTGCTTAGTTGCTGACTGGGGTTAAACCACAACAATATTCTATTATTTTTTATCTTGCTGTTGTAATTAATGTAAGAAATGTTTCATGCCAAGTTAGCTTTGCCTGTAGTGTCCTCAGATTAAAGGAAAATGGAAATAGCATCTCTGTCAGCGTGGTTGCACAGTGTTCTCTTCCCCTGAAGGAAACCCAAGCTCTGCTGACTAAGAAGACTTCAGCTTTTGATCATGAGTTATTGGATATCGACCCGTCATTCAGTCAGGGTTGCAGACTGACTGTCCTGAACTGAAAGGGTTGGAATCAGATCACATCCAGGGGGAACAGGTCTCCCAGCAAAACTTCCTTCCCATCTAAATCAAGCCTACAAATAGCAACTCACATTTGTCAGACATTCATCAAATGTGACATGCTTCATGGAGCCAGGCCACAAAAGCAGAGAAACCTGTCATAATAACCCCATGCAAGACAGTAGACAATCCTGATGCTGTATGACATGCTGGGTAGCAGATATCGTGCTTCCCGAACAGGTGAATGTAAAACTCGATCTTGTAGAAAGAGACATTGTCACTCATAAGTTGAAAAGAGAAGACTATTTGATCCAATTAAAATGTACAGTGATTACTGTCAGGCTGTGGAAACACTGACATGCAAGGATTGATCCTGCTTGGGGATGTTGCATAAAGCAGCAAGTCCCAAAACTGAAAGCTATCGGTCTTTCCAAACCCACAAGGAGTAGCTGCTAAACACAGGCAAAAAAAGTTCTCCAAAGTTAGATATCTCAGCCTATCACTTAAAAGCACTACTGTTTTGGGCAATGATAATCACTACTTTTGTTATTTTTCAGTACAGCATGCTACAATTTAGACACTTTGGTACACTATCAGCCTAATTCACTGATCGTCCTGCAGTAAAGAGCAGTCTGCAAGAGCAGTCTGGACTTGGGGCTATATAAGGACCTACTCAGTAAAAACACAGCAGACAATATGATAAGCAAGAGTAGTCAGCGTCTATTCAAGCCCAGCTTGCTTCAACAGTTCAGCAGGACTCCATCAACAGGTAACACAAGGGGAAGGTTTTGAGATGTAGCTGAAATCAATGGTGAAAGAAAAGTAAAATAAGAGAGAACATTTTTTTTAAAAAAGGATGATTTTAGTAAAAATGCCTCCTTTTCAAAACTAGGGAATGGCTTTAGAGAAAACTGTTTTCCCCCATAATGATTTGTCTCTCCTCTAAAATTTCCCTTTTGAAGTTGACATTTTCTCCCTCCATAATTTTTTTATACCCCTTTCTTTCTATCTATCTCCCCCATTTTTCCATAGGAGAAAGAAGAAATGAAATTAGGAAAATGAAATTACAGCTGAACACTTTTAATAAAACTTTCATGACAAAAATCTCAAATGAACAAAAAATATTCTGATTTGGAAAGTCAGAAATTTCAATGAAAATAAAATATTTTCTTTCTTTAGTAGATTTACTGGAAAACTCCCATATCCAGTAACAAGTTCATTTATTTTCTTGTCCTAAAAGAAAAGAAAGGTGGGTGGTTTTGTTTGGATGTTGGCTGTTTTTTAAAGCTTGTTTTCCTGTATGCCCACATGCCAACTTGATTATGTGTTGGGAGGTGTCGCAAATGGGTGATATACAATGCTTAAGGAATCACTGACAAAGCAAAAGTGGTTTTAATATGATGTTGTAAAGGTGTGACTTAACAAAGTTCGATGGCAAGGTTCACTCTATTAATTACTGCATGGAAGAATTATACAAAGGAAAATTGAGTTACACTCGAGTTAGAATGATTCACAGAGAGATCGGAGATACAAAGAGTAAGGAGGACCCTCTCGCTGAGTCACGAGGTTCAGAGTAGACCCCCTTGCTTTCTAAACTCCTGATGGAGCTGAGGTGTGGCTAGGTCCAGTCTCAGTCTCAGACTTGGACAACAGTTTATGTCTAATGGATTGTACATGCAAAGTTTATGTAATGTTTCATTAGCATCAATTCAGCAAGCAATCAAAGTTACCATTCTACAAGATTATGCACAATATCAGTCTCACTTACCAAAGATCTGTTGTTGGTAAAAGGTCACTCTCTCAAGGAGCAAACTTGAGAGGTGTCCAGCTCAAGGGGAGATCACTGCCATGCAGCCACGCTGCCTCGCAGGGAGAGCTCCAAGAAGGCTCACTTAGGCTGTCTTATTTATAGGATAAAGTGGTTGGCTTGTAGTCAAATTACATGTGATAGAAAAGGTATGCAGGAGACTCCTTGTACCCACAACTTTCCTTGTTCTTGATAAATGAGTCACTCTGCTCCTTTGTGGGTTTTCAGAGAACAGATTAAAACTAGAGGAGTTCACGGCCCGGCTACAGCTCAGGGCTTTACCTCTTCTGGAGCCTGCACCAGACCACCACCAGTCTGGTCAAAGGGGTCAGGAGGAAAAGCTAAATAAGAATCTAAGTACAGATCAGTCCATAGTACATGTGCTGCTGAGGTGAAAATATGACAGATGAGGGCTCCCAGTGCGTGGTTCAGGTGCCCAGTTGAGTCTGGTAGTGTCACATATGTGGATGTTTCAGTGAAAAAGACAGTATAAAATGATACCTACATTTAGGTACCTGAATGGCCCCATTGGATACTAGTCAGACTGTATCCCCTTAGGTAAAATTACATTGATTTTCCTTGTATCACTTCATTCATCTTCAAAAAAAGAATACTAATATCTCTTGTGCATCACTTGGAAAATTCTATTTAATCCATTGACAAAACTATAGACACAAAATATTAAAATACATTGACCTATCTATATCTAATGTATTATATTTCAGATCAGTAGATGAAGTGATGTTATATACCAGGAAAATATTCCAATTGACTGGCGAGAAGGAAAGTAAAACTCAGCCTTCCCCTGGAAGAAATCATGACTGCTCAACTGTGTCTCATGTCCTTTAGCACAATAGATAACTGCTATAGTAGGTAATAGTTTATAGTTGATTTTTCAGGTAAAACAATAGATGTCAGTAGTTTGCTGCTAGAAATTTTTGCCCTTTTGATGGTCAAGTTCTGAGTTACTGTGACAGACATTTCATTTACAACCTATGACAGTACTATATGGTTAGAGATGGGTAACAGTGCCCATCCAGTTTATGTACACATAGCAGTCTGTAAACTAGAACTTACAAACCTCCTGAAACTGCAAGTCACCTTGGAAAAAACTCCACATAGAACTTCACACAGGCACATCCTTCTTCTTAACACAAGACATAAGAGATCTATACCGTGACAAAAATGAGCAAAAAAAACCCTGGATTATTGACAATTTGCAGCTGGAATGAGGTGCCTTATGATTAATGCTCTGTGAGGAGAATGCTATAAGCAAAACATTATTTTGTATTGCAAATAAATGGGACTGCTAAGTACTGTGTAAATCGCCCCAGGTACCAATGGTTCGTAGCTCTGAGAAAAATGCATTTGCAGAGCACTTAGTGTCAAGAAATTCCATATCTTGGTGCCAAAGGGTTAATCAGAGGATAAACTCATTAAAATGGGCCATTACTGGAGGAAGAAGTAGCCCCAAGACTCCTTCCCCATTTCTTTGCCGGGTTAGCAGGAGGAACCAAAGAGCATAATACAGCTTTGAGTGCACATAAAACAATAGTAAGCTCCATAAAGAGTGAGGATTCCAAAGTAAATAGAACACTGAAAGTCAGCAGAGGCAAAAGTTAACTTAATATAAAATACTTGACCCTCAGGTAAGGCATTAAGATGCTGTTTTGGCAGCCAGAACTGATTGCAGACTTGCTGGAAGGGTTTTGGCTTCAGAAAGAAGACAAATACATCCTAATCCCTTTTTCCTGCCACACGCTGGATGAGTGAAACCCAAGGGGGAAATTCTTATTACAGCAAATAGGTGCAAGTCCAGAGGAAAAATTAAGTCAACTTGACAATTTACAAATTTCCTTTCAAGCATGAAAGGTAGATGAAAACAGAAGGTTATTTTTAAATCCAAACCACAGTATTTTGTATCTGTTAATACCACTGACAAAGAATAAGGGACACCAGAAAAGAGTTCACAATGAACCCAAGCTTCATCTCACTGGAACGAAGCCAGGATAAAATAACTTTTGTCAGACAAGCAATATTAGAAAATCTAATACAAGGAAGAGACATTTTTCCTTCTTCCCATCAGGGGCAGTGAGACCTGGCAGTTTATCCACAGCTTTCCGGGTGCAGATGCAAACTAAGGTAAAATCTGCTTATCCCTGCCTTTTCTGGGGTAAGGAATATACAGCACAATGTTCCTCAGAGAAAAAGATATTCCTTTGCTGTTTGCTTCATGTTCTTCCTAATTTATTCTCCTGCAGACAGAAGAGGATTAGGTATAATCAAAGTTTGCATCAGCATACTTGTACTATTCCACAAATGAAAGACCTTGAGCTTTGTGGAAAATACCCATCCTGTAGCTGGACATCTGCTTAACTCTTATGGACCCTTAACATGTGTTTTGAAATGCTCAGGCATATCGGGACCTAGCAGTATTAAATCTTGCTTTTGTAGGTGGAAAAAATGCAATCCAAGCTGTGTTCCAGTGAAGTAATTGTACAGATCAAATTATATCCTACCCACTACATATAGCCAGATACTCTCTGATCCTGAATCTTGGGCTCAAGTGCTCCTGTCTCCCCTCTGACATCCAGCAAGCTGCACTTCCGCTGTTCATTTGGGGGATGGAAAATATCCCCCTTTCCAAATGCATTGTGGTTTGGGGTTTACAGCAACACAAGCATACAGAGTCAGTGAGGATTATATCTGGGGCCAAAATGACAAGTTTGGGGATGAAATGCAGGCTGCTGAAATCACATCCTTTCTTGATGTTGCAACAAGTGGTTGTTTGACTTTTTTTCCCTCACTGTAGAGCCAGGTGCTTCTTCCTGTTGAGTGAGGAAATCAAAGCAGACCATTCTGCTGAAATAGCTGCATGAACTCTAGGCGCATATGACTGCCATGACAGCATGCTCTACAATGAGAAGAGATCTGATGCTGAGGAGCAGAGAAATGCCGGAGGAAAAGAAACTGCATCTCAGGGACTGGAAGAAGGAGTTTTGCCCTTCTTTTGTAGACCATAGCGGAGCTGAAGTCAGGTGGCAGATAAGATGAGAGAATTTGTTTGTATATCTCTTTTGTTCCTTCTCGTAGAAGGAGAAGAACTCCTCACCCAGGTGGAGAAACATGTCCGTTCCTAGGGTCAGTCTGTGAACTTAAGGCTGAAGCTGTGGAAAGTTTTGCAGAGATAATTGCCTGGAGGAGAGAACATCAGTTAAAATTCTGAAATGGAAAACATCACAGAGGCTCATAAACAGACAACGTTTAAATGTCTCTGTCAGCAGATATGTTGGATTATCATTTGCTACCTCAGATAGCAAAAGGATGATCAGCCAATAAATACAACAAAAATATCATGCCCAACCACAACAAAATGCTACTGGAAATTTCCACACCAAGAGAGGAGTCCATCTGGTGGTATATTTTTATGATTTTCCTCAATATGACTTATAGTTGACTTATAGATGAATACAATATATATGTACCTTAGCTAGCATGATGGGGTCTAGTGTTATATAGATAAAGTTAATTACATAATTGCTACCATGAATTGCACTGTAATGCTATTAATATACAGAAAGTGTTTGCAGGATTGGGGCCTAAACTGCTACCTCATGCAAACTTTCCCCAAATCCCAAATTATTCTTTTTGAAATACTGCTCTTCTTTGACAGCACCTAATTAGAGAATTACTTCGTGGAGAGATCTATATGACTATCTATATGAGCATATAAATATTCATATAAATAAACATATAAATATCTACAGATGAATATATAAATATCTTTACATAGAGACATTTGAATAAACATTAAAATATATCTTGGTTCCAGCAATGTAAACAAAATTATAACTAGGATGCAGAACAAAATTCCAGTTGGTTTGGTTTGTAAGATTTGTCGGCACAGATTCATCCTCTAATTTTATATATTTAGTTAATAGCTGTAAGTTAGGACTTGGAGACCCTTGAATTTCTCTATAGTTGAGAGAGAGAAAGAGAGGAAGATACACTTTGAGAAGGTGACTCTGATCTTTCTTGGGTTGAATCACCCTCTGGAAGTGCCTATTTTATCTTCTGCCTAAGCAGCCAATGTAGGATTACTTCTTATTTAACATGCTGGCTAAAATCTAGTTCGTCCTTAGTTCCAAATTCCTTGATCAGCCAAATAAAACAATGCCTCTGCTTATCTGGTGCAAATCACTAGAAAGATGTTTGAAGCCAGTGAATTTAGTCTGATTTGCACAATAGTTGACCTCATCTTGAGACAGGCATCTGAGGCTGCTGACATCAATTCTAGAGGTGTCAGCCTACCATGACTACCCTCAGACATTAATGTTACAACATTTTGACACCGGAAGTTACATAGAATCATAGAATCATAAATAGTTTGGGTTGGAAGGGACCTTTAAAGGTCATCTAGTCCAGCCCCCCTGCAAATGGCAGGGACATCTACAACTAGATCAGGTTGCTCAGAGCCCCATCCAGCCTGACCTTGAATGTTTCCAGGGATGGGGCATCTACCACCTCTCTGGGCAACCTGTTCCAGTGTTTCGCCACCCTCATCATAAAAAATTTCTTCCTTATATCTAGCCTGAATCTACTCTCTTTTAGTTTAAAACCATTGCCCCTTGTCCTATTGCTACAGGCTCTGCTAAAAAGTCTGTCCCCATCTTTCTTTCTCCCTGGGAAATGGCCCTCAGGGACAAGGGAGCAAAACAGAGCTGGCAGGTCTTCAAGGATGCTTTCCATAGGGCACAAGAGCTCTCAATCCCCAGGTGCAGGAAATCGGGCAAGGAAGGGAAGAGGCCAGCATGGCTGAGCCATGACCTGTGGGTCAAACTAAAGGGCAAGAAGAGATTGCACAGGCAGTGGAAGAAGGGACTGGTATCTTGGGAAGAGTACAGGGACGCTGTCCGGTTGTGTAAGGATGAGATCAGGAAGGCCAAGGCTCGGCTGGAGCTGAACCTGGCGAAAAATAATAAGAAGGGCTTCTACAGGTACATTAACCAGAAAAGGAAGGTTAAGGAAAGCATACCCCCTCTGATGAGCAGAAGTGGTGAGCTGGTAACAACAGACGAGGAGAAGGCTGAGGTACTCAACAACTTCTTTGCCTCAGTCTTCACTGGCAACCTCTCTCCTCACACCTCCCGAGTCAATGGGCCATTTGATGGGGATCGGCAGGGCAGAGGTCCTCCCACTGTAAGAGAAGATCACGTTCGTGACCACCTGAGGAACCTGAACGTACATAAGTCTATGGGTCCTGATGAGATGCATCCCAGAGTTCTGAGGGAATTGGCTGATGTAGTTGCCAAGCCACTCACCATGATATTTGAAAAGTCATGGCAGTCAGGTGAAGTCCCTGGGGACTGGAAAAAGGGAAATATTGCAGCCATTTTTAAAAAGGGTAGAAAGGAGGACCCTGGGAACTATTGACCTGTCAGCCTCACCTCTGTGCCTGGGAAGATCATGGAACAGATCCTCCTAGAAGCTATGCTAAGGCACATGGAGGACAGGGAGGTGATTCGAGAAAGCCAGCACGGCTTCACCAAGGGCAAGTCCTGCCTGACCAACCTAGTGGCCTTCTATGATGGAATAACTGCATCAGTGGACAAGAGCTATGGATGTCATCTATCTGGACTTCTGTAAGGCCTTTGACACGGTCCCCCACAATATCCTTCTCTCTAAATTGGAAGGATATGGATTTGATGGGCAGACTGTTCGGTGGATAAGGAATTGGCTGGATGGTCGCATCCAGATGGTAGTGGTAAATGACTCGACATCCAGATGGAGACCAGTGACGAGTGGTGTCCCTCAGTGGTCCGTTCTGGGGCCAGTGCTGTTCAATATCTTCATCAATGACATAGTGGGATCGAGTGCACCCTTGGCAAGTTTGCAGATGACACCAAGCTGAGTGGTGCAGTCGACATGCCTGAGGGACAGGATGCCATCCAGAGGGACCTGGACAGGCTGGAGAGGTGGGCCTCATGAGGTTCAACAAGGCCAAGTGCAGGGTCCTGCACTTGGGTCAGGGTAATCCTCGGTATCAATACAGGCTGCGGGATGAAGGGATTGAGAGCAGCCCTGCTGAGAAGGACTTGGGGGTACTGATAGATGAAAAGCTGGACATGAGTCGGCAATGTGCTCTCGCAGCCCAGAAGGCCAACCGTATCTTGGGCTGCATCAAAAGAAGTATGGCCAGCAGGTCGAGGGAGGTGATTCTGCCCCTCTGCTCTGCTCTGGTGAGACCCTACCTAGAGTACTGTGTCCAGCTCTGGGGTCCTCAGTACAAGAAGGACATAGACCTGTTGGAGCGGGTCCAGAGGAGGGCCACAAAAATGATCAGAGGGATGGAACACCTCTCTTATGAGGAAAGGCTGAAAGAGCTAGGGTTGTTCAGCCTGGAGAAGAGAAGACTGCGGGGTGACCTTATTGTGGCCTTTCAGTACTTAAAGGGGACTTATAAGATGGTGACAGACTTTTTAGCAGGGCCAGTAGCGACAAGACAAGGGGTAATGGTTTTAAACTAAAAGAGGGTAGATTCAGACTGGATATAAGGAAGAAATTTTTTACAGTGAGGGTGGTGAAACACTGGAACAGGCTTCCCAGAGAGGTGGTAGATGCCCCATCCTTGGAAACATTCAAGGACAGGCTGGATGGGGCTCTGAGCAACCTGATCTAGTTGTAGATGTCCCTGCCAGTTGCAGGGGGGCTGGACTAGATGACCTTTAAAGGTCCCTTCCATCCCAAAGCATTCTATGATTCTATGATTCTATGATTCTGTGATTCTATGATTCTTATAAGCCTCCTCTAAGTATTGAAAGGCTGCAATAAGGTCTCCTCGCAGCCTTCTCTTCTCCAGGCTAAACAACCCCAGCTCTTTCAGCCTTTCCTCTGTTCCATCCCTCTGACCATTTTTGTGTCCCTCTTCTGGACCTGCTCCAACAGGTCCATGTCTCTCCTGTGCTGAGGACTCCAGAGCTGGATGCAGTACTCCAGCTAGGGAGAGATTACATGAGATGCTCCTCTGCCTCCTCTTTTCATTATATGCCTGTTTTCACTCATCTGGGTGAATCTCAGATTTCCTTGCAAAATCATCTCTTAAAATTCAAGCACAGCTAGGATGACACACAGCAGGTTTTTATCAATTGCTAACAACACTGTACAGTTCAGGAAATTATTTAAGTCTGAGCTGGACACCTAGGCTCCATCATAGATAACAGAAAGAGGTAAACATCTTCAGAGGGCAATTAATCCACAGGCTCAGTCTTGCTTTTGGTAAAGTGAAAGTCATTTTGGAGTGGATATGAAATGTAGGACTGTCTCACAACAGTGATAAATATAAGGAGAGGTGTTATGAGACAAGAAGAGTGAAGATAACAGTACAGCTGCTAAACATCTGAGCTAGGAGTGTACAGGCTGGAATCCATCTCATCCAACTTCATCCACTTAAAAGATCATCATCAGGTCCAAGTTAATTATCTAGGCTCCTTTCTAGTTGCTGGAGAGAGATGGAAAGACCTGAGGGTCTATCTACCTGCTATCCACTATTAGCAGGCTGAAACACCCATGGCATGTGCCAGTGTGTGCCATCAACTTTAGTAAAAACCTTGATAACTCATTACTAGACACCTTACTTCTAGTCAACTTAAGTGAGGTGAGATGAATTCCATACCAGATATTTCTTGCAGAGTCGTATTTGCTTAATTTAACTATTGAGTCAGGAACTGGCCACATTCCTTCAAAAATTCTTCCACTTTGTAGGCTCAGGGAATATAAGGCCTAGAAAAAGAGTATTAGCTCACCTAGTCTAGCCACTTGAATATCATCAGCTATTTACTGCCACACAACTATAACTGTACTAAACCCAGGCACTTGGTTTTGCTTAAACATAATCTGTATTTGTCTACATTTACTTTTCAGTTTTGAATGGAAGACATCAAAAGCAAGATAATTCCCCTCATCTCTGTATTTTGTTCTGAGAGTTAATTCCCTTCTCCACTATAAATGTGCACCTTTTTCCCCATTTGAATTTGCCTGGCTTCCAGGCACTGACTCTTGTTAAGACTTTATCTTCAAGATTCAAGATCCTTTTACAACCCAGCATATTTCCCTTAGGAGGCAACTTGCACATGGTCACAAAGGAAATATATAACAGAGCAAGGAACCAAATCTTAGACTCTGAAATCTCAGAATAATGCCCAGATCATCAGCTCATCCATGCTGTTGACAGCACTTTGGAGAAAGGGGATGGATAATTGTTATTAATGCAGCATTCAGAAAGGGTTTTACAGGTGAAACTGTGAGAAAGGACAGTGTTACCTCTACCTCTTCCAGTCACGCACAGACCACTGCATTGTAGCTGGGGGACAACAGAAGAGACCTGGTTTTAAAGGACAGAAATTGTTCAGGAATTCAGCTCTGTATGTCTCTGGCCTCTCATGAGGCAGACTGTTTCCTACATATCTGCTTCAACCTGTTGCTAATGTAATAGCAAATGTCTGCCTCTGACTTTCATGGACCAGATGATGCTATCTATCTGCAACATTGCAAGAACCAGGTGCCCATGAACCCAGCATCCCTCCTCTTCCTCCAGCTTCCGTTCCTGGCACCCTCAGGTTATTGTGGCAAAGACCCATGAAAGGGCACACAACTTTTATGGAAAGTGGCAAATTTCATACATGAGAAAGCACCTTCCCCCTCCCTGGAACTTCACCTTGCTGCTGTGAATTGAAGCTCTGCTCTCTGTCTGCTGCAGCCCTACATAAAAAGAAAATTGTTTCTCATAAATTACTTCAGAAATGCACATTGCATGTTAATTGTAAAATAAACAGTTTAAATTCATTTCATTGAGCACAACATCAGAAAGAAAATGAGCCAACTGCAGTAGATTATTTTTGTTGGATAGGTTTCAATCATCTTTACTGGTGCCCTTCATTCTTCTCCTGATTACCATCACTAAAAACCCCCATAGCAAATTTCATCTCAGTATCTAAAAATAGAGATATTTATAACTTGGCTGTTTTTGTCTCACATCTCTCCTCCCCCTTTCCTCCTTGCATTTCTGATCAGACTTATTTCAGACCCTGGTTAAATATGTGAAGCACCCATGCAAGGACTATGTACGGGGAGGGGGGGAATCTGGGGGCTTCACAACCTTCTTTTCTATCTGTACTGTAGCTGGCCAAAGGAGTAGCCTCAGTCCATTCCCCATTGCTCTGCCAGCAGTTGTTATCCCATGAGACTTGCTCTTGCAGCTGCTTATGTGAACACTGCCTATCATCACTGAGATTCGGCCAGGTTAGCAAAGACTTCCTAATTAGACCAGTTAAGCTAACCCTGTCCATTCTTGCTACAGACAGAGAGAAACAGATGACACAAACAGTGCACCCAGCAGGCTAGCAAGAGCAGGAGTGAATAGATGGGGTTGAACAAGGAACAGCAACTTCTTTAGCTAGTTGCACTACAGGCAGAGAGATGTGTGATCAACGCCTTAGTGCAAGTCCTCATTTGGAATAAAAGTGGCATAGCCCTATTGACTTCACACTGATGAGGAGCCAGCTGATAAGGTGGATGCAAACATAGCAAGTTTTACAAGTCTCAGAGATGGGTGAATGTCACCTTTCTGAGTTTCTCTTTGATCTTTTGGTTGACGTCCCCAAAATTAAGCAATTCATACTGAAACCAGGAGTCTACATGTTGAGCCTACACGATCAGTTTGTAGGTGGTAAGTCATACCTTAAGGCACAAAATAACTTGAAACTTAGCCCAGGCTTGTTTAAAATTCAGCTCATGTTCATAACATTACAAACCTCAGTGAACCCTGTGAACTTGGCTCAATTTTAGGGTTGGAATAGTCCAGGTCTAAACACATTTAAAATACTTTTTTTCAAAAGGAGCCTGGGCAACAACTGAAAGCCTTGGGAAAAGTTTCTCTGCATAGGAAAATAGCTAATGCATCAAGTTATGGTTTCTTAATGGCATTCAATTAACACATCACCGTTGTTAGTTGATTAAAAATTAACTGTGAATACACATTTAACATTTAGTACTTACAAATGTTCCTTGATTTATTAAAATTGTCAGGAGTTAAGGAGTCTTGGGATAAGCAAGGAATATTTTCTTTGCCTATTTTGGTAACTCTGTAATGAAGCAAGCAGCTTTTAATAGAGAATTCAGACTTGCTGAAAACTTTTCTGTAAAGCACATTATAAATCATCCGTCACATATTAAATACCCACTTTGCTCAATTCATGTTGTTCGTGAAAGCGTGTATTGGCTAGCAGCTGTTGCAGTAGAAGAAACCCGTTTTTCAGGAGTGCAGCTGAATTTCCACTCATATCGGTGTTTGCTAATGGGGAATCCTCTGAAAAACACTCCCTTCTTTGGAATAACCTGATGCCTCGTCCCTGGGTCAACATCAGCAGAATGGCACTGCGGAGGTTTTCCGCACTGACTTATTGGGTTGCAATATGCCAACAAATGCCACCACGGGCCTTTTGCTGCACAGCACCTAGTGCCACTGCTACATCAACAGGGCAAGAGGTGACACCTCCAGCCTGTGGCTGGGAACAAGCAGGAGGAAAGTCATGCTCAGGAGAAGCACAGCCACATGCTGAACAGTGATGTGCATCCTCCGCATGGAGGGTTTTCAGGAGACTGGCAGTTCCACCCAACTTCTCATGTTACTTACGGGATCACCCCTGGCAGACGATCGAGGAAGCCAGCCTGTATTCCCTATCATTTGACACCAGTGTAGTTCCTCCTCTTATGTGTGATCTTCCTAAATTTGGACATGTCAGTACTGATGCTGTATACAGGGCTGACTCTGACTGCACATGCAGTTCCTGCAATCACATGTTCAAATAGACATTTAAGCCTCTGAAGAAATATTTGTACTCTTGGATGTGGCTAATGTGTTTATTGAACCAGGTCCAGGCAATGACAGGCATGAGGACACTGCGGAAATAGAAACAGTCCAACCAAGAAGTAGCAATAGCAGTGCAAAGTGCTCAACATTTCAGCTAAAGAAGTCAGGGGAAAGAGGGCTTTCCTCCTACCTGAGCACTGACATTTCAGATCTGCCTGCTTTGGTCCACGATTGTGCCTCTGTGATTAAGTGTGTGACATATGGATGCAGATCACGAAAACAAGACCCCTACAATGTGAGCATTTGGTCACCCTGCTCGTGAGATGCTGACAAAAATCTTTTAAACACAGAAGCTGGTTTCCAGCACTATAATTTTCTGCCTTTGCCCTCCCACATTGCTCTATCCTCAGTATAACACAAATACAAATGAGAAAAGAAAAAAAAAAAAAAAAAGCAGAAAAAAAAGCTTGGGAGCACTTTATATCACGTTCTTCTCTGACTTGCTCCTGGGGAATGCAGCAGTGTTTTTCCCTAGTTCTGCACCTAATGAAACTCTTGTCATGATGCAGGTATTAATCTGATTATTTATTATTTGCATTAGTATGATACCATCTGCCCTTCCCTCCCCTCTCTTCTCTTCTTCCTTGCATGATTAGGGATCTATTGTGTTGAGTAAGATGGGTACTGTGTTAAGAAAAGGTTGTTATGCCTGTTTCAAGAAAGTGAGGTGGGGAGAGTTTCATGATTTAGATGGAGTTTGCTGAAGCACAGTCAAAAGCATCCTATCCATTTCTGTGGGCTCCAGATCAGTCTCTAAGCATAAGCCTGCTCTGCATAAGACATCACTGTGAGATAGAGATTTAAGTTGGCTCCAAAATAGCTGAGTGTCTGCACTGCAGCATCACCGCCTGAAGAGATGCTAGTTCTGGCTGTGGGAGCAGACTGGCCATCCCAGCTTGGTGCTGGTAAACTGAGGTCCTGCAGCCTCCTCATTCAGAGCTGGCTCAATGTACAGCGCTCCAGGGTGTATCAACGAACTGTGACCACAAATGCCCAGGATAACCTTTCTCAATTTACCCAGGAAGCAGTAAAATGACAATAATGCTTCTATTCACAAACCCTACTTTACCACTGTCCAGTCTTAAAGCATGTCTGCCATGCTGATAAAACAGGGTTCAGGATGAATCCCAAAGCAAGGTGTAGCTTTTGCTTTTGTCTCTTCTCAAGTCTTCTGCCATGTTTAGTGTGTCTTTGTTCATTCTTAAAAATCCAGTTTGTCCAGTAATTATGTGACTAACCATCCCCCAGAAAAAGGATAAACATTGCTTTATGATACCAAGAGTATAACGCCTAAATGCTCTGGCAGAAATATTTTTTAGTGTTCATTTTTAAAATTAAGAACTTTCTGTCTAGAAGTTCTCAGAGAAGTTTTTAAAAACACCTAGATAATTAAAGATACTAGTAAGTGGTAACTAAAGTTAAGAAAAGATGCTTATCTGCTGCTGAAGTTATGGGAATGAAATACATAAAAATTTTGAAAATCTTCCTTTGCATCTGCTGGTCTTTCATCTGAGCATCCTTGAAAATCTGAATCTTGTGTGCACTTAAAAATAAGATCCCATTGTGCATGTCTGACACCCTTAACTGTTGAAGTATTTTGCCAGCATTACTTACAGCCTATGATACCCCAAGAGAAAGCTAGCACTAATATCCTCTTTTGCCAAGTGAGGATGCTGACTTTCACATGGTTAAAAGTCCATGAGCTGATGAGCAGACTCCCAGAGCCTCTCCAGATAGACCCTACTCTATTTACTAGACTGATCTCGTCTCACCATCTTCCCACATGAACCACATGTTTTCTGTTACTGGCATTTATTGCTTAAGTCTGAGCCTGACATTCTTCAAGAAAACAAAGGGAAAGAGCTTACTCACCCCAATGTTCTTCATGTAATGAGTATGACAGAGCTTATATGCCTTGGAGACAGAGAAGGATCTACCCAGGCAACAAAAAAAAAATCTGACAGAAATAAGGTATTTGTTGGGTTGTGAGATAAAAGGCTCATCTCCACATGCATAGAGGAGCACAGAGCATAACAATGGGAAGGGGGAACCTAAATAACTTCAGGGGAGAAACATGCCCCTGCCATGGCCCTTCCCAGGGTTGCCCTGGGAGAGCATCACCCCACCATCGTGAGCCAACGGAGCTGCTCTCTGGAACACCTCAGGGACAGAGAGGGGTCACTGCCTAGGGACACATTATAGGGTGAACAGGAAGAGTGTTTTGGGATTGAATGGGATTTATTATGGGATGTTAAGGAGAGGAGAAAAAAAGGTGGGAGACGGATCAAAGTGGTTTGGGAGAGCCAAACATGGGAAAACAGAGAAAAGGCGATAAACTGGCCAGCTGTGTGTAAAAAGGACTGGCCAGTGCGTGTGTGTGTGTGTGTGTGTTTGTGTGTGTGTGTGTGTGTGAGCATGATGGTGTGTGGAAGGTGCCTGTACCCCTGTACCCCCATGGAGTGGGGCTGCAACCTCAGAGCTTCCTATGTCCAGGTGCCAGCAACATGGGGGAGACTGGGATCCACAGACAGACCGAGTGTCTGAGCCCAGCTACTAGGGGATCCATATTTTATACATATGCGTATATTTTACACTGACAGACTTTCACCCTGATCAGCCAGAGACAGGACATGATGAGGCTGTTGGTGCTGACTGTGTTTGTGTGAGTGCTCTGTGTGCCTGTGATCTGTATGGATCTGAATACATCTCTTTCTATATATATGTATGCTGTATATGTGTGTTTGTGTCTGTGTGTGCCTACAGGGAATACATGCTCAGTTTCTCTCTCTACTGGTTGGACCTGTGACATGGATCTGTGGTGGTCTCGGCTCTGTTTGGCTGCTGAATTCAGTCTTTCCCTAACAATATTCTCAAGCCACTAAAAAATGCAGGAGTGCCAAATGCTAACCTGCAACAAATTCAGCAATCTCAGTATTCAGAGTCAGACTGTGGAGGTTTGGAGAGGCTACTATATCGTAACGCTCTGTTTGATAAGCTTCACCAGCCAGATCTGAGGAAGGGAACAAGAAAAGGAGGTACCTTTGGACAGGCCGGCCAGGCAGATGGACAGAGGAGCCTTTCTTTTCAGTTGAATGATCCCAAACACAATTGCATGGAACAGTTTATGGTGCAAAAGGAAAGATAATAAGAATCTAATGTGGAGGAAATTTTCAGATAACAACTGTCTTCTCTCTCTCTACAGACTGATATTGCTTGGTGCTTTCATTTTCTGATACTTTTTACATCCAAGCTGACTGTGATCTCTCTTGATGAAGGCACTGAGCCAAATAGCAGTTGGGTGCCTAAATATCTCTGAATATCTCTATGGACATAGCTCTGAAGACCCTTAGCACTCAAAATTAAAAATAGGGTTAGATTCCTCCAGCTGCAGAACAATAACTTTTATAGCCCTTTTCCCCAGACAGTCTCAAAGTCTAGAGTTTGAGACTATAATGAGAAGTTTAGAGCCATTGAAGTCTTTTATGTCATATTCATCTGAATGAGGACAGTCTGGAACCTGGCATATCTCACTTTTTGGTTAAATAGCTAGACCTGTTTTATCTATGAAAGGGGCCTTGATTGAAGTAAGGCCTTGTGCTGAACTTGAAGGCATTAGGGATGGTTCAAGTTGTACCTAGCAGATTCAGAGGCTTAACTTTATCTAATTCCTGAATCTCACCAGGATTTAGGCAGGAGTTAGCCACCCACCCCACTGTTCAAATTTAAGGGTACCCAGGGTATGTTTTCAGGGTAAAAGCATGGGCACCCAGAGAGTTTATGATTCCCATGGATTAAACCGTTGAAAGTAGGTGTGGTTTGGATGACAATTTGAGACTACATTTGGCACCAAGGTCCTTCTTTGGGACTGCTCCTGAGATTCATTTGTGAGCAACAGAGCAATGAGCTTTGCAGGCGGTGTTTGCAATTAGAAAAGGTTTCATCTCACCTAGTTTTTACCATTTCACTGGGTAGCACTGAACCTGGAGTCACCTGGAGTCACCTGGAGTCACCTGGGCTCCCTCCAGTGACAGAGGTAAGCAGTAGGGACCCTTCTTCTGCAACCTATGAGCATGAATTACCTTCTTCATAGTTTTGTCTCTCTCTTTACCCTATAAGAAGGAACCTGGATGTTCAGCTTAGACTAAGATAAGGGAAGACAGAAAAAATGAATCTTGCTCGACACAACGCTCTTTCTTCCCAAAGCCCTGTCCTAACCAGCACTGAGTTTAAACCAGAGTAAACTTTGGGAACTGACCACTCATTTCAAAATCTTATTGTATAATTGGAAGATGTTCACTAGAGCAATACAGCTTGTTAATTATGAAGCATTAAACATATGAGGCCAGATTTTGACATCTTGACAATGATGGCAATCCTGTATACAAATAGTCCTGCTGCAATAAATTGGACCATTTGTGCAATGGGATCTACCCAAGGCTATGAGTGACTCAGTGTGAATCCAAATCTGACACCTAATATTTATAACAGGGGACTAGATGACTCAGGGCTTCATAACAAAACAGAGTTTTTCAGCCTCCGGCTACCTGCTTTAATCTCACCGCTGTCAGCCGTGACAAAAAGTCAGCACCACATGACAGCTGTTCAGAGACATCCTAATGAGCGGGTGATGTTGGAGGTCCTGGTGGACATCACCCAGGAAAGCAGTGCTACGCCCGGGCCTCCGTGCTGGCAGCCCCAGCAGAGGAGCAGTGGCCTCCAGGTCAGGGTCGGAGCATGTCGGGTGGAATAAAGAAACCGGCACCACTGCAACTCTTGCGGCATCTGCTCGAGGAGAAAGGCACGTCTCGGCTCTCTGGGCGCAGCGAGGACAGAGCTCCCCATCAGCATGCATAACAAAAAATAATCCCCCCCCCCGACAACTTTGGCTCACCAGTGAGGCCTAAACCATGTATTCTTCAGGGAGCGCAGCAAACATATGTTAATCTACACTGGGCACTTACCCATGGATAAACACTTCCATTTGGCACAATTTCCAGCAATCTTCTGAGATTTGAGACTGATCTCAGAACCCCACTCCTTTCCCTTTTGACAGTTTTGGTCTTACTTTTGAGCCAAAAAGAAATTAAAAAATAAATAAAAAAGGAAGGAAAAAAAGAGAGAGAAAGAAAAAAAATACACTTGTTTTCTTAATAAACTTTGTAATTCCAGTTTGTTTTTACTGGGGGTGGGGGAATGCTGTAGCTAAGCTATGTGTTCATTACAGCCAGGGGGAAAAAATGAGGTTGGCTCCCAGTTTTGTTTATGTTGTTAAAAGAGCCTCTGAAGCTGCAGTTCTGGAATAGGTCTCTTTCTTTGAAAGCATGCTGTTTGATAGACTGTCATTTGTCCCCTCCTTTCAGAAGAGCCAGCTGGCAGCTAAGTGCTAAAGCCAGTGACTTGCATGTGTTTTTCTGACATTTAACAAATGGGAACAGCTTGCAAATCTGCATTAACTCACTCTGTCTCACAAATAATCATCGGCTATGCAGTGTAGACATTCAGAACATTAGCACAAACACAAAAGGGAGCAGGAGTCTGTGGGAAAAACAAGTTGGCAAATAAAAGATGTTTTACTAAGGGACAGATATAGCTTTTTGGTTCAGATGGAGGGTTCGGATATAGATCCTGAAGGTGGGGGGGTGGATGAAGGTACGAGAAGTGCGTGGTGAAGGGAACTAATCCTCTCCCTCGAACCGCAGGGGAAGCTATCGGATTTGCACCTGAAATGAGAGCTTCTTTCACCTACCATTCACAAGTGTTTATCAGTGGAGCATTTTCATTTGCCACCTGAGATAGTCTGAGGAAAATACAGAAAGTGCACCCAATGCCAAGTTGTTTCCTCATCAGTGCTTCTGTGTGGGAGCTTATGGATGTCCCTGAGTTTTTCTCTTTGTAAATTAACATAAAAGCCTGTTACCAGGATAATGAATACTATGGGATGGTTCAGGTAATAAAGGAGCATGGATAAACCCAACACATGATCAGTTCTGAGGCTAAAATACAGCAAGCAAAACATTTACCTTCTAGGCTTAGGTCAGAGATTTGGACTTTTCACTTGAAAAAGAAATGGATACTTAATTCCTTTAGCCTTTCTGAAAACTATAGCCACATCTTTTAGGGAGTGAAAGAAAAATCCAGCTGTTATTTCATCTTAACTACTCTTTTCTTCCCCCTTCTGGGGACTGAGAAAGGTACATCTCCAGGTAACAATGTGGACTTCTTCCCCTGCTCTAAAAAAAAAAACCCTTCCTTTGTAGGTTCACACTCTTGTAGGTCATGAGGGGACACGAAGCATATGTAAAATGATGGGAAAGCCTCATGTACAGGTCATATCAGTTTGAGGTGATCATCTTCCTTTGTAACAGTACCCAGGCCAGGACTCCAGCATTTAGACCAAAACACCTCTCTTGCTGAAGCTAAGGACTAAGTCCTGTGCCTTGGGAGTCATCACAGCCTCATGGCACCTGCAGGTGCATCTCTCAAGGCTGTGAATAGTGAGTTGCAGTAACAGACTTGGTCCCCCTCCTAGGACAGAAGAAAACCACCACAACACTGGCACAGTTGAGCAGATGCTGAGGCAGGATATGTGATTTCCAGACAGTACCTGATGGATTTTAGTGCCATTAAAAATCATTTTGCCGAGTGGACAGGTATGTTACTTTGCATTACTGGTAGCTGAGAGGAAACATGCCTTGGCTGCCTCCATGTAGCACGCTGACATTTCAGAAAATATCACTCAGTGTGAATGCATTCATATTTCTGAGATTATTTAACCAAGAAGATATAAACTATATACTGTACCACTTTGCCCCTGAGTTATCCTGCCCCCACACTAGCTGCAGTTTAAAATTCTGACTATATGCAAGTTTCTAACTAGTCTCACTAATGCCAGAAAAGCCCAGGATCAGACCTTGTGCCAGCTTTTCCATTAGGCAGGATTCAGCAGCCCATAAGACGCAGCCCTTCAGGAACATGCCTGGCCTGTAGGCAAAGCCTTAGTGTGCTCATGAAATCATAGACAGCTGGATTCTTCTTCCATTAGGAGCAAAAGCAGCCCCATACTTTCCTGGGTGTGCCCTGTGCGGGTAAGTGCTTCTTGGTGTGCAAAACCTGTCTCAGAGAGAGCAGCAGAGCAATAGGTGCTGGCTGGCTGTATTTTCCCTCACCTGAACATCTGCAGGCATGCTTTTTGTCTTTTGGGGGGTTAAAGATGCAGGATTCTAGGCAAATAAGAGTTACTTTTTGTACTCAGCTCTGTTCCCCCCATCCTTCCCCCCCAAATATTTAGCCTACTAGTAAAAATCATCTGGTCATTCAAATCAGCTACAAGAAGTTCAAGACCATGGATGATAAATTATATGCACCATCTCTAATTACTCTGTCATCTGTTTTCCTGTAAGTACTGGGCAATTTCAGTGAAGCCTTAAGTAGGGAACTCAAGTCACACTTCCTTATCACATGTGCACTGTATTGTGTTTGCCTCTCTGAAATATAAGAGCTGCCATTTTTCCTGTAGCATCAACATTTCTTTTCACTACATCCCTCTACCTCCTTCTCTCTCTTTCCCCCTCTCTCTCACAGCACTTGGCAAGTTTCTCCCTGACAAAATGTCCATCTGCAAAAAATAAACAGAACAATAACACCTTGTAGGCATGATGTAAGTGTTGCTTGGGTTTTATTTTTGTACAGATATTTATATATTTAATTAAATACAGTCCTGGCAGCTTTGTAATTGCTTAAGAGTATTCTAACAAAAGCCTAACTGCTGAAGTGGGCAGAATTGCATGTTCCTTCATTTTTCTTGCTCTCCTTTAGTGTATTCTGTGCAGTACAGCAATGAGTGTATGATTTACTATTGTCCTGGAACAATGTCTGCAAAACCTTACTTTTGATTCCCCTCCCCACCTCTGACTGTTCATATGCACAGATATCCAGAGTGGTCCCCAGGGAAGATCGTGGATCAAGTTCATCCCTTGTATATCTTCCTTGAAGTCAGTGAAGTTTCACCATCACGGATGAGTTTGGCCCCTTCAAGCAAAGCTCTTCAGTGGTTACAAGAGGTATATGAAACAACCCAAAAGGTATTCCCATCCAGACTGTGAAGCAGCAGATCAGACAGACAGATGGAGCAACAGACAGATAGGAACAGATAGGATTTGCTCTGAGAAGAAGAAATGGTAAATACTTTCATGGCTGAGCCAGGAGCGATGCAGTTCTGGAAAAAATTTTGGAAAGGAATTTCAGGGACTTGGAGGCAAGTTGCAACTAATGAAATAGAAGTTACCAACTGGAAGGAAGAGCAAAGTGTTTTCAAGCATGCTTACATCAGGTCCTACGCCTTAATCCCCTTGATGTTATAGGACACATCTGCCCAATACATACAACCAGCGTGTGACTTCTGAAGATGCTATTATAAAACACCACAGAACAAAATAAAAACTGCCCAGAAGTTTACTTCTGAACAACCTTGATCCTAGAAAATAAGTAACTCTCAGCCAGCAGTTAGTCAAACTCAGGAACTGAAGAGTAAAACTCACATTCAAATGTTTCGCACATGGACTCATTACCAAAGCCAAGTCCTTTGGTGCAAAGCCATTATGCAAGAGCAAATCTCACTGATGAGATCAATGATACAGCTATTCCTGAAACTTTGTTTTTGTCAAAAAAGTTCCTGCTCACAGGGGCTGCCATGGAGCTAATGAATGGACTTTGTCCTCAGGGAAAATTTGTCCTGTGCTCACGGAGCTTTGGATCAGGCCCAAAACTGTTGATTTTGTCATTGACAAGCAAAGAATTATGAAGAAGCAGACAGAGAATCACCTTTTCCTAAAGAAAATTTAGGCTTTTGTAACAAAGCCATTCCCTACTAACTCTCTGGATGATCTAACACTTTATAACATTTTTAGATGCACCTTTCCAACCTTAATGTCATTCATGGTTGTTTGTATAAAGATATAGCAGGTTTGTTTGTTCTTTTTTTTGTTGGATAATCAGAGATACCAAACAAATATTTGGAGGTTTTAGAGCTCAATGGCACAGAATACCTCAGAGACAAATCATCTGAGATACTTTTAGAAAAGACCTAGTGACATTTTTTTTTAAAGATTATGAATCAGACTAACCTTTTCATGTACATTAAGCAACAGTATTGATCTGCATAGCTCCGAGGACAGTTTATAGGCAGAAGAGGTCAGGAAGAAATGCTCCCAGTTACACAGCAAGGTGTTCAATGGGAAGAACTACAGGGAGATATTTGTTATTCACTATTTCCTGGAAAATCTCGCTGACCTCTCCAGTGCTCCTCCTTGCTGTAAAAATTTATGTGGGAAATGAACCCAAACCAAAGCACCAGATCATAGAATCATGGATCATAGAGTCATGGATCATAGAATCATAGAATACCAGGTTGGAAGGGACCTCAAGGATCATCTGGTCCAAACTTTCTAGCACAATCTAGACGAGATGGCCCAGCATCATGTCCAGCTGAGTCTTAAACGCGTTCAGCGTAGCGGAGTCAACCACTTCCCTGGGGAGATTATTCCAATGATTGACTGTTCTCATTGTGAAAAATTTTCCTCTCGTGTCCAATTGGAATCTCCCTGGGAGTAACTTGCACCCATTACCCCTTGTCCTCACCATGTGACTCCTTGTAAAAAGGGAGTCTCCATCTTCTTTGTAGCTCCCCTTTAAGTACTGGTACATGGTGATGAGATCACCTCTAAGCCTCCTTTTCTCAAGGCTGGACAAGCCCAGCTCTCTCAGCCTATCCTCATATGGCAGGCTTCCCAGACCCTTGATCATCTTGGTGGCCCTTCTCTGGACCCCCTCCAGCCTGTCCACATCTTTTTTGTATAACGGGGACCAGAACTGTACACAGTATTCCAGGTGTGGCCTGACAAGCACCGAGTAGAGAGGGATAAGGACTTCTTTATCTCTGCTGGTGATGCCCTTGTTGATGCAACCCAGCATCCTATTGGCCTTCTTGGCTGCAAGCAGCACACTGTTCACTCATATTGAGCTTCCTGTCCACCAGGACCCCCAGGTCCCTCTCCACAGAGCTGCTCTCCAGCCAGGTGGATCCCAGTCTGGGCTGCACTCCTGGATTATGTTTTCCCAGGTGCAAGACCCTACACTTGTCCTTGTTAAACTTCATAAGGTTCTTGTTAGCCCACTCTTCCAGCCTATCCAGATCTTCCTGCAGGGTGGCTCTCCCTTCCAGAGTGTCTACTTCCCCACTCAATTTGGTGTCATCTGCAAACTTCATCAGGCTACACTTGATCCTGTTATCCAGATCACTTATGAAGATATTGAGCCTGGGATGGAATGGGAGAGGTCACCCAGCACAGACCGAATAACAGTTTTGAGTCCTAATACTTCAAAGTTGGACTGAAAGTCCAAAATCTGCAGCCAAAGTACATTTTCAAATTTCCAGGTATCCACTGCAATATCGTTCCTATAGATGGAAATTTCTCCCCTAGTCACTTTCGGAAATAGATTGTCCTTTCTGGAAACTAGACCTGGAAAAAAGAAGCAGCTGTAATTGAGCTATCTTTTCTCTAGATCCTGCTCCCTATCTCTTCCAGCCTTTCCCCCAGAAAATATAAAAATCACAAAAAGTCAAAAAGTAACACACGGCCATTTATGGGTGTGTGGGCATGTGTTTGCATGCATGTGAGAGAGAGATGGGGAGAGGATTCCTGCCCCAGAAGTGTGATTTAATCCAAAGAAGGCTGATAAAGGATCTACTATAGTAGGATGTATTAAAAAAGAGAGTTATTGTATCTTCCAAACTGATCAAGGTGATAAAGTAACTGATCACACAGAAGAACTGCTGGAACTGCACCCAATTCTACTCTATGAGTAAACAGAGTCCTGTGGCTCATTCAAGAGGCTATAAATTTAAGCTTAGTATTTCAGGTCTATATCTAAAGAGTGACAGAACCTCATATCTCCTGATTCATCCAGAAAGAATGCATCATCTTTTTGTACCAATCTAATCAGGAACACTTTTGCCATGTCCATTTTTCTTTTTAAGTCAAAAAAGGCACAGAAGAGATTTAGTCTTTTTTTTTTCTTTTCTTTTCTTTTCTTTTTTTTTCTCCTGGATATGGGGAAAATAAAACCAACCTCAACTTCGCTAAGCCTCTAACACAGGTACCCTGACTATACTCTGTGCTTTAAGTACCATCTAGTGGTTAGAAATATATTTGCATTTCTGCTGTTGGAGGATCTTTGGATTCAGATTTCTGTATCTTTTAGAGATTAACTAGTCTCATCACTTTCTGAAATGAAATAAAAAGAAAAAGAAACACTCTTCCATTTATTAGTCTTCCTTTTTTTTAAAGAAAATAAAATCTTCATGTCTTTTTACCCACCTTGTCTCAGTTCCACCGGGAGCACTGCAATATTTAGCAATTTCAGAGAAAGAAGGGTTCAAGAAAAATGTAGCTGTGCCTTTTTTTCTTTTACAGATAGATAGAAAATAAATGTCAATGCATGATCCTTCGTTTCCTTATATTTTAAAACAAAAAGATTTTTTCAGTAAGAGCTCAACCCATACATCTCTGAATATGCATTTGAAAATTGGCCTTCAATTTGAGCCATTTATTACTTTTGAAAGTATGGCTCCATCTATCTGTCTGTCTGAAATTAATATCTCTCTCTGTGTGTTTCCCTTTCCATATTGTCTGCCATCTGTTATATGATCACTGAGAGATAATGCCTGGTTCGCTTGTTTGATTAGTTATCTTGCTTTCTGTTTCAGTGGACATTGGTTAAATGTACCCACAGTGTTACTCTCCTGATATCAGCAAAGTTACACCATAAACAGGCAGAGGTGACCTCCTCCTTTCCACCAAATCTATGTGATTCTTTTCTAGCATAAGGCTCCAAATGTTAGTTACGTAAGTCGTAGCCAGTTACCTTTAAATAATCGTTTGGGAGAAATTAGATTTTGTATCATCCTAAAATAGGCATTTATGATAGATTAAATGAAAATGTTGCTTAAGGCACCTGTCTTCTCCCCTGATTACAGAGGGAGCTCATCAATGCAGGTCAGGTGAGGCCCCTGGACCACGATTCAGTTCCTCGCTGTCGACCTCCAGCGTTGGTCAAGCTCCCCCAGGCATGAAAGAGCCTTCAGGAGACCTGCCCTATCCCTGACCGGCAGCCCAGGGCCAGAGGGTATTAACAACAGCTCAAAGGGCCTGAAATCAGATAGTCTGAGTTGAGTCCTTGCGTTCCCATGCTCTCCTTACGTGCAGGGGAGACCTGTCAGTGCAGCCCGTAGAGCCAGGGGACAATGCTGCTCACCCAACAGCGGGCACCAGGACTACTCCAATAGCTCCCTACGAGCCAACGGCAGTGCTGACTAGCTCCTTACTGGCTATACGGACAGCTTAAACACCAACCTGGGCATAAACATCCCTAGGTGTCTAAATTCAAGCATTTTACTTATGCACACTATCTGACTGAATACTTTAGTCAGCTAAAATTTGGCAAGACAAATTCCACCACGGAAGGTTACTAATTTCACCTTGTAAGTCTAACTGGCAAGTGATGTGAGAAAAATAAAGACAATAAAACATTTATCATTCTCACACTGCCTCAGCATGGGTTATTACCCTCTCAGAGTTTGTCCCCACAAACATTCAATTTGGTGTTTGTCACAAGTGATGGAGCAGGATCCCATAAAGAAGGTCCTGCTGCTGCTGGAAAATGTTTCTGTCCCTGGTTCTCAGTCCCAGCTGTTTAGTACTTCTCCCCAAACTGGAGATTTCCAGCCAGATCTGCATGTAGCCATAGTCTAACTTCGGAGATACCAAGAACGTGTGTGGGGGAGGAATTCTTACATGACAGTTTAAAAAAGTCAGTTAAGCTCCTAACTGAGAAAAGCATGAAACATTTAACTACTTCCCATTTGACAAAATTTAGAGATTACTCCTTTTCCTGTTAGAATACTGCTCATGCTGCTTGTATCATATATCATAAATTGCTGCCTAATGTTGAGCTGTGAAGTTTCATCCAAGAAATTCTGCTGGAGACATTTTGACATGAGCACAAGATTTATTGCTGGGCAGCTAGTGGATCTGACATCTGTGATGACAGATATTCTTTTTTCAAATGAGTATAATGACACCAAAAAGAACAGGATCAGCCTTAATGTTCCTGAAGTCTTTTCTGTGAATTGCAGATGTACCCACATGCAGATTTCTGAGGAATCCCCATCAGCAGAAGCAGCAACATCACATAAGGTTATCGAGCAAGAAAAACGTACATGTTTGTTTTATCAGGCAAATGCATTTTGCCCGCAGGGGTGGGGGGCAGGAGGGTGTGATGGAGTCCTGGACTGAAGCTAAACTAGTGGGGAGATCCTGCTCTTACACTGGAAGATATTGCACATCTGCGCGCTAAAGCACATTTCTGTTTTGTTACCCAGAGTGGATAGTTTATTACGTATCATTACCTCCAAACAACATATAATCAATTTGGATGTGTCCTTATTTACCTGGACAAACACTGAAAGGCTTTGCAATTTAATGGCCTAACTGTTTGTTAGAACAAATAGACCTATTCAATTCTGATATCACAGTCAATCTGATGGTTTATAGCTGGTTGGTTTCTGCTTTCAAACTGTGAAACTCTGATTTGTTTTCAAGGTGTAAAATTAGCAGTAACATTTTCACATGCTAACGGATAAGTCCCTTATTGAAACATATGACTGCACTTGCTTGTTGCAGAGTGAAAATAGCCTTGCTCAAAAACCCAGCACAAAGCCTGTGGCCTGCCTGAATTTCACAGAAGCCCTGATGTGATGCCAGGTGTGCACTGGCCCAGACACCATCTGTCTGCACAAGAGTAAATTTCAACTATTAATTTACAGGTTGAAGCAGGAGGTTCTCCACTCATTATTAAACTACACTATTTGTATACAGGTCTGTAGAGCAGCAAAGGGGTGCTTGAACCGAACATGAGCATTTAAAACTGTAATTCTTCACTTCATCTCTGAAATGGTTAGCCTTGGTAAATCATTCCAAACACTGAAAAGGGTTGTTAAATCATGTCCCCTTGGCTTAGCAATATATTCCACCTTGTAATCACACCAGTGTAAATAAGCACAAGGTTAAAAAATGAAGGAATATCTGATCTCAAACCTCTGCCTTTAGATCTTAGAAGCCAAAGGAGTCAGAACAACATATAAAGAAAGGAAAAGCAACAAGAGGAGAAAATGCATTTTACCACATGTTGTGGTTTAACCCCAGCCAGCAACTAAGCACCACACAGCCGCTCGCTCACTCCCCCCCACCCCCAGTGGGATGGAGGAGAGAATTGGAAGGGTAAAAGTGAGAAAACTCATGGGCTGAGATAAGAACAGTTTAATAATTGAAGTAAAATAACATAGAATAGTAGTAGTAGTAATAATAATAATGATAATAAAATAATAATAATACAATAATAATATACAAAGCAAGTGATAGGCTATACAATTGCTCACCACCCGCCAACCGATGCCCAGCCCGTCCCTGAGCAGTGATCACTGCCCCCCGGCCAACTCTCCCAGCTTATATACTGAGCATGACATCATACGATATGGAATAGCCCTTTGGCCAGTCTGGGTCAGCTGTCCTGGCTGTGCCCCCTCCCAGCTTCTTGTGCACCTGGCAGAGCATGGGAAGCTGAAAAGTCCTTGACTAGTGTAAGCACTACTTAGCAACAACTAAAACATCAGTGTGTTATCAACATTATTCTCATCCTAAATCCAAAACACAGCACTCTACCAGCTAGTAGGAAGAAAATTAACTCTATCCCAGCTGAAACCAGGACACCATATTAATGTGTTGGTTATTTTTCCTGTTTAGTTGAGTAAGCTAAACTAAATCCTCAGAATCAGAGAGCCAAGGTAAATTTTGAAAATATCAAAGTGGACTTCAGTGAGAGAGTTGAAAATGGAGAAGGGAAAAGTCTGGCCAATGAAACAGGCTGCAGATGTAGCAGTTCCAGTGAAAAGCCTCAGGCCTGTAAATCTGCTTTTTGGCCAGTGTGGAATTAGTTGCTGTTTCCAGTACAAATGTCACCTCATCCAGCAGTATCCCAGCATTAATCTGCTTGAGAGACTTATTGGAGCTTGGACTTCTAAAGAAGACACTTATTAGGACACACTAAATTATATATGTGGTGTGTATGTATGTGATAAAGAGATATTCTAGAATATATAGTGATGTTCAAAGAGAATGCTTCGAAGTGACATGTGGATACTTCTAGCACTCTCTGTCCAGAGGACAGCTGTAGCCAGCTATGCAATTTATCTGCACTTATCTGCATTTTTCATTGTTTTTCTTTAACTTGACTATCTTTTCTTCCTTCCAGGGATTTCCCTCGTGAGTAAAGATAATTAAACAGTAAGAACAACCAGTAACAACCCCCATCCTTTGGTTTAAAAGCCCAGACTCTTTTAATCTCTCCACATAGAATCATAGAATCATAGAATGCTTTGGGATGGAAGGGGCCTTTAAAGGTCACCTAGTCCACCCCCTCTGCAATGGGCAGGGACATCTACAACTAGATCAGGTTGCTCAGAGCCCCATCCAGCCTGGCCTTGAATGTTTCCAAGGATGCGGCATCTACCACCTCTCTGGGCAACCCATGCCAGTGTTTCACCATACTCATCGTAAAAAAATTTTTCCTTGTGTTTAGTCTAAATCTACCCTCCTTTAGTTTAAAACCATTACTCCTTGTCCTGTCACAGCAGGCCTTGCTAAAAAGACTATACCCATCTTTCTTGTAGGCCCCCTTTAAGTATTGAAAGGCCACAATCAGGTCTCCCTGCAGCCTTCTCTTCTGCAGGCTGAACAACCCCAGCTCTCTCAGCCTTTCCTCATAGCAGAGGTGTTCCAGCCCTCTGATCATTTTTGTGGCCCTCCTCTGGACCCGCTCCAACAGGTCCATATCCTTCTTGTACTGAAGACCCCAGAGTTGGATGCAGGACCCCAGGTGGGGTCTCACCAGAGAAGAACAGAGGAGCAGAATCACCTCCCTCAACCTGCTGGCCACACTTCTTTGGATGCAGCCCAGGATACAGTTGGGGATCCTGTCCCTCGGGCATGTCAACTGCAACACTCAGCCTGGTGTCATCTGCAAACTTGCTGAGGGTGCACTCGATCCCGCTGTCTATGTCATTGATGAAGATATCGAACAGCACTGGCACCAGTACAGACCCTTGAGGGACACCACTCATCACTGTTCTCCATCTGGACATCGAGCCACTGACCACTACCCACTGGATGCGAACACACCGAACAGTCCGCCCATCAAATCCATATACTTCCAATTTAGAGAGGATGATGTTGTGGGGGACCTTGTCAAAGGTCTTTCAGAAGTCCAGATAGACAACATCCATAGCTCTTCCCTTATCCACTGATGCAGTCACTCCATCATAGAAGGCCAACTAGGCTGGTCAGGCAGGATAAAAGTAGCAATAAATAGGTTCTCTATTCCTCTGTTCATTTTAATAGTCCTTCTCTGTACCCACTCCATTTTGGACTTGTCCTTTTGTGGCTATTAGTGCCTCCAAGTTCCTGTTAGAAATTTTTTGTACTCACCTTTCTTTTAGTTTCATCACTTTAATCACACACACCACACAACTTCTAGAAAGTCCAGGCCTTTCCCCTTTCTCAGTAGTAACTGATGATCTCTCTATTCAAATAAGAAATGGCTAGGTTAAAATTCCTCCAAACCTTATGAATGATATCACAGAACTGGTTCAAAAGGGATCCTGTCAGCAAGCTGAAGGAAAGATTCACATCCGACACAATATTTTGACAAAGTCCATTAACATTTTGGTTATCTTACCCTTGTCTATGCTGAGATGGACTACTTTTTATTTAATAAATATTCCCACGTAAATCATAGAGATTGAATATAACAATTTGCTGAATTGTGTGTTAATCACCAACCTACAGAGAGCAGATGCCCTATTAGATAAGTCTCAAGCACCTCAAGGAGTTTGTACAGGGGAAGTAAAACCTCACAAGACACACAGAACACAAGACGCCAGTAACTCTAACTCAGATGGGAGCATCCATGAACTTAGGATGCTTCATTGCCTTATTCAATTTCCACTGATACCATTAACAACCCTGTATAAAGGCCCCATCATCTAATAATACAGCTAGTGCACAGCACCACTTAGATTTCCCCATCACAGAGCTTCAAAGAACTCTGAATCAGTAGTGTTTTGCTTATTCTTCTAAAGCCTTAATTTTCTTTGTTTTCAGTTCTTGACATAAGTGATCGTATTTGTCAATCTTTTCTTGAATTTTCAATTGAAGGTTTTCATCAAATGGAAGAAAAAAAAAAATCCACAGCGAATACTTCTCCCCTTATTATCATTATAACTAATATTATCATTGTCATTACCTGACACAGATGTAATTTCTTTAGCTCTTTTTACTAGGGCTTCTTGCCTCAGAATATCTGAGTGCCATAGGAAAAGCTTTTATTGGAGGTCCTGAATAAACTTCCAGAAACATTTTTGGACCAGAATGCTAGGAGGATTTATTTAGTTATTGCCAGGGATTCATCTTTAAATTAACTGTGCCTTTATGGTACTAAAATTCTGCTTTTTCATTAGTGACATAGCTTAATTGCTTCACAATCAGGGAAAAAAAATTAGAAATAAGAAGAAGAAAGAAAAAAAGAAGAGTAACAAATACCTGCCTGACTTAACCACATTAAACAGCATGGTGCAGAATATAACTTAACAGTCCAGTGAACTGTCAGTGGCAGAAATAATTGGAAATTGGTGGGATAGTTCTTCATGTGATGGGGATGGGAGTTTTTCATGCCTATTTTTAATGGGCAAATGGCTCTAAGGGCAGCTTCATATTCTGTCATTAATTTGTAAAGATCCTTTATAATGTAGAAAAGTTAAGATAGCAAAAAAAAATTTCCAATTACATGTTTAATGACTTGGCATTTGTGGTAATGCTATCTAGCACTAATTCACTTGTTAGAAAACAGTCTATCTTTTAGCCCCTGGGGTTAATAGAGTGCAAAAGCCTAGTCTTATCAGAGGGTGGGAGAAAAGTGATTAATTTTTTCCTACAAATAAGAAAGAAAAGCAAGAATGACAAAATTGATTATGAGTCTTCACCTTGCTTTTTGAGCTTAGACTATTTATTAAATATCTTTTTAAAGAAAATAACAAAATTCTAATTGCTGGTGTCCATCTGGCACTCAGTATTTTGCAGAGAGGCATGGGGGACTTCAGCCCCTTTGTACCCAACATGAGCACCAACTAGAGTGAGGCATATACCCATATTGTGTCATGGGGCTGCAGCAATGATGCCACATAGCCTGCCCTTGAGATCAAGGCCTGCTTCACTTCTAGATGGAAATGGGATCCATAATGAAAAATGTGGTGTGATCAGTCAATCGGTGGATGGATGGCTTTATCCTGTCCTCAGCTGCATACTCACAACTACACTGAAATCAACAGCAGATGCTTAAATGTAACTAAGAGCAGAATTCGTTCCACAACAGAAAAGAAATACAGTTTATGCAAACATCCATATACATTTACATGTCTGTCTTTATCAGTCACTGCTGTATTTACATCTCACCCTGGACAAAAGACTACCGAAGTAGTAGTTCATTTGTAATGAACCCTTCCATTTTAAAACATTTAAATAGTCTGTACTGTAAATTGCATATTCTAACTGACTGCCCTGGTGTGAATTTCTGAGTCCATTGAAAGGAAGAGATGCAGCATTTACTGTGTTTATGCAACACCTTCCTTTGCTTAATACCGGATTTGTCTGTGTCAAGGCTAAACCAGGATTAGCAGCAGAAATACTAAATGATGTTAGAATTCATGCAGTCCTGTCTAGCCCATGTAGAACACAGAGATACTGGTAATATCAAAAAAACCAAACCAAAACAAACAATTGTCATCAGTCCAATCTCTAAAACTAGGAGTTTCACATTAAAGATAAGTGCTGTCTAGTGGCTGGAAAACAAGCCCAGAAATCAAGGCTTATCTCCCTTGTTCTTAACTCAGCTTGTGGTTCATCTGTCAGGAGCTAATGAAGGCTGAATACTGAGCATCCAGAATACTGAAATCCAGTGATTTCATCTGAAATTCTGTAACCTTGGGTTTTCTGAGCAGTCAGCGCATACAAGTTGTTCCTGAGCCCTTTAGGGTCATTTATGGTTTTGTCATTAACTTCCGTTGGAGAAGAAAACACCAAACTTTATATTCCCTGTACCTCAGCATCTCCCATTTTTGTCATGGAAACAACAAAACTCAGTGCACCCTGAACATTTTGGATGTATCTGGTGCTTACAGAACTAACACTTGCAATGTGCCCTTTAGTGAGCTGGTGGTTACGGAGAAGACACATAAATCTCAAATTGAGGGTGGGATCTAACTCATTTAATATTAGCTCGTAAAAACAGTGTTTAATACAAGTAGGTCATCTAGGTTCCTTTTACAATTTTTGGAGAAAAACGGGTTTACAAATAGTGGTACATCCCCATTACACAATTATTGAAGATAAAGGTGATTATATTGCTCTTAAATGTTACTGTCTCCTTCCCTTGACTCTAAAGCAAGGTGAGGCTAGCCTAGACAAGGTAAAACTATGTATCCTATTATAACAATCTAGTTTTAAAGAAATTAACAATCTTTTGCTTATGGCTTGAAGCCTTATTTGTATTTGGATGCTCTGAAAATGGATGCCTCTGTAAGAGGATGGATGGATGGATGGATGGATGGATGGATGGATGGATGGATGGATGGGCTAAATTTTGTCTTTACATGCATGGCCAAAACTCACGTTTTTGGGGTTTTATTCTGAAGTTGCTATTATCATTGCTTCTTATTTAGAACAACCTAAAAGAGATGTTCAGCTACTTTGGGGAAGCACAGGGTGCAGGTGAACATGTGACGCACTCTTATAAAAGAGTCAAACTTGTTTTCCCTAAGTTAGTTGAAAGTGATGTGCCCTCATTCCCATGGCAAGGAACATTTCCTTTAGTGCAGCTGACAAGGTTTTCAAGGTGTTTCTGCACATCCTATAGGGAAAGCAAATTGTCATCAAAACTGAAAATTCAGAATATGTTTTTTTTTTTTCCCCTGAAGGTCCTTAGGGCTCTTGAAATGCTAAGTAGAAAACTGAGCTCCATGCATATGGAGGAGATTTTCATATTTTAAAAGACAGACAGAGTGTCAGCCAGCAGACGCAGCTACTCCAAGAATCTTCAGAAAGGCAGAAGCAGAAATGTTTACTGCTTGTTCGGTGGACACATTATTTTAGCCTGTGTTCTGCAGACTGAGAGGCAGATTGCCTAGGGTCAGAGGGTGACCCTGCCCTGCGGCATGAGTATTATTCCTTTTTCTTTAAAGTGCAAATTTACATTTGGCTGCAACCTGTCTCCTTAATGATGGATCAGCCTTTTGTGCAGGTATAAGCTCTGATTGATGGGGCACGGGGATAGGAGAGGAGAATGGAGAAAACAAATTTATAAATTTGACATAAGATTTGAATCACAGCAGGAACTCTGCCAGTCTCCTTAGGCATAAAATTGGACTGGGTGGAGATATATACTGCATGTTTCAGCACTTATTGCTTTTGTTATATCTTTACTTACTCAGTTAACAGACTACTGAACTTGCAAAATCTGGCAGACTTTTTTTTAAACAAATTTTATGATGGGGGGAAGGGGAGGAGGAAGTAAAAAAACCTGAAAATTACGTACCAGATCTTCATCCGGTGTAATCCAATATCATTTAATTGATTTCACTGGAGTTACATTGATTTTCTCTAGCTGATGACCTGACTCAGTATTTTTGTTTTGCTTTAGTTTTTTTTTTTCCCTTCTGAACAGGCTATGTTGACATTTCATGTTTCCTATTATTATTATTCCTTCCCCTTCTTTGTTTTGGGTATTATACGGCTTATTGACTAAACAGCATTAGAAAACTAAAGTTAATGGGCCAAACTCTTCCCTAGTGCAACTTTATTGAGTTCAAGTTATATAGGGATGAATGAGTTCAGGGACTCCTCCACAGAGGATTATTGCAGAGGCTGATTCTATAATAAAAGGGAAGTCCACAGCTTTGTTGTCATTTCAATGGAAAGTAAATGTTGCAAGAAGCCCAGTGCTTTCATCTTCAACTGATGCAATGAAACCTGAGGTTACTGAGCACAAAAAGGTAAAATTATACCTCATTTTAATGGATTAGAACAAATGAACAAATTTTTAATATTATCAAGAATGCATTTAATAATACTCCTGTTCATGTCTACCTATTCCTTGGAGCACTCTGAGTTGTATGGCCAACCAGAATGGCCATCTTCACCATATCTCTATCAATGGCAACTGAGGGAGGGGCTTACTGACTGGTATGACATCTGTCCTAGGAGCAAGGTGACACTGTGACGATTTGACTCCTTAGAGCAGAAATGCAGCACCAGTCTGGATCAGGCTCAGTGAAAACAGACTCTTATGGATGGGACAAAAAAAAGAAGGTGGTTCTTAACCAGGACTGTTTTGGGAGAGCCTTCTTGTGGTCTTAGTGGAGCTGAAACCCTTTTGCTTGTAAAGTGGAACTCGATGAGACAGACTGAAACAGTTGGTGCTGGTAATAGTAAAAGATGAGACTGAACATGTGAAGAGATGCCTGCAAGTCCTGGGTTTCTTTGAGCACAAAGAATGATGCTGTTGTGCTTGGACAGAAGGTTAGGGAAACAAGAACCTGGAAAGCTTGTTCAGTGGCAGTGTCACTTACTGAGAAAAGGCCTGACACACACTAGACAGTTAGAAAATATTGTACCTTTTAATGTAGTGTTCAGGAACTAAGTCCTGTAATAGCAAAGCACAGTAGAAACGTAGAAGACTAGATGACTTCTTCCCCAAAGCACTCTATTCTAAATCTAACAGTCATTAATTACAGAAAAATATAAAATCAGCTGGAAAGTGAATCTTATTAGATAAAACCTCATTCCATAAACCTAAGTTACTGGTGCTCTGAGTTTTCAAATTGTGCTTTATGCATGGCTTTGTGTTATCTGGATGAGCATCCAGAGCGCCACCCTTGTGAGAGCCTCAGCTCTCTACAGGGGTATATGCTGCTGGCCGAACACTCTCTGTTAGACTTTGGACATTTGCTTTCTGCCCCATATGGTCTAGAACTGAAAGTTTTCTGAGCACATTACAGGTACAGCTTTGTTCCAAGGCTAGAATTATGAGAAGGATCAGTTTTTGGACCAAAATGACTAGGTTTGAAATTCTGTTTGAATTCAGTTTAAACTAGGTTTGAATTTAACTCCAAAATAATGTGGGGTTTTTTATACCTAACTACTGTTCCACAAGGAGGCTTATAAGAAAGATGGGACAAACTTTTTAGTAGGGCCTGTAGCGATACAACAAGGGGCAATGGTTTTAAACTAAAAGAGGGGAGATTCAGACTAAATATAAGGAAGACATTTTTTACGATGAGGGCAGTGAAACACTGGCACAGGCTGCCCAGAGAGGTGGTAGATGCCCCATCCCTGGAAACATTCAAGGTCAGGCTGGACAGGGCTCTGAGCAAGCTGATCTAGTTGAAGATGTCCCTGCTCATTGCAGGGGGTTTGGACTAGAAGACCTTTAAAGGTCCCTTCCAACCCAAACTATTCTATGATTCTATGAACACTTCAAATTATTTAGTATCTACAGTATATGAATCAGTGACCTTTTAATGCATCTATAAATAAATATAAAACATACATTTGGGGAAAGGAAAGTTGTATACTTTTCTTAAATCCCATTTCTACCCATTTTTAAAGGAAATAAGATAACCACTGTGTTAACCACTTGTCCACTGTGGTTCTGAAGACCTGCCCATCGCTGTGGTATCGAAATAGCAGAAACTGTCTCTTCTGTCTGTCCACCATGTGAAGTCTTTCTTGGGATATTACTAGAGGGAAAAAGCCGGTTGCCAATTCAGTTTTGTTCCAGTTCATTAGTGACTGAAAGTCATTGCCATCTGAGAGATGTACTAAGAGTTATGTATAGTTTTTAGTTGTCTCAGTCCGGTTTCTAGTGGACGGATGTCCACATTCAGAAAAGATGAAACAAGGTAAGTTTGACAACACTGCTACCTACAGTTACTTTGCTGAAAGTCTTTGTCGAGAATGTGGGACCTGGCTGAATATCTGAACTGGTCAGTCCTCTTACCTATTGTGGTAGTGCCACTAGCAGAAAATAGATGGTATATGAGGAAGCAATGCCGTCCTCTGTGTTGTAGAAGTCACTTTTTAGCTCAAATAAGAATCCAAAGACCTGTTGAAGCCTCAGACTGCAAGCTGTGAACTTTCACCTAGATATGCCGACTGTAAGCTGAACTCTTACTTAGCAACATGAAGGAAGGCCCTGAAACCGGTGCAAACCAGAAAGATAAGGTAGCCAAAACCATCGGCAGAAGCTGCAACTATTCAAGATAAGAAAAGGAATGTCCTGCCTGGAGACAGGGAAAGGATCCAATAAGGAACAAGAAGATCCCAGACTCAAATATTACTATTGGACCAAACTGTCGCATGAAGGGAGGGGAACTTAGACTGTAAGGGTATGTCAAGGACTGTTATGGAACCAGAATTGTCTCGACATTGCCGTTATACCACCATCTTCTGGCTTCGACATCCAGCCCCCGACGAAACCGCCACAGGACGCCTGCGCAGAGACCAGGGCGCGAAAGGCAGGAGCACGAACTGCATGTACGCCTGTGCAGAGACCAGGGCACGAAAAGCAGAGACCAGGGCGCGAAAGGCGGGAGCATGAACTGCGCATATGCCTGCGCAGAGACCAGGGCGCGAAAAGCGGAGACCAAGGCGCGAAAAGCAGAAGCACGAACTGCATGTACGCAGACACATTCTGCGCATGTGCATGGCCCTATAAAAGGACCGCGTGCGCCTTTTGAGGGTCTCTTCGACTTCTCCTTCTACCCCGTTCACTCCTCGGAAGCTGCTCCTGAAGACACAGAGGCTGGACCGGCTGGACCTTTGATCGACAGGATAACGCCGGACTCGGAGTGGTGGTAGTTAGTTCCCTCACGTGGCCCTCTTCTCACCTGCCTGAGCATGCTCTTTCTCTCTCTTTTCTCTCACCCGCTCTCTTGCTCTTTTCCCCTCTCTCTCTTCTCCCCCCGTCTCCCTACCCGGTCCTCACCCCTTTGTTCACCAAAATAAAGTCAAAGGGTTGTACAGCATTTGACCTCATTTGCATCTTAATCTCGTCCTTGGGACCGTATCGAAACCTCCCCTGACATTGGATCGGGACAGGGTATAATTGCCCAGGGATTTCTTTGTTTGGGGTCCCTCCCTAGAGGCACCCAGCTCGAGCTGCTCTTCACCGCTGTACCACTCAATAAATTTGCCTGGTGTACGTCATGTCGGAGACTGCTTTGGGGAAACCTAGGGTTAAGTCTGACGAGAGAGAAAGCGCGTGAGTGTGTGTGTGAGCGAGGAATCAAAAAGGGGCACCCATCAGCTCAATGGAGCTGCCCACTGCGAAGGGACTCCGGTCCTAGCAGTTAAAGTCTCAGGTGGTGCATGTGCAACTCCCTGAATGGTGTGTGAATGCTCAGGCAGCTGCTGCTCCTTTAACACTATGGAAGATGGTATATATTTCTTAGTAGGACTGAGAGGTTACATATTTCTCTGGGGCTAACAAACATGGACTGCGAGTGGTACTTTTGCTTCAAAGCAAGAAAAATAGCTCCATTCCCTCCAAAGAGAATCGTGTCAGCAGCAGAGCTCTCTACTGCTCCCACTGTTTTCTCCATGCTTCACCTCATCAGGCTTCTCAGACCTGACAAACTATCGGACTGAAAAACAGAAAAAGGAGGGGGGAGGTTTTAATGCATGAGCAAAGCAATGAAGAGTGTCAATCCCATGCTTGCTATAGGTTTTCCAATTACAAGAAAGGCAAAATATCAGTGACTAACTGAATCTATATTTAGCTAGCCAGTTTCTTATACTTTTCACGAGAAAAAAATAGAATAGAACCATAGAATCATAGAATTGTTTAGGTTGGAAAAGACCTTTAAGATCATCACGTCCAACCATTAACCTAGCACTGCCAAGTCCACCACTAAATCATGTCCCTAAGCACCAGATCTACCTGTCTTTTAAATACCTCCAGGGATGGGGACTCAACCACCTCCCTGGGCAGCCTGTTCCAGTGCTTGACAACCCTTTCAGTGAAGAAGTTTTTCCTAAAATCCAATCTAAACTTCCCCTGGCACAACTTGAGGCCATTTCCTCTTGTCCTATCACTTGTTACTTGGGAGAAGAGACCGACCCCCACCTCCCTACAACCTCCTTTCAGGTAGTTGTAGAGAGCAATAAGGTCTCCCCTCAGCCTCCTCTTCTCCACACTAAACAACCCCAGCTCCCTCAGCCGCTCCTCATAAGACTTGTTCTCCAGACCCTTCACCAACTTCGTTGCCCTTCTTTGGACATTCTCCAGCACCTCAGTTTCCTTCTTGTAGTGAGGGGCCCAAAACTGAACACAGTATTCAAGGTGCGGCCTCACCAGTGCCAATTACAGGGGGACCATCACTTCCCTAGTCCTGCTGGCCACACTCTTCCTGATACAAGCCAGGATGCCATTGGCCTTCTTGGCCACCTGGGCACACTGCTGGCTCATGTTCAGGCGGCTGTTGACCAACACCTCCAGGTCCTTTTCCGCCCAGGCAGCTTTCCAGCCACTCTTCCTCAAGCCTGTAGCGTTGCATGGGACTGTTGTGACCCAAGTGCAGGACCTGGCACTTAGCCTTGTTGAACCTCATACAGTTGGCCTCAGCCCATCGATCCAGCCTGTCCAGATCCCTCTGTAGGGCCTTCCTACCCTCCAGCAGATCGACACTTCCACCCAACTTGGTGTCATCTGCAAACTTACTGAGGGTGCACTCAATCCCCTCATCCAGATCGTTGATAAAGATATTAAACAGAACTGGCCCCAATACTGAGTGTGGGAATAAATGAGATTGTGTTTTACTTTGATGAGATGCAGCTGTGCCCTTGAGGCTTGTTACAAACAGGTTCACAGGAATGCAGCTGTGCCCTTGAGGCTTGTTACAAACAAGTTTGTGAAACTTAGAGGCAGAAAAATAAGGATGAGATTGGATACATCCCTGAAAGAGGAATTCGCATGCACCAGCTTGAAGAACCAATAAGTAACGCTGAAGAGACGCGTGGACGCAAGACAGTAACCAATGAAATAAGTTTTTCTTGCTTGTGAACGCTAGATCATATTATAATAGAGATAGATTGTAAAAATAAAGTGTCTTCACTTGTCTTCGCTTGTCTTCGCTTGTCTTCGCCTAAACTCATATGCGGAGTCCGTGTTTAATTGCCACAACTGAGCTCTCGGGAACACCACTTATGACCGGAATAGATTTCTCTTTGTGTACATTTATTCAAAAAGTTTGTAAATGCTTCCATGTGTTGAGTTAAATTGATTTTTCAAGACCAAACACTCAGGTAAATGTTAGGCTACAGGAACGTGTGGTTGGGCAGTGCTGTGGCAGAAAGCCAGGGCCTGTCCCACTGCCCCAACCAGAGAGCCAGGCAGGCTAGGGGGCAGCCAGGGTAGCCCCAGCCCTGGGCATCAAGCACCCCCGTGAGGGTGGGCCGATGCCAGGCCAGGACATCAGCCTAAGAAAGGGAGTCGGCTCGGTGGAGCCTGTGGCTGGGCCAGGCAGGGCTGTGGTGGAGCAGGAGACTGATACCTATGGTGTTGTTGGGGCATGGATCACCCCAAAATGGGGTCCTGGGCCATGCACAGGGGAGATTGGTGACCATTAAGGCCTATTAGTCCCTCAGGTCCCTCTCAGTTTCCCAAGGGAAGGGACAGATGTCCTTTTTCTGTTGGCACAATGAAGGTCAGAGTTTACTTCACAATGTACTTGGAGCATCAGCAATCTTGACGCTCTGGTTCGCTTCCAGAACTTGTTCCTGCTATCACATATATGCAGTTGCCTATACAGCGTGTGTGCTAGTTCACTCCTGGACCCCCTTCTGGAATAGACTTATTAGTCTCCTTAAAGAAGAAACCCAAGTAGAGTTGCCAGGATAGTTTGCTGCAGGGTGTGCTGCAGATCTACAATACAAGAACAGACATCTCTTGTTTGACAGCCGGTGCTTGCAATAATCCTGCCATACTTCAGTAGGCCACGAGCACTCAGCTACCACAACGCGCCTTCATGCCATGCCCGAGATGTCACGCTATAAAAACAACCTTCCTGCAGGCTGCAAAACAACCCTTACATTATATCAGGCACTTTGAGCTGGAAAACACACACAGAAATAATTGTGTCTTTTGGCCACAAGAGTGGTCACTGAAGCTTAGAGAAGAGACGGACCAAATATTATTGCAGTTGGGACACAGATGGACCAGTCTGCAGGGGCCAAGTCAAGATAGGGTAGATGGGAACCACACGTACTACTTGATTCAGGGGCAACAGCCTATGGCAGCTGTTTTTAGCAGTATAGATGTTGCCATGAATGCTGAGTGCCCTGAAGGATCCACAGAAGTGGCAGCAGAAAGTAAATGCGATAATGCCCTTATCTAGCTCTGCATCTGCTCCGTACCAAATGGCCCTGTTCAGCTTTAGTATGTTACCTCAGTTGTAGCAGTGTGGCATATCGTACAGACACTGCACCCGCTTAGACATCTGTCACCTCCGGCAAGATCTGTGTCAGTAGTGTAGGCAATGATTCCCAGACATGTATGGTATGTTCATCACTGTGTTTTTGAAGTACTTTAGGATCCTTCAAGGTAAAAAATACTCTTTCTATCTGCCTCTATGGCAGTATTTGAGAACTTACAAATGTAAGGTTATTAATATGAGAAAGTAGTATAAAGTGACATTTTTGATTGAAATCGCATCTTTCTACAATTTTATTGTCAAAAATGTCTTTCCTAAACATTTTTCTCCTCTTTTGCCTCCCACAGACCTAATTTACTTATTTAGTTAGACACACTGGAATCTGAGAAAGTTGGGAAATATACCACTTCAAAAACTTTTTTTAATGCCAACTTCAGAGGTCGTCTGTAATTTTATGCCTTAGCTTTTTTTCTGATAAATAAACAAAACATAAAAATGTCTCTGTAATGGTGAAATCAATGGGGAGATTATTTAACTGATACTACTAATTCCATTAATTGAAAAAGGATCCAATTTTTCCAGAGACAAAATAATACCAAAACAGGTACAGACATATGAATGTTCTTGCCGTTTGTGTACACACAGAGATATACGTTGCTTAGCTTTAAAATTGTGAGATTTATTTGCCTTTTAAATTTTTACAGTTTTATGTTTTACTTTTTTTTTCCACAGCCAAGAAGAGCAATACGTTTATCTTTGTTATGAAAAGCGGAGATTTTATGTAAAAAACTGGGCTGGAACCAAACTAACAAACAGAAGCCATCAAAAATTATGAGGCAAGCAATAAATGAATGGTAGCTGCCAGAGCTGTAGAAACTGTAAATGTGATCAAAAAGTGACAAATTAAGACAGAAAAAGACAGCTAAAGGATCACTTTTTTTTTTTTAAATTTATTTTAACATAATCTGTGCAAAGGAATTTGTTAATTTTATTATGTTTAAATTACATTTTGCACTCATGATACATGCCAGCTTGGCACTGCTGGAAAGCAAAGGCTTCATTGTAATGATATATGGCTCTGGGTCATGGTCTTCTCTAATTTCCTGGTTGTTTTGGAGAAAAAGGAAAAAAAGGCCTCCTGGTCACAGAACCTGAGGGGAAAAAAAATAGTGTTGCAGTGAAATAGTCCTTCTTTCTTTAAAGGGTTTCTCCCTTGCTTTAGCCTCTTCCTTCATTGCTGCTGACTTGCAAGAGAAGAGGACTAGCTGACAACATGTCCTTCCACATTCATCCATTAACAGTTCTTGCTGTGAAAATGGAGGAGAATGTGCTGGTTCCAATGGACAGTTATCTTTTTTTAATATGAGCAGCACAGGCTGGGTGAAAGCACCTCTGTCTTGATGCTTCCTCAGCACTAGCGCTGCTGTATGTACAGTGAGCTACACCAAAACAGCACTTCTTATACCTTTGTTCAGCAGCACTGAGAAGTTCAGCGGCTGTGGTGGATCATAAACCACAAACCTCCTCTTTAGTCAGCACCGGCTGCTTTGCCTACATGGACTGAATAAGTGTAGGATAGTAAGGACGTGTGTATTTTTGTTACTTAAAAGCGCCTGCAATCCTTATTAACCCTCAAAACACTAAGAATTGGTTAAAGTAATACAATTATTTACAATACGTAAGTTGTGGGTGATTTTCATTTGCCTGTGTCAGATGTAGAGTCATTCTGTACATACATTTTACCATTTTGTTTTCTGTTAGGTGATGATCACTGATCACCTACTGCTGCTGACAGCTGAGGCTTTAGGAAAAACATAATAAATGAGCAAAAAATACTCCCAAAGTAAGCATGGCAATACTCATGATAAAATCACCAGCAATCAACCTGTAATGTCCATGGCCTGCGCAGCGTTTGCTGCACGGTGGCAGAAGACAACTGCCATTTCTACTTGGCCTTCTTCAGAGCTGTCAGTAACATAAAGCAAGAATCATTAATTCTAAAATTACCCAGTGTGTGACTACCCCTGGAAAAACATAAGGTGTACAGTCCGTAAGCCTCACAGAAGTAGCACCCGCCTTCCAGGGCACAGAAGGGTTTTGGAGATGAGGGATCTGTCTGCAGCATGGAGAATCACAGCCTCAGGAGATCGTGTGAAATCTAGGTGAACTCTTGGAAAACTGAGCAGGAGTCAGAGCTGTGACACCTTCAGGCACATCACCCTAGAGGCTGCTACCGCGCGGCCCAGCCCCCTCTGCCCTCAGGTGGGACAGGCAGCCATCTCGCACCCAGCTGCGGCAGCGGCCATCTTGCCATGCTTCTCATAGAAGCAGCCATCTTGCGTGCCATACAGCCAGCGGCAGCTATGGTGGTGAAAGAGACGTGGGCGCAGCCATCTTGGGGCCGCCCACTCGGCTGACTTAGGCTAGCCGCCATCTTGTTAAAGGGCCGTTATAGCGCAAGGCCGCGGCGTCCCTGCTCCTTCCTCCCTTAAACAAGATGGCGGCGGCGGCGCATGCTCAGAGGCCGGTGGCGTTCATGCCCGCGGGCTGTTGTGGTGGAGGGCCGGGGCGCCGCTGAGGCGGCGGGCGGGGACCGGCGGCAGCTATGGGGGAGACCGAGAAGATTTATTATGTTTACAGCTGTGACCTGGACATCAACGTGCAGCTGAAGATGTGAGTGAGGGGGGTCGGGGTTTGCAGCGTCCCACTGCCCCGCCGCGGGTGGCCGGGGCTGTGTGGGAAGCGGCCTTGTCCCCTCCGGCTCAGGGGAGGCTGAGCCGCTCGCTCGCTCGCTCACCGGAGCTGCGCTGTGTCCCGAAGCCTAGCTTCCCCGCGGGAGCCCGGTTAGGCGGCGGTGCTGGCTCTGTCTCCCCTCACCTACTCCAGGAGCCCCTGGATGCCACCGCCGCCGCCTGTTTCCCTCGGGGCTGCCGGCTGGAGGCAGCTCGGCCGCGTCCCTGTCGGCCTCCCCCGCTGCGAGTGGGGAGGGGACGGGCGAGGGGCCGCGGCGGCAGCGGGGCCAGGGGTGTAAGCTTTTCTCTAAGCGCGTTACAGACGTTCGTGGCCTTAGGTCCTGTAGTGGCGGGCGGTGCTTCAAGGCAAAGATTGATTGTCAGCTCAGCGCTAACGTCTCTGATAACCTTTCACCCGCTGGTGTCACACCTCACCCCTCAGTGGGAGGGGAAGGAGATAAACTGGCGACACTCTTTTTTTTTTTCTACCTGTTTGCATGCTCCTTTGAAAGCAAGTTGCTCTGAGTCGGGTTCTTTGTTATAGGCAGATCCAGGTGCTGCAACATGTAAGTATGTTCCTAACTGGATATATGTAAGCACTCTTGTGTACTCAGCTGGTGTTATCATACGCTGGTGTGTTTGCTGGTTCATTTTATAATGTTTTAATTTATAAGCTTGGGGTTTTTCTGCATCATAGCAACGGGATGTTCACATTTGTGTAGGAGGGATGTGGCTGGCTGTAAAATATACTATAGCTAATGTTTTGACATTAAGTTATATTGCACTTTTTTGGAAAACTAACTTGGGGAAGTTTATTCGGGGGTTGTTTAACTTCTGAGTGGAAGATGATATTTGCAGTCAGATGTATGTGTCCTCTTTGCTAATTCATTCTGCCTAACAAAAATATAACTAGGATTTTTTTGTGCATTAGAGTGTATGTCATCCTGGAATGTGCTGTGCTAGTTTCTTGCAAGAAACTTGTTCATCTACTCTGAAGTGGTTTTGTGGTACTGATAAATTTTTGTCTGCTGGAAGATTGATCTTGCATGTTTTCCCATCACCACAATTCCTTTTTTGTTTTCACATGTGCATCCACAGTCAGCTATTTAATATGCATGATTGTTTTGATTTTGGTGTAGCTGAGGCCTGAGAAATTCCATTGATTTACTCTAACGCTAACATTCTGCAAATTGTTGCAGGGATTTAATCAAGTTTGATTTGAACAGTCTGCTTAGTTGAGCTTTGATTTGTTGTTGATTTGAGAGATGACTGGCATCCAAAGCCAGTCATACGTTTCACATTTCATACAGCTTAAAAATAAGGCTTTTCTTATCATGTTTGTTTTTTTGTTTTTCTTCCAAATAGTATTTGGAGCACATGTAATCTGATGTTTGTTTTGTTTTTTTAATATTAGCAGTATATGTCATCTCATTGTTGCCCTGCTTAGGGTACCTCATTTGATGCTGTCTGAGAATCTACAGGTTGTACTAGAAGAAGCTATCCCCATTGAAAAGACAAATAAGTAATTCTCTCTTCCCCCCCAAATCAGTATAGCAATAAATTCTGTATTTGTTCATCACTTCACATCCTGAGTTCCTCTCCGATATTTGGATTTCACTACTGGCTAGTAATGCAAAGTGAGGATAGCCTCAGTACTGGGTAATCTAAATATAAGCAATGGAAATAGAGTAGGATTTTTACTGTGGATAAAATAAATTTTGGTTTATTTTTTCTCCCCCCTTCCACCCCCCTCTTTTTTTTTTTTTTTCTTTCTTCCTTCCCCACATAGAGGCAGTCTGGAAGGGAAAAGAGAACAGAAGAGTTAAAAAGCTCTTTTAGAAGATCCAATGCTGAAGTTCTCAGGACTGTATCAAGAAACTTGCTCTGATTTGTATGTAACTTGTCAGGTGTTTGCTGAAGGGAAGCCTCTTGCTCTTCCAGTTAGAACTTCCTACAAAGCTTTTAGTGCTAGATGGAAGTAAGTGACTGCCTTTTATTTCATATTCATCTTAATTACTGGGGCATCAAGTTATATAAATAAATCTATGGTTTTTATTTGTGTCAAAAAGATTTGTTTTCTGTTGTCTTCTTCAAATAACTTATGTTTCTTCAAGTCTCTGTATGGTTGTTAAGTTTTGCCCTGACAGCACAAAACTGACCTTTTTGTGTAATGGGTAAGTAATAAAATTGTTACTTGTGTGGTTGGGCATGGCTCACTACTTAAATAACTTCTGGGGCCTGAACTAGCATAATTTCATACTGTTTACTGGACAGACTGGTCTTTGGTACTTAATCATCAAGCTAAAGTATTTTTCCTTTGGTCTCTAGCCTTTTAATCATGCTCAAGACAAGTATTTGCATGGTTAAAGCCCAGAGGAAAGTAGTCCATCTGCCTTTAGAAATTCATATTCTAAGGAGAATCTGGGTTGTATAAACTAATACAGAGTAACTTGAATTCTAAAGCTTTATGACTAATAAGTAGTGTTTCTCTGCAGCTGGAATGAATGGCTGAAACTGCCTGTGAAGTATCCAGACTTGCCTCGCAATGCGCAGGTGGCTCTGACCATCTGGGATGTATATGGACCTGGTAAAGCAGTTCCTGTGGGAGGAACAACGGTCTCGCTCTTTGGAAAATATGGGTATACTGCTTTTTCTTCTGTGGTACAGATTTGAAGCTCACTTGTGAATAGTAAGGTAGCAGTGGTTACAAGTGGTTACTTCTTTAAATTTTTTTTTAAACCAGGTTAACAGTTCCGTGTTTAAAAAATCAGATACCTAGATAATTTACTCTATTTCTTCCTGATTGTAACTTCATACATGCTACAGTGTCATAAAAAAAAGTCTTCTCTTGTATAACACCAAAGTTTAGGCTTTTTTTTTTTAGATCTGTAAGCTTGGATTTTAAGGTAGGAAATTATGAAATCACTTCATATTTATACTTTTGTAATGCATGGATGCCAGTACTGATTACTTAAGATAATTGACTTAATTGGCTTGCAGTTGGGCTGTTAATGCAGTGTTATTTATAAGGAATAAAGTGTAACTCATTAAATCAGGAATTTTGAAAATTAATACTCTGTCACAGAGGGCAGGTTTAGTAAATTTGTAGATGATAACACTAAGATAGGAAGAATTACAAGTGTGCTGGAAGGTAACAATATATCAAAAGCATCTTGACTAAGCGCAAAGGGGACTGAAAAAAATAGGATGCAGTTTAAGGAAAAGTATGAGGTGCTGGTACTTTTTGCAATTGATCATAGTCAAATACAGAATGGGGAGCAGCTGCCCAGGAAAACAGAGGAAAAGATTTGGGTTTTAGAGTGAATCTTAAGTTTTTCATGATACAGTATCATGATGCTGTTGTGAAATGTGCAAACAACATTGAATATGTGAACAGTCTACAAGTATGCGCGTCAGGGACAATGTTGTATCCTCCATCTTCATACTCGTCCACTCGGCTGGAATATGTTCAGTTTTACATAACTGACTTTAAGCAAGTTGGTGACTACTGGGAGTCTAAGGGAGTCTATATCACTGAATGTCTAGCAAATGGGTGTGACGGAGGAGGAGTAAAGACTAGTAAGGCTGAAGAAACGACCATAGGAACACTTTTCTAGTATGTAGGTAGAGTTGGAAAATGGGGAGAAATAGCCTTTTTTTCTTGTCAGTGGATAAGAAGTAATAAGGCTAAACTGGAGTGCAGGAAAAGTTTAGGTTAGCATTAGGAAACCTGTTCTAGTGACACTTGAATGCAGAAAATTACTGTAGAGAGAGCTTGTATCTCTGTCATTGAAGATATTGCTTTGACAAAAAGATTGACATTGTCTTAGGGCAGAAAATTGAACTGGATCAATTGGACTGTGCCCCAAAGACTGCTGGTAGTTTTTAAAGCATTAGAGCATAGTTCCTGGAAAAAGATACAATTTATAAATGAAACTTACTTTTCTTTCCAGCCTGTGGGGCCTGGGGGAAGTAGACGGACAGAAAGCAACAAATAATTTCAAAATTTTGTATTTACTTGTAAATGGAAACCCCAGCAGTATTCCACAAAGTGGTGTGTAAATTGAAGGTCAGACGGTCCTTCTAGTCAATATTTCTTGTTTTTAATGGTTGACTTTTTAAAGCGTTCCTTCCAGTTGTATTTACCTGAAATTGTTAGAGTTAAGTGATCTCTTATTGGCAAAACTAATGCACTTGATTTCTTGGGGCATCTTTCATAGGTGGATCAGCACAAATATGCAAGGAAAGCAGGGTTTTGCAGAGAAAAGGTGTGGTCAGTTACCCTGCAAAGTTCTGTTCACTGCGCAGTTTCAATTACCAATTCAATTTCAAGCATAGATAGAGAAAATGGTGCGTTGAGAATTGTGGGGTATTTTTTTTTTTATTATTTGGCAGCTCAGAAGGCTGCTTTTTATCAGTTGACCTTCAAATGAAACTTAGGTAGTTTTTTAGTTGAATTTTTTCAGACTGGCAGACTTAAAGTCAGTATTATGATTTGCAAGTCAAGAGGAATACTTTCTGCTTCATTACAAATAATAAAAATATGAAGGTCAAGCTCTGTCCTCAGTTTGCATTTGTATCACCCCACTGATTTTGGGAATTACCCATTTTTCTTCCACTTGCCAAAAAAGTTCTCAGACTTACTCATCTTCTTCTAAACTCTGTGTGCCAATAAAAATGAAGGCCATAGAGGGCACAAGGTGCAAGGCACTTCTGCAGTTCAGTTAAATTATGCGTGGCAGTGCATGTTTGTAGGTTTGGCAAAGGAAGCTACTTAATTTTCTTGCAGCTGCTGCTGTACTTTGATTCCTGACAGCTGTATTATTTTGAATTTACTGAAGCGATTCTGCATTTTTTCCCTGCAGTATGTTTCATCAAGGAATGCATGATTTGAAAGTCTGGCCCAACGTAGAAGCTGATGGTTCGGAGCCCACCAAAATTTCTGGGAGAACCAGCAGCACGGTCTCTGAAGATCAAATGAGCCGCTTGGCAAAGGTGATGGAATAGCAAGTAGCCTTTAAGATGTATGTGAACAGCTTGCACTTTCACTGGAGTGAAATGAAGATAGGCTTCTCATGTTTTCTCATGTGAAAGCTATCTTCCTTTCATTGTTTAAATATTTTACAGGATTTATGCAAATGAGTAAACTAGATCATGCTCATTTGCTTCTGAAGTATTTTTAAAAGGGGACTTATAAATACCTTTTAATATACATCGCATTGTGTTGTAACAACTTAACATCCTAATTCTTTATAAAGACTGAAAATGTGAATGTGCCTTGAAGATGCTTGAAGCCAAAATTCCATCAGGTTCAGTAAGAGCAGCTCCTAAAAGTAACTTGTGAGGACAGTCTAGTTTCTTTCAGTAGCCATCCTTTAGATTTAAGGCTGTCTGGTGTAGTGTTCAGATGTGTATGACATACCTCTACATTAGAAAGAATTTGAGTGGAACTGCAAAAATTAACCAAAGTTTCATTTGTTTAAGCTCATGAATATGTGTGTGTATTAGTATTTTCTTCTCCCAGCTAGATGGCAGAGTGTATTTTTGCCATCAAAACTACTTCTGGAGTTGATCAGTAAGATGTTAGTTCTTGAACTATTTGCTAGCTGATCTCTCTCGTTCTTCAGGTAAGCTTATCCCAAGCTTGCCAAATCGCTGAACCCACTTAGTGTACTTTCTTCTTAATCTTGGTCTCCTAGTTTTCATCCTCACCTTTGTGCAACTCCCAGTGAAAGGTAGGTCCAGTGCAATAAATACATCCATTTTCTCATCTAGAGATTTATCACAGCAATAAACTAATTCTCATTTAGGCTCTCTCTTTTATTAGTCTAGGTCACCTTGAATTTATAATAGAGAAGTCATTAAAATTTTCTGCCAGTGGTGACGCGCCATTTCTTTATCATAGTAGCATAAATCCCCTCTAGCCTAAGGAAGGTCTGTAGACTGATGCTAAATATCAAGGCTCGCTTATAGTTCATGAAATGGTTACATGATGTAGGCAGTGGGTCTCTGAGAAAGGGTTTTAGAGTGTAGGCCTTCCCTTTCATGTTAGTTCTGTTATGCCATATCCTACCAGTGGTTTTTTTCCACTTCACTCCCTTATGCTCCCTAGCTCAAGAAATACAAATAATATAAAGTATTTCAGTCTTAAAATACTTGGGTCTGTTCCAGCCTGTTCTTTTGGCATATGGGAGATAAGGGCTTAAAGGCTCTGAGGAAGAGAAAGGAATTCTCCTTTCACATCCCAATTGAGAGTTCTAGTTAATGGCTAATAAAAAGCTAGTAACATCACTGCCACCATTCTTCTCTTCTGAAGGCTGTTTTGGGAGATACTAATTTCTGAAAGATGAGAGTGTATTCACTGATATTTTGTTGTGTTCATTTATAAAAACATTTTACTGTCAGATGCTAGCGAAGTGAATAGGGTTTCTGGGTAGTGTGTCTATGAGAACTTTAATTTGCACAGCTGTTTACACAGCATATGAGGTTCTTGTGATGTATCATTCCTAAATAGCCATTGTTTGAGAACAATCAGCTTCAGTTTTTCTGTAACTTACTCATCAGTTGCCGAATACCTCCTGATGCTACTGTATGTGAAGGTGTATTTAAATATAGGTAAGAGGAGCAGGACTAATTAAATACAAGATGAGCTTGTGTGGACTTTGTTATTCTTGGTTTGTTTTTTTCTGTTTATTGGACAGACTTATCATTTATAAGTGTCATGCTATTGATTGATGTCTGATACCAGAGGCCAAATTAGAGTCCTCCAGATAATGAGTAACTTTTGAGAAGAGCTTGCTGAAGGACCTTTTCTCCATCTAAAAGATAACTTTTTATTTTCTTGACGTGCATCTGAGTTTGTATGTGTGTGGTACTTATTATAGGGAACTTTGTATAAAAATCAATGACTGGCTGCTGGAGGAGTTGCATCCTTTTACCTTAAATAATTAATACTATGGCAAGTCTCATTTCATGTTGAGGTGCCATATGGTTATGCTCTTACAAAACACGTGAACGTTGCTTGTAAAATTGCTACTGATGAAAAAGCCATGGCTTTGCATCCTGGGGGTCACTGTGAATGCAGGTTTTTCCTGTACTAAGGAATATTAATGGGAAGAGTGTGGAATAGCTTAGCATGCTCAAATATGAATGACATTAAGATGTTTCTCCCATGAGTGGTGTGTTAATTTATTCTACTTAAACAAAAAGTACTCTAAAGTTCTTTTTGATCATTTCCCTCACAACTTCTGCTGGCTGAATGAAATTAGATGATAACAATGGTGAGATAGTATCTAAAGGGATGTGTCTTATTTAGTAGCAGATGATGAATGCTTCTTTCCCTGAAGGAAATACACTAGCTTCTCTTATTTTAAGCTTTAAATATTAATCCAAGAGAACGGTTCTTCATGTGTATATATATATATATATGCCTACAGATCTTCTGGGTCTTGTATGCAGGTCTAACTAGTTGCTGTATTATGACTTTTTTCTACTCTATAAGGGAGGTTTGCAGGTTTGAGATTAATAATTTTCCTTTAAAACATACAGAATAACTTTTTTCTTTATTCTCTAGTGCAGTGAACAAGACGATGAACTAAGAATTTGTGACCAAGGTATCTAAATAACATTTTTTTTGACAAGGCTTTGATAAGTGCTATCCTAAATCTGTGTATCAATGCTGGATGTGAATATGTGGTATTCTGAAAATTTTGATGCATTGGTTTAAGGCCATGGAAATAAGAGGGCTACTTTGAGTAAGAAAAAATATTTTTGTTAGTTAAAAAAAAAAAAAAGTAGGGAGTAATTTAGAAGTGGCTAAAATGGAGGACATGTAAGGGTAAGGAATTTCTTCAGTGCTGAGAATGAGAAGACTTTTTCTGTGCACTAGGTAGGGCATTTGTGAATGCATTAAGTGATGATGTCTAGCCTGCCTGAAACAGCTTTTTGGGTTATAACTGGTCTGCGTGCTGCTCGTTCTCTACCTTTGAAATATATTATGAAGTCACATATGAGGCAAAGGCCAAGTCTTATATTATCCTTTTAGTACAGTCCTAGCACGTTATCTCAGCAACATTAAAGAGAGAAAGAATTTGATGAACTGGCTGCAGAATATAACATAAGATAGCAAAAAAACTATTACTATATTGTGCTTCTGTTTACAGTCCTGCTGATAAGTTGAAAGAATCCAAAGATTGGGTTTCTGTGCTTTGGTTACATCCAGCATCCTGAAATGTTATTAAGGATTATACTTTGCACCCCCCTGCCCCCCCCCTTCCTTTTATACTTTTAAGTTTCTGAAGTTTATTGAAGCTAATCTGAAGATTAGCTGTCCCAGAGTTTACTGGAGACAAAACAAATGAAAAAAAGCCCCTACTATATACTGAATTGAGTTAATTCTTAAAAGTCATGGTGATCTTCCAAAGTTTGCATCAAAATCTTATTACTTCTGTCAAGCTATACTGTGGTCTAGAGCCTAAAGAAATGTTAGGTGAATCAGCTGCTTTAAGCAAACAATCTCATAGTTGTTACGTGATTGTCTTTTGTGTTTCATGGAATGAGTTCAGAACATAGGGCATCAGATGCTCGTGGCTAACTTACTATTTAGTGCTTCTTGAAATGGCTGGTTCCTAGCAAATCTGGAAATAAGTTTTAAAAAAAAAAGGTAGAATTTTCCTCCCAACTGAATAGCTTTTTGACTGCTTTTTAAATTGTGACTGCTTTTGATTAGTCCTTTACTTTGGTAGAGCCAATAACTATAGTTGAGGATTAATATTCGGTGGAAAACTTTAAACCTCATCTCTTAGTAGGAACCAAGAATCAGAAAAGCTGAATTAGATAACGTATTTGTGAAATGAGCAGTTATTGGCATTCAGAGCTAAATGTCATGCTTTCTTGTATAAGTAATCTGCCTTAAAATTTAATTCAGATCTTGAGAGGGTGCAGAGGCCATGGTGTGGGCTGTAGTGTATTCCAACTCTTTGTGATATAAACTGTTTCCAAGAAAACTAAATTAATTGGGAGCTTTGTTTCCTGCTTAGAGGTAGGAACCAGTATCCAAAGTCTTGTTAGACCATAACACCAAATTAAACTCGGGGTAGGTGAATGGGTGGGGTGGGGGGGGAACAAACAAGCAAACAAACAAACAAAAAAAAAACAACAAAAAAAAATTAACTTAAACAGTTCTTAAACAGGAAGAAGTCACTTGTGGAAAGTGAACAAGCATGATGCTCTGTTGTTGGATATGAAGGGACAGTTGATCAAGGTGTTAAAAGACAAGGATAAATGCTTACCAGCTGATCTTTGACAGATCAGTTCCACTGATACAAGAACACCTGCAGGGAGACTGCAGAATGCTGAAATTTCATTTCATCAATGGTTTTAATGGCTGTTTACAGTCTTTTGGAGGCTAGACAATTATTTGCCTGTTATGTCAGCATTGCTTCTAAGAGATGTAAAAAGTTATTTGATTCTGCATAATTTCTGAAGCTTGTCGTCTTGTGAGTTTGTCATGTATGTACTCTCCATATCAGTCAGGATCTGTACCTGGACATGAAGTTGATGCTCTTTTCAGAGTACATCATGATGGGGTTTGTATTTAGCCCAGGTCATCTTTGGTGTGTGATAATACTTGTGCCCGTACTGCTAAGACATCAATTTACTGGGGATTTGAGCAAGAATAATGAAACCATACTACTGGTGCAAACTCTTAAGCTTTTTTTCTTCACAGTGATGTTGGTTTTGTGGTTTCTGGTTTTGTTTTTTTTTTTTTTTTTTGTATCTATAGTGGTGAGCTACTGAAAGTCTAGTGCAGGTATCTGACAAACTGTGCAACTCCCAGCAAGTCTTAGTCTTCTGTGTCTTTTTTTTTGTAGTAACCTCATCTCCAGTTCTATATGGAAGAAGTAGGCTGTTGTTGTGTATCCTGTGTTCTCCTACATGCAATATATTCCGTTCATATGCTGTCGTAGTACTCGTTGCGTATTGCCTGTCCCCTAGCTGTCACCTGAGCAAGAAATGGCAGTTGGTGTGATTGTATGTCCTGTTCAAATTTAAATGCTCATGGGTAGGCTGATTGACCACAGAACAAAGCTGATGAAGTAGTAGTTGTAACCCTTTCCTTAATAGGAATAATTTTGAGGGTATCTTTACTAGCTGTTTTCTAGACAGATACTGGTTTCTTTGAAATATGAAAGAACTTGATGTCTTCTAGTCCCTTAGCATCTCTTCTTGCATACTGCAAGAATTACTAATTTTTTGAGGATTTCTTGTGATTTCTTAGCAGCCAAAAAGAGGATTCATGTTCATATTTGTGTGGTCTTCTGCTGAATTTTTCATAAACTGTTGTGCGTCAGTGCATCTGAAACTACAGATAGTATGGCTCAATCTTACTTATCTTCTCTTCCACTCTTCTACTGCTAGGTAGTCCTTTAAACAACTCAACTTCCTTGCTGTTTTTACAGCAATATGTAGATCTAGGAGTGAAACTTGGATTACTTTTCAGATGACTAAAAAGAAAGGGAGAACAAGCTGTCTATGACTTGCTGTAAGTCTTTGACCTTTTGCGATGTATTAAGTCCCAATCTAAGAACTTGTTTTGGTAAGGCTAAAAAGGGCAGAATTATTTGATTTGGATATTTTTTGAAATATCTGCTTTTTGTTTGACTTGGTAAGTTCTACTGTATGAAACTTAGTAACACAAAAAAAGAAATATTTTTGTTATGTGACTTTACTTAAAAAATAGGTTCCTGTTTTTAATGTGTTAAAAATTCAATGACTATGTGCTTGCAACATGGTTTTGGGTTTTGTACAAGCATTTTTTTAGTTCCTTTGCTTTTTTCCCCTGATTTTATGTTAGTGTCTCTGTAAAATTGTGACTTTGATTTTCTTGCTCCCAGCAATTTAAGTATTATCATTGTGTGTTTTCATGCAGCTCACCAAGTCTCATCGGCAAGGTCATATGGTGAAAGTGGACTGGCTGGACAGACTGACCTTTAGAGAAATAGAAATGATCAACGAGGTAGGCCATCGTACATCAGATTAGCAGTGTTTTTTGGGATCTTGCTAATACGGGAATTTTGCTTGCTTAGGAGAATAACTCAAAGCACTTGTCCTATTTTTCTTCAACCACCAGTGTATATGATAAAAGGAAAAATAATTATTTAAGTTTCCAAAGTTGATTTTACTTTGGCAATGATGAGAATAGACAGCTGTCTTATCAGTTGTTAGCTTCAAGTGAACTTGATTATAGAAGAGAGAATTTATTAATAATTTGGAATAGCTTGCAACAAATGCTGCTATGTATGACTAAGTTAACTCTAGGATTTAGATTGTGATGGGAAGCTTTTCAGACATACAGGCTTGGTTTTAGACCTGTTCAGCTTTACTGGTTTTGATTTTGGGTGCTGAGGAAAAACACTTGTAAGAGTTGAATGAATATTAAAAAAATTCTGGTAGTTAAATACCCAAATGAGGTGTTAACCCTCATTGAGCAAAAACCCCCAAAACTGTTAACTGATTATATTCATCTTGCACAGCAGAACTCCTTTGTTTTGTGCTTTGCGCTCAGAGATTTTTTTGTTGTCCTATTTATAATTAGACCTCAGGGAATCAGATTATTTTTGAACTTTAATTTTTGCTTTTATAAACCCTTATGAATATTTTTTTGAGAACTCAGCCTATCCCTTTTTTTTCCCTTCTTCCTTTTCTGTAAAAATACAGAAAACTAAAAATTCCTGATTCCTAGAGCTGTGCCTTAAATGCAGAACCACTTTGCCTGTGCTGGAAAATCAATCCATTATTAATGCATGAAACGAACTTGAGTTGCTCATTATTAAAGAGGATGCTTATTTTTTTATTAAATATATGTTCCTGGTGGTGGTTATGTATAACTCTTCTTGTTTCCCATGTAGATTTTAAAATTCTAAGCACTTTTTCTAGGTAAAGTATTGAAAAAATGCATACATGAGGAAATCTTCCTCTGAAAGTGAATGAGCTGCAAATCTAATCTTGTAGTCCGAGTTTAATTTGTCTCTTTCATGGTTTTATCTGAAACAGTGATTTCTTTTTTCATGTCTTCTGTTTCTTGACTCTGACATGCATAATTGTGTATAATGATTTAAAAAACAAACAAAACAAACCCCAAAAAACAAAACAAAACCACCAACACATGAAAAACCCAACTGTCAGCTGGTTATTCTTCGTTGCCTTTTTGCAGACCTGTAGTCCATAGTTACAAGCAACTGATGAAAACAGTGTGATTTTATCTGTTAGGTGTGGATGTTTATCATGAAGTGGGAATGTAAGGAAGTAAGAATGTCAAGAAGTAGGTGATATGGTCTCAAGTAGTGCTATGAAATGATTAACTGAATAATTGCTACAACAACTGATAATCTAATTAATCAGTTACCTACTCTACTTCCTTTGTGCTGTAATTGCTGTACTGAGAATGCTGAAGATTGATGCACTTTAATATATGATACGCATCTGTGGTGGCTCTCTTCTCAGAGGGAAAAATGATGTTCTAATTTTATGTACCTGATGATTGAATTCCGTTGCGTCAAGTGTGATGATAAAGAATATGGAATAGTTTACTACGAAAAGGTATGTGCCTTGCAGGCTTTATGGTTGTCTTTAAAAAGCAACATATGCACCTAAAAATGGATAGATTTTTCTGCTGAGGTGAAATATTCTGCTGCAGGATAGTGGCAGGCAGCTGTCAGTGGCAAATCTTTATGTACATACAAATCAAATAGCATAGATGCAACAAGATTGCAGAAGTCAATCATTCATGTAATACAGTTCAAGATTACAGAATTTAATAAGTGTGAGTGATTAAAAACTTTTTGATTTATGGTTCCTTCACTCATCCAGCAGTACTTTCAGAGTAGCTCTATGTAAAATTGTCTTGTATCAGGAGGACATGTACCTATATTGATTGTTATTTTATAAAAGATAACTTACTAAAACTTTGCACAGGAGCTCTACTGATGAACATTTTCTCTAAAATAAACAGATATAAAAGTTTAGTCATTCATGCTGAAAATGCTTTTGAAGTCAATTAAGTAAGAGATTTCTGCATTGGAATGTCTTACATCTTTTCTGTTTACAAAACATCTCTAAAGCAGTGCTTTCAGTGTTTTTTTGGGGTTTTTTTTGAGTTCAAATTTAATGGAACAAAGGATTAACAGACATCAGTGCTTAACATGAGCTTAAACATCAGTGTGGCATTGGAGGGCATTATCAGTACTTTTATGGACCTGTGTGTTGTGGAAAGACCCACTGAAATAGAAAAAGCAGTATATCTGTAATCTGGTTTCAAAAAAATTTGTCAGTAATTGCCTCTTAAAATTTTCAATGTGTTTAGTTTCATAAGTCAGAAAATTACTGAATAATGCAGCTTTATGGGAAAGAGAAAGAAGGCAGAAAGAGACTGGAGTCCTGTTGAAATCAGAGGCACTAACTTAAAGCAGCATCTATTCTGAGAATTTTAAAAAAAGTCTGTAATTCTGTACACAAAATGTTAGTACAATGGAAAATAGATTACAAGTATTTTTATGTATGTGACAACATTACCAGTTGATCTGGAAAGAAGAACTGTGATCTAACTTAAGATTCTCGAAGAAGGTAGTGAAAAATACAGTAATAAGTTGCAAAATTCAGGATTCCACAAAAAAAAATTCTGAGAAGGCACTGATCAGAATTTGCCTCAACTGTATGATCTGTTGCAACTTAAAGCTTGTGAATGTTTGAAAAAAGAACTGTTTAAATGCTATTAATATAGCCCTTGAATTAAGGTGTTGTTCAATATCTGAAACTATTAATAACAGTAGTCTTAGAACTTATTTTAACAGAGATGCCACTATAGAAGAAGCTCTTAAGGTTGTTTCTCAAATTGCTGTAGTCATAACAAAAATGACTGGCTGTTGCAGAAATTTTCGAAGCCCTTGTAAGAGCTGTGTCTTGCAGACATGATGTAAAAATCATGCATGTGGATATCCATGCTCTATCCACATATCCTGTATAGTGGTAGCTGCCTCTGTAGTGCTTCTGGAGGAAATAGTCGTTCCACTTGTCACTTAGTGTCTCCTCCCACGGTCTGAGGCAAATATGTGGGATGTGTTGGGGGGAGGGGGATGTTTCATGGGTATTTTGGTGTGTTGTTTTTTGGGTTTTTTGTTTGTTTGTGTTTGGGGGGGGGGTGTTTGGTGATGGGTTTTTTTGGGGGTATGGGGTTTTTTTTAGTTTGGTGGGGTTCTTTTGATGGTGATGTGTATTGTGTGTGTGTTTGGTTTTTCTTTTGTGTGGGTGTGGTTTTTTGGGGTTTTTCGTGTGGTTTTTTAATATTTTGGTGAAACTGCCTTAGGCAGATGTCTAGGTTAGCTCTTTAGCATTTCTTTTTGTGGACTAGTTGACAATGGGACTTCTCCCCACCTTTTCAGGTCTTTTTGGCTTTAGAATAGCTTGTTTCATAGTGCTTCTATACACTTATCCTAGAACCAGCTATTGTAGAGGACCTTACTATTACAAAACTCCCTTATGTTACAAATCGAAATGAAACCTACAATGTGTCAGATTCTTCCATAAAAAAATAGTTATTTACTTCTGTGGAAATCAAGGAAATATTTTTCTGGAGAGCATAATAGAATATGATCAAAATATTGAAACATTTCACTAACCATTAGCTTCTTACATTAGAATGTGCTATACTTTTCACAGATGCAAACTGATGAGCATGGCTATCATGTGGCTTTGTGTCCTCTTGGCTCTTTTATTTTTATAGTTGAATGAGACATTCCTAAAAACTATTTCTCTCCCTCACCTCCAAAAACCTACCATTATAGATTAATTATTCCTGATTTACACACACAACTTTTTTGTCATCATTATGGTTTTACGGATGTGCAAGGTGCGGGAAAGAAGATTCAAAGTTCAAGCATGCATCTCTCTTTTAACAGATGTTTCTGAAGCATATTAAAAGTGCATGGAACAAAATTATGAATTGGCTGCTCTTGTGGAAATGAAGTAATTGAATGTGAAATAGTTCATACTAAAGCTATAACTAACTGCAGTTTGAGGGATTTGTTGTTATGAAGTAGCTTTTCAACAAGTTCTTGACCCTTTTTTGGCAGCAGTAGGAAATAGTATATAAATTAGTGTCTGTCTTCTCAGTTTTGTCATGCTTCCAATTACAGTGTACAGTATACATATCCAGCATCACCAATTCAGTATATTGAGTCTAATGAAAGTAGGTTCTGTTGTCACCTGCCTGTGACCGATAGTCAAAGTGGAGATTACTTGTCACAGTTTTGTTGATAAATTTGTTTTCAAGTGTTTATGAAGAACTAGCCTGTTAAGCAGTGGCTGATAGAATTTGAGATTCTTTGACTCAATATTCAATTACAATGAAGTGAAGTGGCAGTGGCTCTTCCCATGTTCTCTGTTAAATTAATTGTAATACAGCATTCAAGGCGTGAAGGATAGCAGTTTGCTAGTAATGAGAGCATCGCTTCTGATTCTCCATTTAGGCAAAAATTCAGTGTGACTTTCAAGTGCAAATAACACTAGCATTTATCATTAATGTGGTTTTGTGCAGGTTTCAAGTGAAACCTTTGAATAAATAAATTGATTGCACTGCTGCATCCAGTTTATTTTAAAAAGTAGTCTGATGATCAGAGCCTTTTTCATGGCTTGAAAGAAAGAAAAAGTGTCTACAGCATTGGGTGCCCGTTTACTTTTTGTGTGGGAGAAGTTGGATCCCATTGGTGTTACTTGAAATGATGTTGTGACTAAAGAATAAGATAAATAGAACCTCCTCATTTACTGATGTTGTGAAACTGATTTTCAGGAAAGTGCAGAAGAGCCTTGCTGGTTCAGAAAATTCTGCAAATTTTGTTGACTTTCTTAAATGGACTCTAATATTTGTGTCACACACACTGACCTTAATGTAGCGAAATACCTCTAAAGCTCTGTAACATAGTAGTTTAAAGCAAGTTAATGCTGTTTAGTATTGATGTTGCTTTTGTTTCCTAGTGGCAAAATAGCAGCTCATCTTAAGTTCTGGCTGTGCTAGCAAGTAATGCAGCCAAGAGGAGCAGATTTACAGAGTGAAGAGGTTGCTGAAGGCCCAATGTCTACACTATGTGCTTATGCTTGGGACTGGCTTTAATGAAGTCCCATGGGCTGAATGACAGTTGGCAGTTGGAGGATATTAGGTATTTCTAAAACCTCCATCATGTAAACCAAAGCTTGCTACATGGGGATGATCAGGAGAGAGACTTCAAAAGCATTCCCCTGACCAAATTCAAATGCTAATTTAGAGTTGATCCTCAGGCATTGGCACGGTTTAGTAAGTTTGTATGGTCAGGGTCACAGTGATGCTCTCCAAGTATGACAGAGAATTAGAGCTGCATGTGATACCTGTGAACATAGATAGAAGCTCCTGAATACTCCCCTTTACCAAACAAAAGCAAATCTTTGTGAATAGTTAAGACACTTGTAAGATAATACTCCCCTTTAGACAGCTAGGCCTTGGGAGAGCAGGTATGTGGAGCCATGAGGATAAGAAAGTTGCGAGATGACCATTGGACCAGAACAAACCGACCTTGAAGGACACAGTATACGTGATCCCAGAACTGAGTTTGCACGGAAGTAAAGGTCAGTCAGCGAACACGGTGAAGAAGACTGAGCCTTCATCTGAAGACCCCCAAAGACCACCTGAAGACCACCACGGGAGATGACTGCGCATGCGGACATTTACATATGTTAATAAGTTCCAGAAAAATCTCATGTTCATGTAGACGAATTCTCAGAAATCCTGTGAATATGTACGACTTTATAGTATATAATCTCTGAAAGTCTACCAAATCAGCAGAGCACTCATGGTGGAGAATCCCCAGTGCTGCCCAGCACTGCAATAAAATGCCTGCTTAATAACACTCTGTTGTTACTGAGTTTCATTACATCAGTTTCCTTACCCAGCTGCACCTAGCTTCCCACCTCGGTGAGGAAAGTTAGAAAGCAAGGGGGTTTGGAGAACACCGATCTTTGTATCAGTTTTGGCACCCCAGATGGGACCCTCTCTGTCTGGCTGCAGGAACCCCTGAGTCGGAGACTCCCTTGGCCGGCCCCGGAGACTTCTCTGGAGGGACTCCCCCATTTGGCGGATCCAGGCGGGGACAGACAAGGACCACTGGTAAGAAAGGCATTTTATTTTGTTTTGGGACCGGTCATTTGAAGCTGCTCATAAGTCGCAGTTTGTGAGAACCCTGCCGGGTGGCATACATTTGCACGTACGATTTGTATTGATCATCTGGTTAGTACGATCATTTTGTGCATCTGTATCTGATTTTTGGTTTACGTACACGTATGTCATATACGTATATGTCTGATATACGCGTATTTGAAAATCTCTGATTAACTTATGTCGACATTTGTTATCTGGGGAGTAGTGGCCGTCGTTGTTGTGTTTATAATAATTGTCAGTTGTGTGTAAGTGTGTGAATTTTAGTCCCTGTCCTTGTGTTTTATAAATTCCAAAATGGGAAACCAACAGGGTGAAGTTTTGAAAAAGAGCCCTTTGGGCTGCATTTTGGCTCACTGGAAAGATATTGGGGGACCACCTGGAGGAAGCGTGAATCGTAAAACTTTGGTAAAATGTTGCAATCAGTGGTGGCCATTATATAAGTTGGATGATAGAGAAAAATGGCCTTTTAATGGAACTCTGAATTATAATACTTTGTTACAACTTATGCTATTCTTAAGACGAGAAGGAAAATGGGATGAAGTGGTTTACGCAGATATGTTTTTTTTACTCTGCCGAATCACCCTGAGTGGCAAAAGGAATGTGGAATTAATTTAGCACCTCAGGACCCTATGGTCCTGGCGATAGAAAAAGAGAAAAATAAGCAAAATGGCAAGTTAAAAAGATGTTGCTTGGCTTGCAGCGTTGGACAAAGATGTTTAAAGGTTGGTTCACAGAATGAGAGATTAGAGGATTGTTTGCCTCCACCAGAATCATAGAATCACAGAATTGTCAAGGTTGGAAAAGACCCTTAAGATCATCGAGTCCAACCGTCAACCTATCGCTGCCAAGTCCATCTATACCATGTCTTCAAGCACCGTATCTATCCCTTCTTTAAATACCTCCAGGGATGGAGACTCAACCACCACAAGAGAAGGTGATAGAGAAGGAGATGCTGGTGCCGTAGGAAGTGAAGGACCGGAGGCAAGGGAAGAAAATTATATTGGATTTTCCCCCATCACTGCCAGAACTCGAAGTAAGGTGGGACCTATAATATAGGCTTCACTAAGGCAGGCAATGGGGACGGGAGGACCCGTCAGGATTAAAGTACCTTTCACTCTAGCAGATTTAGATGGTTGGCGAATTACTGCGGGGAATTATAGGAATGATCCTGAGAAGGTAGCTAAAGGATTTGAATTGATTGTGAAAACTCAGGACCCTGACTGGGAGGATGTGGATGCAATGTTGGATGCAGTGTTTAGCGAATCAGCGAAACAGATGATTGTGAGAGTGGCCAGAGCACAGGTACAGGCTCTGATTCTGTCTGGGACTTTGCCGGGAACAGTTGATAACCATATTCTGATTACCAATCCCGGTTGGGACCCTAACCAGACAGGAGTCTGGGACCTATTAGTGCGATATAGGGAATGGATTGCTTATGGAATAAGAAATGCTGTCCCAAAATCAGTAAATTGGTCCAAATTGTATGAAGGAACGCAGAAATACACTCCTTTAGACCCTACCTCCCAGGAGGGAAAGGGTCAGTTGATATTCTTGTTTTTGGGACAATCGGCAGATGATATCAGGAGAAAGTTACAGAAAGTGCAAGGAACAGATGCAAGAGATTTAGAGAAATTGCTGGAGATTGTATGGCAAGTATATCGGAATAGAAATAGTCAGAAAGAGAGAATAATGGGCAAAACAATTGCCAATGCTACAGTGGCTGCTTTGCACACCAGGGGGAGCCAGGTACCCTCTCGGAACCCATCAGGAAACAGCGCTAATGGAGGGAGAGGAGCCGTGAGAAGCGGTGTAAGTGCCCCACCTAAAGGAAATCAACCCCTCCTGAAGGATCAGTGTGCTTATTGTAAGCAAACGGGGCATTGGAAAAAGGATTGCCCGAGATTGGGCAAGTCGGTGATGGTTACTGACGTTGAAGCTAGTTGATGGGAACCAGGGGAATCTTCCCTAGAGGAACCCTTGGTAAAAATTCAGCTAGGGAAAGAAGAGAAACCTGTAGAATTTTTAGTAGATACAGGTGCCACATTTTCAGTATTAAATCAGACTTTATTACCCATAAGTAAAACAAAATATTAATATTGTGGGAGCAACCGGACAGGTCGAGAAAGCTTTAAACTCAAAGAGGGAGCACGGCCTGTTAGGGTAAAGAAATATCCCCTGAAATTGGAAGACAGGCAAGGAGTGAAGAGCATTATAGAAGAATTTATAAAATTCGGACTATTTATTAATTGAATGCTCTTCAGAGTATAACACTCCTATTCTGCCTGTCAAAAAGCCTGATGGCAAAACTTATCGCTTAGTGCAGGATTTGCAGGCAATAAATCAGATAGTTGAAGATCTGTATCTGGTAGTGGCAAACCCATATACTTTACTGACCAGTTTAAGGGAAACCTAGGAATGGTTTACTGTATTAGACCTAAAGGATCCATTCTTTTGCCTCACCTTGGCTCCTGAAAGCCGCAGTTTATTTGCCTTTGAATGGGAAAACCCGGATACGGGACGGAAAACCCAACTAACCTGGACAGTGTTACCTCAAGGATTTAAGAATAGCCCCACCATTTTTAGAAATCAATTAGCCAAGGAATTAGAGACCTGGGAGAGGCTTCTGGGAAATGGGATTCTTTTGCAATATGTGGATGATATTTTGATAGCCACAGAAAAGAAGGAAGAATGCAAAGAATGGACTGTGAGTTTGTTAAATTTTCTGGGATTAAGTGGTTACTGAGTCTCATTACAGAAAGCCCAGATCTTGAAAAAAGTAATATACCTGGGATGCGTGATTTCTAAGGGACAAAGACAGCTCGGGAATGACCGAAAGGAAACCATCTGCAGGACCCCAGAACCAATCACGGTAAAAGATGCAAGCAGACCAGACTTGAAGGAGGAGCCGCTGGAGGAAGCTGACCACGCATGGTATACTGATGGGAGCAGTTTTGTAAAGAATGGAGTTCGAATGGCGGGATGCGCTGTGACCACCACAGACCACCTGGTGGAAGTAAAGTCACTCCCAAGGGCACATCTGCACAACGAGATGAAATAATTGCCCTAGTGAGGGCGTTGGAGCTTGCCAAAGGACTGCGAACAGATTCAAAATACGTCTTTGGTGTAGTCCATGCCCATGTGGAGCAATTTGGAAAGAACGAGGACTCTTAACTGCTCAAGGGAAAGGTATAAAACATGCTGATATAATTTTATGACTTTTAGATGCTGTACAACTTCAGTCAGCAGTGGCGATTATGCACTGCAAAGGGCATCAGAAAGGTAACACTGGCAGGGAAGTGGGAAATAAATTGGCTGATTATGAGGCAAGACGAGCTGCGGAACAAGGTGAGGTATTAAGTATAATTCCTGAAAAATCTTTGCCACTACCTGAGACAAACATATGATTTAGGTCTTTGTGAAACCACCTCTGACAGTATCTTATGTGGACAACAGTCTCAATTATATGAACCATGCTTATTAGAACATTCTGTTAACAATTGCAAATGGATGATCCTGTCTCCTGATGTGTTTGAAATGTTTGTAGCAATTAATGCCAGACGTGTGTGTTTAGTGACTAATAACTCATCGTAGTTGAAGAATATCACCTAATCACTCCCTTTATGTGTTCGCCTATACAGAAGAACAAGTGGCAGTGTTTTGGCATTATGAGAGCTTAAATATAAGTTATGCAGTCATATCTCTGGAAAAATTAAACAACATCTTGAACCAATCTCAGGAACTCAGAGAACATTTAAAGAAACGAAATAAGACACTAGCTGAGTCCATCATTAAAACAGTAATAATTAAGGACAAACTTGTTGGACTGTCTAGTCAAATTAAAGATGATACCGCCCATCATTGGTGGGATATCTTTTGGGATACTCACCCTCTGCAGAGAAAACTCTGAATGTTCTAGCCCACCCACTCTTGATATTATTGGTGTTTGTTATTATACTAACAGTTGTCAATTGCCTTTTGTGGTATAAGCTGAAGAAATTGGCTATGAGAGTTTGAGCCTTGCCTAAGGTGATAAAATATGAAAACTTAAGACCTTTGTGAAGAAATTGACAAAGTTTAAAGAAAAGGGGGAATGAAAGGGTTAAAGCCAAGATAGACAAAGCCATTGTATTTAAAATGCCTCTTGAAAGAATTAAAGCCTAGGGGCAAGGAGGATATTTAAATATCTTAGTCACTTAACTAAACAAAAGAAAGGCCTTTGTGATTTAGGGAGTAGTTAGAATGGTTGTAAGATAAGGGGGCTCCGGGATAATCCCATCTCAGACAATCCCATCTCGCACAACTAGGCCTTGGGAGAACAAATGCACAGGGGATAAGTTGCAAGGGGATGAAGGTCAGTCAGCAAGCACAGTGAAGAAGACTATGAGCCTTCATCTGAAGACCCCGATGACCACCCAAAGACCACCACAGGAGACGATGGTGCATGCAGATTGTACATTTGCATATGTTAATAAGTTCCAGGAAATCTCATGTTTATGTAAATGAATTCTGGGAAATCCTGTGAATATGTAGGATTTTATAGCATATAATCTCTGAAAGTCTACCAAATCGGTGGAGCACTTATGGTGGAGAATCCCCAGTGCTGCCCAGCACTGCAATAAAATGCCTGCTTAATAACACTCTGTTGTTACTGAGTTTCATTACATCAGTTTCCTTACCCAGCCGCACCTAGCTTCCCACCTCGGTGAGGAAAGTTAGAAAGCAAGGGGGTTTGGAGAACACCGATCTTTGTATCAGACCCTGATTTGGTTTCTCTTTGTGCTTCCAGAGGACATATGTAATGATAATGGCAAATTTCTCCGCTCGCCTGTGTGCCAGCATGGTAGTGAGTTGCCAAGCTGCGTCTCCTCGCATGAACTTTTCATTTCTCTTGCCACCTTGTTTATCATCTGGCAAAAACTAACAAGAAAAAGAATCCATTTCTTTTCTGTTTTCCCCTTTATAACTATCAAAAGTCAGCAAGGTGCAGTTGCATCATTCTTTCACTGTAGTATAATTCACAATACGTTAATATAAGATGTTGTTTTTTTCCTAAAAATTGAGATGTTAAATATGCTTTTAACTTTTTGTCATTCAGGATGGTGATGAGTCATCTCCAATTTTAACAAGTTCTGAAATTGTTAAGATTCCAGATCCCCAGATGTCTATGGTAAGCAATGCTCCATGTAATACAATCTGTATTATAGTATTTTTGTTGCAAGTTTTCATAAATGGAGATGAAAGCTTTTATCTCCATTTGTCTTCAATATTTTAAAATTGCAGTGGAAAGATTTATTTGACCAGTTGAGAAATATCAGTGGATTTGACTTTTTGTAATTTTTTTTGCTGCTGCTAGATTAAAATATAAGAATTGGTTTAATGCTTATGTTTATCTCCTCCTTTCCGTACCTAATGTGCTTGTGTCTGAAGTGTAGGAAAGCAGAGAAGGGAGATTGTTGGCAAAAGAGGTCAGAGGGTGGGAATATAAGGTAAGAGGGAGCTGAAGAACAGAAATTTAGCGGAAGGTGCATTAACTCTTGGTCACTTTGTCTGTTAAAATATTTTCTCCCTATGCTCTCTTGTATGTTGTCTTTCATGTAGACAGTGCCTAAGTACAGTTCTAGAAAAGATTTCCATTATTGTGGATGCCAATTCAGTGGGACTGGTATTGGCAGCTTTGGGAACCTTAATGTGAGTGGGCTTCTACTGGCAACACTGTTTGAGCACTGTGTAATCTAACACTGCAAGAGCAAGTCTGACAATGCTGAAAACTGCCTTGGCTGCTGAAATCTCATTGACACTGTGGCTCCTATTGTGGCTCCTACTGTTGCTAACATGGTATTAACAGTGGGAAAACTTTTTGAGAAGTTTTTCTTGCATACAAAGCTTTATACTACAGACATTCTAAAAATGTTTATAAAGCGGCTAGCACGTTTGAGTGCTGTCGAAATCACAGATGTGTTGACTGAAGCGCTTGCATTTTGCAGCAATTCACCAAAAGGCAAGATAGGGTTTGTAAATTGTGTGAAGTAAAAACACCCAAACCAAAACCTCAAAATCCCCAACAGCCCTCCACATATTATTGAAGGAGTTTCTTCTAAAACAACAACAACCAAAAAAAAATCCAGAAGACACTGTAGTTTTAGATGTGAATTTTAATTGTCATGCATTATTCAAGATACTGGTGAGTCTCTGCTAGATGGTTTCATTTCAGCAGTAGTTTTCTCTGGAGTTTAAATATTTATAAATACTGACTTATCTTCTGCATTTAGGAGAACTTAGTAGAAAGCAAACATCACAAGCTTGCTCGAAGTTTAAGAAGTGGACCTTCTGATCATGATCTGAAGCCTAAGCTGATCTCGCGTAGCTGCATTAATGTCAGTCATATAATGGCTAAATTCAATTTTATTAGGTAGTTTGGATGTGATGTGATGACAATTTAAGGAAAATACAGTTCATTTCAGTTTAAAGAAAGTAATGAAGAAATGTTGTTAAGTGTTTCTTACAAGTGGATAGTTAGATGAGTCCAACTCAGAAAGCTGCAGAAGTTTAGGGGGGATAAGAATGCATATTGTGCACATCGTGGGTGTTAATGGTAGTCTCAAAGTAACTGTGGATGTTTGCCTACGCTGCCAGTTCAGTCAACCATATAACTGAGGAGCATCACCATGATAGCATGAGAACTTTGTGTTGTTGAAAGCTTTTTTTTGCTATTTTTGTGTGTTGTCAGGGTTATGCTTTGTCACAGTGTTAGTCTGTTAACTTGTTGATTGTGCCTGTTCATGTTTTTAAAGTCATGTTCTGCCTATGTATCTAATAGATCATAGTGAGTTATCCACCGACAAAGCAGCTAACGTACGAGGAACAGGATCTAGTTTGGAAATTCAGATACTACCTTACTAATCAGGAGAAGGTAAGTTGAATGATTTGAGAGGACTTATTAATATAAGAGGTGCTTCATCTGGCACTCATTCTGCAATGTTCTGTTCTTGCAGAGGTGGAGAGCTTCAGTGTCTTAGAAGCTAGTAAAGATTATTTTAACTTTTTCTACAATGTTACTGATTTAAAAATTGGTGACTGTAATTTTCCCTCTTAAATCATATGAACTGACTATTACTACAGCAGTCTTTCTACACTGACTGTCAGCTTAAAATACCAGTGTTGCCTATTTTGTCTTCAACAAGGAAAAATTATTAAAGAGGAGCTTCTTCATGCGTTTTAGACAAGGGTTAGCATTACCAGAATAAGTAGTAGCACACCAAAAGCCCAGAGTAAATTAAATAACTAAACAATCCCCCAGCAGTGAATATTTTTTATGTAGTGGTAATTGTGGTAAAGCAGTAAACATTGACTACACTTAGAAGATAACCCAGCTGCAGTTTTTTGGGACATATTAAAACAATCCAATATTATATTTTCACTTATATCGGTAAGGTTCCTCAGGTCTGTGCTTATATAAATATAGTCTGAATCTATTTCTACCTTAATGTCAAACATTAATTTCACAGCATCCTTCTGGACAAATTGTCCAACTGTGAGATGAGTGGGTTCATGGTGTGCTAGGTGAAGAACTGGCTGAAGGGCAGAGCTCAAAGGGTTGTAGTGAATGGGGCTACATCTGGCTGGTGCCCGGTCACCAGCGGTGTTCCTCAGGGTTCAATTCTAGGGCCAGTTCTGTTCAATATATTTATCAATGATCTGGATGAAGGAGTTTGTTGTGGTTTAACCCCAGCCAGCAACTAAGCACCACACAGCCGCTTGCTCACTCCCACACCCCCTGGTAGGATGGGGGAGAGAATCAGAAGGGTAAAAGGGGAAAACTCGTGGGTTGAGATAAGAATAGTTTAATAATTGAAGTAAAATAAAAATAGAACAGTAGTAATAGTAATAATAACAATAATAAAAACAAATAATAATACAATAGTAATACAAAGCAAGTGATACACTCTACAATTGCTCACCACCCGCTGACTGATGCCCAGCACGTCCCAGCGATCGCTGCCCCCCCCCGGCCAACTCCCCCAGCTTATATGCTGAGTATGATGTCATATGGTATGGAATAGCTCTTTGGCCAGTCTGGGTCAGCTGTCCTGGCTGTGCTCCCTCCCAGCTTCTTGTGCACCTGGCAGAGCATGGGAAGCTGAAAAGTCCTTGACTAGTGTAAGCACTACTTAGCAACAGCTTAGCACTACTTAACAAGAACCAAAACATCAGTGTGTTATCAACATTATTCTCATACTAAATCCAAAACACAGCACTATACTAGCTACTAAGAAAAAAGATTAACTCTATCCCAGCTGAAACCAGGACAAGTTGAATGCACCATTAGCAAGTTTGCTGATGATACCAAACTGGGAGGTGCTTTTGACTTTCTTGAGGGACAAGAGGCCTTGCAGAGGGATCTAGATAGATTGGAGCATTGGGCTATGATTAACGGGATGAAATTTAACAAGTAGAAATGATGGATTCTGCACCTAGGATGGAGTAATGTCAGGCACAACTATAAATTGGGAGAGGAGTGGCTTGAGAGCAGCCCTGCAGAAAGGGATCTGGGGGTGCTGGTCAACAGTGGGCTCAATATGAGTCAGCAGTGTGCCCTGGCAGCCAAGAGGGCAAACAGCATCCTGGGGTGCATCAAACACAGCATAACCAGCCAGTCAAAAGAGGTGATTATCCCACTGTATTCAGCATTGGTGCGGCCTCACTTTTTGAATACTGTGCGCAGTTCTGGGCCCCACAATTTAAAAAGGATGTGAAGGTCCTTGAATGTGTCCAGAGGAAGGCAGCAAAGCTGGTGAAAGGGCTGGAAGGAATGTCATATGAGAAGTGGTTAAGGACTTTGTGCTTTGGAGAAAAGGAGGCTGAGGTGTGACCTCATTGCTCTCTACAGCTTCCTGAGGAGGGGAAGTGGAGAGGGAGGTGCTGAACTCTTCTCCCTGGTATCCAGTGATAGGACAGGTGGGAATGGTTCAAAGCTGCTCCAGGGGAGGTTTAAGCTGGGCATTAGGAAGCATTTCTTTACCGAGAGGGTGGTCAAATACTAGAACAGGCTTCCTAGAGAGATGGTCAATGCCCCGTGCCTGTCACTGTTTAAGAGGCATTTGGAGAATGCCCTTAACAACATGCTTTAACTTGATCAGCCCTGAATTGGTCAGGCAGTTGGACTAGATGATCACTGTAGGTACCTTCCAACTGAAATAGTCTATATTCTGTTCTTTTCTAAATAATTTGTTTAGCCTGGCTTTTCACTCATGAATTGTCCAATCTCTTTCTATTTAGGCCTTGACAAAATTCTTAAAATGTGGTAGGTCCCAGTTGACACAAGAGACAAAGCAAGCACTGGAGCTACTGGGCAAGTGGAAGCCCATGGATGTGGAAGACTCTCTAGAACTTCTGTCATCTCACTTCACCAACCCAACAGTTCGGCGTTATGCTGTCGCCAGGCTTCAGCAGGCTGATGATGAGGTATTCATTGGTCTGTGAGTACATGTGAAAGTCATGGTTTCGGGATTTTTAGTCTCATTGAGTACTTGGAAATGTTTGCTACTTTTTAAGGCATTTAAGTGAATAATAGTGATGGAAAACAACAAAAAAAAAGAAATTAATTGTGATGCTATTTACTATAAACTCTTTATAGAGAAAGGTCTTCACATTATTAAGTGGCACTCATTGATAATTGTCTCAGTATGAACAGCCAGTGATAGCTGGTTTTGTCAAACAAGGTGAAACAACCATGTGTTCTCCCCAGAAACCAGTGATAAATTTTGAATGTTAACCTGCATAGAAGTGCTCTGAACTTAAATAGTCTACTAAAAGATTTCCAATAAATCCACCTGGTAAATTGAAGCAGTATATCATCATACTCCTTTGCTAAAGAAAGTGAGTAGAAAAGCATCTGTGGAAATAAGATGTTTCTAATTGGATACTGATTAGAATATGATAAGCTGTGATTTGTGAGTAGAGCCCACTTAATAGATGCTAATATGTTAAATTTAAATTATTTATATATTTTATTTTATTTTGACAGTAAAAAAAATACTTTTAATGTATTACCATAACTCTTGAATCCTTGGCAATCAATAGAGTTTAAAATAAAAATATCTCAAATTTTTGCAAGCCAACTTCAATAGCCAAGGTCATACTGCTTTGACTTTAAAAATGTACATTTTATGAAACATTTGAAGGCAGCTAAATAGAGCAAGTTGAATAGTAGAGGGAACAAATTCATTATAAACAGCAAGTGATTAAAATTCTGTTCTTCAATCTAAAGTAGATCAGATATGTGGTGTGTTTTTTTTTTTTTGGATCCCCAGCTACACAAGGGATAAAAAAAAATAGCGCATAGGAGAGAAGAGAATCTGAATACCATGGTCTGGATTTTATGCTTGAATTTTCTTCTTGGAAGCCACTAACTGCAAGGTTTATTTTGTGGATGCTGGAAGCAAGTAGTGCAGCTTAACTAAAGAGAACTTTAAAGTAGTAATTGCACCTAAATATTTACTTAATTAGCACTTACTACCTTTTGGTAACAAAAAATTAGTAGTGTGATAACCTGGTATCTTTTGGGAGTCAAACTCCATCCTACACCAGTTTTTCTACTCTATATTGCTTGCTAGGGAGACCCCAATTTCCATTTCTTTATAGGTCACTAAATCCTGACTAAGTTTTTCTATAAATTAGAATTTTGGAAACACATAGAGTCCTAGTCAGCTTTCACTGACCCTCTCAATTCATTTTCATGTTTTCCTCCATCAGGATTTACTGATGTACCTGCTACAGTTAGTCCAGGCATTGAAATATGAAAACTTTGATGACATAAAGAATGGACTGGAACCTAGCAAGAGGGACAGTCAAGGTTCAATGTCAGAAAGCATGACAACATCTGGAAGTAATGGTGCAGAAATAGACAGGTAAGAAGCTTAGATTTCCAGTAGAAAAGCAGAAACACATAACATTGTCCTGAAATTCTTTCTCCTTTTTAGGGACCATTGCTTATTCAACATCCTATTTTACAATCTGAAGCAGTGATGTAAAAAACCAACCAAACAAACAACAAAAGCAACAACAACAACAAAAAAAACAAACAACCAAACAAACACCCAAAAAAACAACCAAACAAAAAAAAACCCAAGAAAAAACCCTGAGGTTTCATGGAATGTATTTCCTGACTACAGATAGTTTACAGAACAAACATTCTTAATCTCAAAGTTGTAGCCTTTGACCTTACTGCATGAAAGGAAGGCAACTTCTGGAGAGGAGGAAAAATGCGGTCATTGCTTCCCTCTGTCCTTGCAAAAGTTAGGATGTCTTGAATGCGGTGTGAGGCTCTGCTTCCCACTTTCATCAAAGAATATAGATCTAAAAGTCTAATCAGTCTGAAAAGGAAAGAAATTTCTTCCTGCTCCTGCAAAAGAGGGTATAGGGAGAGTCCTGTGAATGTAAAGGAGCTGGAGGAGCACGCTTTATTCTTGCAGGAATCTAAAAGAAAGGCTGAAATACCTAATTAATATGGTATTAAGCAAGGTGCAAACAAACTTGGTTAACTGAAGTCTCCTGTGAATATTTAATACAAATTTCCAGGATTTTTAGTCTTAAGCTTCAAAGCCTAATCACTTGTGTCACTAGGGTATACTTTTCATATTACAAGAATACTGCTTTTCATTGATCTTGCTGCTAAGCTGTAGAGTGGGTATCCTGGAATGTACAGCGTATTTTGAGGCTGCAGTGACACTTAAGCATTAGTAGAGCTGTTTGATTACTTCATTTCAGGTAAATTTACTGTCTGATAATTTTGCTTTGCAAGCAATGGGTTTGTCTACTCTGTTATGTGTCTACTCTGTTATGCATTCCAGAGACAAGTGTTTGCAGGTGTCGTGTATTAGCAATTTCATCTTAACATTTAAAAAAAGCTTATCCTGAAAACGTGGATATGCTAAATTCCTATCTATGCTTATTTTTTATGTAAGATGAAACAAAATGCTAAGTTTGATGTAAGTTCATGTCCTTCACAGCCATAAACTGTGTAGCTATCAAGGCACAGGTTTTGGCTGTTTTCAGGAACTGCAGCTGTCAAAGTTGCTGTTCATGCAGTTTGTTCTGAAACAGGGTTGAGATACTATCTTCAAAGATACTTCTCTTTCAGTTTTCTGAATTTATTATGCTGTGGAAGTGAAATGCATTGCTATTTCCATGCATGCCCCCTGCCCCCCAAGCAAGAACTTTGAATCATGCCAATTGCATACTTTCCTTCATGTAGTTCCCAGATCATGAGTCCTATTCCACCTGTTTGCTCACCACCTCTTACTTCTAAGACAAAGGAGCTTGCAGACAATGAAAACCTTGATGTAAGTCAAATGCTTTACCTTGTATTTTTGAGGCTTTTTAGTGACCTAGTGCTGTGTTTAGTTTTTGTTTGTGAATATTTGCATCTTTCTACTGTATGTTGCTGAATACTTAAAGGGCTCAAACAACTAAATGCTAAGAAAATAGCAATAGCTTAACTGAATTTTTTTTACAGGCCATCTGTTTTATGTACATGGTCACACTGTCCAAAACTGGGGGACTGGGCATTGAATTCTTCATAAAACAAAAGTACTCTGTTTAAAGGAGAAAATTACTGCAAAGGCTATCGCATGCTGATTAGATACTGATAATTGCATGTGTTTGAGGTGTTTTAAAGCAGTTTTTTTAATGGAAAAGTTATCTAAATGTTTTAATCTCTGCAGTCTGTTCTTCCTTTAACTGTATTCTTTGGTGTGGGTGTCATCTTTTTGGACCTAAGTGAGGCACTGTGTTGATTTACATCTGCCAAGGATTATACTCAATTTATACTACAAGTAGAAGAGTAATAAAAATGGGATTTGAGGGAGGGAAAGATAAAAGGTAAAGGCAGTTTGAGGGAGCCTGATTTTAATCTGATGTGCAGTTAATTGGTCTTTGAACTAAAGAGCCATTCCCTGTTGCAAATCTTCCTTTTTGGGTCTCAGTACTGCATAGAAAATAAGCCTCAAATTGAGCATATCAGTAAAGATACATGGATTTTGTGTTAGTTGGAATATTAAACCTTGAAAAAGCACCTAAATGCTGTGTATCCTCTACAGATTTTTTTTCTTTATGTTAAAATGTACAACATCTTAATGAGTTTTAGATCTGCATGCAAGACAGGGTAGCAAATCCCTTTCAGGGTTGAATCTTACAGCAAGAGATAATTGCATAGGAGTAAAGTGTAATATATTGTAAATAGAAACTTTACATTAAAGGTTTATTGTTGGAGAACATCATGTACTTTTGACATGTTGGTAAATACATTACTGTAGGAACATTTATTTTTACTTGTAGTGTTGTTCCTGGATTTGCAGTAATATTGAAACTAATGCGATTTAAATATTAGGTTGGATTGGATTCAGATTTTAGAAGGGAATGTATCTCTCAAAACTCCCTGCAATTATTTGGGGTTTTTCCTTAACATCTTCTCCCTCTAAAGTGCTTAGACTTCTTTATAACTTAATTTTACTTTTCTTAAATCCCTTCCAGCAAGACCTTTGCACTTTCTTGATTTCACGAGCATGCAAAAATTCTACGTTGGCAAACTACTTATACTGGTATGTTAGAAACTATTTATTCATACTGTATCGATGTCTAATTGGAATCAAAGCTATAAAAATGCCCAGAAGGATGCACAGCAAAAGATGACCTGTCTTGAGAACTTGAGAATCTCAATTTCTGTCAGGATGAAGTAGTAGACTTAAAACAATATGCATTTGAACAGAATAATTAGTAAAAGGAGGGTGCTGGCTTTTAAAATGCACAAATGTGCTTTACTGTTAGACAAAGGAAGGTGATTTGTAGGGCATTAAGTACAGTGTTTAAAAAAAAAAAAAGCCTAACTATAGTTTATAAGTTATCATTCAATTTGTTTATGGTAGTGGGAAGGAGATTAAGTTCATCTTCTGCTATGCTTTTCTGTTTGGTTTGTGTTTATAGCTTTTGACAGTGTTGGCTAGAATATTAAGGTTATCCACTTTAGTATTAATCAAGAGTATACTTTATAAAGGTTCATAAAGCACTATTTTTTTTGTGCTAATGTAATTATTTTTTAGATTCCACTTGTGGTTATGCTGTGAGCACAAACAAAATGTCATTGCAGGTGTGTGCTTTATTAAGAGAGAATTTTAATTTTGAATAGATCATCTAGACAGTGAGAGGTAAGATTACTCACCTAAGGATCTTGTCTCACTTCAGTGGTTTAAGAATTAAATTAGATACCTAAACTAGTCATCTGCATGCCTTCCGAGTAAGCATTTGCAGATAGAATTATCTCATTTGAAGAAAACTGAGGTGAATAGAGCTGTGCTCTGTGAAAGTGTGTGTGTATATAGTAATGTATATATATATGTATATGCATATACACAACACATACAGCATTTACTTGTGTATACACACGTATTTTAAAATAGAGAGCTTAGATGCCTTTTACATGGCTAAACTGAAGTCAAAGGATTCTTATTTATATCCTTTGTAGAGGTATCTAATCATTAAAAATACTAATACACATTATCATGTGTTAATGTGCTATGAATATTAACCACAGATAAGCTGTGAATTAGGAACAGTGTGATATGTGATGTGAACCTTGTAAACGGTTCTTATAAAATTCTTACAAGAATCCTAACCTACCCTGAGAATGACTCCATTTATAAATGTCTTTTTAAATTTTATTCCATTGCTTTTTCAGTAGCTTAAATTTAAAATATATAAGTGCATGACTTAACTACAGTTCCTTAGTGTACATATTTCTATTGCAGTGGCCAAAGACAATGTTTGGCTTCAGAAAAAGGTGCTATTGAATTTAAATGATTAAAATAATTGCAGGCCTAATTGATGTGGGTAGAAGCCAAATGTTTGACCTAATCAAATATTCTTCATTTAAGATAAGTGTTAGTAGCTTAGCTTATTTCTGTGACATTGATAGAAACTGTGCACTTATATTTTGGCAATATCTCAGACATTCAGTCTAAAGAAAGTTCAAAGCATCTGGAACTCTGGAGTTTTTGTCTTAGGATTAAAAAAAAATTTAAAAACCCCAAACAAAAAACCCCAGTCAATTTATTCTTTGTTTTCTTTCCAGACATCTCAATTTCTCAGTGACAAAATACAAATGTTGCAGCCACTGTTTGAGCTAACGTAGCCATAAATCCTCTTGGCTGCTGATCAGTTGCTCATTTCAACTATCCAGACACAGTATGCACCTAAAATAATCAATGGAACAAGTACAATAACCCTTGAAAATCAAAACTCCTTGCTCAGTCACTTGTCATTGTAAAGCTATCCTATCCTTACACTTCAACAGCAGCTACAGAAGTCAGTGCTACTGCTTTTTTCTGTCTCTTCTTCGGACGTATGAGACAGCTATCCAAGTATGAAGTATTACTCTTACTCTTTGTTTCAAGATAGCTTTGAGAAACTGTCTAGGGCTTTTTCACAAATGAAGATGAAAACGGCAGTTTCAGTTCTTTACTTCCTGTTTTCCTTGAAATTTTGGTGCACAGACTTTGTAAATATGGGCTTATTTTTATACACATTACTGCAATCTCATTTTGTCATTTCAGTGAGGGAGTGGTGTAGAGCAATGTATTTGCAAAGCTCTAGAAGTAATCTCTAGTTATAGATTTCATTGAGATAATACTCATGGAATAAGTTACATATGCCTTATTTTAATTTATATAATTGCGTATTTATAAATAAGACTAGTCAAATCTGGTCAGCTGCAAATGACAGACCTCTAATCTTGTCCCATAATCATTCAGTTGCAAAGAGATTCTGTACAAGTGCATAAGGAATGCATAATTCTAGCTGTCAATGTAAAGTCCAAGTGTGTTTGAATGTATGGAGTCACTTTTGAATTCAAATGCAGAGTTTGAAAATCAAGTGACTTGCTAATTTCTTCCTTTTTTTAGTAGTGGGTTTATATGTTTTTTACTGGCTAATACTAGGAGATATATTGGTCAAAAGAAAGAATACCTTCTGTGCATAGCTAATTTTTGTTTTAGTGCTGTGAATTGAAATAAGTGTAAAAGCTTTCCAAACAGCTGATTAACATAAATTAAATTTTCAGTATAACTGTTCCAAATTCTACTTTTTAAATCTTGTACTTGAATCATAATTTTAGAAATGAAAACTCATTTTGGAATGTAGACTGTAGAGTTGCTTCAGGACCAATACTGTCTCTTCCACCATTACTAATTGTAAAATAGGGAACAGGTAGGGTGAGATTCTTCTTGTTTTTTCAGGTATACTTGAATAGCAAGTTTGCAGCCACTACATTATGTAGAGGGTAGTAGCACAGTTGAATGCCCGCTCCTCCCATGTGTACTACTTGGAGTGTTCATATGATTTGGACTTCTGACTTGTCCTGTTTGAGTGATGCTACTTCACTGTAAGTGAAAGACCTCAGAAACTTTGATAGATTCTCCTGATCCAAGTGGGAATTTGACTATGAAGTTTTGAAGAGTTCACCTGTTGGTTGATAACTCACTCAAAGATCAACTTTATTTTTAGTTTCAGGCCTATAATACAGGGCTGCTGTATTTCACTCAAATTGTGTAGCACCAGAGTACAGCATAACTTGGGTTGTTTTTATGCTGCAGGTATGTAATAGTGGAGTGTGAAGACCAAGACACTCAGCAGAGGGACCCAAAGACTCATGAAATGTACTTAAATGTGATGAGAAGATTTAGTCAGGCTTTGCTGAAGGTAATGCCTCTGTGTAAGGAAATATAGTGTTTTGGGATAGTCATTCTTTAAAAAGGTACAGGTGTCTAGAAGGAGGAGAGTTTTTCATGTCATATGTATTGAAATTTTAAAAAAAGCTTCCACTTTTGCTTGAATTTTGAGTTTGTGGTAAACCAAAGAAACTACTTAAAAATAAAAGAATAAGTATTGAGAACTTTTTCCTCTGTTTTATTGCTTGTTCCTGTTAGTAACATTCTGGTTCTAAAATCCTCTGCCTTGTGTAATCAGTTTATTTTATTTACTGTTTCTTTATTGGAAGCACTTGTCCTTGCAGTGCAAATTGAGACAAGAGATCTGTCTTTTGAATTCACAAACAGTGGTGTTCTGTGTATCAGCAGCAGAGGGTGCTGGAACAGTGGGGAAAAAAACATAAAACAAAAAAATACTTTTGCGAATTGCAATCTCTAATTTATATCAGATGTGCAGTCTTTCCTGATTTTAGTGTATCTCACTTCATATTAGTTCCCATTATGGAGATGTTCAAATCTGATTCTTATGCTTCATAAGAATGTTCTCTGAGCTTATCCTTACTAACTTATTTTGGCTATGTGAATAGGTTTGTCATGCATGACTGTTCACCACTGAAATTGTTAATGCAAATTGAAGTGCACTGGTAGATCAGATAATTGATTGCCAACTACAGTGATTCTGATTGTGTTTTACGGAAAATACCTTTCAAATTGACAGGAGATTGATCTTCATTCATTTAGCTCTTAAAAGCCCGAAGGTCTAAGAATAAAGGAATAATTTCTAGATAAATTAGTTCTTTGTTCTGTAATTATTTTTCTCTTAATTCACTTAGGGTGATAAGTCTGTCAAAGTTATGCGTTCGTTGTTGGCAGCCCAGCAGACGTTTGTAGATCGGCTGGTTCATGTAATGAAAGCGGTGCAGCGTGAAAGTGGGAATCGTAAGAAAAAGGTAACTAAAGGATTGGAAAACTTATCTCTGGCTAGAATTTGTCAACAGGAATGTTAGCTTTTCACAAAAAATTCTTAGCACTGAGGTTTGTAACAGATGTCTTCCTGTCCTGTAATAATTTTAGCAAACTTTAAACAAACTTAGGAGAGCTTTAGATGAGTCAAGGTTCAAAAGTGTTCTGAAAGTTTGTAGATGAAAAAGAGGCCCTTGAGAAAAATCTCAGGATATTTTGGCAAAAGGAAGATATGGGAATAATTGAATAGTTGATGATATAACAGTGAACAAGTTGTGGGGGATGTGGGAAGGGAGCAGAGGTTATTGTGGTGTGAGAATTACGCCAGGATAGATAATGAAGTTTGACTAGCAGTAAGGTTTCATTTATTCCAAGAGCAACAAAACTATTCTTATATAAGGTGTGTGTTTAGCAGAGCTTTGCCTTCTCTGAAAGTTCTCTGTTGCATCTTGAGGAAAAGGATTTCTATCATAGGTGCATTTTAAGAAGCTTTGTCCTTCTTAGTTAAAATATTTCAAGTGAACTTGACAGATAGGTATGAGGAGGAAGCAGAAATGTCAAAGGAATTTCTATTCATGTATTTTCTTTTCCTCTGACGCACTTCAGTATTTTTAAGTATTGTCATGGTTTAACCCCAGCCAGCAACTAAGCACCACAACAGCCACTCGCTCACTCCCCCACCCCCCGGTGGGATGGGGAAGAGAATTGGAAGGGTAAAAGTGAGAAAGCTCGTGGGTTGAGATAAGAACAGTTTAATAATTGAAATAAAATAGAATAGTAATAGCAGTAATAATAATACAATAACAATATACAAAGCAAGTGATATGCTATACAATTGCTCACCACCCGCTGACCAATGCCCAGCTCATCCCCGAGCAGTGATCGCTGCCCCCTGGCTAACTCCCCCAGTTTATATACTGAGCATGACATCATGTGGTATGGAATAGCCCTTTGGCCAGTCTGGGTCAGCTGTCCTGGCTGTGCCCCCTCCCAGCTTCTTGCTCACCTGGCAGAGCATGGGAAGCTGAGAAGTCCTTGACTGGTGTAAGCACTACTTAGCAACAAATAAAACATCAGTGTGTTATCAACATTATTCTCCTACTAAATCCAAAACACAGCCCTATACCAGCTACTAGGAAGAAAATTAATTCTATCCCAGCTGAAACCAGGACAAGTATGGATTTTTTAGTGTAATAATTTTTTTCACCTTCTTTCTTTAAATCTGTGGTGTATATTTGTGTGGGAAAATGAAACACTTAAGCATTGCATTGTTTTTATGAAATTTTGTGAATGTGTTATGTATCAGTAATAAAGGTGTAATTACTAAAAGAGAAGGAGGATTTTTCAATTCATAAGAATGTATTTCCTGCTTGTTCAATACATTGGTAGTGTTCTGTCAAATGTTCTTTTATAATTGCCATGATGTTTCTGTAAAACTAAGGAACACATGGCTTTGGATTAAAATCTAGCTAGCAGCAATTAACCAATAGAAACATTCCCAACAGTAGTGGGCTACCTTGCTGTGTGTCTGTGTTTATGCCTGTTATATTTGGTATGGGAAAAGACTAGACTCTTACATATTCGACCTTTATTATATAGGACACCAAGTGTAAAGAACTCAAACTGACTAGTGTTGTATTTCTGGTAACTACAGATGTAGGAATGTAGACCAAGCTCTGAAATAAGGTCTGTGCAAGCTGTTGGATATTCGGTTCATTGGTGGTAGAGAATCTCCTTGAGTTCAGGGATTTAATGGATTAGAGCTGAAGACTTGAATCAAGTTTCTGAAACAGAACTAACATGTGATACTGGTATAGAAAATAAATCATCCTGCTACTTGTATAGGCAATTTAGAAATAAATTTTTGTAAGACTATTGTACCTGGCACTTAGAAAATTGCTTGACTATACTCAGACTAGATGGAATATCTGCTTTCTTATTCAGATTGCTGCAAATGGAGAATTTTTATTTGACTGGGTTTTAAGAGTGAAACCATGATTCTTTGGAAGACTAAAGAATTTAATAAATTGGATATTAACAAAGGATATATTATTAGTAAAAAGACTTTTTTACTGTTCCTGTATACCTAGTATGTGTTTTGTGATTGTTTTTTTAAAACCAGTTTTTATTCTTTTATTCTTTTAGAATGAGAGGCTTCAAGCATTGTTAGCAGATAACGAAAAGATGACTTTAGCAGATACGGAACTTATTTCACTTCCTCTGGAACCTCAGGTGAAAATTAAAGGGATAATCCCTGAAAAAGCCACACTCTTCAAGGTAAATGAAATCTTCTGAATAGCTGAAATACGAGCAGATCTTATGAGCACTACGCTTAGAAACATCAGTTGAAAGATTTAAAGGGGCTGACATAGTTGAGGCAAAATGTAACTGTAATGTGCTTTTAATGTGGTTAAACAACTCTCTTGTTTTCTTTGTGAAACTTTTTTTCAAGTTAATGTGCAAACTTTAAAGCAGCTTTTATAAGACTGATACAGTTCATAAAGTTTATGAAGTCCCCAAGCTGAAGGTATGCTTCCTAGTTCAGAATTTCTCTGAACTTTAATTAGACTGTGGTCAACAGGAATACCACTTATGATCAAAATCATAATCAAGTCGGATGTGCTGCATCTCAGCTAGGTGTATGTGTCTATTCCATTGCAAAATAAAACTGTTAAATTGGTAGAGACTGGAAAGCAATAAGATGGTCCATTTCATGCAGTGGGCTGACAGGTAAATCCTGTATCCCTGTGGTTGGCAAGTCCTTAAACCAATCCGTAGCAGTTGCTTGTCATCATATGGCCAGCCCTTAATCTAGTTAATAAACAGTTAATGTGCTGTTGAAATGGCTGGGGTTATTTTGTTTCCTATGCTACTTGGAATGTAAGTTATTGCCTGGAATGTAAGCTATAACCTGTCCAGTGATGTAGAACTTCTTTATAAATTCACTTTCAACTCACAGGTGACTGTGATCTAATTTTAAGATGATCAAAATGAGCTTTACCAGTCAGGCCTATGTCCAGGAGGCATTCTCTGCCAATTAAAAAAACGTTCAAGCTGCTGTGGCAACTTGTGTTGATCCATCATCTCTACCAGATCACAAATTTGTTATACCCAGTGGTTTCAAACTTTGACAGGCTGCTTGTTGACTGTGATATAACGTGTATACTTAAAATCAGAGATGAACGTTTTTGCATAATTTTCTACCATACCATCTCTTGGTTTCCCAGCTTTTGCTTTCTTCTTTATATGCCAGTTAGTCTCTTTGAAGAGTACGCTTCAATTCCATGCTCTTGCACCTTGGGTTGGAGGCAACGCTGGAAAGATATGGTAATGAAAACAAGGTTTTGCAAACTTGAGTCAACTTTTAGTGTGAATAAGATTTAAGGGTTGGGGGAAGAATGTGGATAAAAAGACTGTTGGAACAGCAACTAAATATTTCCTATCAAGAATAATAGCTTAACTTGATCAGGACAAACTCAAGCTAGATAGTCTTCTACATATTGGTCTTCTGTAGCAATGTAGAAAACTTAGGACCAAAAATATGAGATGTAATTTGTTTCAAAATCAGATGGTTTTGGTCCTCCTGATTCTGAGAGGTTACAGATTTCCATTTAATCTCTCAGTTTGTGCTATGGGATAAAAACCAAACAAATCTGAAGAGGAAAGAATGACTAATTTTTGGTGCTCTTGGACATCACATGGCAGATTTTGTAGGACTATTTAAAGAATCATTTTTCCTTCATTTATGGAACTTAATAATTCTGAAACATTTATTGCATGTGGAAATCTAATGTAACTGCTCAAATATTTAACTCTGTATCCTTGATTTTTTTTGTTTGTTTTCGAGGGAAGTGACTTGGTCAGTTGCAATAGATGAAATCATTCATGTGGGTAATTGATCCCCTTCAACCCATTTTATGCAGAGAATCATAGAATGCTTTGGGATGGAAGGGACCTTTAAAGGCCATCTAGCCCATCCCCCCTGCAATGAGCAGGGACATCTACAACCCAGATCAGGTTGCTCAGAGCCCCATCCAGCCTGGCCTTGAATGTTTCCAAGGATGGGGCATCTACCACCTCTCTGGGCAACCCGTTCCAGTGTTTCACCACCCTCATTGTAAAAAATTTCTTCCTTACATCTAGTCTGAATCTCCCCTCTTTTAGTTTAACGCCATTACCCCTTGTCCTGTAGCTACTGTCCCTGCTAAAAAGTCTGTCCTCATCTTTCTTACAAGCCCTCTTTAAGTATTGAAATGCTGCAATAAGGTCTCCCCGCAGCCTTCTCTTCTCCAGGTTGAACAACCCCAGCTCTTTCAGCCTTTCGGATAGCAGAGAAATTGCAAACAATTAAATTGGTTTTCTCAAACAACAATGTAAAAAGGCATTTTTGCTTTTACTAAATAGATTAAGGAAGCAATTAACTGTTTAAGATGTTTTGCCCCTAGCATTTCTTTGATGTTTTTCCTATAATTGTGTCTCTCTTTGATCTGGTCAATTTAAATTTGTTTTGTTGTGACCTTTTGCATAGTGTTTCTATGTTGATTGGCATTACATGCATACAAACAAAATTTTAATCCTTCTGTCCTTTCCTCTTCTGCTGGTGGGGGACACACAGGGGAGGAATGTATCCTTCACATTCCTTGCTAAAAAAGAAGGAAAGCCTTAAGATTTTTTATTTTTTTTTTTTTTTTAAACATGCCTAGATCACATTTTTGGTAAGTGGAAATTGTATGTTCTAACTGCTGAGTCCTAGACAGAGTGAGCTTTTAGAACCTTTAGAATTTCTTCTTTTCTACCAAACTTGAGGAATGTAAAGAGACTTCTGGTGCTTGCTGCCATGCTGTTGGTATTCAAATGGGACTATTCTAAACCTTTTTCTAACTGAATTTGATACTTGAATCCTATGACCCGATACTTGCTTAATTCACTTCTGATTTACAGTGCTGTAAACAAGGATTTATATTTTGGAACTCCACTGCAGCAACATGTTAACATGAACATCGCTGTGAAACAGCTTAGTAGAATAAGTTTCCTTTTCCAGAGTGCCTTAATGCCTGCTCAGTTATTCTTCAAGACAGAAGACGGAGGCAAATACCCTGTAATTTTTAAGCATGGTGATGATTTACGTCAAGATCAACTTATTCTTCAGATTATTTCGCTCATGGATAAGGTGAGAATTATTAATCTGAATCCTTGTCCTATGTTCTTGATTCCCCGTGTTGAGAGCAAGAGTGTTGAAAACTGTTAATGCAGCTTATGTTGCTAATACATTCCAGGTTCTCAGATTTTAGCTGGCTTTTTCTTTTCTTTGTAGATGGGGAAGGATCCTGTGTAGATTTAAAAAAAAAAAAAAAAAAAAAATGGCAAACAGGCTTTCACTCATTACTAATTTCAATGAAGAACAGTGGAGATGAACTTCCAATACACATTCCTTTTGGAAATAGAAGCCGCTTTCTGTTGTATTCATCTTTGCTTTTTTTGTGTTGATGTTTTCCAGCTGTTAAGAAAAGAGAATCTGGATTTGAAACTGACACCCTATGAAGTGCTGGCAACTAGTACAAAACATGGTATGAATACTTACATTTCCTAAAAATACAGTATTGGGAGGAATCTTCTCCCTCTGTTCATAGGCTGTTGTGACACACTATTTTCATGAGATGTTTTGCTTATTATAGCATTCTAAAAAGGAGTTCAAACGTGTAAGAAAATCTTGTTGCAATGTAAGTCATGGAAGTAAACAACCTGAGTGACCACAGTATTCCATAGGTGACTCAAATATCTTCATAAAAGAAGCCCGGTCTGGATTTTGGAGCGACAATCAGTAGTGTTATCTTTGCTGCTAGCTTGCTGTGTAATCTCAGACAAATAATTTTTAACGCTCCTATTTATAGATCTTTGCATGAAGTGCAGGGAAAAAACAAGACAAAACAAAATCAAACTTCGCTATGCTTTTAGATATGTTCTGGATAAATATTTAGAAAGCCATTGATTTATCTTTCTCTTCTCAGGAAGACTTGGAACAACAGACCTTTTGCAAGCTAATTTGGTGTTAATGACTAGTTGTTTTAAAATGACTGAAGGCAGAAAATGGGAACAAAACATGTTTTTTTACCAATGAGAAGCAGTTGAATGAAAGTGTCTGTTGGTGTTGCCCTTTAATAAACGTGTTACAGAGGAGCTTGGGAGTTCCATGCACTGGAGTTTTTCTTTTTTTTCTGTCTTCTGTCACAGCCTTTATGCAGTTTATTCAGTCAGTACCAGTTGCAGAAGTTCTTGCTACTGAGGAAAGTATACAGGTATGTGATGGGGGATTTTTAAGTCATCTTCTGATCAAACAGTATAAATTGCAGGCTTAGATCTCATGCAAAAGTCTTCAGTCTCTCAACAGGTGGAAAAATCAGTTGTTAGAAGATAAATTACAGCTTGAAACATAAGGGCATTTACAGCAGATGTTTTGCTTTAAAAAAAAAAAAATACTTAAATATGTACATAAGTATCTCATGTCCTAAAAGTAATACCACTTAATTCAAGTGTAATATTTAGTTGTGATACTGAAATTATGGCTTTGCTGTAATGATGCAGATCATCTTGAGTACCATTACGCGGCACGTGTGGGACAACTGGGGGATCAGGCTCAGCCAGCATGGGTTTATGAAAGGGAGCTCCTGCTTCACTAGCCTGGTCTCCTTCTATGACAAGGTGACCCGCTTAGTGGATGAGGGGAAGGCTGTGGATGTTGTCTACCTGGACTTTAGTAAGGCCTTTGACACTGTCTCCCACAGCATTCTCCCGGAGAAGCTGGCTGCTCACAGCTTGGATAAGTGCACTCTGCGCTGGGTTAAAAACTGGCTGGCTGGCCGAGCCCAGAGAGTGGTGGTGAATGGAGTCAAATCCAGTTGGCGGCCGGTCACAAGTGGTGTTCCCCAGGGCTCAGTACTGGGGCCGGTCCTGTTCAATATCTTCATTGATGATCTGGCGGAGGGGATTGAGTGCACCCTCAGGAAGTTTGCAGACGACACCAAGTTGGGTGGAAGTGTGGATCTGCTGGAGGGTAGGAAGGCCCTACAGAGGGACCTGGACAGGCTGGATTGATGGGCCGAGGCCAACTGTATGAGGTTCAACAAGGCTAAGTGCTGGGTCCTGCCCTTGGGTCACAACAACCCCATGCAACGCTACAGGCTTGGGTAGGAATGGCTGGAGAGCTGCCTGGTGGAAAAGGACCCCTGGGGGTGTTGGTTGACAGCCGCCTGAACATGAGCCAGCAGTGTGCTCAGGTGGCCAAGAGGGCCAATGGCATCCTGGCTTGCATCAGGAATAGTGTGGCCAGCAGGACCAGGGAGGTGATAGTGCCCCTGTACTTGGCACTGGTGAGGCCGCACCTCGAGTACTGTGTTCAGTTTTGGGCCCCTCACTACAAGAAGGACATGGAGGTGCTGGAGTGTGTCCAAAGAAGGGCAATGAAGTTGGTGAAGGGTCTAGAGCACAAGCCTTATGAGGAGTGGCTGAGGGAGCTGGGGTTGTTTAGCCTGGAGAAGAGGAGGCTGAGGGGAGACCTTATTGCTCTCTACAACTACCTGAAAGGAGGTTGTAGTGAGGTGGGGGTTGGTCTCTTCTCCCTAGTAACAAGTGATAGGATGAGAGGAAACAGCCTCAAGCTGTGCTGGGGGAAGTTTAGGTTGGATATTAGGAAAAACTTCTTTACCAAAAGGGTAGTCAGGCACTGGAACAGGCTGCCCAGGGAAGTGGTTGAGTCTCCATCCCTGGAGGTATTTAAAAGACGGGTAGATGTGGTGCTTGAGGACATGGTTTAGTGGTAGACTTGGCAGTGATAGGTTAACGGTTGGACTCGATGATCTTAAGGGTCTTCTCCAACCTTAATGATTCTATGAATGGAAGATGCATAACACTTTTCTGTACTGTTTTATTTTAAAGTGTTTCTGGCGTTCGTTCAGTAGTTTTGGCTTGATACATTGTCAAAGTATGTTTTATTTATTTCTTTTTTTCTTTTGATGGAACAACTAAATAGTTTGTCCATATAATTTCTGAAGTCTGTTTCCCTGCCATGGTGGATGTATAGATACTGTGTGGTTTTGTTTTTTGGGGTTTTTTAGTTATTTTTGGGTTGTGGTTTTTTTTTTTAACTTCAGCTTTCTGTAACTGTTGTGGAATTGAGTAGGGACACACAATTGAATAGTGACACACAAAATACATGCTAATTTCAAGCACAGCACACAAGCTAGGTAGCAGAGCACAGTTGGTTGAAATAAATATAGTTAGATAAAAACATACCAAATTGCTGTATGAGATATGTAGCTAATAAGTTTTTTAATGAAAACACAGCATGTTTATGTTGGATTCAATTTGTCACAGTACTTTTTTTCCCTTTTTTGTAGTTGATTTTGAAGTTTGCATTTGTTCATAGCTCAGTAACTGGGAGCCAAAGCAAATAGTTCCCAGCTCCTATAAACTACGTATATTAAAAACACGGAGATTAAAAAATGCTTATCATTTCTCATTATCATTTGCTTAACAAATAAGCATATCAAATGCTTGTCACTTATAAAAAATGCTTATTATTAATCAGACAATGACCAGCATCAAGTTGCATAAATTTTTTTTGAGCTTTCTGTTCTGTAAAGATTGTGATAAGCTACATGTACACATTCAATAATCACACAGTTTATAAAGTGTTTTCTTGGCAATCCTTTGTAATCTTGGAATTGTACTATTCATCTTCTAATCCATTATATGTTTTTTATAAAATAATATATTTAGAAATGCTTGTGAAATGTCATTTTGCAATTACTCATAACATCATATTCCAATCTAAAATAGGTGCTCCACTGTTTTAGTTGCTGTACAGACATTAGCATTCTTCACAGGAAGAATTTCTCCTTATGTGAATAGACAAGATGCCAAAAGAATGTGATCTAAAATTACTTCACAGTTCAATGGCAAAATACATTATAGAGCCCAGATTTCCTGTGCTGAAGCATGATAAAATAGCTGGGCATTTTAGGCCAAGGAAATAAAAACTAAATGAACGTTTTTTAGGTGTTGTGAAAGTTTGATTTATTCTTTTTGTAAATGTTCATTTTGGGTGTCACAGCTATTTTAATAAAGATGGGCACTGCATCTAAATATTAAAAAATTTTTAACTTCTGAAAAGATTTAAAGCAAGTAATCCAATACTGGCTGGTAATGCAGATCTGCAGGAAAGAAAAGACATTTTGATGTTTGAATGTTACTTGCCTTCTGTCAATAACTGTGAAATTACAGTTCATGTTTTGGACATATTTCTGTTCCACACTCTACAGTTTAGCTTTTGGATGGTCTGAAGTCTGTGTGTGTGTGGTTTTGGTTTTTGGTTGGTTGGGTGTTTTTTTGTGGGTTTTGTTTGTTTTTTACATACAGCATGTAAAATTTTGGAGCACTGAAAGTAGATCTCTCTAGTACCCTGTTAACCAGTTAAAAATTTCCTTCCACGTTTTGCTTAGGGATTTCATTTAACGGACTCTTTATATTGTCAGCTTTTTTAACGTACCTCAGAAGGGCATGTTCCTCTGTAAGCAAAGATAATAAAAGCTTTCTCCAGTCCTTAAAACTCTGATATGTAACAGGGCTGCTTTTCGAGCAAAACTTCCTTAAATAGCCTGCAGGTACCTTCCTTCAGTATCTCCTTTTCTTTTGTAAGATTCCCTTCAGTTTTTCATTAGGATTTTAGTCACTTATGTCATCCAGATGCCTACAAAGCTTCCTTCCAGTGCTTGCTTACCTTTATGTTTGCTTACTGGAAGAAACTTGTACTTGGGCTTGGATATAATTTACCCATCTTTTGTCTCAGTCAAGAAAACCCCAGTTTTCTTCTGAGTAGTGGGAAGGACTGCTTTGGCACTGTCCACATTTCAAGGGAAATGTGAAATTTCCATTTGGTGACTTAGATTTTCCTTTTGAACTCAGTAGTGGTTGGTTGTATTGAGGAATATGGAGACACATAATGATGATAAACCTTGTAAGAGTGTGTGTCCCAAATATAGTTACAAATCTGAACTGTTAGTCCTGTTCTAGTTTTTGCTGATCTGGCATAAACAGTTTTCTGTGGAAGTATTTTGCACTCACAGTTATTAATTAGTAACTTTTCAGTGCATTGTTAATTTTCTGAAGCTGTTAATGAAGAAAGCTGCTTTTTAATTTGAACTTCACATCTCTTTCTATTGAGTATAAAACTATGGTGATTAAGACAGAAAATAAAGTGATACAAAATTAAATTAGATCTTACTAGGTGTCCTGGTTTCAGCTGGGATAGAGTTAATTTTCTTCTTAGTAGCTGGTATAGTGCTGTTTTACCTCAGGAGAGGGTATTTCAAGGACCCAAAAGGCTACCGGTGGGCTTTTGGTATAGCTGCCTTGGAGACGGAGGAAATTAAACAGCTGTCTACCCTGCCTGGTCTCTCGAAGGACCCCTCTGTTGTGGGGTTGCTGAGGGTCAAAGAACAACAGGTGCCAATCGCTACCACAACAGTGCACCGGCAGCAATATCGCACCAACAGAGACTCCCTGATTCCCATCCATAAGCTGATTCGTCAAGTGGAGAGCCAAGGAGTGATCAGCAAGACTCGCTCACCTTTTAACAGTCCCATATGGCCAGTGTGAAAGTCTAATGGAGAGTGGAGACTAACAGTAGACTATCGGGGCCTGAATGAAGTCATGCCGCCACTGAGTGCTGCTGTGCCAGACATGCTAGAACTTCAATATGAACTGGAGTCAAAGGCAGCCAAGTGGTATGCCACCATTGACATCGCTAATGCGTTTTTCTCAATCCCTTTGGCAGCAGAGTGTAGGCCACAGTTTGCTTTCACTTGGAGGGGGGTCCAGTACACCTGGAATCGACTGCCCCAGGGGTGGAAACACAGCCCCACCATTTGCCATGGACTGATCCAGACTGCATTGGAACAGGGTGGGGCTCCGGAACACCTGCAATACATTGATGACATCATCGTGTGGGGCAACACAGCAGCAGAAGTTTTTGAGAAAGGGAAGCAAATAGTCCAAATCCTTCTGGAGGCCGGCTTTGCTATAAAACAAAGGTCAAGGGACCTGCACAGGAGATCCAGTTTTTAGGAGTAAAATGGAAGATGGACGTTGTCAGATCCCAATGGATGTGATCAACAAAATAACAGCAATGTCCCCACCAACCAGCAAAAAGGAAACACAGGCTTTCTTGGGCGTTGTGGGTTTTTGGAGAATGCATATTCCAAATTACAGTTTGATTATAAGCCCTCTCTATCAAGTGACCCAGAAGAAGAATGATTTCAAATGGGGCCTTGAGCAACGACAGGCCTTTGAACAAATTAAGCAGGAGACAGTCCATGCAGTAGCCCTTGGGCCAGTCCGGGCAGGACAAGATGTAAAAAATGTGCTCTACACTGCAGCTGGGGAGAATGGCCCTAGCTGGAGCCTCTGGCAGAAAGCACCAGGGGAGACTCGAGGTCGACCCCTAGGGTTTTGGAGTCGGGGATACAGAGGATCTGAGGCTAGCTATACTCCAACTGAAAAAGAGATATTAGCAGCATATGAAGGGGTTCGAGCCCCTTCGGAAGTGGTTGGTACTGAAGCACAGCTCCTCCTGGCACCCCGACTGCCGGCGCTGGGCTGGATGTTCAAAGGGAGGGTCCCCTGTACACATCATGCAACTGATGCTACATGGAGTAAGTGGGTCGCACTGATCACCCAACGGGCTCAAATAGGAAACCGCAGTCGCCCAGGAATCTTGGAAGTGATCATGGACTGGCCAGAAAGCAAAGATTTCGGAATATTGCCAGAGGAGGAGGTGACGCGTGCTGAGGAGGCCCCACCATATAATAAACTATCAGAAAATGAGAAGCAATATGCCTTGTTCACTGATGGGTCCTGTCGCCTTGTGGGGAAACATCGGAGGTGGAAAGCTGCTGTATGGAGTCCTGTACGACAAGTTGCAGAAACTGCTGAAGGAGAAGGTGAATCGAGTCAGTTTGCAGAGGTGAAGGCCATCCATCTGGCTTTAGATATTGCCGAAGGAGAAAAGTGGCCAATGCTCTATCTCTATACCGACTCATGGATGGTGGCAAATGCCCTGTGGGGCTGGTTACAGCAATGGAAGCAGAGCAACTGGCAGCGCAGAGGGAAACCCATCTGGGCTGCCGCATTGTGGCAAGATATTGCTGCCCGAATAGAGAACCTGGCTGTAAAAGTACGTCATGTAGATGCTCACGTACCCAAGAGTAGGGCCACTGAAGAACATGAAAACAATCAGCAGGTGGATCAGGCTGCTAAGGTTGAAGTGGCTCTGGTGGACCTGGACTGGCAACATAAGGGTGAATTATTTCTAGGTTGGTGGGCCTATGACACCTCGGGCCGTGAAGGAAGAGATGCAACATATAGATGGGCTCGTGATCGAAGGGTGGACTTAACCTGTGCAACAGTATCCATGGTTGTCCATGAATGCGAAACATGTGCTGCAATCAAGCAAGCCAAGCGCTTCAAGCCTCTCTGGTATGGAGGACGGTGGCTGAAATATCAATATGGGGAGGCCTGGCAGATTGATTAGATCACACTTCCACAAACCCGCCAAGGCAAGCGCCATGTGCTTACAATGATGGAAGCAACCACCGGATGGCTGGAAACATATCCCTTGCCCCATGCCACTGCCCGGAACACTATCATGGGTCTTGAAAAGCAAGTCCTGTGGCGACATGGCACCCCAGAAAGAATTGAGTCAGACAATGGGACTCATTTCCGAAACAGCCTCATAGACACCTGGGCCAAAGAGCATGGCATTGAGTGGGTATATCACATCCCCTATCATGCACCAGCCTCCGGGAAAATCGAAGGATACAATGGACTGTTGAAGACTACACTGAAAGCAATGGGTGGTGGGACATTCAAACACTGGAATACACATTTAGCAAAGGCCACCTGGTTAGTCAACACTAGGGGATCTGCCAATCGAGCTGGCCCTGCCCAGTCAAGACTTCTACGTACTGCAGAGGGGGATAAAGTCCCTGTAGTGCACCTAAAAAATATGACAGGGAAGACAGTCTGGGTTACTCCTGCCTCAGGCAGAGGTAAACGCATTCGTGGGATTGCTTTTGCTCAAGGACCTGGATGCACTTGGTGGGTGATGTGGGAGGATGGGCAAGTCCGATGTGTACCTCAAGGGGATTTGATTTTGGGTGAAAATAGCCAATGAACTGAATTGTATGATGTTAGTTGCTATATAATACTAGATGTCATCACTTCAATGATCACTATGTGCCATATCAATGGTATACAGTAAGAATCACCCAAATTAATGAAGAACAAACTTTGAGGAAACTGAACAAAGTGCAGTGGTGATGGAACCAGAACTGATTTCAGCATACAACAATCCAACACTACGCACCATCTGTCCTGCCCTGAAAGACTGTTATGACAGATGGAGCCTAAAGTCATGAACTAAATGACCTCAACAAACATTTTAGAGGGATAGCGTATAGACTAGGGAAATTGTATCTATATGTGTGTGTGTGTGTGTATATATATATATATAAAAATATATCAAAAGACTGGAAAAGTGGTGGTGATTAATTGGAATGTATTTGAAAGACCTGGGCATGACGTATATGGTATGGAATAAGGGGTAGATACTGTCCTGGTTTCAGCTGGGATAGAGTTAATTTTCTTCCTAGTAGCTGGTATAGTGCTGCGTTTTGGATTTAGTTTGAGAATAATGTTGATAACACACTGATGTTTTAGTTGTTGCTAAGTAGTGCTTACACCAGTCAAGGACTTTTCAGCTTCCCATGCTCTGCATGGCGTACAAGAAGCTGGGAGGGGGCACAGCCAGGGGGCCTGACCCAGATTGGCCACAGGGCTATTCCACACCATATGACGTCATGATCACTATATAACTGGGGCGAGTTGGCCAGAGGGGAAGGGATTGCTGCTTGGGAACAGGCTGGGCATCAGTCAGGGGGTGGTGAGCAATTGTGTCGTATATCACTTGCTTTGTACGTTATTATTGGATTATATTATTATTATTATTACTACTACTACTTTCATTCTTTTTTATTTTACTTCAATTATTAAACTGTTCTTATCTCAACCCAGGAGTTGTCTGATTTTCACCCTTCCAATTCTCTCCCCCACCCCACTGGGGGGGAGTGAGTGAGCGGCTGTGTGGTTCATAGTTGCTGGCTGGGGTTAAACCACAACACTAGGCTTTTTGGGAGTGATTGTTAGTTTAGAAGACTAATAATGGCTATTTGTGGTCTTGATTTAAATCTTTTTTTCTACCAGTTCTAAAGATCCCCTTTCAGATCATGTGGAATAACTAAATATGTTGATGACTTCCCCTCCAGAACTTCTTCAGAAAACATGCACCTAGTGAGACTGGCCCTCATGGAATAAGTGCAGAGGTGATGGACACATACGTTAAGAGCTGTGGTAAGTTACAGTCTTACAGCTGATAACGTCATATCTGAAGTATAAAGGACAGGGTAGATGAGATATTAAGACATTTTAGTTTAGATGACTGCAGATAGGGCACTATGCATGTATTTGCTGTCAGAATTCCTGTGAAAAGAATAGTTTTGAGCCTGGCATTTCATACACAATTCTTTTCCTCAGCCCTCTTTGTTCTCCTTAAAGGAGACTAGAAGTTAAATACTCTTTGCTTTCTAGCAATAATCTTATCTCTGCCTTCACTGCATCATGAATTGGGGTCTTTATAATTCAGGGAGATTTAAAGCATTTAATAATAAATCATCTGTATTTGAGGTAGAAAATTTTAATTTGTTTTTAAAACATCGGGATTTTTGGGGGGTGAGGCTGCATTCAACTTCTTGTTCCATTTGGATGACAAGAAAAAGTGATAGTTCAGTAAAAACTTGTTCAATAAACTGATGGCAATGTTAAAATATCACATTTGCTGTCTATTAAATTAAAAGCAACTTCATTCTACAAAAAGAAGGAATTCAGTTGTTGCTCTGTAGTATCTTCTTTCCCCGTCTCTTTCTGATGACGCAGTCTTTGGAACTGATTCAAACTGGTTAGTGGGTGAAAGTAAGAATTAAAACAGTTTGCTTTAGTTCTAATTTATTTATCACTGCTTGGCTTACTTCTTAGCTTGTAACTACTGCTGACATATACATTCAGATTCATATCAATGTCTAATGCTTGTTTACAGTTGTTCTAAAATATCTTAAGTTCAAAATGTATGCATTCGTTGTGCTTGAAATACTTCATCTTCCTTTGAAGTATCTTAATCCCAATATTGAATGAATTTAGGCTTTTAGTGTTAGGCATATAATTGTGTAGTAAAAAATGAAAATCTAGGCAGTACTGATTTAGAGTTTTAATTTATTACTTCAAATGTTCTTCACACTGCTGATAATCTTGATTATTCTTCCCCAGCATAACCCCTGCCCACAGTCTCTATGGTATATTTATTACTTGTGAACAAGAACTAAGATGTCATATGCTGTTGCGTGGAACTTCTTGCTTTCTAGAAAGGTACTTACATTGATGTTTACAATTTACTTGTTACAGCTGGTTATTGTGTAATTACATACATCCTTGGAGTTGGAGATAGACATCTGGATAATCTTTTACTGACAAAAACAGGTAATTCTTTTTAGCAGTATAATTTTATAACAGCAGTTTAATTTCTAATATGTTGGTACTGTTTTGCTTTATTTTCCTTTTGAGTATAACCCACTGAGTATTGTAGGTTAGAATATATTTTTAAATGTAAAGTTATATTGTGTTATCTAAGATAATATTTGACCCAGTGAATCAAAGTTTAGGTTTAAACTCTTAGTAGTGTGAAGTAGCAGTTGAAGGATAAGAAAGCAAATAAATTAATTGCTCTCTAAACACATTAGCAGGCAAGATACAATGTGTATCTGATATGTGGTTTTGATGTCAGTTTAAGAGCCATTTATACATCTGTAAGTAATGGAAGTCTAACTTCACCTAAACACAGACATGTTTATAAACACTGGGGGCTTTGTATAGTTTTCAGTTGGCTTATTTTACAGTCCTGTTTTCTACTGTCACATTTTTTACACTGAAAGGTGGACCTGTAAGTTGCTTTTTTATTAAACACAAGAATTTTCTTGAGTGATGGTACCTTTCTGAAAGTAGTATGGACGTAGTATATGGTAAAATTTGACTGCCTTTACCTAAGACCAAGAAACATTTCACTGTTACCTTAAACTTGGCTAAAATCATAATTACGTTGTTTTGTTCAGAACTCTTGGTCCAAAGCTGAAAAAAAGGATGCGTTGAAAAATGTTCGTAAAGTGACTTCAGCCCCAAGTATTCTAATCGTTTGTTATCAACCCATTTAATTTTTCATTAAATTGTTACATTCCTGTTAGTAGCTTTTTTAACATGCTATCAGAAAGCAAATTCAAGATCTACTAATTGGATGCCAGTTGTATTTTAATAGTTGTCAAGTAATTCTTTTTTATGTATGCTATTTCAAATACAGTAGATACTTAGACAAGTATTATCAGTAGTCATATGGAATTAGGTGTAATCTTGATGACTTCACTGAGAGGTCCATGCAAATTCTTGTCTCAGATTTGACTTTCTTTTAAACAAAGTGGTTCTGTGAGCTTTCCAGGTCTGCATGTTTTTCTAAGAAATTTACATGATATGTCCCAGAAGTGGGAATGTCACATGAGACCTGTCAGAACAGGATTCACTTCAGCATCTTCTATTCTCTATGAATCTTGTGTTCTTGATGAAACCAAACCACTGTACAGCAAAAAATCCAAGTGTTTTATCATCAGCCTCACCGAGCTGGCTGGACCATTCAGCTCCAGTTGAGATTATATATATTTTTTAAGCCTTCTCTGAAAACAAAGAAGGAAATAGACTCAGTAGTGTCCTGCTCATTACAAATTCACAGCTGGGGGACAGAAAGTAGTAGAAGTTACTGTTTAATCAAGTTCATCCTTTAGTTAGCAGCAAAACTTGTGTATCTTGAAAGTTCAAAATAGCAGATGTGCATTTTGATTCTCCCTAACTTGTTTTAACTTTTTTAATGTTATTTTTTGTTGCCATCTGTATGGATTAATAACAGACCAGGTAGAGTGAATAATTCTAGTGATTCTAAATAAATAGAAGATTTCTCTACTAGAGGAAATGAAAGATTTGAAAATTAAGCTACTCCAACTATTACAATCAATGCCTTGGGGTGGAGGGAAATTCAAGTGTGTTAGTTGAAAAATGAGTTCATGTGTATCAGCTTCTAGGTTTTGAACGAAATAATTTTGTGTGTGCATGTTGCATTATTGCATGCTCCTGGAAACATCTCATCCTCTTCCAGTCAGTAAATGCTTTGTGTCTTGCTTTTTTTACAGTAAAATAGCTTAATAGGGAGTGGAGAGTGATTATTAGGGCACTGTTTTTTATGGCGAGAGACTCTATTTGAAGTCTTCCCAGCAGAGATTTTACCTGCTTCCTGAAAGAGTGCTAATGTCATCTTTTAGACTTTGAGGAGTGAGCCACTTTCAACATCAGAAAAGTTTGTCCAAAGCTGTGTATCGTGTATCTTGAACTATATGTAGGTGTCTGCATATAGTCCTGCTCCTAGCCTTGAAACAGAGCAAGTTCATGCATACTTGTCTGTGGTCTTGAGGTGTTTCCTAAATTATGTTTTGTTTTCTCAGATGCCTAAAATCCCCCATTTTTATAAGGAACTCAGATTTCTAAGTAGGTGTCTAAAGGTTTCACTGTCTAAATATTAGAAATCCAAGGCTTTTATATCTAGCCTTACAAGAATGTAAGAGGCTTGGAGGATGACATCTGTTTCACCTGTTGTCCTATGTAACTTCTCTTTTAGTTTATAACATGAGTCAAACAAAAAACCCTCACCCATATGATTTAGCAGTCATTCAGGAACAGTAATAAACCAAAATGAAAAGTCCAGTTTTGTTTTTAATTTGTAAACATGTGTAATAATTAAGAGCCCTTTAAGATGTAATAAATCTGAAGAAGATGGATTAGAAGCTGGGGTTAAAAACATGATGGTCTAAGAGATTGAAGTGCATGTGTTATGGCACTGACACTGTATATTGAAGGAAGGAAATGTAATTGTTTTACAAAATGTGGAAGTTCAAAGCCTTTACAAAAAGTAGTGTTACACAAAGTTCACAGGCAGTCTAATTTACTGGGAGGATAGAGAATAATTGTATATAAATACCAAGCTATGAGTATGAATTATTACTCATAGTAAGGGTGACGGAGCACTGGCACAGGTTGCCCGGAGAGGTCCTGGAGTCTCCGTCCTTGGAGATATTCAGAAACTGTCTGGACATGGTCCTGGGCAAGGCAGCCAGTTCTAGGTGGCCCTGCTCAACCAGGAGGCTGGACCAGATGTCTGCCAGAGGTCCCTTCCTGCTTCAACTATTCTGTGATTCTGTGAAATAAAGGTTTGAGAGTCATCTAAATTTAGTTGAGAAGGTATGCTTCTTATCAACCAAATTACATAACTTTCAGGAACTTTCAAATACAAACTGCACAAACTGTGTGACACTCCAGAACTAAACAAACTCACTCAACATCTGCCCAAATAAGATGCTGATTCTCCAGTAGACTGTTTTTCAGCTGTGATTACTAGACAAGGGTTTTTTTAAGTATTGTCATACTTGAGGCTGACAAATTTCAAATGAGTAGTGTTTTGAGGAGCTGTGCACTTGAAAAAAAAAAAAAAAACCACATATTTAAGTTGACAAAAAAAAAATCATAAGTTGTTACTGGCAGCTTTTGCCTCTGTCCTTACAGATGCAAATCAGAAGCAATAGCTATGTTAGGAGACAATATGCTATTCACAGTGAAAGTCAATTCTTACAGAATAAAAATTCTGATTAAATACATTTTGTCCTCTTAAAATTACATCTTCAGTACAGTAATTTCTAGATCAAAGGGATTTTTTTTTTTTTTTGCAGTTCACATAATCATAGAATCATAGAATGGTTTGGGTTGGAAGGGACCTTAAAGATCATCTAGTTCCAACCCTACTGCCATGGGCAGGGACACCTTTCACTAGACCAGGTTGCTCAAAGCCCCATCCAACCTGCCCTTAAATCTACAATAGTTGCTTCATATAGAGCTGGAGTGTTCAAGTTCCTAGTTTTATCCTGCTCTTTCTGTTACTATCTAGTATTTTCTGGCACTACACCTTCTCAAATAGGTACCAGAAACTTTCTCCAGCCTTGTTTTTGTAATAGACCTTACACTGAGTGATAGTCTAGTGATAGCATTCATTAATGTCATGAAAATTGCATGTTCAGTGTTGTACCCTGATGCAAATTTCACTTGGGATGATCACTTGAGATATGTGCAACCTTTTTTCTTAGTATTAAAAGATTCCAAATCATCACATTTATTAACTTGATTAATTAATTATTTATTAACATAATGATATAAGCTTCACCTAATTTTCAGTATTAAATATACAACTAATTTCATTTGTCCAAAGCAGGCTTGTTCTTCATTTGTTCCAATTGTATTTAAGTCCTCGAGGAGAACATAAGTCAAGCTTCTCTGTAGAAAGCTCTAAAACTGCAGTACTCCCTCAAGCTGGCTAGTCAGTCTTTACTAGTATAGTGGCTTCAGGCAAGCACCAAGGGGAGCCTTCTGTCCATATTCTGTAATATGGTAATTGGAGCTCCTGGCAGAGGAGCTGGCCAAGCCACTCTCCATTATTTATCAGCAGTCCTGGTCAACTGGGGAGGTCCCGGATGACTGGAAGCTAGCAAACGTGACGCCCCTCTACAAGAAGGGTCTGAAGGAGGATCCGGGGAACTACAGGCCTGTCAACCTGACCTCAGTGCCGGGAAAGATCATGGAGCACATCATCTTGAGTGCCATTACGCAGCACGTGCGGGACAACCGAGGGATCGGGCCCAGCCAGCATGGGTTTATGAAAGGGAGATCCTGTTTCACTAACCTGGTCTCCTTCTATGACAAGGTGACCCGCTTAGTGGATGAGGGGAAGGCTGTGGATGTTGTCTACTTGGACTTTAGTAAGGCCTTTGACACTGTCTCCCACAGCATTCTCCTGGAGAAGCTGGCTGCTCATGGCTTGGATAAGTGCACTCTCCGCTGGGTAAAAAACTGGCTGGCTGGCCGAGCCCAGAGAGTGGTGGTGAATGGAGTCAAATCCAGTTGGTGGCCGGTCACGAGTGGTGTTCCCCAGGGCTCAGTATTGGGGCTGGTCCTGTTCAATATCTTCATTGATGATCTGGCTGAGGGGATTGAGTGCACCCTCAGGAAGTTTGCAGACGACACCAAGTTGGGTGGAAGTGTTGATCTGCTGGAGGGTAGGAAGGCCCTACAGAGGGACCTGGACAGGCTGGATTGATGGGCCGAGGCCAACTGTATGAGGTTCAACAAGGCTAAGTGCTGGGTCCTGCCCTTGGGTCACAACAACCCCATGCAATGCTACAGGCTGGGTAGGAGTGGCTGGAGAGCTGCCTGGTGGAAAAGGACCTGGGGGTGTTGGTTGACAGCCACCTGAACATGAGCCAGCAGTGTGCTCAGGTGGCCAAGAGGGCCAATGGCATCCTGGCTTGCATCAGGAATAGTGTGGCCAGCAGGACCAGGGAGGTGATAGTGCCCCTGTACTTGGCACTGGTGAGGCCGCACCTCAAGTACTGTGTTTAGTTTTGGGCTCCTCACTACAAGAAGGACATGGAGGTGCTGGAGTGTGTCCAAAGAAGGGCAATGAAATTGGTGAAGGGTCTAGAGCACAAGCCTTATGAGGAGCAGCTGAGGGAGCTGGGGTTGTTTAGTCTGGAGAAGAGGAGGCTGAGGGGAGACCTTATTGCTCTCTACAACTACCTGAAAGGAGGTTGTAGTGAGGTGGGGGTTGGTCTCTTCTCCCTAGTAACAAGTGATAGGATGAGAGGAAACAGCCTCAAGCTGTGCCAGGGGAAGTTTAGGTTGGGTTTTAGGAAAAACTTCTTCACTGAAAGGGTGGTCAGGCATTGGAACAGGCTGCCCAGGGAAGTAGTTGAGTCTCCATCCCTGGAGGTATTTAAAAGACGGGTAGACGTGGTGCTTAGGGACATGGTTTAGTGGTGGACTTGGCAGTGATAGGTTAATGGTTGGACTCGATGATCTTAAGGGTCTTTTCCAACCTTGACGATTCTATGATTCTATGGTATGCTGGCTTAATTGATCTTGGAGGAGCTGCAGGAATGAAAATGAGTTAAGTCTGTGTTTAGTACATGGATTTGAAAAATACTAAATATATTTAATGTATTTAAATATAAAAGCTTTTAAAAGCTTTTTGTATTAAAAAAAAGCTTTTATAAAAGTTTTTTTAAAGCTTTTGACATACATTTTGAGTCAGTCTGAAAATCTGCTGAATTTTGAAGTACAGCTAGGGAAGCTATAGTGTTAATGCAGGATAGCCTCATCTTATACTTTCTTTTATACCTCATTCCTAAAAATAAGTAAACTATTTGATATCTAATTAATTTATATGAACTTATATCAGTCAGCTATTCATGTTTTTGAATGTTTTAGATGCATCTGTTACTGATTTAAATTATTATTTATTGTTTCTTATTCCCTATATCCAGAGCAAACTAAAAAAATAAAAGATTTAATAACTGCCACAGGAGTTATTGTTTTGTTCAAAATATTGTCTCTTGACTCCTCAAGGTGACAGGTTTGAATAAGTGAACAGAAAACAGAACCCCCAAACTTTTTAATTAAACATTTTTTGTAACTTAATGGTGGTGGGGGTGTATATATCCAGGTGCCTACTTCAAAAACTTACTGTACAAAAATGAGCTCTAAAAGTAACTTCTGTAACAATTTGAAAAAACTATTGACGGGAGTTTGTTTTTTTTTAGCACAATTAGGTATGCAAAATGTAGTGGTTGTGGCATTTATGAACTAGCAAATACTTTGCTTGCTTATTAAGCATCCTTGTGACCTCCCTTAGAAAATTGACTGCGATGGAATTTGTTTCTTGGGTTGAAGAGTGCTTATGACAGATCTCAAGCAGCCTTCTCTGATGATAGACCATTATTATTCAATGAAATGGTCAAAGAGGGGTTACTAATTGAAAAATATTGGCTGTTCCATTTTTTTCAAGAGTGCTGAGCACCTAAGCTTATGAAAATATTAAAATGCATACAAATGCTGCAGGTTAAAATAACCCTTGGCAAACAGATCTGTCCATAAAGCTGTTCAGTTCCATAATTCTGAAGCAAGACTCTGTGTATGTTCTGTACTATCTGTGACTGTCTAGATAACAATCATTCTAATAATTTTCTACCTTCTTGTTTAAAAGATCTTCCATCTTATGCATACATTTCATTATTTTCTATAAATTAGTCATATAAGACTTTATTTATGTCACTGGGTAGCTTTGTTTTGGATGCAAAACTTAACTTACCTTACAGTTCAAACACACATCACCTTTTTGTACTTCTTAATTTATTTCCTGATGCCTCATTACTGCAGAGTTCAGGAAGATGGTTTCTCTCTGTCCTAAGGAAATCACTTACCAGATTTAATTTATATATACTTTTATTTTTTACATAAATGTTTCCTGGCATATCTGAATTCTTACCATCTTTTTGTAATGCAGGTCTGGTATGACCCAAGTCATTGTTTAAATTATGCATTTCAAGCTGAAAATTCATTTGCAGAACACTTCAAAAATTTATTTTTGCTTTATAAGGTCAATATTTTCCACATAAGAAGTGAGTCAAGAATGTTCCTAGAAATTGACTTCCTAAGAATTATGAATTGTGCTATTTTGATTTCTGTTGACAACATTTTTGTTTGTGTATTTATATAATATTTAATCTCCAGATTATCTAAATGTTTTAGTAGGATTTTTTGAAGTTGCTGGTGTTTCAGTTGTTCGTTTTGTCACCTATTGCATCTCACATATGGTTCAGTACTATTGAAAGGGAATACAGTGAATACTCCCCAATAAATGTCTGAGCAATACTGTAAACAACATGGCTGCATACAAGCTCTTGATAGAGAAGGGAAGTTGCCTTGTGCATTTGAAGCAAGAGGTGTATATAGTTTTTGTCAAGTTAATGCTGCAGAAACATTTTAAAGGTAGTCAGTTGATCTGAGAAGGGAAAGGTAGTCATCAGGTGATGTAACTTGCATTTTAGTACTGAAAAAGTGAAAGACAGACTGGCACATCTGAAATACAATTTCAGATGCAGAATTGCGGTGATGTTTCTTCAGTATATTTGAAAACTTGATAAGTTTTAACCTTACTCAAACAACTCCAAGAATTTTGAAACAGCTTTGAAATCTTCTTCAGTATTTAGTGGCTTCAAAAGGTCTTTCTTAGGATCATGAGTCTTATTTTCCCTTTGGTAAATTTAGCGTACAACTAAAGTAACATATTTGATGCCACAGCAACTAAATAGGATACTAAAAGCAATGCAATATGTATATTAATATCTCAATTTGCTAACAAATTTTAAAGAAGGCGCAAAGAATTAGTAGTATCTGTTATATAACTGTGCATTTAATATCTACTGACCAATTTCAACATTGATTCAGTCTTTGTGAATATACTCCATATGTTTTAATAAAAAAAAGGCAAAAAAAACTCATCTTGTTTGTTAGTACTCTTAATGAATTGGAAATCAGCTCTACTTTTTTAAACCCATAATTTCAAATTGCCAGCTGAAGGTATAAAATACACAGTTATAAGCCTTACAGAAAACAGTGAAGTGTATTTTTTTGAGAGCTGCTTAGCATCTTCTGGAGATTGCACTTCAAGATTTTTTTTTCCAAGTTTGCATCAAGATTTGATACTATATGAAGTGTTGAAATAAGTAATTATGTTTGCCTTTCCTTCTTCTACAGGTAAACTATTTCACATTGACTTTGGTTATATTTTGGGTCGGGACCCTAAACCTCTACCTCCCCCAATGAAGCTGAATAAGGAGATGGTGGAAGGTATGGGAGGCACGCAGAGTGAACAGTACCAGGAGTTCCGTAAGCAGTGCTACACAGCCTTTCTCCATCTCCGCAGGTAACAACACTATTTTGATGCTAAAATTTATTAGAGCCACCAAAAAGCAGGAGAGGAGTAAATGAATTGGAGAAAATTTCTGTTGAAAATTCAAAACTTGTTTGAAGTCTGAACGTAGACACAAGAATTTGTACAAAACAAAGGAATGAAAATGTCACAGCATTAGTGTAATGTGGGGCTTGAATGTAATTGTCCTTCATGTTAAGGTCCCCGATTTTGCTTGTTGAATAACCTAAATAGCTTTTTTCATAACTCCTGTCAGGTATTAATTTATATCTTGCTTTTTGGATATGTTCTTGCCCTTAAGGAACTTTTTCTCTGATTATTGATGATCAGTTAACTCTTCTTTTTAACTCTGAGTCATTACTCATTTGCTGCTTTATCCTCATCCAGTTTAGATTAGTGATCAAATTCTTTGGCTTGAAGACGGCATACATAAGCTTAGTTGGGTTCAGGTCCTGCGGGACAAAAATCAGCTACTTGTTGTGGCAATCAAGTAGGTTAACAGTTTCTGTAGATACCCAGAACTGTGACAGCTAAAACCTCTTTAGATCAGATCTCTCCTTTAGACTTGGAATCAGCTTCATTATTTTGCAGTGACCATATCACTCACCATCAACTTCCTGAGCCAAGTAGCTCAGCTTTGCTCTGTTTGAACAGAATGCGGATAAGCACTCTTGGTCTGTCCAGTGATTGATTTAGTACATATTCCATGGAGATGAAAGAATTTCACTTTAATATCAAGATCACATAATGCAAGCCTCCAAATATGTGGAAAAAAATTAGTAATATGAAAAGCATATGTGAAAAATACATGTAGTAAGAAAAGTAGGCATTCAGTGATCTGAAATAAAAATGCTGTGTTCTCTCCTTGTTAAAAGGAGAAAGAGTAAGGAGTTGGTTTATGAACTGACATTATTAATGGATTAAAAGCAATTCAACAGCATGAAAAAACAACAGCATGTTGTCAGCAAACAATATTCATTACTTCAGAGAACAATCAGGAAGGCTAATGTATATTCCAAATTTTGTTTAAAACTGTTTTGTAATATTGTGTTTCCTATTTGTGAAATACTTGAGTTTTTATTGTTTAAACCTAGCTGTTTCAATGGAAGGATCCGTTGTGTCAGTGAACGATTATCCATTGCATTAATTTATGTAATGATTTGCTACAAAGATCATCATTAAGTGTGGAGTATAGCAGTAATTTGGGTATAAAACTAAACTGTAAATCAAGATGGTTTCATTTTTAATGTGTGGGATTGTAGTTGTAATATAGTCTTTCCAATATTTGTTCAGTTTAATAGGAAAGTATTTTTATATGGTTCTGGATAAATATCTTTAAGGGTTTCAACAAAGATAGCATAGGATAATATTAGTATTACTATAACTATAAGCAGCTAGAACTAAAAATTGAGATTACTTGCTTATTGAAAAAAATAATTAGAGGTGGAATGGCTTAGTTCTAACAGTTCTGCATGTTGATACAAACCTGTTCACAGATACTTCTTCTGGCTAAGTAGTGTGAAATCATAATGTCCGATTGCTAAGACAAAATGCAAAATCTGTTATCTCCATCATTTTGTGTTTTATTCTTTCTTCTTTATTTCAATGTGGTATAGACAATTCTCTACATATTTCAAGTGCTGTATCTCAGTGTTTCAGGATTCCTGGTGGAATGGGTGTTGTATAGTGAAAACAAAAACAATTTAAAACTTATAAATGGAAAAATAGTTTTCTTCATTGTTTTAGGTTGGAAGCAGTTTGGCATATGATCATTGGTGTGCAGTTTTTTGTTGGGTTTTTTGTTTGCTTTTTTCAAGGAGTGGGGGAGATGCTTTCCATTTTTTTGAGCAACAATAATCAGTCGTGTTTTGTCAACAGTGCTGTAATGAAGGAGCAGCCTCTGTGTTCTGAATGTGTTGCAGGGCAAATTGTGGCTGACAGCAGATCTTGCATCCTCACTTGGGCTGTAGCAGCCCTTTACACCTTCGTTATACGCATTGAGCCTATTTAAAGATGTTTAAGTCCTGTTATGTGTCAGCATTCCCCTTCCTCCAAGAATTCCCAGTTTACACATCCTCAGCAGGATCCAGCAGAGAAGAATCCAGTGTTAACATTTGAAAGTTTTTCCCAGAGTGAGGTTCTAGGTTGATTGTAAGCATTTCCCCTGTGTTAGTAATGTGAGAAGTTTGATGTTCGGTTTGAGTTAATAGGCATAGTTAGGGACAAAGGATTGGGAAGTAACAGGAGACGGAAGCTGTAGTTTGGGCTGAGATACTTGCTCTGTATGGATGGGGATATCCAGCTGGCTGGACCAGAGTGTTTTGTTTGTTTTTTTTTTTCCCCCCAGTCTATTCCAAGTGGTATAGTGGACAGAGGAGACCATATAGATCTGAATGAGAAAACTATAGGCAACAAGTGGAAAGCTGTGATGGCCTTGGGAAGTGCTGGTTGTTTGGAAAGGTTGTAGCTAGGCAGTGCAGGGTCTAGATAGTCGTCTAAAAGCTGGGGGTAAATGGTGAAGAGGGAAGAGCAAAAGTGAAACTGGTTGGGATCAGTTCAGTTTTGCTTCAGTCTGGGCTGCGAGGAAATGCTTTTGGAAGAATAAGTGCTATAGTTCATTATAGCTGTTTGGGACATGATAGTAATTGAGGAGTATACATATGTCTTGAAGAGAAGAAATGAGTCCTGGGGGAAGCCAAGTTATATTGCAGAGAAGGAAATCCGACTTTAAATTTAGGAGTTTTTGAGTTAGACCAGGTAAACAGGCCTTTAGTCTGGGACTGCAGATAACTATACTTTCCTGTCCTATCTTCGTAAGGGAAGTTTGTGGCTTCAAATTTGATAACGTATTGAAATATCGACTGCCTAAATGTTCAGTTAGTTTAAGACATCTATATGCAAAGGGACCAGTAAATGTTAAAAAATTACATCAAGTGCTTAGGATCAAATGCATAATTGATGATATATTAAGCACTTAAAAGCTGCTGTTCTCAGAAAAGATGGCAGCAAGAATTTGAACTTCTATCTGATGTGGCTTTCTTGGTATATGTGAGGCCTCTTCTATGTAGGAATAGAGTTATTTTGTTGGATTTCTTAAACTTTTACAGAAACTCCATGTTTTTAGTACTTCATGTTCAAACCATAAATTTAATCAACCAACCTCCAGTGCTGCTGAGTGCTCATTTATTTTGAAAATTAATTTGTATGGGGCTTTGAGGAAAACAAAGAATGCATTTACGTGAGAAGGATTCAGGGTCAAGTTTAGGTGCTTAATTGAAGCTCCTTAAACATAGAAAAACTGTGTTCTGGCTGTGGATGGAGGTCAGCCATTCCAGAGGCCTTTGTAATGTAGATGTCAAGGACAGTGATATGACTTGCCTGACAAAGGTGTTTGGTTATTTTTACAGGTCAGATTACTAACTCTGGTATTTCAGCAAAATGTCTAGTCTTAGGATGAATTTGGGCTGTCAGTTGACCAGTTGTGAACATCTTGGCCTATTTGCCAAGGATGTTGTCTATTTGTCTATGGGAAGGATGACAGCCAGCTGTCTATAAAGTAGGAAGCTCTTACCTCTCTTTTCAAGCCTTGTTTTTTGAATAAATTTTCTAAAAAAAAAAAAAAAAATCTATGAAATGTAACAAGAATCCTAGAAGCAGCTAACAAATTTACTTAAGCTCTTTTTCATCTTTAGACCGCCATCTAGATGTTACCGAGTTAAAGAAATGTTGGGGTAAGGGGCAGAGACCTGCAGACAGTATAGTGAGCAGTTCTTTCCTAATTTTTGTCTCATCCCACTCCATACTCCCCCTCCCCCCCAAATTACCTTTTCTTGAATTTTTTTTTTTTAAATGAGATTCTTCAGGTGACCTTATAGAATCATAGAATCGTCAAGGTTGGAAAAGACCCTTAAGATCATCGAGCCCAACTGTCAACCTATCACTGCCAAGTCCATGTATACCATGTCTTCAAGTACCGTATCTATCTGTTCTTTAAATACCTCCAGGGGTGGAGACTCAACCACCTCCCTGGGCAGTCTGTACCAATGCTTCACCACCCTATCGGTGAAGAAGTTTTTCCTAATGTCTAACCTAAACCTCCCCTGGCGCAGCTTGAGGCTGTTTCCTCTCATCCTATCACTCGTTACTAGGGAGAAGAGACCCACGCCCACCTCGCTACAACCTCCGTTCAGGTAGTTGTAGAGAGCAATAAGGTCTCCCCTCAGCCTCCTCTTCTCCAGACTAAACAACCCCAGTTCCCTCAGCCGCTCCTCATAAGACTTGTGCTCTAGACCCTTCACCAACTTCGTTGCCCTCCTCTGGACATGCTCCAGCACCTCGATGTCCTTCTTGGAGTGAGGGGCCCAAACCTGAACACAGTACTCAAGGTGCGGCCTCACCAATGCTGAGTACAGGGGCACTATCACCTCCCTGGTCCTGCTGGCCACACTATTCCTGATACAAGCCTGGATGCCATTGGCCTTCTTGGCCACCTGAGCCCACTGCTGGCTCATATTCAGGTGGCTGTCGACCAACACCCCCAGGTCCTTTTCTGCCAGACAGCTCTCCAGCCACTCCTCCCCCAGCCTGTAGCGGTGCATGGGGTTGTTGTGACCCAAGTGCAGGACCCAGCACTGAGCCTTGTTGAATCTCATACAGTTGGCCCCGGCCCAACGATCCAGCCTGTCCAGATCCCTCTGCAGGGCCTTCCTACCCTCCAGCAGATCGACACTTCCACCCAACTTGGTGTCATCTGCGAACTTACTGAGGGTGCACTCAATGCCCTCATCCAGATCAATGAAGATATTGAACAGGACTGGCCCCAGTACTGAGCCCTGGGGAACACCACTTGTGACCGGTCGCCAACTGGATTTGACTCCATTTACCACCACTCTCTGGGCTCAGCCGTCCAGCCAGTTTTTGACCCAGCGTAGAGTGCACTTATCCAACCTGTGAGCAGCCAGCTTCTCCAGGAGAATGCTGTGGGAGACAGTGTCAAAGGCCTTACTGAAGTCCAAGTAGACAACATCCACAGCCTTCCCCTCATCCACTAGGCGGGTCACCTTGTCATAGAAGGAGACCAGGTTAGTGAAGCAGGACCTCCCTTTCATAAACCCATGCTGGCTGGGCCTGATCCCTCAGTTGTCCCACACTCGCTGCATAATGGCACTCAAGATGACCTGCTCCATGACCTTCCCCAGCACCGTGGTCAGGCTGACAGGCCTGTAGTTCCCCGGATCCTCCTTCCGACCCTTCTTGTAGAGGGGCGTCACATTTGCTAGCTTCCAGTCATCCGGGACCTCCCCGGTTGACCAGGACTGCTGATAAATGATGGAGAGTGCCTTGGCCAGCTCCTCTGCCAGCTCCCTCAGTATCCTTGGGTGGATCCCATCTGGGCCCATGGACTTGTGGGCATCCAGGTGCAGGAGCAGGTCAGTGACTGCCACCTCTTCAACAACTGGGGCTTCACTCTGCATCCTATCTCCATCTCCCAGCTCAGGGGCCTGAAAAACCCGAGGATGACTAGCATGACTATTAAAGACTGAGGCAAAGAAGGCATTAAGTACCTCAGCCTTCGCCTCATCCTTCGTGGGAAGGTTACCTTCTGCATCCAAGAAAGGAGGGAGATTCTCCCTGGCCCTCCTTTTGTCACTAACATATTTATAAAAACTTTTTTTGTTGTCTTTAACGGCGGTGGCCAGTTTAAGTTCCAGCTGCGCCTTCGCTTTTCTGATCTTCTGCATATCCTCACAACATCCTTGTAATCCCCCTGAGTCACCTGCCCCTTCTTCCAAAGGTGGTAGGCTCTCCTTTTTTTCCTGAGTTCTAGCCAAAGCGCTCTGTCCAGCCAGGCCGGTCTTCTTCCCCACCTGCTCGACTTGTGGCACATGGGGATGGCCTGTTCCTGCACCTTTGAGATTTCCTCCTTGAATAACGTCCAGCCTTCCTGGACTGCTTTGCCCTTCAGGACTGCCTCCCAAGGGACTCTGTTAACCAGACTCCTGAACAGCCCAAAGTCTGCCCTTCTAAAGTTCAGGCTAGCGGTCTTGCTGACCCCCTTCCTTACCTCTCCTAGAATTGAAAACTCTATCATTTCTTGGTCGCTGAGCCCAAGACAGCCTCCAACTACCACATCACCCACCAGGCCCTCTCTGTTCGTGAACAGCAGGTCCAGTGGGGCACCTCCCCTGGTTGGCTCACTTACCAGCTGTGTGAGGAAGTTTTCTTCCACACACTCCAGGAACCTCCAAGACTGCTTCCTCTCTGCTGTGTTGTATTTCCAGCAGAGATCTGGTAAGTTGAAGCCTCCCACGAGAACAACAGCTAGGGATTGTGAGACTTCAGCCAACCGCTTGTAGAATACTTTGTCTGTTTCGTCATCCTGGTTGGGTGGTCTGTAACAGACTCCCACCACGATATCTGCCTTGTTAGCCTTCCCCCTGATCTTTATCCATAAGCACTCAACCTTATCATTACTGTCGTTAAGCTCTAGACAGTCAAAACACTCCCTAACATACAGGGCTACCCCTCCCCCTCTCTTTCCTAGCCTGGCCCTTCTAAAGAGCTTGTAGCCATCCATTGCAGTGCTCCAGTTATGTGAGTCATCCCACCACGTTTCCGTGATGGCGACCACATCATAGTTTTCCTGCCGCACAGTGGCTTCCAGCTCCTCCTGTGAATTGCCCATGCTGCGGGCATTGGTGTAAATGCACTTCAGTTGCATGCTTCTGGTGCTTTTACTTTAAGCACCAAGAACCAAAAGACTTAATTGTGTGGAACAGAACTAGGTCTTAACTGGCATCTAGCAATGATGCCTAGACTTTCAAAATCTCTTTTACAAACCTCTGTCACTTAACCCCAGTAACATGTAGTGCTCATAAGCTCTTATCCTCTGTCATTCAAGAGTAAAAGGGACTCTGAGACTCTGGACTCATGGGTCATTTCAAAGGGAGAGCTACCAATGACCTAGGAAGAGACTTGAGAGAATGTAGCTGTAAGATTTAAGCATGTTTAAAGTGAGATTTGCTTGTTTCAGGCAAGTAGAAAAAATTTTCTTAAAACCTGTGGTGTCTGTTCCTGGCATCAAAGCAACTTGACTGCCAGATTTCTTAGCTAGAACTGAAATAAATGGTAGCGTAACTTTTCTTTCTTTTAATCTGTGATAAAAGTAATTTTCCTGATTCCAGCCCTTTGCCCTGGGAAAGTGAAGCAGAACAGCTGTAACAAATTAGACACTGAAGATTTCTGCCCAGTTTATTTTAAATGTTTGTGTTATAAAGACTTAAAACTTATATTGGAATGTGTTAGGTAGTGCTAGTTCCAGATAATAATGAACTGTCAAGAGTTTTTGATGAAATTATGCTTTTCTAGAGATATTTTTTGTTGAGCAGTATTTACTTTGTAAAATATGGCTATGAAGCAGTCCTTTTGTGCAGTTAAAATATTTTGTACTCGTTGCAATTGTCAGATTATATATATTCAGCAGCTTGCTAATAAACAAGTTTTGCTGCTAAGAATTCATTTTCTGTCATCTATGAAGCTCCTAGTGCTCTTAGCAAAGCAGTATTTCAGATTTTGTAGTTAGTTATGTACTTAGTCTTTGAAAGGAGACTAGATCTCTTTACAGAAGAAGGGAAATTTCAGTTTATGTTGAACAGCTTGAAAATTATCCTTTCAAAAAGCAACTTAGAGCTAATTTCCTGCAAGGGCAAAATAGTGTTCTTTAAAAGATTCGCAAGCATTTCCAATACCACATTAACACTCAAAACTATACTCTGTCTTGTCTTTTTTAATGGTTATAAATTACATTTGTACTTCATAAGTGTAGCATGCTCACCAATGTTATTGCAGCTTAACTGAGCAACTGCAGACTTGGATCTGCTTAAATCACTTATATTCAACTTCTTATGTCAAAAGCCCTTGCAGCAACTTGAAAAATCATTTCTTGTAATTGTGAAGACTTTAGCTGTTTGAATGCTAATTTATATAATACTGCTGTATCACTGATATAATTTTTAATAAAAAATAACCTTTGAATCAATATTCTAGCATATGTTTTTCCTACTAGAGGTAGAAAATGGCATTAAATCTTACAATTTATGGAATCACAGTTTATATTTGATGTGTCTCTGAATAAATGTCCTGACAAATTTTAGAAAATTGTAACAAAACCAGAGCTGTTCAGTTTTGGCAGTTTGAGACAGTCTGAGGGTTAAACTTTCACTGCTAATATCAGGTATCTTATGTTTTTAACATGAATATGTTCAACTAAAGTGTTATGAATGCATCTCTTCTGAAGCATTACCAATTCACGCTAAGATGATGATGTGTTCTTAAATGAAGTTGTTTACAAAATGTCTTTTTACAATTTACGAGGTGTTTTGCCTAATTTGCTCTTCTGCTTAGGTATTCCAACTTGATCTTGAACTTATTTTCCCTCATAGTGGATGCCAACATTCCAGATATTGCTCTTGAACCTGACAAGACTGTAAAAAAGGTAACTGGAAAGCCTTCCTTGTCTTTCAGTAACTCAAGTCATCGTGTAATGAAATTTTCAGTCACTTGTGGTGACTTAATTGTAACTGACCTGAAAATACTTGCTCCTATTTTATAAGTTTTGAGCAATTTCTAGAATCATTGAAGTTAAAGATAGTAAAATATACTTTTGAGATCACTTAGCACATGTGTCCATAAATACAGAATTGCTCTTTATCGTCCATGCAGTAGTGCACAGTCTGTTCTAGTGCTCTGTTCCAAGTGGTATTTTAGCATTCTGCTAAGAACAGTGATCCCACCTTATGAAACTTTTGATAAGTGACTATATCATGAAAGAATGTTCCATCTAGTCTAGAATCCTATACGTCATGGATGGTTTTATAAAACCAGTCTGCTGAAGATTTAAAAGTAGTAGACTGATATATCTTCATCACCAAGAAATATTTGTGTATTATGAAAACAAACTCATGTCCCATAATTCTGACTTTGTCCCTTTGCACCAGTCTGAATCATTCTTTTCCATTTGATGTTTCAACAACAGTTGACATAAAAAATACTGGATAAATGTTCATCTAGATTTCATTACACTTACATTTTAGGCAAATGTTGGCTTTTTTTATGACCTGATTTATAGTGAAGGGCTATCTGTTTTAATTCCACAAAAGACTTTGTGGAGCCTGTTTATCCAATGGAAATCAGTTCAGTGTAATTTTTACTCGAGCAGTGGATTTTCTCTAAAATAGGCTGTTCTTCAGTGTTTTCAATAAGCTAGGAAAACAGAGGTTCAGAATCTTGAACATTTCATGTTCTAATACAATTCCCTTAAAGAAAACTAAATTGTGACTCCAACCAAATCTTTCCTTTTGCCTGCAAGAATTATAGCATTTCTGTTTAGAGTTTGTTTCAAATTGATACAAAGAGTTCATGTAGTTATTCAGTTTCATTTCCAGGAAAGGTGGGCTAGCCACAAGTGCTGTATTTTGTGGTAAAGATGACAGCACTCCCTCCACTTCATTGTTTTTCTGAGAAACTTGACAGCTAATTCTTTTTCCATATCAATATTTGAACCTCACCTCTGTCCCTAAATTCCCTGCGAAGATGGAATAGGTTACTTAGGTAGAACGTGGGAGATAAAGGCTTCAAGTAGAAAACCAAAACAGTTCAATAGCTACCAAGTTTTGATGGACTGACTACATTGGTGGACAAGGGAAGAGCTACAGATGTCATCTGTCTGGACTTCTGTAAGGCCTTTGATATGGTCCCCCACAACATCCTTCTCTCTAAATTGGAGAGATGTGGATTTGATATATGGACTGTTTGGTGGATGAGGAATTGGTTGTATGGTCACATCCAGAGGGTAGTGGTCAGTGGCTCCATGTCCAGATGGAGAACAGTGACGAGTGGTGTCCCTCAGGGGTCTGTACTGGGGCCAGTGCTGTTCAATATCTTCATCAATGACATAGACAGCGGCATCAAGTGCACCCTCAGCAAGTTTGCAGATGACACCAAGCTGAGCGGTATGATTGACACACCTGAGGGACAGGATGCCATCCAGAGGGACCTGGACAGGCTGGAGAGGTGGGCCTGTGTGAACCTCATGAGGTTCAACAAGGCCAAGTGTAGGGTCTTGCACCTGGGTCAGGGCACCCCCTGTATCAATACAGGCTGGGGGATGAAGGGATTGAGAGCAGCCCTGCTGAGAAGGACTTGGGGGTACTGATAGATGAAAAGCTGGACATGAGCCAGCAATGTGCTCTCGCAGCCCAGAAGGCCAACCGTATCCTGGGCTGCATCAAAAGAAGCGTGGCCAGCAGGTCAAGGGAGGTGATTCTGCCCCTCTACTCTGCTCTGGTGAGACCCCACCTGGAGTACTGCATCCAGCTCTGGGGTCCTCAGCACAGGAAAGACATGGACCTGTTGGAGCAGGTCCAGAGGAGGGCCACAAAAATGATCAGAGGGATGGAACACCTCTCTTATGAGGAAAGGCTGAAAGAGCTCAGGTTGTTCAGCCTGGAGAAGAGAAGGCTCTGGGGAGACCTTATTGTGGCTTTTCAATACTTAAAGGGGGCTTATAAGAAAGATGGGGACAGACTTTTTAGCAGAGCCTGTAGCAATAGGACAAGGGGTAATGGCTATAAACTGAAAGATGGTAGATTCAGACTAGATAGAAGGACAAAATTTTTCACGATGAGGGTAGTGAAACACTGGAATGGGTTGCCCAGAGAGGTGGTAGATGCCCCATCCTTGGAAACATTCAAGGCCAGGCTAGATGGGGCTCTGAGCAACCTGATCTAGTTGTAGATGTCCCTGCCAGTTGCAGGGGGGATGGACTAGATGACTTTTAAAGATCCCTTCCATCCCAAAGCATTCTGTGATTCTCTGGTTCTGAGTTGTAGATGATGGGACTAACTATATTTTTTGTAGAGACACCTTCTTTTGAAGGAAGAGACCTTCCTAACAGAAGGTTCTTTGTAAACAGAGAAGGACTTGTGGATAATATGATGGTTGGAGGCTGTCTTGGGTATAGTGATCATGAAATTATAGTTAAGAGAGGGGTTAGCAGAACTGGTGCCTTGGACTTGCAGAGGGCAGACTTTGGCCTGTTTAGGAGCCTGGTTAACAGAGTCCCTTGGGAGGCAGTCCTGAAGGGCAAAGGAGTTCAGGAAGGCTGGACATTGTTCAAGAAGGAATTCTTAAAGGCACAGGAGCAGGCTGTCCCCATATGCCGAAAAACGAGCAGGCGGGGGAGAAGACTGGCCTAGCTGAACAGAGAGCTTTGGCTGGAACTCAGGAATAAAAGGAGAGTTTACAGCCTTTGGAAGAAGGGGCAGGTAACTCAGAAGGACTTACAAGGATGTTGTGAGGTTATGCAGGGAGAAGATGAGAAGGGCCAAAGCCCAAATAGAACTTAATCTGGCTACTGCCGTAAAAGACAACAAAAAATGTTTCTACAACTGTAATTAGCAACAAAAGGAGAGCTAAGGAGAATCTCCATCCTTTAATGGATGTGGGGGGAAACATAGTGACAAAGGCTGAGGTACTGTCCTGGTTTCAGCTGGGATAGAGTTAATTTTCTTCCTAGTAGCTGGTATAGGGCTGTGCTTTGGATTTAGGATGAGAATAATGTTGATAACACACTGATGTTTTAGTTGTTGCTAAGTAGTGCTTACACTAGTCAAGGACTTTTCAGCTTCCCATGCTCTGCCAGGTGCACAAGAAGCTGGGAGGGGGCACAGTCAGGACAGCTGACCCAGACTGGCCAAAGGGCTATTCCATACCATATGACATCATGCTCAGTATATAAGCTGGGGGAAGAAGGAGGAAGGGGGAGGACGTTCGGAGTGATGGCATTTGTCTTCCCAAGTAATTGTTATGCATGATGGAGCCCTGCTTTCCTGGAGGTGGCTGAACACTCACACATGGGAAGTAGTGAATGAGTTCCTTGCTTTGCTTTGCTTGCGCGCACAGCTTTTGCTTTACCTATTAGACTGTCTTAATCTCAACCCACGAGTTTTCTCCGTTTTACCCTTCTGATTCTCTCCCCCACCTCACTGGGAAGGGGGGAGTGAGCAAGTGGCTGTGTGGTGCTTAGTTGCTGGCTGGGGTTGAACCACAACAAGTACTTAATGCCTTCTTTGCCTCAGTCTTTAATAGTCAGACTAGTCATCCTCGGGGTATCCAGCCCCCTGAGCTGGAAGATAGGGACGGGGAGCAGAATGAAGTCTCCATAATCCAAGGGGAAATGCTTAGTGACCTGCTATACCACTTAGACACACACAAGTCTATGGGGCTGGATGGGATCCACCCAAGGGTACTGAGGGAGCTGGCAGAAGTGCTCATAAGCCACTCTCCATCATTTATCAGTAGTCCTGGCTAACTGTGGAGGTCCCAGTTGACTAGAGGTTAGCAAATGGGACACCCATCTACAAGAAGGGCCAGAAGGAGGATCCGGGAAAGTACAGGCCTGTCAGCCTGACTTCAGTGCCGGGGAAGAGTATGGAGCAGATCATCTTGAGTGCCATCACGCGGCAAGTATGGGACACCCAGGGGATCGGGCCCAGTCAGCATGGGTTTATAAAAGGCAGGTCCTGCTTCACTAACCTGGTCTCCTTCTATGACAAGGTGACCCGCTTAGTGGATGAGGGGAAGGCTGTGGATGTTGTCTACTTGGACTTCAGTAAGGCCTTTGACACAGTCTCCCACAGCATTCTCCTGAAGAAACTGGCTGATCATGGCTTGGACAGGCATACACTTCGCTGGGTAAAAAACTGGCTGGCTGGCCGAGCCCAGAGAGTGGTGGTGAATGGAGTTAAATCCAGTTGGCGGCCGGTCACAAGTGGTGTTCCCCAGGGCTCAGTATTGGGACTGGTCCTGTTCAATATCTTCATTGATGATCTGGCTGAGGGGATTGAGCGCACCCTCAGGAAGTTTGCAGATGACACCAAGTTGGGTGGAAGTGTTGATCTGCTGGAGGGTAGGAAGGCCCTACAGAGGGATCTGGACAGGCTGGATCGATGGGCCGAGGCCAACTGTATGAGGTTCAACAAGGCTAAGTGCTGGGTCCTGCCCTTGGGTCACAACAGCCCCATGCAACGCTACAGGCTTGGGGAAGAGTGGCTGGAGAGCTGCCTGGCGGAAAAGGACCCCGGGGGTGTTGGTTGACAGCCGCCTGAACATGAGCCAGCAGTGTGCTCAGGTGGCCAAGAGGGCCAATGGCATCCTGGCTTGTATCAGGAATAGTGTGGCCAGCAGGACCAGGGAGGTGATAGTGCCCCTGTAATTGGCACTGGTGAGGCCGCACCTCGAGTACTGTGTTCAGTTTTGGGCCCCTCACTACAAGAAGGACATGGAGGTGCTGGAGTGTGTCCAAAAAAGGGTAACAAAGCTGGTGAAGGGTCTGGAGCACAAGTCTTATGAGGAGCGGCTGAGGGAGCTGGGGTTGTTTAGTCTGGAGAAGAGGAGGCTGAGGGGAGACCTTATTGCTCTCTACAACTACCTGAAAGGAGGTTGTAGTGAGGTGGGGGTTGGTCTCTTCTCCCTAGTAACAAGTGATAGAATGAGGGGAAATGGGCTCAAGCTGTGCCAGGGGAAGTTTAGGTTGGATATTAGGAAAAACTTCTTCACTGAAAGGGTAGTCAGGCATTGGAACAGGCTGCCCAGGGAAGTGGTTGAGTCTCCATCCCTGGAGGTACTTATATCATAGAATCATAGAATCGTTAAGGTTGGAAATGACCCTTAAGATCGAGTCCAACCGTCAACCCATCACTGCCAAGTCCATCTATACCATGTCCTCGAGCACCACATCTATCCATTCTTTAAATACCTCCAGGGATGGATAAGTTTTGATGGGAGAGTGGCTTGGCCAGCTCCTCTGCCAGCTCCCTCAGTATCCTTGGGTGGATCCCATCTGGGCCCATGGACTTGTGCGCATCCAGGTGGAGGAGCAGGTCAGTGACTGCCACCTCTTCGACAACTGGGACTTCACTCTGCTTCCTATCTCCATCTCCCAGATCTAGGGACCTGAATACCCTGAGGATGACCAGTCTGACTGTTAAAGACTGAGGCAAAGAATGCATTAAGTACCTCTGTCTTCTCCTCATCCTTTGTGGCCAGGTTACCTTCTGCATCCAACAAAGGAGGGAGATTCTCCCTGGCCCTCATTTTGTCACTAACATATAAAAACTTTTTTTGTTGTCTTTAACGGCGGTGGCCAGTTTAAGTTCCAGCTGCGCCTTCGCCTTTCTGATCTTTTCCCTGCATATCCTCGCAACATCCTTGTAGTCGCCCTGAGTCGCCTGCCCCTTCTTCCAAAGGTGGTAGGCTCTCCTTTGTCTCCTGAGTTCTAGCCAAAGCTCCTTGTTCAGCCAGGCCAGTCTTCTCCCCCGCCTGCTCCACTTGGGGCACATGGGGACAGCCTGCTCCTGCGCCTTTAAGTTTTCCTCCTTGAATAATGTCCAGCCTTCCTGGACTCTTTTGCCCTTCAGGACTGCCTCCCAAGGACCTCTCTCAGCCAGACTCCCAAACAGCCCAAAGTCCGCCCTTCTGAAGTCCAGGGTAGTGGTTTTGCTGATCCCCTTCCTTACGTCTCCTAGAATTGAAAACTCTATCGCTTCATGGTCGCTGAGCCCACGTAGATATGGCATGGTTTAGTGGTGGGCTTCGCAGTGTTAGGTTAACGGCTGCACTTGATGATCTTAAATGTCTACTGAAATAACAAATCAAGATACAGAATTGAAAGCCAACAGGTCTTTTCTACAGCTGCTAAGTGTGTTGCAGTTCACTGATATACAGTAGTTAAAAATCAAGATTATGTAGAGCATGATTATATTGTATCTGATTGGAGATCATGGAAGGAAGCAAAATCTAAAAGGAAGTTCTAAGAGCTATGAATTAGATCAATGTGGTTACTTCTAAATACCCTTACAAAGTATAAATAATAGTGCCTTCTTTGCATGAAAAGAACATAAGCTTAGTTGTTACGTGACAAATCAGTATTGGATCAGATGCAGCAATTAGTTTTTGGGATACTGAGCTCTGACAGTGCTGCAGGTTCGTGAACTGTGACTTTTACCCTTATGGTAGGTTCAAGTCTGTCTATTCAGAGAGGCTTTTAAAATGTGAAAAGAGCTAGAAGTGAACCAGTAAGGCAAGTATTTCTGATAAGGAACACAAATCACTTTCACATTTTCAAATGTTTTGAGAGGAAAAGATTTTATTTTCCCAAGTTCTGTAAGTCCATTCACAGTGTGCTTGTTCCTTTAAAAAAAACAAAACAATACCCACACAGTAAGGTATTATTAGAAAGATAACTGAATTGTTTAGCTTGTTCATAAATATTTTCTTTGTAATTCATAGACTTTTCAGCCCTCCCCCAAGTATTGTTACTTTATATAAACTTTCATTTTTTCTGACAGCTTAGCTGTTCTTAACTCTTGTTAACTGTTCAGGTTTGGTCCTTTTGGTTCAGAAATGGTTCTTTGAATATACTGCTGGAATTTGTGTAAAAATAATACATCATAATGGGATCTCTAAAGAGTAGGTGAACAGAGGACCCTTCTATAAAGCAGTTGTTGACATTATGATCTACTGGATGCACACAACTATGTTCAAAGCTCCTATGACAGTAACTATTTTCTTTAGTTCTGAATTTTTGGTTTTACTTTTTTTGCTTCAAAAAAAACAGTGAGCAAATCAGCTGTAAATGGACTAGGATCAGAATCATCTTAACCCATTATAGAATGGTGAATAGGTCATTGTTGTTTTTTGCAAATGTGTTAGAAAACTTGTTTTGGATATTAAATGCCCATTAGCCTATCTCAAATCGGTTATGAGCTTTGTTTAGTACTAATAAAAAAAGGAACAAGGTGCCTTGCATCTCTCAGTCAGCGAGGCAACGGTAAGTCCTGCGACTGGGCACTAGATTGGGGTGGAAAAGGGGGTTTCCTGTGCCAGGGAACCTGATAAAGAGCCTGGTGGGGCCCTTGCGCCAAAGAAAAACTGGCTGCTCTCGTGAGCGCCGGGGCTTGGGCGTTGCTGGGGCATCTGCGGGAGATTTAAACGGGCTCCTAGGGACCGCGAGCGACCAGGAACACCATGACCAGGACGGGCAAACAGGGTGTGGCGCATCAGAAAGGATGTGGCGAAGCAGTTTGTGCGGCAGTTTGTGCAGGCAGAGCGAGCAGGCAGCTGGCAAGCTCTCTTTGTGGTCTACGCTCTCCTAGAAGAGACTTAGCCACGGTCTCCACTTGGACAAGAGCCATTGCCAGAAGGGATGTTGCGACGCAGACGGAGCTCCCACCAAAACATGCAGCCACCCAGGTCTCTGGCTGCAGGGAGTGCCAGAGCCTTGCTCTGGTGATGGAGGGCTGCCGAGACAACACCTGTGTGAGGTGTGAGCAGGTGGAGGATTTGCTCAGCATGGTGGCAGAGCTGAAAGAAGTAGTAGCAAGACTGAGGAGTATCATGGAGTGTGAGAGGGAGATAGACTGGTGGAGCCACTCCCTACCATCCCTGAGATGAGCACGCCAGATGGAAGCATCAAGAGAAGGAGAGGCTCCCCTACCCTCTTGCCACCAGGCAGAAGGAGGGGACCTAAGAGAAGGAGGGGGATGGAAACAGATCCCTGCTCAGTGCAGCAGGCGAATCCTCTCCCAACCTACTTCGCCCTCCCAGGTGCCCTTACACAATAGGTATGAAGCTTTGAAACTTGAGGGCCAGGAGGATGAAGATACAGACAGGGATCCATCCAAGGGGTTGACTAGGGGGAGCCAGTCAGCCCCATGCATTACAATGGCCACTGGCAAGAAAAAAAGAAGGGTAATTGTCGTAGGCGACTCCCTTCTGAGGGGAACAGAGGGCCTGATATGCTGACCGGACCCATCCCATAGGGAAATCTGTTGCCTCCCTGGGGCTAGGATAAGAGACGTTACGAGGAAGCTCCCTAGGCTGGTACAACTGCCCGATTATTACCCACTACTGGTTGTTCAGGTTGGCAGTGATGAGGTAGCTGATAGAGGCACAAAGATGATCAAAAGGGATTTTAGAGAACTGGGGCGATTACTTCAAGGATCAAGAGTGCAGGTGGTGTTTTCCTCCATCCCGTCAGTAGCCAGGAGGCATACGGAAAGGAATGGGAAGACCCACCTCATTAACACGTGGCTCAGAGGCTGGTGCCAGCAGTGGAATTTTGTTTTTTTCACTCATGGGGCAGTTTACATGGCACCAGGCCTGCTGGAGACAGATGGGGTTCACCTGTCGCAAAGGGGGGAAAGGATTCTGGCTCAGGAGTTAGCAGGCCTCACTGAGAGAGCTTTAAACTAGATGTGAAGGGGGAAGGGGATAAAACCAGGCTTGCTAGGGCTGAGCCTAGGGGTGGCATGCCTGTGTTGGAGAAGAAATCAATAGCCCAACTGAAGTGCATTTACACCAATGCACACAGCATGGGCAATAAGCAGGAGGAGCTGGAAGCCAGTGCGTGGCAGGAAAACTATGATTTGGTTGCCATCACGGAAACATGGTGGGATGACTCACACAACTGGAGTGCTGCAATGGATGGCTACAAGCTCTTTAGAAGGGATAGGCAAGGAAAGAGAGGTGGTGGGGTAGCCTTGTATGTTAGATAGTGTTTTGACTGTCTAGAACTCAACGATGGTAATGATAAGGTTGAGTGCTTATGGGTAAAGATCAGGGGGAAGGTTAATAAGGCAGATATCCTGGTGGGAGTCTGTTATAGACCACCTAACCAGGATGAGGAAACAGATGAAGTATTCTACAAGCGGTTGGCTGAAGTCTCACAATCCCTAGCTGTTGTTCTTGTGGGAGACTTCAACTTACCAGATATCTGCTGGAAATACAACACAGCAGAGAGGAAGCAGTCTAGGAGGTTCCTGGAGTGTGTGGGAGATAACTTCCTGACATAGCTGGTAAGCGAGCCAACCAGGGGAGGTGCCCTGCTGGACCTGCTGTTTACAAACAGAGAGGGCCTGGTGGGTGATGTGGTGGTCGGAGGCTGTCTTGGGCTCAGCGACCGTGAAATGATAGAGTTTCCAATTCTTGGAGAAGTAAGGAGGAGGGTCAGCAAAACCACTACCCTGAACTTTAGAAGGGCGGACTTTGGGCTGTTTAGGAGTCTGGTTGAGAGAGTCCCTTGGGAGGCAGTCCTGAAGGGCAAAGGAGTCCAGGAAGGCTGGATGTTATTCAAGAAGGAAGACTTAAAGGCGCAGGAGCAGGCTGTCCCCATGTGCCAAAAGACGAGCAGGCGGGGGAGAAGACTGTCCTGGCTGAACAGAGAGCTTTGGCTGGAACTCAAGGAAAAAAAGGAGAGCCTACCACCTTTGGAAGAAGGGGCAGGCAACTCAGGAGGACTACAAGGATGTTGTGAGGTTATGCAGGGAGATTAGAAAGGCAAAGGCCCAGCTAGGACTTTAAACTGGCCACCATCATTAAAGATATTACACCACCATTAAAGACCATTACAAATATATCAGTGACAAAAGGAGGACCAAGGAGAATCTCCCTCCTTTGTTGGATGCGGAGGGAAACATTACCACAAAGGATGAGGAGAAGGCTGAGGTACTTAATGCCTTCTTTGCCTCAGTCTTTAACAGTCAGACTAGTCATCCTCAGGGTATTCAGCCCCCTGAGCTGGAAGACGGAGATAGGATGAGAATGAAGTCCCAGTTGTCAAAGAGGTGGCAGTCACTGACCTGCTCCTCCACTTGGATGTGCACAAGTCCATCGGTCCATATGGGATCCACCCAAGGATACTGAGGGAGCTGGCAGAGGAGCTGGCCAAGCCACTCTCCATCATTTACCAGCAGTCCTGGTCAACCGGGGAGGTCCCAGATGACTGGAAGCTAGCAAATGTGACGCCCCTCTACAAGAAGGGCCAGAAGGAGTATCTGGGGAACTACAGGCCTGTCAGCCTGACCTCGGTGCCAGGGAAGGTCATGGAGCAGATCATCTTGAGTGCCATTACGCGGCACATGCGGGACAACCGAGGGATCGGGCCCAGCCAGTACGGGTTTATGAAAGGGAGGTTCTGCCTCACTAACCTGGTCTCCCTCTGTGACAAGGTAGCCCGCTTAGTGGATGAGGGGAAGGCTGTGGATGTTGTCTACCTGGACTTTAGTAAGGCCTTTGACACAGTCTCCCACAACATTCTCCTGAAGAAACTGGCTGCACGTGGCTTGGATGGGCGCACTCTGCGCTGGGTTAAAAACTGGCTGGACGGCCGAGCCCAGAGAGTGGTGGTGAATGGAGTCTAATCCAGTTGGTGGCCGGTCACAAGTGGTGTTACCCAGGGCTCAGTGTCGGGGCTGGTCCTGTTCAATATCTTCATTGATGATCTGGCTGAGGGGATTGAGTGCACCCTCAGGAGGTTTGCAGACGACACCAAGTTGGGTGGAAGTGTTGATCTGCTGGAGGGTAGGAAGGCCCTACAGAGGGACCTGGACAGGCTGGATTGATGGGCCGAGGCCAACTGTATGAGATTCAACAAGGCTAAGTGCTGGGTCCTGCCCTTGGGTCACAACAACCCTATGCAACACTAAAGGCTTGGGGAAGAGTGGCTGGAGAGCTGCCTGGCGGAAAAGGAACTGGGGCATTGGTTGACAGCCGCCTGAACATGAGCCAGCAGTGTGCTCAGGTGGCCAAGAAGGTCAATGGCATCCTGGCCTGTATCAAGAATAGTGTGGCCAGCAGGACCAGGGAGGTGATAGTGCCCCTGTACTTGGCACTGGTGAGGCCGTACCTCGAGTACTGTGTTCAGTTTTGGGCCCCTCACTACAAGAAGGACATGGAGGTGCTGGAGTGTGTCCAAAAAAGGGTAACAAAGCTGGTGAAGGGTCTGGAGCACAAGCCTTATGAGGAGCAGCTGAGGGAGCTGGGGTTGTTTAGTCTGGAGAAGAGGAGGCTGAGGGGAGACCTTATTGCTCTCTACAACTACCTGAAAGGAGGTTGTAGCGAGGTGGGGGTCGGTCTCTTCTCCCTAGTAACAAGTGATAGGATGAGAGGAAACAACCTCAAGATGTGCTAGGGGAAGTTTAGGTTGGATATTAGGAGAAACTTCTTCACTGAAAGGGTAGCCAGGCATTGGAACAGGCTGCCCAGGGAAGTGGTTGAGTCTCCATCCCTGGAGGTATTTAAAAGACGGGCAGACGTGGTGCTTAGGGACATGGTTTAGTGGTGGACTTGGCAGTGATAGGTTAACGGTTGGACTCGATGATCTTAAGGGTCTTTTCCAACCTTGACGATTCTATGATTCTTGGGCTGAGTGGCAAGTTTGTTCGGTCATTTAACAAGATAATACTGTACCTCGTTGATGAAAATTGAATAAATGCTTTCAGCATCTCAGTTGATTTTTATTTCTTAAAGTTTTAAATGAAAAATCCGTATATATTTCAACAGATTCAAATTAGCTAAAGATCCATTTTGGACTTACCTGTAAAATTAAATTACCTTTGCGTGAGTCAAGTCAATAGCTATTTCAACTGTGATATCGCTTTTGTGGAAGACAAAGGTGGAGATTTACAAATATTTCTGTATTTAAGAAGGTATTCTCCTTAATAGCGTAGGTGGAAGTTCATAGCATCTTCCTTATCGGTGCTGTAGTAATACTCATACTCTGTTTTGTAGAGCTGTCATTTTTGCTTTAGGGGGCTGGTGAGCCAGTGAGGCTCTGGTCTCACAGAGGTAACTAGTAAGGTTACCTTTATCTAAATTTGGTGATAAATCCAAATACTAGCTTATGATTAAACTATGAGGATAATTATACAGTAGGGGAAAAAAAGAATTTTCTTGTTTTTAAACAAAGGAATGCTTACTGAAGGGAGTATTATACTTCAGTTATTTTGGTGAACAATTCATTTGGCGTAGAGATCTTTGATATTGGAATTTTTCAGTAGGTGCAGCTATACTGCTGTTACCAAGTAGGCGTGAATTATTCTCAAGATTATTTCAAAAGAAAGATTTTGCTTTAATGGTCACAGTTTTGATTCTTCAAAGTGAAAGCGTTGTGATGTTAAATGTAGCTCAAGTTCCAGTCTAATGTTAAGCTTCACAAAGTGACATAATGCATCCTCCTCACTTCTGATAGGCAGGGAGGTGCTTTATGTTGCAAGAAATATCTGCCCACTGGTGAAAAATACAGTAAGGTGTACAAACATGCTAGTGAGTAAAGCCTCCTTTGGAAATATTTTTGGTGTTCCCCTTTTCTAAACTTTCAGAAAGTAATCTACTGAGTTTTTAGAGCCAGAATGAGGGTTTAATTTTTGTAATCATATACATACTCTAAATAAAAACAAAATTTGCTTATACTGTATGATAGTGATGGCTAGAGTAAAATAAATTTAAATAAAGACTACTACTGTCATTTTGTATGGCTTGATTTCTTGTGCTCTTTTGTCACTTCCTGTGATATATATGTGTATTATAACAGGACGCTCACTAGTTAGACTGAAAAGATAGTTGGCAATCAGCAATCCTTGGACTTTCTTATATTCAGACAAATCAGGAAACAAAGATCATTAAAGTAAGTATTATGTGGAACGTGTCCTCTTCAGTGACGCATTGGATGATTTGAATTGTGATTTTTGCTGTTTTGGGGTTTTTTTGTTTGTTTAAGAATTTCAGACTGATATGTTAAATGAGACTTTTTAGAAAAATCTGAGTGCAGAAAGCACTCTTAAGGAATATTATTACTAACCTGAGGAATGAAAGGGAAGGCAGGATCTTTATAGTTGGAGACTTTTTTTTTTTTTTTTTGCCAAAATATCATCTGCTTTTCAGTAACAATGTTATATTCTGCCAGTTAGCTCCTTGGGATGTAACTGAAAGCATGGTTTTTGGGCGTCATTTTTGTCCAATAGTTGTGAAATGTCTTGGGAGAAATATGTATCAAGTCAAGGCAAAATTGAAATAGCAGATTGTGTCATGTACAACTTTCTGTAAAAATAAGTATAGATTACACTTTTTTGACATGGTTTATGGCACAGGATGGCATAAGCAGAGCTGGGTGCTCTGTTCCTGTCATCTGTGAAGGTACTTTCACATTCTTCTTCAAAAGAGAACAAGCTCTACACAAACTGTTTTTACTTATTGGAGAGAGACTACAGTGTGGATATTTTCTTCCTGTTAGTGTGAGAAGAACCAGAAACTCCCAATGACTTCATTGAGCAATGCGGATTTAAAGCACACAAAAATTTGACAGTACCTTCTTACTTGCTTTGCGTAACGTTTGTTTTCAGAAATTAAATCAGTACTGACCTTAATGATGCATTCTCACACCTAAAATTGAAGTCAAAATGAGTTAGTCAGCATTGGCCTGAAAACAACAAAAGCTCTGCTTGAAGTTTCACAACTGTTCTTTGAGAGTGTGTGGAAAAATGTTTCTTCAACCAGCTATCCACTTTCAGCATGTCTAGCCAATATTACTAGATAAATTGGCTAGTACCTTTTAATTGTAACAAAAGCTTGTTTTAGTGACTGACTTCCCTCACTCTGGTTTTGATCACTACTTTCCTCATAGAAAAACCCAGAAAACTGTGATTACCAACTACACAAAATTGTCCCCATCCACAAAACCATAGGAACCCTCTTCAAATCCGTGGTGTTTTGTTTAACAATAAAACGTTTGTCAATTTTTGACCAAGAAAAAGTAGCTGCAGGGCCTGAAATTAGTTGTCTTTTTGATCCTTTCATCTCCTTTTGTCCTCTCCATACTATTTATAAAGAAAACTGTCAGTCTAATGTGCTTCACCTCATGGTTCATGACACTATCTCCTACTGCCACCCTCTGATTTAAGGCTTTTCTGAAAACCTGCTTTGGCTCAAAAATGTCACAAAAGGAAATTAAATTGAAAAGTAGCAGAAGATTCTCCCCAGTTTGCCTCTCCCTTTCTGTGGCTTCTGAGGTAATTGTCTTTAAATTTTCCACTCTTCACTTATTCTTTTCCACATCTTAGTTTTCAGGAAAAGGGCTGGGCTGAAATCTCTTTATGTTGACTTGTCAATACATAACTGATGATAAAATGAAGATTTCCCATACACACACTTTTTTTTTCTGCCAGTGATACTTGCTTTTTTATTTCCAGTACAGCTGTAACACTAATTGCTAATTGTTGGACTTTTTTAAATTAGCCAGTGCTATAAATTTAAGTAGTAATTACTAAAATCTGGAGTCAATTATATAGCCAGTTTTGTGTAAGGAAGAGGTAGACCATCATTCTTCAGGTGTAGCTAATGTATTCGGCATTGTCACCTCCTAACAAAAAAAGCTTTTGATTTTTCTACAGGAAAGCCAGATGGTTTCTATCTGTCCTTCGTAGCAAATTTGACCTTTAAATTAGAAAACATCAGAGACCAGTGATTCACTAGTGCACAAAGAACTCAGCAGGCATTGAAGGACAGTGTCCTAATTGACTGAGCTGTGTTTCAGATGCCCATTGATTAAAGAAAGTGCTGCAAAGATGCTGCAACTGTTTCGTTTACGGGCAAGGTTATTGTGAACATAGATGGCACAAATACCTGGCTTCCAGCAAGCAGTAGGTAACTGCTGTTTGTGAAAGTAGCCCCATTCAGTTTTGATAGTGCCTTTGGGTATACACAGGAAAAGGCTGAACTCAAACCATTCAGCAGAGTGGAGAATTTTCTTCTTGCAGAGTGTAACACTTAGAGCACCCTCTGTGTTTTCAAGTCTGCGCAAACATTGACTAGGTCTCATCCCCCTTGATAAGAAAAAGTATAAATGTTTGGAAACTAGCAAGAACAGAGCAGACATGTTTTGTTCTTTTTACATTAAACATATCGAAGTAAAAAGGTTCTTGTTCTATGGCTAGAAAAGCTGAAGCAGAGATACAGTGTCACTTGAGATACTGAAAGAATTTCTGAGCTAGCTTTTTTCTAAGACTGAGCTAATTTTGCTAGTTTCTTCATCTGGTTTGTATTAAAACTCCCTGTGCTCTTTTCCCCTCCTCTGTCCTCCCCAAGAGTCAGTCAATGGATAATTGAGAGCTAAGTTCACAAGTTAGTGAAAGGGAAAGGACTTCTACTTTGGTGCTTGACATGCCTTTTTAGGCAGTGGGTATCTGTCCCTTTTCACCTGACTGAAAATGCAAGTATTTGTTAAAAGGTGGAGCTAGGAAATGTTTCTGAGATTTATTAATGCCAAGAAGTTGTTTACTTCTATAGGAGAAATAAACTCAGTTTTCCTTGCTCACAGTCTGTTTGTTTCAGTATTTACATTTGCTTGCTGCTCTGGGGAGGTTTATTCTTTATAAAAGTGTCACACTGATGTGGAGCTTATTTTGCCTAGGCAGATGTTCATCTTTCTGTCCATTTGGGTAATGACGCTGCAGCTGCACACCCAGGTTTTCTGTTTCTAGGCTGTTGATTTTGCGTGTATATTAATTCATTTTTAAAAAAATGGAATAAACATCACAACATGAACAGAGTATGAGAACACTCCTGTTGTTTTATATCATGCAGTCTGTTTGATTAGAAGTTTTTGGCCATTATGATGAAATTCTGAGCTGGAGCAGTATCATCTTTGTATAATGCAGCAGCTAAAACCCTTATTTTTATGGAAGTTCAATTTAGAGATGTTCACTAACATCTTTACTGGCTTCTATTAAAAAAAAAAAAAAAGAGAAGCCTACACAGGCTTTTTTAGAAACTGCAGTTTGTTCAAATCAAAGCCTTGAAAACAAAAGCTATTGTTGGAGTAGTCTTTAAAATCTTACAAGTCTTACTAAGAGAACCGACCAGGAAAGGTGCCTTCCTCAATTTGTTGCTTCCTAACAGAGAGGGTCTCGTGGGTGAAGTGGCGATTGGTGGCTGCCTTGGCCACAGCAACCACAAAGCAGTCATGTTTAAAATCTATGGTAACTGGAGGAAAACTGCCAGCAGGACCTCAACTCTGGATATGAGGAGAGCTGACTTGAGGCTGCTCAGGGAACTGCTCAGTAAGGTCCCCTGGGAAAAAGCTTTTGAAGGTGCCGGGGTCCATCAGTGCTGGTCACTTTTTAAGTACCACCTCCTAAGAGCCCAGGAGCAGGCAATTCCAAAATGTCGGAAGCCAAGCAGGCGAGGTAGAAGGCCGTCTTGGCTGAGTAGGGATCTTATGCTAGAACTAAGACGAAAAAAGAAAATGTATGACCAGTGGAAGCAAGGTCAGGCGACACGGGAGGACTACAGAGATGCTGTTTGCCGCTGTAGGGAGGAAATATGCGCGGCCAAAGCTGAACTGGAGCTGAAGCTGGCCAGTACTGTGAAGGACAATAAAAAGGGCTTTTTGTTATTAACATATTTTAAAAGGCAGGCCAGAAATAACATTGGCCCATTACTTGACGAGCATGGTCACCTCACAAACAGGGACATAGACAAAGCAGAGATGTTTAATGCTTTCTTCGCCTTGGTCTTCAACACCGATGATGGCCTCTGGGACCCCCAGAGCTAGAGAACCATGACTGCGAGAACGACAAACTCCCAACCAGCCCCAAACTTGTGCGGGATTTGCTGCTCCAGCTGGATCCTGATAAGTCAATGGGGCAAAATTATGGAGAAGATTTTTCTGGGAGTTATTGAAAAACACCTGAAAGACAACGTAGTCATTGGCCCCAGCCAGCACAGGTTCATGAGGGGAAAGTCCTGCTTGACAAACTTGATTTCCTTTTATGACAAGGTTACCCACCTAGTTGACCAAGGGAAGCCAGTCGGTGTAATCTTTTTGGACTTCAGTAAAGCCTTCGATACTGTCTCTCACAGTATCCTCCTGGGCAAAATGTCCAGCATACAGCTGGATAAACACAGAATGCAATGGGTGAGCAATTGGCTGACGGGTCGGGCTCAAAGGGTTATAGTGAATGGGGTTACATCGGGCTGGCGACCAGTCACTAGCGCGGTTCCACAGGGATCCATCTTGGGGCCAGTGCTCTTCAATATCTTCATAAATGACTTGGATGCAGGACTTGAAGGTTTCTTATCAAAGTTTGCTGATGACACAAAACTGGGAGGAGCCATTGACACTCTTGAGGGCAGAGAGGCCCTGCAGAGAGATCTGGACAAATTAGAGAGCTGGGCAATCACCAACCGTATGAAGTTTAACAAGGGCAAGTGCCGGGTTTTGCACCTGGGACATGGCAACCCTGGATGTACATACAGACTGGGGAACGAGAGGCTGGAGAGCAGCCCCGCGGAGAGGGATCTGGGGGTTCTGGTCGAGGGCAAGTTGAATGTGAGCCAACAGTGTGCCCTGGCAGCCAGGAGGGCCAACCGTGTCCTGGGGTGCATCAAGCACTGTATTGCTAGCCGGTCAAGGGAGGTGATTGTCCCACTCTACTCTGCACTGGTGAGACCCCACCTAGAGTACTGTGTGCCGTTTTGGGCGCCACAGTACAAAAAGGATACAAAGCTACTAGAGAGTGTCCAGAGGAGAGCCACGAAGATGGTGAAGGGTTTAGAGGGGAAGCCGTACGAGGAGCGGCTGAAGTCACTTGGTCTGTTCAGCCTGGAGAAGAGGAGACTGAGGGGAGACCTCATCGCGGTCTACAGCTTCCTCACAAGGGAAGGAGGAGGGGCAGGTGCTGATGTCTTCTCCCTGGCGACCAATGATAGGACCCAAGGGAACAGCAGGAAGATATGCCAGGGGAGGTTTAGGTTGGACATTAGGAAAAGGTTCTTCACCCAAAGGGTGGTGGAGCACTGGAACAGGCTCCCCCAGGGGGTAGTAATGGTGCCAAGCCTGACAACATTTTAGAAGCATTTGGACAATGCCCTCAGACATATGGTGTGAATTTTGGGGTTGTCCTATGCAGGGACAGGAGTTGGACTTGATGATCCTTGTGGGTCCCTTCCAACTCAGGACGTTCTATGATTCTACGAAATAAAATTGTTCATGCAAATAGAGCATCCGAATAGTTTGTGCAGTGAATTGTTTGGACTGCAAGCAGCAGGGAAAGCAAGGAAGTCTTTTGCTGAAAAAGATAAAATGTGATAAGGGTTAAGCCAAGAATTTAATGCTAATTTCTGCTACATGAACAGTGAATGCTGGCTGTTGGTAACAATTACAAGGCAAAATAGTAAAAATAATAATGAAGACCCCACTAAATATTGTTGTTTTCTTTTTGGTTATCAATTTATTTTTATCTGAGGTTTTAGTAGTCATCAGGGTGCTTACATCTTATGCATCTTATGACCCAGTGAAAAAAGACACTGAAGTTACTCTTAAATTTAAGTAGCTGACTTTGCAATGAGCAATCCCATATTGGAGTGATAAAATTATGTAGCTAGTAGTCATAGAAAATATAAGCAATGCTGCTTAATGTTGCTGGAAGAATAAATGATAGAGCAGCCAGCAGTCTTCAGAATGGCTGATTTGCAAATAGTCTGAAAAGTAAATAAGGTTGAGAAAGGGTTCTCATATGTATATGTGATATGTATTGCTACCTTTTTCAGTAGTTATGAGAAAAACAGCTACAAATATTCATGAAGTATGGATTTGGATACTGCCCTGAAGTTTATAAAAGTTTCCTAAGAATTTCTAAAGAGTCTATCTTAACCTCGAGCCTTAAGTACCTAATCCATTTTACGTGAGAAGATGCTTGGTAGTAAAAAAGGAAAATTCCTGAGTTTAATATAAGGATAACTATGGCCTGTACAGTAGGTCGAACTTGAGGACAAAAAAAAAATAAAAAATCCATACAAATCTGCTCTTTGGTGAGAGGGAAAGGGCAGTCTTGTGGTTAAGGAGCAAAAAGCGTAAGTGAAAATCTTGGAACTTTGCAATGAAGTGCACTTACCTGCACTAGCACTATTACCAACTAGGTTTGTGTATGATCTCTCAATCCTAAGCCTGTCATGCTTCCAAGAATACAAAATACCAAAAGGCAGAAGGGTAAAACTGGAGATTCATTCAACTGAATGAAGACGTAGGCCTGCCATTATCTCAGATGTTTAACTGCAATTTTTAGTATGATGATTAGGGTTTTCTTGAGTATTTCATTTCCTCTTTATTGCCATCCTGTTTTTTATACTGTATGCAGCTCTGTGGACCTGACTGGAAGTTTTCTATGAAATCAGCTTCATAGAACCTCTTTGATACCATTTTGAAAATGATAGTCTTTTTAGTTTTACTTGAAAACACTTCAAGCAAAAATGAAGTGTGAGTTTACCAGCCATTAACACTGCCCATGATACTTGTAGATGTTATGTTTTTTCCCTCAGTTAACTTTACAACTTCCCTTTTTCTAGTGAGATGTCACATCAGATGTAAATATACATAAAGTTTACAGGTTTTGAAATTTCATATCTTTATGACAGGTTTTTTGGTGTTTGGGGTTTTTTGGTTTGGTGGGTTTTTTTGGGTTTTTTTTTTTTTTTTTGGTGGGAAATACTAGTGTTTTCCATGAGATAGTTTAATTTCTACTGCAGTCTTACCCTCATGATGTTCTGCTTCCCCATAACAACATTAGTGGTGTGGGACTTCCTTTACTTACCCCAGAATTTAAGATGTAGGATTCCAGTTAGTGTTTGCTGTGGTCAGTCTGGGTCATCATAGGATCCTGGGTTTTTTTACAATAGATGGATGAAGTGACCACTTGATTTTGGGTTGAGGTGTTTTGTTTGGTTTTGGCAGGTAGAGGAAGAGAGGAAGTTAATTCTAATTTTGACTGGGGTCTTACAGGGTGTTTGTGTTTTGGGGTGGTTTTGGTTGGTTTTTTTCAGCAAAAGTGTAGTCAAAACTGATGTCTGGTTTTGTTTTTTCACCCCCCACCCTCCCATATCTTACTACCTTAATCCTTATGTTTAAATTATTCTAGAAAGCATAATCATAAATTATAAATTATAAATAAAATATGTAAATGTAGATTATAAATACAATATGTAAATGCAGCTTTAGACTATATTAAAAATAGGTGCTGTATAAGTTCATCTTTGCATTAAAAAAAGGAAGATCTTTTATTTAATGCTTTAATCTGCAGTCTCTCCAGATACTGAGAAATTCATTGCACGGGGCAGCAGTAATGGAATGTGTGAAGACCTTTGATATATATCAGTTACAGGAAAATAAACAAACAAAAAAATCACCAAAACCCACTGTATCTGTTATTGTATTGTTTTTGCACAGTGCTGGAAGGTGAGGGAGCTACTAAGTATCCAGTTCCTCCTCTTGTATGCTTTTCTCTTGAGTTTGTTTCAACTGTAGTTGATAAACCTGTAATTTTAGATGGGATAATCATGGTGCAAAGTAATATTTCTCGATGGTTTTACTGTAAAATATTTTTTTTTTCCTTTTTTGGCTTGTTACCTTGCTAAGTTCCTATCCTCCGTGTGATTCTGCAGCAAGTGATCAGCTTTTTTTTCCTATTCTCATCATCAGTTCAGCTCCAAGTAATTTATACTTAAATGCTTCTCTCCTCACACCCATCCCCCCATATTTTCTTCTGAACTGTCCCTCGTGGTTTATCTTTATTGCCTCTTTCTCTTTTGCTTTTGATTTTTATTTTTCTTTGAAAACTAAGCTCTGTCATAACTGACAGTAGCTTTCTTACAGGACACTTCACATTTAACTGACATATAACAAAATTTCTAGTAATGCAGATTCTTATAACTATGCATTGTTGTTCTTTTATGCTTTATTACTAAACTATCTGCTGTGCAGGGGGATAGGAAGTGGACAACTTGAAACCTTAAAGTTGAATGTCAGTATCTTCATGGACTCTCTAGTTCTTTATCTAACCTTTCCATCCTTAAACATTCAAATTCTGCTGTTGAGACCTGATGTTTAAAATCAATGTGTGTATACGGTGTGGGGTTTAAAACTTCCCTTTTTGGAAACAAAGCAGAAGTTTAACCAGATTCATCAAGTTTATTTCTTTTCTCTTTGACAAATACTAACGATTAAACTATCAAGATGCACTTAATGTAAATGTCAAAGTGAGAACTTTAAGTAAATAATTCAGGTGGGACGTGTTTGGTACCTTCATGGTGGCCATTCTTCTTAAGTGTGTAGAATGAGTATGTTCATCAGAATGTGACACACACACCCCCCAAATTCACTTTTTTTTTTTTTTTTTTTTACACCATGCAGAAATCTCTTCCTAATTGCACCTCCTCTGTGAGAAACCATTGGCTTTCAGAATACATGGTTTACTTTGGAACTCAGAGATTTCCAATAAGAATTACTATTGGTTTTGTTACAAGAACCATAAGTCAAGGTATATTAATCTTGTTGCTGCTGTTGCCGCTCAAGAGGTAATTTGTCATCTTGCCGTGTTTCTTCTCAGCCAGGTTGCAGCAGTCAGTTTTAATTGCAGTGCTGAAAAACTTCCATGCAAAGATCTAGTGCTTGGCAGCATTTGATCCTGCTGTTAATTGCAAACTGATTTTAAGGTCTAACTGTGGGTAAATTTCTTTCCACATATATCCATGTGCCAGTCTGTTCCTGGGGAAGGTGGGAAGTGGGTTTAAATAGTCATTAATTCCATAGAATGAAGCTGCATCTTAACATCACTAACTGCAAGACTTTCTGAGAAGTTCTTCTATGAACAAATTAGAAGATCACTGAAGTGCTTGATTACTAGAGTTGTGTAAAAGAACATTACAGTGATACTTTTTCTTTTTTTGAAACTGCAGTTAGTAATTTTGCTGAATTCTCATTACATCACCTTTTCTATGAGCATGAAAATAGATCTAATAGAAGTCTGTGCTCTAATTTCGGGAGGTATTTAAGCTTTTGCATAATTGCAAGCATGTGAATAGTCCATTAAATTCAGTTGGATTCTACTGTGTGCTTCCTTCATTGGCTGTCAAACTTCTAATATGTCTGTTGGAGATGATAAACTTCTTTCTCATCGTGTTTGTTACAAAGATAAAAGTTCTATAGTATTAGCCTGAATTATCTTCTAAATCTCTCCCTGGTACTTGCTTCCTTAAGAATTTGAACTTTTTCAGCTTAATCTATTCTTTCATATTGATCCAACTTCTTTTTCAGTGTAAGAAGTTGAGGAAAAGCTCAGTTTATGCTTACTTTAAACATATCAGCAACAGAATTCTAACAGTATTTTGAGTGAAGCAACGTTATCTTTCCATACTTGGCAGGCTAACATGCTTTTTGTTGTAGTGCTGAAGGGCACTATTCTGGAATACATTGCCTTTGAAAAGAATGCAAAGTAATACTAAACTGAAATCTTGGAGTATTTTGCTGTCATAAAGAGGGTGGTTGCATATGCAGTATCCTTGGTGCGTAGGAAGAATACAAAATGGGAAGAGAAGGTAGCATCATCTCATAAATACAACCTTGTTAAGAACATTGTTGAAATAATTTGGCTCGCATTTTTGTGAATGCTTAAAAAAATCTGAATGCGTGGAAAATGTTCAGGAAAGACTTGATTCTGTCTTACAGTCAGTCTCCTTAGTCACATCCAGGAGAAGATTAAGAAGCAACTTAAATCATTTGATATTTGTCTACATGAGAAAGATTTCTGATGGACAGTTCTTTAATGTAAAAAGTTTTAATGAGCTCAACTCTTTGAGATGGAAATTGGACAAATTCAGTTAAGAAATAAGTCATAATTGTTAAATAGGGCAATTAATCATTGAAACAATTTACCTAGGATTTGAAGCATTCTGTCTCAGTATAAAGACTCCGTAAAATAGATTCTCACAGATAAACTAGAAGTAAGTTACATACTTGATGCAAAAATTGTTTGATACAATTTTACCTAGTTCATTATGCAAGAGACTGAAGTAGATGAATATGATGGTCTCCACAGGAGCTCGCATCATTTGAAATTTATCTTTATGAGAATAAAGCATGTGATTAGATGGCAGCAATTAATTTTCTGTAAGTAATGTGAATTTGCTGGGCATTTTTCATATTGTGATCAGCGCTACTTTGCAAGGTGACTAGTAGTTTTAAACTTTGGGGATAGGATTGATTAGAGAATACTGGGATCTTAGACTCCTTAATTCTGAGACATCATGGACTCGCGAGGAGGTCTTAAACAGCACAAATGATTTTCCAGATTGAGCACTCAAAGTTAGTATTGTTATACAAAAAATGTGGTGTGGTGGTTTTTTTTTTTGAAAGAATCTGAACACTTGCCATTCCTATATGCAGACCTTGCTGCACAGCCAGCACTTCAGAAAACTTAGAAAATGATGTTTTGATATCTGTAGCACTTCCTCAGATCCATCCATCAGATTATTTGAACTCATCCAAAATGCTTATTGACGCATCTGCCTCTCATAAATGTTATGAGGGATAAGGCATGTCTGCAAAATTTATTTGGCTCCTGTAAAGCAAAATTTTTGTTTTGTTTTCTTTTTTGCCCCCTAAAGATCTGTTTAAGCTCTTGCCAGTTCTAGGTATGGAGGTTTTTTAAGTATTACCAAAGGAATGTCTGTGGTAACGGTGCCTGTGAGATGTTGCCATCTGGAGCAGTCCTGAGCAATTGCCATGGAATTAGTTGGCATTCACAGAAAGGCATCCACTGTACCGCTGTAAATATTCATGGGTCAAGGCTTTGCCAAGGCTGAAATAGTAAAGTATAGATGTTGTTGCTGTATTCTTAATTATAGAGCTTTCAGCTTTTAATTCATATACAAATTACAAGTACTAAGCAAAATGCGTTATTGGTACAATAGTTAAAATATGTTGCTGTCAAAAGAAAAAAGAATGTAAGGGGTAGCAGTGTCTCCAACCAACTGAACATGGATGGTGGATATAATCAAACTTAATGAAATTCTCAGCTGCCATATAAAGGTCAGTTTTGACAGGGTTGATTTGCTTGCCCCTTCCTCTGATTCTGTATTCTACAGTTTCTGAAAGACAATTTTATCTGAAAGTAAGCTTAGAATAAGGAAGTGTTTAGATACTTTCAAAAATGGTTAGGATCATCCAGACTCTTCCAACTTTGTATTTAATATGCAAAGTTGTATGTTTTTTCTCAAGTGGCATTTCATTCTTCTTTAGTGAATGTTGAGTATTTTCTCTTTTTCTCATAGCATTTTAGTTCTGTTTAAACTTTTGTGTCCAGGTACTTCTCTTGACTTTCTGGCCTTGAGCTTTGAAATTACTAGTTGGGGGGATGAGGTGTAAGGGGCTGTTTCTTTCTAGCTTATTTAAATATTCATTTTTATTAAACAGTTAAAAATAGGCATTTTATGTAATGTTGTAAATTTTCAATTATCTGCTGTAACTTAGAAGTAAAAGAGAGATTCTCTACTAAACCTCCGTAACTGAAATCATTGCTACTGTATAGTTCAGACAGAATAGTGTATGTTTTAACTGTTGAAATGAATTAATTTTTGTCATCTCTGCCCCCATTCCAGGTGCAGGACAAGTTTCGCTTGGACCTGTCTGATGAAGAAGCTGTCCATTATATGCAGAGTCTAATTGATGAAAGTGTCCATGCCCTCTTTGCAGCTGTGGTGGAGCAGATACACAAGTTTGCACAGGTGAGATATCTTCTCAGTTGGTGCTCTCTGTGAAAGCTAAGGTGAGAGGTTGCAAGTGGTAAGTTCAAGACTTAACTTCATTGTTTATGGTGTTTTAGTTCTTTTTCCAACAAGTTAAAAGTATGCTCTTGCTGCCAGGACTGGAGAGCAAGCTCTTAGTGGTTCTAGAAAATTCTTTAAAGCACCTTAGCAAACATGGTAAGTGGAGTGTAACTGGTTGTATTAGCAAGAACTGCAAATTGGAAAGCTGGAGTTCTAAGGGAAGGATCCAGAACTTCCTTAGCTTTCATTCACAAAGTAAATGGGTGAGGATAAACTTCCTTTTTTTCCTACCCTTACTAGACTTCCTGAACTGTGCATTCCAGCTAGTTATTTTGATCATTAACAGACACAGCAGCTTGCACAGCAGGGTGCACAGAAGGGGTCAGGAACTCTGCTCGTAACAGCATCCACATCCTCTGCAGTGTTGACAGCATACCACAGAACACGTTCCGCAGCAGCTACGTTAGCAGCTATCCCCTGTGTCAGAGGCCTCAACTCAGATGAAGTTCCTGAGGGAGAATGCAGTTTTTCAGATTTGGGGCTGTAGGGGGTTGCTGAGACCTCTTGCTGGGGGCAGTGGGAATTGGGCTACTTGCTTGCAGAAGGTGTGCAGCGGTGGCATGTCTACATCACCAAGTAAAGGAGCTGTAGGAGGAGGTCAGCAAACTTCACAGTATCAGGGCTGACAAGAAAGAGATTGACCAGATCGTTCGTAAGACATTGGAGATAGAAGAGCCTGAACCTCCAGCTGCATTGAAGGAGGAGCAAGAATATGTTGTGCTCATCAAGTTAGGAAACAGAGACTCCCAGGATGGTGACAGCTGGAACCTTGAGACTTCTGGTATTAGGAGGGATGGCTTCTGCTCTACCTGCAGAATATATTCAAAGTGATTGGGAGTAGTCAGCATGAATTTACAAAAGGGAAATCATGCCTGGCCAGACTGATAGCCACCAAAGATAAAATCACTAGCTCAGTAGACTGGGTGAGAGCTGTAGTTATTCTTTATCTTGACTTTCACAAGGCTTTAACACTGTCTTCCATAATATCCTCATAAACAAAGCAGAGCAATATAGACTAGAGAAATGGACACTGATGTGGATTGGAAACTGGCCGGTGTGCTGGGATTAGAAGGTTGTGATCAGTGGCACAAACTCTATCTGGAGGCTAGTCACTAGTGGTGTACTCCAAGGGCTGATACTGAGGCCAAAATTGTTTAACGTCTTCATTAATGGCCTGGATGATGGGATGAAGTGCACCCTCAGCAAGTTTGCAGACAATGCAAAACTGGGAGGAGTAGGTGATGTACCAGAAGCATGCACTGCCATTCACAGGGACCTTGTCAGGATGGAGAAATGACCGCACAGGAACCTCATGAAGTTCACCAAAGGGAAGTGCCAAGTACCACACCTGGTGCGGACTAACCCCATGCAGAAGCATGGGCAAGGGGTCGGGTGATAAGGTGGGAAGCAGCTTTTCAGAGAAAGCCCTGAAGGTTCTGGTGGACAAGTTGCACATGATGCAGCAATGTGATCATGTGGTGAAGAAGGGCCACCAGCTTCGTTGACCACGTTAAGCGGAGTGTTGCTGGCAGGTGGAGGGAGGTGATCCTTCCCCTCTACCCAGTGCTATGTGAGATGCATCTGGAGTGCGGTGCCTCTTTTGGGCTCCCCAGTACAGGGGAGACATGGACATGCTGGAGCGAGTCCAGCAAAGGGCCATGGAGACAATCGAGCACTTGGAGCATCTGTCATATGAGAAGAGGGTAAGAGAGCTGGGACTGTTCAGCCTGGAGAAGAGAAGGCTCAGGGGGATCTTATCAATGCATATAAATACCTGATTGAAGGGAGTAAAGAAGATGGAGTCAGACTCTTTTCAGTGGTGCCCAGTGACAGGACAAGAGACAATGGGCACAAACTGAAAGACAGGAAGCTTCACCTAAACATAAAGAACTTTTTTTTACTGTGAGAGTAACCAAACACTGGGACATGTTTCCCAGAGAGGTGGCGGAGTCTCCATCTGTGGAGATACTTAAAATCCAACAGCACAATGTTCTGAGCAACCTGTTGTGTTTGATCCTGCTTGAGCAGGAGGGTGGGACTAAATGATCTCCAGAGGTCCCATCCACCCTCACGCATTATCTGATTCTTGCTAATGGTGTGGGGTGGCAATAGATTATTGTCTCCACTATTTTTATTATTAAAATTTACCCTTGCTCTAATATGGAGAATGAAATGTTTAAACACACGTATATGTGCTGTCTTACTACAAGCCACAGAAAGACAATAAAATGTTTAATTTTCATGTTGAATAAAACTGTATTCACAAAAGCATTTCTTCTTTGAATTTACAATGTTTTTTTCTTAAAGCCATCTGACATATTTAGTTTGTGTTTACCAGGAATTTAAGATTTTACAATTTGCCTTAAGTATTAGATTCATGACAAGAAATGGAATTGAGAGGAAAAATAAAACTGATCTGAAAAGCCAGTCATTATCCCAAGTTTTTTTATTGATTCTTTTTTCAAAAGACCAATCAAATTCTGCTAGAAACTGAGGAGCACTGTTCTTATGGCTATCCATTTTGCTAAAGGTCTTGCAACTAATCTGTTGTTTCCTGCAAACTTAATTTTTATTTTGAAGAATTGCACTGTAGGCAGGGTAAGAAGCAAAAATGTCTTTTCCATCTGCATATATATTTAATAAAGGTGATCTCTTACATGATATGAAGAAGGAGTGTGATTATGTGAAAATGTTGCAAAATTTGTTGTCATTCATTATGGATTACTTTGATCATAGGATGGAGGATGGTAATTTCATAAGACAAAGTGAAAAATGCCTAGCATCTACCTTGGGGTTCAAAAAAAATTTTTAAAAAGCCATTACAAAGATTCAAGATTAAAATGTGCCTCCAATATGTGTGTAGACCTTTCTTTTAATCACATACTGACAGTCACTTTTTTTAAGACATGTCTTTTTATTTCACTGGTTTTAGGTGACTGCCAGACTCTTCCAGATAATTGTTATTGCATTTGTGAAGCTGTATTAGTAAGTCAGAGTTTACAGGTTTGATTTAGGTGACCTTTTTCCATTGAGACTTGTTCTTGCTTGACCTTTCTTCAGCACTTACAACCGCTTTTAAAATCACAGGACAGATTTGTTCAGAATATTTAAAAGCACCCAAGAATTTGAACCCCAGGCTTCTAGCTCCCAGGAATGGTGTTCTAAGCAACAGGCTGATACATAGAGCAGCAGGCACCGATTGCATCTTCCATTTGTATTTTGGGAGTTAAAAAGCAAGCCCACAGTGTGTATTGCACTTTGGATACCAAATAAGCAGATGTGACAGCCACTAATGCAGGCCTGATCCAGTTGTCTCATTTTGGGGTTTTTACCTCTCCAGCTGGCTGATGCTGGGTTCCAGCATGAAGACTTTTGGGCTGTGTTTCCTGAGGCCCTGAACTCTCCTCCTGTGCTGCTGCAGAGTTTGGTACCTATGTGCTTTTAGCTTTCCTTTCTACTTTTGGGATCGGGTGCCTAAAATGAAAACAATTGTGTTGCTTTGTAAGTGCTTAAGGCATCTCTTGTCTCCATGTGATGTAGGATTATTCTTCTAGTTTTGGAGTTGAGATTATTGCCTCCATTCCTGTTCTATAAAGAATTACACTTGCAGGCTTCCCACTGCAAGAATACTGGCTGCTTATAAGTGTAAGAAGGATACAAAAAGAATAGTCACAAATTAACCAACAGTTGACAAGTCTTAAGAATCTGAGCTCTATTTATATATTTTTTGAAAAACTTACCAAAAGATCCATCAAAATAAAACTTAGAAAAAAATCCATCAAAGTAAAGTGTAGGTAATGTCTATTCTCTTTATATTACAAGTGAAATAAGACACTTTTTAGTGATATTTAGTACTTCATTAGTCAAAATCATTATCTTTCCTTTTTGTCTGAGGCTGTCTTAAGAATTTGCTCTTCACAGAGTCTGTAAATCGTTGAACAAATGAACAATTAATGTGTCATTGAATTTGCTGTAAAGGGGTTATCTTACACAATGGCCAATTGAAGCTTTCAATTTGTTCATGTATAATGCTGCATTGAATTCCCAATGGCCTTGTTCTTAATAGTAATATAAGTTGTCCAAAAAAAAAAAAACAAAACAAAACCAAAAAAAAAACACTGCACAGGTATTATGACACATGCTTAAACAGCAGATTTTGGCCTAATGCCACACAATTTTTCATTTTAAATACCCTTCAGCATGTTTTCTTGTTTATCGATAGATATTTGTTCTCTTACTGCCTCCACAATAGGCCTACGAGGAATCTGTGCTGCCTACTGCAGTTAAGAGCTTTTTAATAAGGTTGGTTATTATAGTAACTGTTGTGTATCAGCATTCTCTATGTCATTCTGTAGTAAGTAAAGCTCTTGGATAAAGCAATCTAGATATTTTGGCCTCAGCTTGGTATTGTTCTTTTGTAAAATATTGTAAATTGAGTTCAGTTCAAAGCTGTGTTATGAAGCCTTTAGTTTCTAGTGCATCTCTAATCTTTTATCTTATCAGATATTTTACAGACCTTTTTATGTAGTACTTGTCTCCTTCTTAATGGTTATCAAAAAACTGTTGTCTCAAAAGTAAATAAATTTAACATTTAGAATAAGTTAATGGTGTTGTACAATAGTGCTCAAGAAGAGAAAAAGTGCATACTAATTTTAGTTGATACTAATGAAGACTGGATAGCCATTTCTCCCTGGAGAGTCATTTTCATTTTAGCAGCATTATTTATTTCTGTAGAGGAAGGAAACAATCTCCAGTTGAAGTGACTAATTTCATATTTTATTTCCCTTGTAAATTTACAAGTCAAGTCAGCTGCATTCAGGGCTCATGTTAAGCAGTGATTAAAAAAGTGAAAGCTTGGGGGATAAGGGCTGTCTCCCCTAAAATGTAAATGTATAATTTGGGGTTGTACTAATGGTTGGCTGCTCTCAGTTTAGGAACGAACTCAGTTTAAGCTGTATATGTTAAGTGGCTTTAGGATATCTCTAAGTTGTGGTCCCAGTGCTGCTGCATCCCAGAATGCAGCTGTAGTTCCTTTCCCTCAGGACAGGGCTTCTGTTTTCCTCCTACTGGATGCCAAAATAAAATAGGGAACATCTACCAGCAGGATTGTGTAGATTGGATGAAGCCATTTGTCAAGGGGCAGATAGAGTTGGTTTCCATGCTGTTTGTTTTCCTGAAGGGTTGTGAAAATTGCTTGCCTTTGGGTATTTCACCATGTTTTTAAACACAGAGTTCAGTTTACGCATAACTTTTGTTCTTTGAGAGTAAACCAAGTTGAATAAATGCTGTGCTATGTGTTTTTTGTTTGCTTTTAGTATTGGAGCCTTTTGCCTGCTTGTGGTGGAAATAAGCAAATGCTTAAGAAAGAGACTTTCTCAAGCCCTTGTGGACTTCACCAAACAGTTTTGGAAGGCAAAAGCTGCAGGTTTGGTAGCATGGAGAATTGAGAGCTCTGGAGGTAGAGAAACTTTGAGTCTCCATTCACTGAAGGTTTAAAAACAACCATTTTTTTAATGGAAAATGGTTTTTTATACCATCCTTGGGGCTCAGATGCTATGGCATTTCTTTCCAGTGAAAACATTTGAGGCTCAAAGGTTGAAGTAAGTAACTTCCTCTCAAGCCAAAGATAACTGGAAGAGGCTGGATTTGGTGGTAAATTCTTGTATCTGTTAATATATTTTCTTATTTAAAAATAGAAATCATTGCTATACTGAACACGAGATGTACAAAGTTACAGCAGTGAGGCTACAGTTGCTTGGTGCAGAAAAAACACAAAACTATGGCAATCTCCTCTCTTCCCTTCCCACCAACTTTGTTCCTAGAGTAAGTTTTAAATGTAATTCGTATGATCCTTTATTTCCCACCTTGGGTGATGTTATCATTTAGAAAGGACAATCATTTCTTTCATGCTTACAAAAATGTTTTTAAGTGCTGATAAGTTAGCCAGCTGTAGGCAGCCAATTAAATCATCACTAACAGGCTCAGCAACTGGAATGCACAGTGAGCGGTTCAGTATTTCACACTTTAACTCTGAATGTTTTCTGTACAGTGATTATATATTCTTGACACTAATAAACTCTTTGTTGTTGCAGTCTTGAAGTGTTCTGTTTTGTCTTTTTAATCTTACCTGCTGAGACATGACATGCTAGAGGATTATGTTCATAAATCTTGGCTTTTTGCAAGGATTTTCACTCCTCAGTTCACTTGATGCAGTAATAAGGCCACTCATAAAATGACTTTTGTGCCACATGTTGAGTTCATAATGAATCTGTTTTGAATGATCAACAATGTAATTAGCTCTTCATAAATGTGTGGATCTCTTCAAAGGGTGCTCTTATACTACTGTATTTTTTTAATAATAACTTAAGTCAGGAGGAGATCCCTCCCAATTATAAAGATAAGAAGGACTGATTTGAATCTGAATCTGACTGATGTTTGTGAGTCAGTCTTGCTTTGTGCTTCTTTTGCTAGCAAACACCAGAAGAGCTTTGATGGAGGAAAATCCACTAGGGCTGTGATGGGCCCTTAGTTATCTCAGCATATTACCCAGATTTGCTAGTTAAGCACATTGGTTCAGCCCCTCTTTTTCCCCTCTGTGTGTGATTTCGAGGAACTGTGTTACCCAAGTTACTTAGTGCTTATGTTAGCTAGCAAAACACAATGCCACAGAGGAGCTACAATAGTACCTCTTATCTTTAGTTGACTCTTCTTTGGAGAAGTAGTAATTATCATTTTCTTGTGGATTTTTTTTGGTCTTGCTTCATCTGGCAAAAATACATATTTGTCTACTGCCTCCATTTCCCATGAACTCATTCTCCATACAGTACTTTGCATTATCTTACAAGGATATTTTTGAGAGCATGGAATTTTCAGACATTCAAAGAAAATTCTACAAAAAAATTGTCTTTTTTAATTTGTTTTGAAGGGGCATCCTATGTACTCACACAACTTGTTGATTTGTATGATGTAGCCACACTTCATTTGGCTGAGTTCTTGAGTCCTGATCCCCAGTGCCTTCCACTGTATATATTCTAGGACTTTTCCTCCATTTTTTTTGTAGAAAACTCTTCTTTTGAATAAAACTTCCTCTTCCCCTTGCCCAGGACTAATTATGAAGAGTATGGGCATGAGCCACTCTGCACCAGTTGACCAGACAAGCCAAGGATGACTCCTTGTTAAAACCCAAGACATCATCAACCTGATCCTACAGCACATTCCACTTTGCAGAGAGGTTTATAAAGTGTTAAATGTAACTTTTATAAGCACGTTATGAATGAATGCATAGTTGTTCACTATGTCTTGTGGTTTAAAATGAATATAATAACCTGTTCATATGCTGGAATATGCAACAGCCTATTAAAACTATACACTAAATCAGTTCTAAATGTTAGCATGTGAACCGAATTGGAATCTGAGTGTAATACGTAAGGCTTAGGAAGACCCTGACTTCACTGTAAATCACTGACCACTTTATAAGTGGAGAACCTCAGGCACAGAAAAGGAAAAGCTTGCCTGAGTCAGTGGAACATAATCTAACCAGTGAGTTCATCTGTGTTTCTGCTCATTGAGTGACCTTGCATATTTTTTCAGTGTATTTTCCAAAGAATTTTGTAGAACACATACCAGCTGAGTGCTGATAAACTGTCTGGATATGTTTCTGATTGAACTAGTGACTGTTTTTTTGGATGATCTGCATATTCTGTTCCCAGCTCCTATGAACACTTACAGCATGAAGAACAGGACAGCACCAGGACTGCTACAACGTACTAGATGTCAGTAAATTCATTACTTTAAGTCTTGTCTTCTAAATAACAAATATTGTTGAAAATGGTTCTTAGAAGTCCACATATCAATACATTTTTTTTTAAATCCTGATATGCAAAGTAAGTTCTGACTTTATTTTGTAAAATCTAATGGCTCTTAGCACTTTTTGCAGCATCATCTATTTAAAGTAAAACAAAAAACAAAAAAACTGGGGGAATAAGCTATTTTGTTTTTAATTAAGGGTTTTCTTTTTTGATATGTTAGTCTAAAGCTTTGACAAACTGGAGTAAGAATGTTTAATAGGTTATCTATCACAGCTCTATCTTTGTAATCGATACTGTGAGTATATTATGTGTCTGTCTCTAACAACTTCTGAATCCCTTGAATAAGTAGTACCAATTTTGATTTGAGGGGTACAAATCTTAAAGGTGAAATTCCTACATGTTTCACAAAGGTAGATCCCCAGTCAGAGGAAAGTCCCCAGGGAATGTCAGACAGCAGTTTCACCCTGCACATGTATTTGTGTGTATGCATATGCGGGAGGTGCATACACATGCAAAATTCTACATAGAGTGAGGCTGTGAGCTCCATCATGTGTATCAAAGCATGATGCAGTAGTTGGTCAGAGACCAAGCTGTACCAGTTGTGTCGCAGAATAACTTGTCAAAAGTCATCCTGTTAAGTCTTTCCAGGAAGCATTGCAGAGAAAAAGAAACAGAACAGTCAAAAAATAATTTTGCTATGGGCTTGTTTTACCTAGCAGTTGTTTTTTGTATAATTAGAGATAAGTAGTACTATAAAGCCAGCTTGTGGTTGCTTTATTTGCCTTTCAACATCCATCTTGGTTTCATCCTGATTTTATTTTCTTCTGGAATCTCTGGAGGTCTTTCTGTTGGGATTGAGGATGAGGGAAGCAAAAGAAATTATTCCATCTTGTTTTCCCTCTCTTACCTATACACTGTCGTTGGTTGTTTTCAACTGCCAGTGCTTCAGGGGCAGAAAGTGGCAGTCATCTTTTTTTTTCTTATTTGGGCAAGAAGCAGTAATTGCCAAAATAGTATTGGGGGTGGGGTGAAGTAGGGTGGGATAGAGAGGGATGGGCTCTTTGCTTTAATATAAAAGGCATATATCCTTTTGGCAAGAAATGTTCCTGTTCTTATAGACATTTACCTGGCTTTGTTCTTCTTGTGTGCAATCTAAAATAAAAAGCACTTTTGCAAGGCTTTGGGGGAATAATGGCTCTGGAAAAGAGAAAGAGGAACAGAGAATGGTAATCTTAACACCTCCTCACAGAGTGGAGTAGCAGCAAAGAGAGGCAGTATGGCTAAATGGCCTTCCTTTTGTAGTCAGCAAAGGTTTTACTCACAAGACCCAGTATGATCAGTGGATGGTAAAATACCATGGTTATTATGAAGTGTCTGAAGTGTGTACATTTAAGGAGTCTTAAGGGAGTCATTGAAAACAGATTGCAGGTGGATTGTGTTAAAATAAATTTTTGTAACCTCTTCAGCTGATGTGATGATTCTTTGTTAATAGTAAGCTACTTGAAGTGCAGTATTGGTGTCCTCCTGTCCTTCCAAGCATCCGTGATTTAGAAGGAACTCTGCTGGGGGGGAAGAAATTTCACTTTGGAGGGTAAAATACCTTACTCTAGTTGCTTCTGGAGCATTAAGCAGGGAAGCGGTTCACCTGCATGGGTTCAAAGCTGAAACAGCAGGAACATTGCTTGGAGAGGAATTCGTAGCTCATCTACACACAGGCATTAATCAGTCAAGCTCTGTGCGGGATGGTCCTTTCCAAAGCGGATTAAGCTATACCACATGGAGGTACTTAAATTCTGAGTAAAACCTCTCCACAATTAGATGTTGTGCAAAATTTAACAGCCACTTTGAATTCCTTCCCTTGACAGAAACGTGTTTGTCCTAATTTTTTCCCCATCCCCCTCATCAATGGTGAGGGATCAGAAGATGGTGATTTTACAGACTTGCTCTGAGGAGGATGTTCAATTCATAAACTACAGTGCACAGAAAGTAAAGCTGTGTGAAGGGAGGGCTGAGCCAATGTGGGGATTCTGGGGAGCTCTGGGATCAGTTCTTCCATGGGTGAGCCATTCAGTTTGCTCCAGCCTGTAGTACTCACAGTGACAGTCAGATAATGGCACTTTCCCTATCTCGCTAGGTGCTTAGGCATTAATTGGAATATGTAATGAGTAAATCATATGGATACACATTCCACAGTGCCGAACAAACTGCTTCATCTGTCCTTGATCTGTAAAATAGGAAGACTTTTTGTGCAGTCCTTTCTTCAGTGTGTCTTCTTTCACTGGGAATCAGATTGTGAAGTTAATTGTAACCAAAGGCTTTTCTCTCCCATGTCTGTTTAATATAACATCTCTTGCTGATTAGAGACTGAAGAACCCATATTGCGAAAGAAAAATGGCTTCTTTTTTTAATAGGTTTCTCTTCTGGCACAGTCATATATAAACAGTTTTCTAGCTGAGAAGATGGGAAGTAATTGGGGAAAGTCTCTGCTTTTAACAAACCATTCACAAACTACTTCCCTTTGAACTTTAGGTGGAATAACAAGCTCCATGTCTGCATGCAGGTACAGAGAGGTGCCTACTTATCTTGCCTAGCTGGTGGTGTAGCACCCTGTGACAGGGGCACTGTGTCCCCAGGACAGGGACAGAGCTTTTTTTGCTCTTCCAGTAAATGCTGGATTGTTTTTTTATGTGCCTACTTTAGGATGAGCTGACTCTGAAATTATTAGATTTCACTGACTGTACTGAGTAGATTTCCATGGACCATGCTGGGAACTTAGATGCAGGTATTTATATGAAGCTGAAATACACACATGGCAGTTCTGTTTTCCAGGACTGGCATGTTCCTTGCAAGGACCAAACAGAGGGCATACCTAACTGCATCTCCCAGTCATGGGAAGTTTGGATATTTTAAGGGAGACTGAGGTCCTACTAGTTGGCAGGGGAGAGGTTCAAGGCACTAGGCCATCTCCTTCTCTAAGAGGAGGTCACAGTCGTTGGCATGCAGACATTATGTTACTCTCTGAGCAGTGGAATTCACTGTGAAATGTGGACTAAGTGTGTATCCAAATCACATTTAGGCTTTGTTTGACTGTATGGTCACACGCTTGTTTTCTGAGAGGAGTCATAGGTACAGGAATGTTCAGAGAAAGGGCTAATCCCATCATGTTTACATCCAGCTGGTTACCTTGAAAAGATCATTGTTTCCATGAGCCCAACTTCTGCAGAAGTTCAGAGCTTCACATATAGTAAAGTATTAGGAGTACAGCCCCATCACTGAACACTGAGATACTTTTCCCACATTCAAATGCCCATAAACTTAACTAGAATGAGAGATCTCCCCCCAGAAGCATAGGAGATGGTGGTGTCCCAAGAAGACAGATTGCTTTTACCTAAATTTATTAGTGGATGATGTTGCAGCAGAGAGTACCAGCTTTCTGGAAATGCCATCTCCTCAGAAGCTGGAGCAGAGTCAAATGTATTTCACACAACTAGGCACATCAACCAAGCTTAAATCACAGAGTAGATAATTACATTGCCCTAGGAAATCAACTAGCTGTTCTGTTATGCCCAGCTTTGGGCTCTAAATTTTCATGTAGCATCCAATTGCCATGGTAGCTAGGCTTCAGGTGTGCTTGCTCTGATTTCTATTCTTTACCTGCTTTCAGGTGTTTTCTGAAGCTTAAAGTAACAAATGTGTTCAGGTCCTGGTAGTGGAAAGATGCCAGGGGAGGCATAAATTACTAACTTTTGTAAGGTAGACATTTGCATGAATTATCTGAAGTTAAACATGAATTTGTACTGATACTGCAGTTTTCAAATGTCTCTTGAGGTTTTTATTGATTATTCCCCTCCTATTTTGTTTAATTCCATAAAATCCAGCATGATTGAGGGTGGGAAGGAGGCTACTTTCATATTCTTTTATTTATTTATTTATTTTCAATCTAAATAATTTAAGAAAGGAGCTTTGCTTGAATTTGAAATCGTTACAGTGAATTTCTGCTGCCACAATAAAGGACAGACTTGATCCCAGTGCTCCATAGATACCATGCCAGCTGTTTGCCATTTCATATGTATGAACAGTTTATCCATCCTCCTTTAAATCCTATATACATCTGGCATCAGGGATCCAAGTGGTTCTTATTTCATCTGTTGCATCCATCTGTGTTGTCTTCTCTTGACCTTTTAAATTTGTAAGCTCTTCTGAGCAAGGATCATATCATTATGTTTGCACAGTGATTCTCACCATAGGTCTAGAATCTCTGAGCATTCCTAGAATACAAATAATTATGGAAGAAACCAGCAATCCAAGCCCAAATGAAAAGGCACATGTAAATAACATAGCTGGATCTTGATAGTTAAATTAACTGTAAAATGAGAAGGGACACTAGATAGCTGCAGAGAAGACAGGAGAAGCCCTCTGAAGAAAATGTATACCTTCTGCTACAAATAATTCAACTCACACATTTTAACTTTGGTCAACCTGAAAATATCAGAAAAAAATGAGGGGTATGTTTTCTAAATCGAAGTGAGAAAAATTGTCAACCATTGTTGTTAAACCAAACTGTATAAGCACACAATAAAATCCTTCAAGTCAGCCTGCTAGACTGTGCCAAATAAGTTATGGTGGAGAATAAAACAGTTAATATATTCAGATAGCTTACCATTACGTAGGATAGAGCTGGAAGGAAATGTCTTGTCTAAAACTTCAGTCAGAAAAATGTTAAGGTGGCAGTAATGCATCCCTGTGAATTTCTGACTCCACACCATGAAGCCGTGCGTTGGATTGCAAAAAAAGACAGCCAAGCTTTGCCTGTGACAAAATCAGAGATTCATAGAATGGTTTGGGTTGGAAGGGACCTTTAAAGGCCATCTAGTCCAACCCCCTGCAGTGAGCAGGGACATCAACTAGATCAACTTCAACTAGATCAGGTTGCTCAGAGCCCCGTCCGGCCTGTCCTTGAATGTTTCCAAGGATGGGGCATCTACCACCTCTCTGGGCAACCCGTTCCAGTGTTTCACTACCCTCATTGTAAAAAATTTCTTCCTTATATCCAGTCTGAATCTACCCTCTTTTAGTTTAAAACCATTACCCCTTGTCCTATCGCTACTGGCCCTGCTAAAAAGTCTCTCTCCATCTTTCTTAGAAGCCCCCTTTAAGTATTGAAAGGCTGCAATAAGGTCTCCCCACAGCCTTCTCTTCTCCAGGCTGAATAACCCCAACTCTCTCAGCCTTTCTTCATAGGAGAGGTGTTCCATCCTTCTGATCACAAAATAGTTGTGCCTTTGGCCCCAAGTGTATTTTGAGTGCTTCTCATCCTTTTGGAATGAAATCCTAAAATACTCCAAGTCCTACGTCGTTCATAGTGTGACATACCTCTTCTGCCCCTGAACAAACAGCTGTTTCTGATCAAATCCCATGGGTTTTTGCATCTACTAATCTGCTTGTCAGAAGTTAAACAAGACTTTATTGGAAATGTGAAAAGAAAGAAAACGATGCAAATATTTACAATAAAGCAGTCTCTATGCATGTCTGTCTTGTACAAGGAGATCCAGCTACTTCAGACCCCTTCAAGAACCTAGTCACAGGTCATGGTAGCCAATCTGGCTTTGAAAAGCAAGTTACAAAGCAGAAGTAGGTAGTGAAAGCATGACTGTTCTGATTCCTTCTCCGTTTCACAAGCCAGAAGTCTTTAGCCCTTGGACTGCTTACTTCAGGTATGTCTAAAATTGTGCCCACAATGTTGATAGAGGTGTCTGAATTCTTCTGTCACCACATAGACCAGCATGTGAGTATAGAAGGCATTCCCATAAGCTGTGCTGTAACCATCTGACAAAGAAAACCACTTGTAGGATCAATACATTACTTCAATATTCCATCTTTACACATACATTTCTACCCTTTTTATCCCTCTTTTTTTTCCCCCTTTCATTCACTTTTCTGTTTTGCCATAGGAAAATAATTGAAAGGGGGCAAAAAAGCTAATGCAAAATAAATTCATTTTTTCAGCTTTTGTTTAAGAAAGCAAAGCAAAAACTGAAGGAAGAATGAATGGGGGAAGCATTTGAAAGTGATTCTAATAATAATAATACCATAAGGAAAAACTGGCATTATACAACCCCATCTGTTAAAAGGCTTATTCAGGAAAGAGGTCTTGGAGTTCTAATACGTAGTTTTAGGAAAATATCTTTTCATGCTCAGTAGCAGTCAAAGAGCAATTGAACATCAGGAGTTGTTAGAAAAGGAATAGAGAATGTACAGAAAACATCCTCATGCCATCCACACACTGAATGCAAGCAAAGCTTGGGGTGGGGTCCAAAACAGAAATGCTCATGCCACCACATCCAACTGGGGAGTAAGTCAGGCCAACCAGAGCAGCGACAAATGTTCCTTAGCTGTCTCCCAAGATGTGTACCAGAAGAGCAACCACCTCAAGTGTATGTATACAAATGCGCACAGTCTGGGAAACAAACAGGAGGACCTGGAGCTCCATGCCCAGTCAGAAGGTTGTGATATCATAGGAGTAGCTGAGACATGGTGGGATAACTCACATGACTGGGGAATCGCAATGGACGGTTATGGGCTGTTTCGCAAAGACAGGCAGGGAAAAAGAGGTGGAGGAGTCGCACTCTATATTAAGGAAAACCTCGAAGGTATCGAAGTCAACTATGGTGATTGTGAGTGCTCTATGCCTCTGGGTTAAAATCAGAGGGGTCGTCTCCAAGCAGGACCTTACAGTGGGCATCTGCTACCGACCTCCAAACCACGACGATAAAGCTGATGAAGCAATATTTGGAACACTAAGGCAAGCTTCTGGTCAACAGAACCTGGTTCTCATGGGTGACTTCAACTACCCAGACATTTGCTGGAAGAACAATACAGCAGCTCGCATGTCATCCATCAAGTTCCTGGAATGCGTAGGGGACTGTTTCCTCTTACAAATATTAGATGGGCCAACCAGGAAGGAGGCACTGCTGGACCTGCTATTCACAAACCAAGAAAACCTGCTGTGTAACATCTCGGTCAGTAACAACCTTGGCTGCAGTGATCGCAATATTGTGGAGTTCGGGATCCGGCTGAGCATGCTGAAGGTTAGCACCAAGACAAGGGTTCTAGATTTTAGAAGAGCAAACTTCAGCTCGCTCAGAGCTCAGTTGGGAGGGATTCCGTGGGAAGCTTCCATGGAGGATAAAGGAGCCAGCAAGTGCTGGGAGTTCTTCAAGAATGCTCTCTTGGAAGCACAAAACCAGTTTATCCCCTATAAAAGAAAGGGAAGGAAGTGGAGCAAGAGGCCCCCTTGGCTCAACCACGATCTCCTGGGTCTGCTTAAAACCAAGAGAGATGCGTACCAGAGATGGAGAAGTGGAAGATTGTCCACTGAGAACTACAAGGGCATTGCCAGAGTGTGCAGAGATGCAGTTAGAAAGGCAAAAGCTCAGCTTGAATTGGAACTGGCCAGAGATGTCAAAAATAACAAGAAAGGGTTCTTCAGGTATGTAAGTTGCAAGCGGAAACAGAAGGAAAACATAGGCCCACTGTTAAACAGTAGAGGTGAATCAGTCACCAACAATGCTGAAAAGGCAGAGGTTCTCAACACTTTCTTCACCTCTGTCTTTACCAACACTGTTGGATCCCAGGCGTTGGGAACGAAAATCCAGGAGGATCCAAACATAGACCCACCATCAGTGAAGAAGGAGTTAGGATATGAATTAATACAGGAGCTTGACCCCTACAAATCGATGGGCCCTGACGCCATCCACCCGAGGGTGTTGAGAGAGCTGGCTGATGTCATTGCGGGGCCACTCTCCATAATCTTTGAGAAGTTATGGAGATTGGGGGATGTCCCAGAGGACTGGAGGAAGGCAAATGTTACCCCTATCTGCAAGAAGGGCTCAAGGGAGGATCCGGGTAATTATAGGCCCATCAGTCTTACTTCAATCCCCGGGAAAGTCATGGAACGGATCCTCCTGGGGGCCATCACGAGTCAAATGAAGCACGTGATGATTGGGAAAAGCCAACACGGCTTCACCAAGGGCAGATCGTGCCTGACAAATCTGGTGGCCTTCTATGATAAAAAGTGACCTGCTCAGTTGACATGGGGAGAGTGGTCGACATTGTCTACCTGGACTTCTCCAAGGCTTTCGATACGGTTCCCAATGGCCTCCTCCTGGAGAAATTGATGTGTTATGGCCTAGACAAGTGGTCTGTGCGGTGGGTGAGGAATTAGCTGGCGGGCCGTACCCAAAGGGTGGTGGTAAACAGCTCTTTTTCAAACTGGCAACCCGTCACAAGTGGGGTCCCCCTGGGATCGATATTGGGCCCAATGCTATTCAGTATCTTCATAAGTGATCTGTATAATGGGATCAAGTGTAGCCTGATGAAGTTTGCAGATGACACCAAACTGAGTGGGGAAGTAGACACTCTGGAAGGGAGAGCCACCCTGCAGGAAGATCTGGATAGGCTGGAAGAGTGGGCTAACAAGAACCTTATGAAGTTTAACAAGGACAAGTGTAGGGTCTTGCACCTGGGAAAACATAATCCAGGAGTGCAGCCCAGACTGGGATCCACCTGGCTGGAGAGCAGCTCTGTGGAGAGGGACCTGGGGGTCCTGGTGGACAGGAAGCTCAATATGAGTGAACAGTGTGCTGCTTGCAGCCAAGAAGGCCAATAGGATGCTGGGTTGCATCAACAAGGGCATCACCAGCAGAGATAAAGAAGTCCTTATCCCTCTCTACTCGGTGCTTGTCAGGCCACACCTGGAATACTGTGTACAGTTCTGGTCCCCGTTATACAAAAAAGATGTGGACAGGCTGGAGGGGGTCCAGAGAAGGGCCACCAAGATGATCAAGGGTCTGGGAAGCCTGCCATATGAGGATAGGCTGAGAGAGCTGGGCTTGTCCAGCCTTGAGAAAAGGAGGCTTAGAGGTGATCTCATCACCATGTACCAGTACTTAAAGGGGAGCTACAAAGAAGATGGAGACTCCCTTTTTACAAGGAGTCACATGGTGAGGACAAGGGGTAATGGGTGCAAGTTACTCCCAGGGAGATTCCAATTGGACACGAGAGGAAAATTTTTCACAATGAGAACAGTCAATCATTGGAATAATCTCCCCAGGGAAGTGGTTGACTCCGCTATGCTGAACACATTTAAGACTCAGCTGGACATGGTGCTGGGCCATCTCGTCTAGACTGTGCAAATTCTTGCCTAGAAAGGTTGGACCAGATGATCCTCGAGGTCCCTTCCAACCTGGTATTCTATGATTCTGTGATTCTATGAAAGATATGTTTGTCCCATCCCAAAATGGATATATTGGATCTGGAGAATATGAAGATCAGTAAAAAGGATAAGCAAGGGATCAAAATGACTCCCAATGAATAGCTGGACCAGGAAGCTTCAGTATAGAGAAGAGATGGCTGAAGAAGGATGTGACAGAGGTGTTTAAAATCTGCAGTACTGTGTCCAATTCTGGGCTTCCCAGTACAAGAAAGAAACAGACTTATTGAAGCAAGTCCGCAAAGGGCCACAAAAATGATTAAGTGACTGGTCCATCTTTCCTGTGAGGAGAGGCTGAGAGAGCTGGGACTGTTTAGCTTGGAGAAGAGAAGGCTGCGGGGGGAACTTATCAATGTGTATGAATACTTGGGGTCAGGGAATGAAGAAGGTGATGTCAGGCTCTTCTCAGTGGTGCCCAGTGACAGGACAAGAGACAATGGGCACAAACTGAAAGACAGGAAATTCAATCTGAACACAAGAAAACATTTCTTTTTTTTTCTTTTTTTCTTTTTTTCTTTTTTTTTCTTTTTTTTTCTTTTTTTTTCTTTTTTTTCTTTTTTTTCTTTTTTTTTCTTTTTTTTTTTTTTTTTTCTTTTTTTTTTCTTTTTTTTTCTTTTTTTTGTTTCTTTTTTTTTTACTGTGAGGGTAGTCAAATTTGGAGATGGGTTGCCAAGAGAAGCTTTAAAGTCTCCATCCGTGGAGATGTACAAAACCCAACTGGACAACACCTGCTCTAGGTGACCCTGCTTGAGCAGGAGGGTTGGACTAGGTGGTCTCAAGAGGCCCCTTCTTTCCTAAGCTATTCTGTGGAAAATCCTGAGTAATATGGAAAAAAGTGAACAAGAAAGGATTGGTTTTTTCTCTTTCTTAACAAACAGATGGTACCAAAAGGAAATTAGCAAGAGAAAGGTTTGAAACAAATAAAAGGAAGTGCTTTTTACAAAGTACATAATTGAACTATGGAACTCCTTATCATAGTGTTTTGTAGATGCTAAATAGCAATTAGATAAATGCATGGAAGAAGCATTCATCAAGGTCAGTTAAACACAGTATTACCCACAGTTCTTGAATTTCCTGAACCTACAAGTCATTGGAAACTGAGAGAGTACAACACAGAAATATTAATATATTCTTACCCTTCTCCCCACTCTTCTTTTGATGTTTGTTACTGGTCACAGTCGAAGACGTGACATAATACAGCTGTCCTTGCATAGTTGGTCGTATGTTTAGAAGAATAATGCATGTGCACTTTGTGGTCCATTTCATTGCAAATGCTCAGTGAAAAGATGATAAGAGAGAAATGGGTGACTATCTTAGAAAAAGAAAATATGCCTTGAACAGAGAAATTATTTGCATAGAGGGCAGATTTGATGAGCAAGAAAGTTCCTTTCTCATGTCTGCTTTTGATGAATACTGTATTTTAAGACTTTTTTTTTAATCAATATATAATATTCAAGAACAAGTGAAAAATTAATATGCTTTTCAGAGGCTTCATGTATTTCTGAGGTATTTAACTATAAATAAAATTACTTAAATGACTTAGAGTCAAATGGGAATTAGGAAATCTGTTCCTTTTGCAAAATACAGGAGTATAGCTGTATATTAGGAGACTGAAGATTTTCCCACATTTAAAAAGCAAATTATACAGTTTCAGGAAAATGTGGAGCATATGCTGAAGGAATTGTTCATCATAATTAATTCTTAGGCAAAATAGTGAAGAACTTGATTTGCACAAGCCAAAAAACTGACAATCTCTGTAATGGACTAAAATTGAGGAGACTGAGCCCTGGGGGTTATTTTTGGTGTTGATTATGACAAATAAACTAAGTCAAAAAGCAGCTATGGTTTTGACTTGCAGTGCAGGGAAGGAAAAGTCTGGATAAGAGAGTTTTCTTATTTTCTTTTTGGCTGAAGACCTGTATATTCAAACTGAGAAGAAAGAACAAGTGGAAGTGACAGGATTTTGTGCAAAGAATCTGTACAAGGTTGAAAATGTGGAAAAATTAGACAGTGTGGGTTAATTGAAGTCTGGGCAAGAAAGTTTTCTCTTGAAGATGAGAGCAGCTGAAGCTGCCTTTGAACTGATGTCAGTGGGATGCTGTGATTAAATACATCTTGCTTTTAAAGCACTGCCGGTCCCTGTGGAGTGGTGATTAGGAACCCAGATCAATTATATGTCGGTATTGGTTTAAGACTGCTTTTTTCCTGCTGTTGCCTGCATTGCAAGCCTTTGGTATGAGACAGTAAAAAGGAGGAACTCCAGGTTAGTAACCTGGAAAGGCTGTTAGTTTTGTTTGGGTAGGAAATGCCCCATGGAATATGGCGTCTATTTCTTCCTCTAAGTTCATTTAGGATAGTCCAGCTTTTTTTTGGCCTTTTTTCTTTTTTTTCCCACATCTGCCCTGGATGAGTACTGAACTGCTGTGGCCGGCAGCTGAGCCTGGTGCTTGCTGTGCCTTCAAGCTGTCATGAGCTTCATCTGGAGAGCTGAATGCAGCTGTAAATGTTCTAAGTACCTTTGTCTATAGTTTGATTGCTTTGATAATATTCTTCCATCATGTGTAATGACAATTAAAGAACATTTAAAGCATCAGACACAAAAGAAACATGAAGGAGCAGTGCTGGATGCAGGAAAAAAAAATGCTTTCATTTAAAGAGTGAGATCTTAGTTAGGGGGAACTGAGTGCTTAAAAGACTTTTAAGAGGAGAAACCTGAGTGCTTAAAATGGCTTTTATGCAGAATTTGAGTGTCTGTGGTGCTGACACCACCCACTGAGTCAGGCAGGACTTTGACAAATGTCTCAGTTGCTCTCTTGCCTCAGGATGAGCACAATATTATGCCTGTTTTTCTGAGTTTAAACAACACCAAAACTTAAGTCAAGACTCTGAGAGCAGGTGACCATCTCAGTTTGTGACTGGCTCAATCTGATGGATTTACTCTGAGGAAATACAAAATGTGCCCTTCGGGAAACTTGGACATCACGCAGAGTCACACCAGCCACATCACAGCAGTTGTCTATACTGATAAAACTTTTCCAAGAACAAGGAGGGCCAAAGGCTGTGTCCTTCCTGGCTTCCAGGCTGCAAGCCAGGGGCTGAAGTCCTTTCCCCGAGCACTGCTTGTTTCCATAGGCTGTTCTGTGATTTCCCTCAGAGAACTCTCTACAGGATGACTAGGTGAAAGTCAACCATTACTCCAGGGGCTAGAGCAAGGACATGCCTCATGTGGCATGCTCCACCAACCTGTCGGACTCCTTGGTAATTAGAGCTCACAAAAGCAGCTAGTTTTGATGACTGATTGATCTTAATTATCTTAAGCATATAATCCTTCCTGTCTCTGACTATTCAAATACTCACCTGAAAAGACGAGAGAGAAAATCTCCTCTTGGAAACTGCTTCCACATCCATTATTCTTAGTCCATTGGATGCTAATTATTCACTGTGTGTGAGCTCGCATTATTGTACATTGCAGAAAAGGCACCATGAAAGATGTTATAGATAGCATAACAAAAAGAGCTTTGAAAAACCACTTTTAGTCCATAACAGTGAAGTCAAGCCTACACTCCAGTGAGTCAATTGCCTCTCATACAGTTTGGAAAGACTTTTCTAAAACTCAGCATACAGTGATTTTGTTCTCATTAATCATTCTTCCAAGGAGTGACGTGCTATGAAAGCAAACCCTGACCATGCTGACAAATGGAACTGAGGGTCTTAGGGTTTTCTCCCTTTCCCAAAAGAAGTCAAAAATATAGATATATTTGTACATGTATATTTAGAATCATAGAATAGAATCATAGAATCGTTTAGGTTGGAAAAGACCTTTAAGATCATCAAGTCCAACTGTTAACCTAGCACTGCCAAGTCCACCACTAAACCATGTCCCTAAGCACCAGATCTACATGTCTTTTAAATACCTCCAGGGATGGAGACTCAACCACTTCCTTGGGCAGCCTAACAAACCTTTTGGTGAAGAAATTTTTCCTAATATCCCATCTAAACCTCCCCTGGCGCAACTTGAGGCCATTTCTTCTAGTCCTATTGCTTGTTACTAGGGAGAAGAGACCGACCCCCACCTCATTACAACCTCCTTTCAGGTAGTTGTAGAGAGCAATAAGGTCTCCCCTCAGCCTCCTCTTCTCCAAACTAAACAACCCCAGCTCCCTCAGCTGCTCCTCATAAGACTTGTTCTCTAGACCCTTCACCAGCTTCGTTGCCCTCCTCTGGACACGCTCCAGCACCTCCATGTCCTCCTTGTAGTGAGGGGCCCAAAACTGAACACAGTACTCGAGGTGCAGCCTCACCAGTGCCAATTACATCGCTTCCCTAGTCCTGCTGGCCACACTGTTGCTGATACAAGCCAGGATGCCATTGGCCTTCTTGGCCACCTGGGCACATTGATGGCTCATATTCAGTTGGCTGTTGACCAATACCCCTAGGTCCTTTTCCGCCCAGGAAGCTCTCCAGCCACTCCTCCCCAAGCCTGTAGCGTTGCATGGGGCTGTTGTGACCCAAGGGCAGGACCCAGCACTTAGCCTTGTTGAACCTCATACAGTTGGCCTCGGCCCATCGATCCAGCCTGTCCAGATCCCTCTGTAGGGCCTTCCTACCCTCCAGCAGATCAACACTTCCACCCAGCTTGGTGTCATCTGCAAACTTCCTGAGGGTGCACTCAATCCCCTCAGCCAGATCATCAATGAAGATATTGAACAGGACCAGTCCCAATACTGAGCCCTGGGGAACACCACTTGTGACCGGCCGCCAACTGGATTTAACTCCATTCACCACCACTCTCTGGGCTCGGCCAGCCAGCCAGTTTTTTACCCAGCGAAGTGTATGCCTGTCCAAGCCATGATCAGCCAGTTTCTTCAGGAGAATGCTGTGGGAGACTGTGTCAAAGGCCTTACTGAAGTCCAAGTAGACAACATCCACAGCCTTCCCCTCATCCACTAAGCGGGTCACCTTGTCATAGAAGGAGACCAGGTTAGTGAAGCAGGACCTGCCTTTTATAAACCCATGCTGACTGGGCCCGATCCCCTGGGTGTCCCATACTTGCCGCGTGATGGCACTCAAGATGATCTGCTCCATACTCTTCCCCGGCACTGAAGTCAGGCTGACAGGCCTGTACTTTCCCGGATCCTCCTTCTGGCCCTTCTTGTAGATGGGTGTCCCATTTGCTAACCTCTAGTCAACTGGGACCTCCACAGTTAGCCAGGACTACTGATAAATGATGGAGAGTGGCTTACTGAGCACTTCTGCCAGCTCCCTCAGTACCCTTGGGTGGATCCCATCCAGCCCCATAGACTTGTGTGTGTCTAAGTGGTATAGCAGGTCACTAAGCATTTCCCCTTGGATTATGGAGACTTCATTCTGCTCCCCGTCCCTATCTTCCAGCTCAGGGGGCTGAGTACCCTGAGGAAAACTGGTCTGACTATTAAAGACTGAGGCAAAGAAGGCATTAAGTACCTCAGCCTTTTCCTCGTCCTCTGTTTCCCCCCGCATCCATTAAAGGATGGAGATTCTCCTTAGCTCTCCTTTTGTTGCTAATTATAGTTGTAGAAACATTTTTTGTTGTCTTTTACAGCAGTAGCCAGATTAAGTTCTATTTGGGCTTTGGCCCTTCTAATCTTCTCCCTGCATAACCTCACAACATCCTTGTAGTCCTCCTGAGTTGCCTGCCCCTTCTTCCAAAGGTGGTAGGCTCTCCTTTTTTTCCTGAGTTCCAGCCAAAGCTCTCTGTTCAGCCAGGACAGTCTTCTCCCCCGCCTGCTCGTCTTTTGGCACATGGGGACGGCCTGCTCCTGCGCCTTTAAGTCTTCCTTCTTGAATAACATCCAGCCTTCCTGGACTCCTTTGCCCTTCAGGACTGCCTCCCAAGGGACTCTCTCAACCAGGCTCCTGAACAGGCCAAAGTCTGCCTTCCGAAAGTCCAAGGTAGCAGTTCTTCTGACCCCCCTCCTTACTTCTCCAAGAATCGAAAACACTATCATTTCATGATCACTATGCCCAATATGGCCTCCAACTGTCACATCACCCACCAGGCCTTCTCTGTTCACAAACAAGAGGTCCAGCGGGGCGCCTTCCCTGGTTGGCTCCCGCACCAGCTGCGTCAGGAAGTTATCATCTTCCACACACTCCAGGAACCTCCTAGACTGTTTCCTCTCCGCTGTATTGTTATTCTAGCAGGCATCTGGTAAGTTGAAGTCTCCCATGAGAACAAGGGCTAGCGATCATGAGACTTCTCCCAGCTGCTTATAGAATACTTCGTCTACCTCTTCATCCTGGTTGGGTGGTCTTGAACAGACTCCCACCATGATATCTGCCTTGTTGGCCTTCCCCCTGATTCTTACCCATAAACACTCAACCCTATCGTCACCATCATTAAGCTCTAGACAATCAATACATTCCCTAACGTACAAGGCTACCCCACCGCCTCTCCTTTCTTGCCTATCCCTTCTGAAGAGTTTATAGCCGTCCATTGCAGCACTCCAGTTGTGTGAGTCATCCCACCATGTTTATGTGATGGCAACTATATCATAGTTTTCCTGCTGCACAATGGCTTCCAACTTCTCCTGTTTGTTGCCCATGCTGCGTGCATTGGTGTAGATGCACTTCAGCTGGGCTATTGATCCCGCTACCTTGTTGGGGGAGAAGCCCTAATTCCTACGTGACCATTCTCAGGTGCTTCCATGGTTTCTAACACATCCATAACCCTTGCATCTTTGCTGCTGCATGGCTCTCCATCCCCTGCCTCCACTGAGACGGCAGACCAAAAGACCTCACTAGCACACTGTCCCTCAAACATTGGCGTGCTGCCCGCAGGCTGATCTCTAGTGAGCTTGTTTTTACCGCTTTCCCCCTTCCAATCTAGTTTAAAGCTCTTTCAATGAGCCCTGCTAACTCCTGTGCTAGGATCCTTTTCCCCCTTTGAGACAGGTTACCCCATCTGTCACCAGCAGGCCTAGTATTGTGTAGACCAACCCATGATCAAAAAACCCGAAATCTTGCCGGTAACACCAGGCTCGGAGCCAGGTATTGATCTGTTGACTCTTCCTGTTTCTTCCCTCATCATTCCCTGCAACTGGAAGGACAGAGGAGAACGCTACTTGTCCTCCTGATCCCTTAACCTGTCATCCCAAGGCCCTGAAGTCTCTCTTGATTGCCCTCAGACTTCTTGTTGCAGCTTCATCACTGCGTACATGAAAAATCAATAATGGATAATAATATGAAGGCCATACCAGGGTAGGAAGTTTTCTCTTCACATCTTTAACCTGGGCTCCAGGGAGGCAGCAGCCTTCCCTAAGAAGTGGGTCCAGTCTGCATATTGGGCCTTCTATTCCCCTCAGGAGAGAGTCTCCTATGACAATGACCCATCTTTTTTTATTTGTGGAGGTGGTTTTGATGCAGGGCGTAGGCTGACTTAACCTCGGTGACACCTCCAAGCTAGATGTACCATCGTTCCCATCATGGTTTGGTTCCACTTGCAGAGCTTCATACCTGTTATGCAAGGGCACCTTGGAAGGTGGGGTAGTCATGGAGGAGACACGCCTGCTGTGCCAGGCAGGAACTTGTCACCATTGCCCCCTACCCCTTAAGTCACTGTGTTCAGCCAGGCGGAGAGAGGATAGGGAGTCTTCTGTGTCATGGGTCCTGTCTGCCTGTTGGGCCTGTCTGAGGGAAGGTAGGGTATGATTCCAGTAATCTGTCTCTCTCTCGCACTCCCTTATACTCCTCAGCCTACTCACCTCCTCCCGGAGCTCTGTCACTAAGCAGAGGAGTTCCTCTACCTGGGCGCACCTCCCACAGGTGTGCTCACTGCTGCCGTCCAATACTTGCATAAGAGCAGGGCACACCCTGCAGCCTGACACTTGGGTGGCAGCATGTTCCCACCGGAGCTCTGTCTGGGAAGCTGTGTTAGTCGTGGTGGGTGCAGAGCTTAGCGAGGCCATGGCTTTCTGCCGGGTGGAGACCATTGCTCCCTGGTCGATCTGGCAGAGCTTCAGCGCCCTTCCTGCACACTCTTCCACGCAAACTGCCGCACCACGCCCTGTTCGCGGTGTTCCTGGTCACTCCCTAAGGGCTTCCTTTATATGTGTGTGGGGCTTGGCTGCTGTTACTCCTGGCCCTGCCCAGGTCTCATCAGTGGCTGTCACATGAGCTGCAGGCTCCTGGCAGCTCTCTCAGCTCCCCTTGAGGCTCTCCTGGTTCGGGAAACCCCCCTGTGCATCGTGCTAGAGCGCTCTGCTGCCGATCATGCCGGCTCTGGAGCTGCTCACTTTAGTTCAGGTTTGTTTTCAACTGAATAATGTTTTCAACTGGTGGAGCTGTCCTGTTCAGCAGATTAACTACAGTATATGGAAGTAATATATGCTACAGGAAAGAACCCAGAGTGACACAGCGGTACATGAAAGGCTGCCTTGGAAGGAACAGTTTCCCCCTGAAGGCAGTAGAGCTCATTCTGGGATTCCACTATAGTCACATGCTGTGGTTCCTCAGTATGTAAAAGAGACCCCTGTCAAAAGGAAATTACTGTCTGCAGGTCATATGGTCCAAGAGACATGAAAAATGATGCACTTCCAGGGGGAATGATTTACTGGCTCAGCACAGGGGCCAAAGAAAAAGGGCTTGTTTATTTCTGTTTCCTCCTAAAAGATGAGGAGAGGACACCTGTGTTGTGGCTCAGAATACCTATTTCAAATCTTTCTCATAGTGACTTTCCACATGATGTTTTCTCTAGCCAGAAAACCAGTTTAGCCTTTTCTTTCCATTGTCCCAAGGGCTCATTCTCACCTGTGTGTGATACTGTGCTGCCTCTTCAGCTGAGCCACTGTTAGATTGTGTGTGATGAAATCATCCGAATTAACACAAAGCACAATAAAAAATCCAGGAGTCTTCCAAATTAAGAAATGGTGACAGGAGAATTGATAAAGAAATGGGATGAGAGAAGATTTTAACTAGGAGAGGCGAGGAACATAGTTAAAGTACTTATAGTCAAAAGGAAGATATGCCTTGTTGGCATTTAAATACACATAAATCAATTCCTGTGCACTGCTTAGAGCCCCAAAAAAGCTGTGATACTAGTGGAGAAGGCTCCCTGTGTGACAAGGTATGCAGGTACCCACTAAGCAGTACTATGGGAGGAAAGAGAGATCCCAAAGCTCCTCCTTCCCCAGCCCTTGGGGAATGTCTCTCCACTTTGGAAGCATGTGGCTATTCCTGGTCACACATTGCTTCTTAGCAATAAGGATGTGTCTGCTCTTGCCATACAGCAGCCTGCAAGCATCTGCTGTCTGTTGTGCCTGGTCCCCGAAGAGCACCATTGCTTGAGTTCTCCATGTTAGTGCAGACGTAATTGAATGGAGCAATGTGGTGCTTCCCTCCTCTGAAGACAGCTGAGTTCCTTTCCAAACAGGTCCAGTCCTTTCTCCATTATCCTTCTGCCTTCTAAGGGCTTCCTGGCAGTGGCTGAAATGCTTTGCAGAAATTTCATCATGGGCTGAGGGTGATTTAGAAGATTGCTTCCCATTCAGCTTGACACTTAGTCATTTAATTTTAATAATCAAATAATCCAGTGGGACAACTCAAAGACCTTTAATGAGATGGATAAAACTTGGAAAGAAGGGGTTTAATAGCCGTTAAAAGCCATTAGGCTTCTCTGTTTGCTTCAGGCATGCCAGCAAAGTTATAGAAGACTGCTCTGGAGTTTGAATTTGGTGAACTAAAGCTGTTTTCTAGGAGACATGGACATGTTAAGAAAGGTAAGCAAAATACCACAGAATCAGTGACAAAAGGAGAAAAAAGACAGAAAAAGAGCAACCCAAAGAACCCAAAGAGAGCTCTTGGGTTAAATTCTGGCCTCAAGAGGCCTGTTTTGTATAAGCAACTCAATTTCTGCTTTGTGGTAGAAGAGACTTGATGTGTTTTTTTGTGAATTAGAGGCAATAAAACAGCCACGATAGAAGAAAATGGCAACAACAACAAAAAAATAATCAACAACAGTAAACCTGAAGTCTTATTTTAGCATAATCATCTTTTTCTCCTAAGAATAGGAGAAAATATGCCTAGGACACTTCACGTGACCTCAAAGTTTGGCTACATCTAAAAGGGGTCACCATTTAGAAACTCGGTGACAGCGTGTATAATACTGATTCTTGGTGAATCTGTTGCTGAGGTCCTGAGACATACAATTCCTGGCAATTTCTATGATGTCTCATCATAGACTGGGTAGATGGATAGACTGGGACAAATGTGTTTAATGCAACACAGTGATCACCCATCACTCCTTTGCTTTCTTACAGTGTTAACTTTGCTTTCTACTAAGTGCAAACCAATCCAAGGGGGCATCTCTTGGACACCCAAAATAATGCACTGGAACAACTTGTTCTTTGACCAGTGGAAGTGTTGAAGAAATGAAGAGACTGGTCTGTAATGGAGTAGTCGTTCAGCTGAATTTGCTTGTGCTTGCTAAAGTGCAAATACTGACAGTGGGTTTTTTGTTGGGTTTTTTGTTGTTGTTGTTGTTGTTTTCCTAAAGCTAGGGATTTCAGAGAAATTTCTGGTGAAGCTTCTCTGTTTAATGATTCTTGCTCTCACACTACAGCTGTTTTAATCAGCAGAGAAATTAATAAGGTCTCCCTTCTTGATTAAAGATTCATTTCTATGAAACATACATTCATATAATTTCTTAAAGACCTCCCTGGTACACCACATATAGTTGAAACTGGCCAACAGCTTCAGCAGTTATACTGCGAAGAATGAACAGATGAATGAAAAGTGATAACATAAACCTTCCAGTTTCAGCATAACATCACTAAAAATGTTGTTCTTAGCTTTGATGTCTGTCAAATAGAATTATACTAGCTAATTTCTTCCCTACCAATCCCCAAAATAAAGCCTATTAGGAGTTTGGATGTTACAAAAATTTAATTTATGAACCCAAAATGGCGACCTGTTAAAAAATGCTGTTTTATCATTTTGGATCCAGGGAGAAAGCCTTCATCTTTGCTGGGAAGCATTAACCCTCACTGCTCCTGGCCTGTACTGAACAAACTATTTTGTTACACCTTTTATTATTGTTAGTGTTAAATCTAAAATAATCAACATTGTCTGCAGTTTCACCTTCTGAGGATGCCCTTTCCATTGTCCTTCAATGTCCTTTTGAAGAGCATGGGGCAAATTTGGCCAGCAGTTCCATGGATGCAAATGTAAAATATCTGTGATAAAGTCTGGACCTATCCCCTGAACATCCTCATCTGCAATTTATTGCAAGCAACTCGAATAGTCTGAGCCGAATGAAGGTTTTAAAGTACTGCTATGCAGCCTGAGGAGACTCTCAACTTTATAGCCGAAACAGGGCAAAGAGCTACACTTTGCTGGGATTACAGCAGAGTTCAGTCAAGGTGCAACAGTTATAGCAGCTCTACCCAGCTTTGCAATTCTGGCTCCAAGCATTCCAATAAATTACTATTTCCAAAGCCTTGATGGTTTGTGATTTCACGTCTTTCACAGAGGACCCATATTTTCCAAGCTTCAACATCTGCAGAGAGGCTGAGGGGCTGTATGTGAGACAAGGAGGCAGAGAACGATCCCTCCGGCTAAGGCAGGGATACAGTTAAGGGCACAATAATCTCTTTTTCTCCGAGAAGTGATGGAAAAGCTCCATAATGGAGCAGACGTTCCCTGAACTGTACAGATGTCACATTAATGCTGTACCCAGGTGTACAGTGGAAGCTAATTGAGGCAAGCAAGCAAAAGATCGGTGCATTGCAAAAGATGTCAGTCTGGCACGCAGAACCCAGGTGTTCGTTGGGAACTAATTAGATCAGGAAGCAAAGGCGAGACGAGGCTTTGACAGGGGAGGCAGGAGGCTTGGGAGGGAGAAAAGGCAAAAGAAAGGAATAATTAAATTAAGGAGTTTGGTACAGGCAAGGAGGGGGGATAGTGCTGAAAAAAGCACAGAGCATGTAGCTCAGTGCAGGGATTTGGGGCAGTCAGTAGGATTTGATGAAAATCCCATGATGACGTGCAGAAAAGGCTGTTCCTCACTGAGGCTCCCTGATGCTGTTGATGCTGCTATGGCAGGTTCTTGGTGGCAGCATTTGCAAGTGACTTCCTTCCAGCAGAGCCTGGGCATGCAGTCTGGGAGGGGCAGGAAGGACTGGGGAGGGCCAAGGATGTGTGCTCTACAATCTCTATCACCCCCAGCTGAAATCTTTCATGAGAAGACAGACAGCAATAATAGTCCTGCCTTTCTGATAGAGGCAGGTTTCTAAAATGTTCCTTATGCCCCTGTTTTGAGGTTACATTCCTCCATGTATAAACCAGCCTGAAGGTTGCTCTGAGGTGCTGCTGGAGTAAAAAGACCTTTGTCCATGGGGGATGTGGAGAGCTGGGCACACCAAAGGCTGGGCTCTTTCTACCTCTGGTGCCAACTTGAGACACGTGGAGTAGCAGTCTGTGGCTCTCTTTCTTTCTCCTTTGATTACAAAGGGGGACCAAAACCCCTAATGTAGATAAGATGTCTCAATTTTAGACTTGCCGTCTTAAAGTGAGATACATCCTGACCCAGGGGTGGCATCTGTTTCTCATCAAATAAATTTAGCCACCTGAAAGTTTTGCTGCATCGGGGTACCATTGTTGTAGGATGTTGTAACAACTGCCTGGAGAATTTGTTTGCAGTCCATGGGGTTACCCACTATAATTTTCAGCTGTTTGCAGCCTGAGTGTTCGCTTTGTGCATATTAAGCTATTTTACTGCTTGTTGTTACTGACGTAACATAACAATGATGTGAAAATTGTGTCAGGTCTGAGTTTCCCATGGAATTTGGCTTGTTTTGCCACCATCTGTCTGTATTACTGACTTTCAAAACTGTAGGCTGTGAAATAAAGACTGATAGTTTTGTCAAGCCACCTCTCTAGTGTTTAGGTTTTTCCAGGCAAACTGATGAAAACGTGTGTTGAATCCTAGCCATATCTTAGATGCAGAGAGTAAGCCCTAAAGTAATCAAGTAATAACTATTCTGTAATGCCCTACCAAAAGCTAATGGCGTGTTTGAGACCTCTATGTGCTGGCTTTTGTATGGCTCTTTACCTTCTTCAAAGATGATTCAAAAAAATCCAAAAGGCAGGGGGAGGAGTGCTTTATTTCTCTGAACAGTGGTTTCTTTAAAAAAAAAAGTGTCTGTAGAGGGTATGATGACACCCTCTTTTTGAATTGGACCTTTAAGTGATTTCTGACACCCAAATATTGAGAAATACATTGGACTTCTCGTTCATTGTAGGCATCTGATAGTGCTGGAATGACTGTAGACCTGTGAAGTACTCTGGGCTCGGTATTTTTAGTTTACAGAAGACCCTGGCAAAGCTGAGTTTTGTGCTGTTTTATACATAAGTGGTCTTTAGAGGGTAGGATTTCTAAACCGCTTTGATGTTCAGGGAGACACAAAATTGTTTCTGCTGTTTCCAGCATGTAATAAATTGAGCATTTATCTAATTCACAGTAATTTTCATGACACAGTGTCTCAGGTCTTTAGGTGACTCCTTGGATTTCCATTTTTCCTGTATAATTTCCTCTTATCCTCATTTAGGTTCTGTAAAGTCAAAATTAGATTAGAGACTCTAGTTTTAAAAGATCATTTATGTACATTAACTCAGGGAAAAAAAAATCCACCACACAACACTTCTTTGGCATTGAGCAAGGTCCTAACTGCCGTGCAATCACATTGAACTAAATCTGTCCTAAAGTTTGTACTCTCCAGGCAGAATGGGCACAGCAAACCATTTGACTGAATGACTCCATCGGGAGTAGTTATATGCTACATTTTTTCTGCAGCATGCGAAGTTCCCTGCCGTCCCTTCTGCTGTGTTGATACAACTATGTGCAGGGTTGCAGTTTAAACCAGGTCTCTGAAATTATCTGGGTTAAAACAAACAACACAACCTTGTTCTCTGATTTGTTTTATCATTTTTGTACATTTTTGCCTTGCCTTTGCCCAGCATCACCGTAGATTCTGTTGTGCTGGTACAGCAGAGGGGCAGGGAGGGGTGCAGGCAGGATTGAACAGCTGGGAAGGGAAGGGGCAATGGGCAAGTCTTTAGAGAAAGAAACTGAAGTGTGTGTAGTTTCATCCTTGCTTGCTGTGCTCTTTGCTTTCTTGATAGGCAAGGGTTTGAGTTAGTCACATCAGTAATAGCCAGTTCCCTTTGAAAGGGAAAAAAGATGGACTGTGACCCCAAGTTAGAAGGGAAGGACCAGCACAGGAATGCTATAGTGCATGCATTTTCCTGGCACATATGATGGATTCCTTTTTAATACCCCCAGCACTTTTTGTAATTTGAACTGCTGCCTGCTATTTATTTTACTTTAATCTGTGTCATTTCTCTGTGTTTTTTATCTTCCTTCCCACTGCCCCTCAAGCTATGTATTTCTTGCCAGGCTCATATAATATTAGGGGTCTTTTCAAGAAGGGGGGACTGGGTTTGTGGGGAGGGAAAAGTTCAATAAATTATCCATGCAATTTGTAACCGTCAGAGTACAAAGTACTTAAAAAAATAAAATAAAGCAAATGTTTGCATTTACATTCCATACTGGGAACTTATATTTTAAACTAAAACTAAAGCCTTTATCTGAACTGTCAGTATTATAGATGGTGCCTTTATATATATAAAGATTTGCATAGTTTTTATCAAAGTGATGCACTTAGCTGATTTACCATTCCAGCCTTTTATTTAGGAAGGGGGAAAAGATAATATTTTAAAGGAATATGAAAAATGGGTCACCTTTATTCAGGTCAGTCTTGCATTAGTTCACTTTGGACACAGGAGCCCTTTTTGGTGGTTGTTCAGGATATATTGTCTGCGAGATGGATTCTGGGTCTGGTCTTCCATCTTGGTTTTCAAATTCCATCTATAAAAAGTGCCACTCCTCCCTCCTCTTATGGCACCAGAAGTCCTGCACATGGTGGTGAATGTACTGGAGATTAATTTAGGAATCACCAGTTGGAGCAATGAGGGTTGGGTTGGGTTGATTTTTTGAAGCCTTGCATTAAGTTCAGGATTGCATCTTCAGATCTCCTTGAGATCAGCTGTAACGTACTGATCACTGTGTGTTGTGTGACCATGCTCCACTAGGTGCAAATCTACTGTGGTTCTTCCAAAGTGTGAGTTCATCACAACCTAACTCAGTCTGTCAGAGCTACCTTTCCCTGTCCCAGCTCTGGGTAAGTCATGTGACTACCCAGTTCAGGGAGCAAGCCAACAAAAACCCGATCCATTGCTTTTATAGTATTGGATTTCTTAGGGCTGAACTCACTGAACTGATGCAAGGTCCTGCACCTGGGTTGGGGCAATCCCAGGTATCAATACAGGCTGGGGGATGAAGGGATTGAGAGCAGCCCTGCTGAGAAGGACTTGGGGGTACTGATAGATGAAAAGCTGGACATGAACCGGCAATGTGCTCTTGCAGCCCAGAAAGCCAACTGTATCCTGGGCTGCATCAAAAGAAGCGTGGCCAGCAGGTCAAGGGAGGTGATTCTGCCCCTCTACTCTGCTCTGGTGAGACCCCACCTGGAGTACTGCATCCAGCTCTGGGGTCCTCAGCACAGGAAGGACATGGACCTGTTGGAGCAGGTCCAGAGGAGGCCACAAAAATGATCAGAGGGATGGAACACCTCTGCTACAAGGAAAGGCTGAAAGAGCTGGGGTTGTTCAGCCTGGAGAAGAGAAGGCTCTGGGGAGACCTTATTGTGGCTTTTCAATACTTAAAGGGGGCTTATAAGAAAGATGGGGACAGACTTTTTAGCAGAGCCTGTAGCAACAGGACAAGGGGTAATGGCTATAAACTGAAAGATGGTAGATTCAGACTAGATATAAGGACGAAATTTTTCACGATGAGGATGGTGAAACACTGGAATGGGTTGCCCAGAGAGGTGGTAGATGCCCCATCCTTGGAAACATTCAAGGCCAGGCTAGATGGGGCTCTGAGCAACCTGATCTAGTTGTAGATGTCCCTGCCAATTGCAGGGGGGATGGACTAGATGACCTTTAAAGGTCCCTTCCAACCCAAAGCATTCTATGATTCTATGATTTACTCAACGAGCTTAGGAACACAAGGGCTGGTGCAAGTGGGGCAGGGTGTCTGTTTGTGGCAGTCCCAATTTAGCTTATCCTGCCATGGAGCAGCACCTTTGAACTATCTCAGACTGTTGACATGGAAGATTTTAGCACTAAAATTGCCCATTTCAGTCCCTGCTGTCTGGCGTGTGGTGGTTTGTGTAACAATCTTAACCAGAGAAATGACATGAAGGGGTATTCAATCCAGTGCACTAAAGCATAATAGAATTGGATAGCAGGAAGTTTAAGTCAAATAAATTCAAATGGAAAAGAATGAATTCTGTCAAGGTGTTGAAGCACATTGTAAGCTTACCAAAGAAGGTGGTAAATTCACAGTGGAGCATTTACACCGAGACTCGATGTCTTACTTAACAATAAGCTATAGTTCAGCTACCAGCAAGTTATTGGGCTTGTGTCCTGGTTTCAGCTGGGATAGAGTTAATTTTTGTCTTGGTAGCCGGTATGGGGCTGTGTTTTGGGTTTAGAATGAGAACAATGTCGATGATACACCGATGTTTTGATTCTTGCTAAGTAGTGCTAAGCTGTTGCTAAATAGGTGCTAAGTGGCGCTCACACTGGTCAAGGACTTTTCAGCTTCCCCTGCTCTGCCGGGTGCACAAGAAGCTGGGAGGGAGCACAGCCAGGGGGGCTGACCCAGACTGGCCCAAGGGCTATTCCGTACCATATGACATCATGCTCAGTATATAAGCTGGGGGAAGAAGAAGGAAGGGGGGGGACATTGGGTGTGATGGTGTTTGTCTTCCCGAGTAACTTACGCGTGATGGAGCCCTGCTTTCCTGGGGATGGCTGAACACCTGCCTGCTGATGGGAAGTAGTGAATGAATTCCTTGTTTTGCTTTGTTTGCATGCACGGTTTTTGTTTTGCCTATTTAACTGTTCTAATTTATTTTACTTCAGTTATTAAACTGTTCTTATCTCAACCCACGAGTTTTCTCCGTTTTACCCTTCTGATTCTCTCCCCCATCCCACTGGTGGGGAGTGAGTGAGCGGCTGTGTGGTGCTTAGTTGCCGGCTGGGGTTAAACCATGACAGCTTGATAGTGTTCAGTTAGGAAGAAAGAAAGAATAATTCCCTCCACCACAGTGGGTGAAATCCTGTGGCCTATTTTAAACAGAAGGTCATGCTTGCAGAGGACTATGATCAGTTCTCTTTCAAGATCTCTGAATCTCTGCTGGTAGGTGTTTTAAGGCTGCCATTTGCTATGTGTTTTACTGAATATGTGAAGGCAAGTCCCAAATCTCCCATATGTGAAATTGGTTGCAGTTGTATTAATCTCTCAAAAATTATCTAGCCTTTGAATACATACCCCTCAATACAAACAGTAACAAACTGCAGCATCATCTAGGCACTCCCAAGTTGCTAGAGCCCTAGAATTTGTGTTATAGTACCTGTGGGTTAAATCTTATTTCCAAGAAGACAGTGAAAATTGGACACAGGCTCTTTCAGATTTAGGCTTTTGTCCCCCATCACCCAAATGGGCTCTACAGCCTCAGTGTTAGGGAGCCTGGATTCCCACTGGGGACAATCCAATGACTGAAAAAGGTGAGTCCAACTCCTCTAAGTGGAGCAGAGAAGAACCCACAGTAGGTGAGATGTGTTTGAAAGCAGTGGGCATGTATGTCCATGGAAAGTCCAACTCTGGAATCCTCTCTAGAGAGCAGGCACTAATGTTTTATTATTTTTTTTCCCCAGAAGTGGCAGTTTCCACCCTTTTGGCTGATACTCTGTGTTACGTTGCTCAGTTAGGAATGGGAGTTCAAACTCCACCTAGCTGAGTTGGTGGAGTTTATCCGAAGCACCAGGCTCGCCACAAACGTCAAATAACATCCATCCTTTCTGATGAAGGTCCAACTCTGCCACAGGGAAAGAAAAAAACCCAACAAAAAAGTAAAACCCAACCCATCCATGACCTTCTCCATTATAAAATTAAACTCTCCACTATCTTCAGTCTTCTTTGAAGTCTATGCTCTTCCTGAAGCCTCCCCAGAAGTTCAATATGAAGCTAGAATCAGGGTTCAAAAATTCTTCCATCTGCTAAGTTGGTCTGCTACAATTGTCCCCAGGTTTCACTGGTCCATGGAAAGAAATACTAACCCAGTGAGTACATTCTTCTTTCTCTCTAGACCATACTGACAGCTTCCTATGAGCATTAGTAACCTTGGAGGGTCTTATAGACAGGATATTGCCCACAGAAATGTGACAGAAGTGTTATGGGCTCCCATGTCCTTCAGTCCCTTAGTATATAAAGCCCTGACAGCTGGATTCAGCTTATTGATGTAAGAGTCTTTGATTTATTTTTTGAAGATGAAAATATCTCTCTCTCATTTGCAGAGAAGAGTTTACAATCTCCATCTGAGAGGAAGCTGAAGGCTGCAAATCACAACACAAGGATTTTTTTTTTTTCTTTTTGAATATTGTGATTCTTAAACTTGATCTCACAATTTTTGGGGTGGGGAAGGGCAGACCAATATTGTTATCCTGCCTCTCTAAAATGTCTATACCTCCTGCTATTTACTGCTGCTCTGGAGAAAAGTGAGTTTTACTAGTTGTCATGATTATGTGAATCTAATGCAAAGGAAATTACGATGTGTTATGGCAGCTCTGGGCACAGGGCTGCAGTTCTAATGTGGGCAAAATCCCCCACTGCTGTCTTTTCCTAAGCAGCAAACGTCTCATCCATTTTCCTTGTTTCCTCTCTTTGATGTTCTTACTGAAATTAATCACTTGACAGCAGCAAAGGCTTGCTACTGGCCTCCTGTGACTTAGCTACCTATCATGGATTTTATTTAATATAATAGTACGAAACCTTCTTGCATTAAAATCTGTTTTGATGTTTGTTTAGGAAGTTCATGAGTTATTATCTCCCTCCCCCCACCTGCTCAAGCCACATAGAGCTTAGGAATTGCTGGTTGTCAGTCCACAGCCACGGTGGCCATCTGAAGTGCTTGTGGCCATTGGTATTAAAATAAGCTTGTCCTGCTCCTGAAGCCCAGGTTTCCGCCTTCCTATCTCCTTCTGGAGATAAAGGAGAATCTCTTTGACAGCTTTGCACAGAGCCTGTGAGACACACCAAGGCTGTAGCAATTCTGTCATACAATGTACATTTTGGTCTGGGAATAGTTCTCTCTTCTGCATGTGTAGGCTGTGATCACTCTGAAACAAAACCCTGGCACACACCCAAAACAAGTCTGGAGTGTAACTTTCCGCTGAAAGACAGGGCTCGGAAATGGGCAAGGAACTGAGGTGCATGTTAACAGCCTTGAAAGCCAGCAGTTTAGTCAGTTAGTCATTCACTGGAGAAACAGGCATGTAGTCTCGAAACTGGTGTCAGACAGGAGCACAAGGAGCCCATTTGACTGTCTTGGACCAGATATTCACGCACCAAAGCTAGGCGAGATGAATTGCAACCTGCGTGATCTACCCAAGTTCACACAGTAAATGCATGTCTTATGGGAAAAACCTGAAGATGCTTGCCAGTGCCCAACCAAGAAGGTCATTGTCTCCTTCCCTGTCCCATAGAAATTAGTGGGATTTTAAACTACTCTGATAACTGAACTAGTGAATAGTAAAGGGAGACCATCTGGGGATTTGTCTCAAAATCGTGCTACAGGTCCAAAACAAATGACTGCAGCCACTGTCAAACAAAATTTGGCAAGCTTTTTCTTTTCTTACAGGAATATAGCAAAGGACTATGATGTTGCTACCAGAGACAGACCCAGGAAAAAACACCAGACCAGTGCTCTATAATGTGCGATTGTCAGTGATCCCATTTCAAGACCATAATCTGCCTGCTCCATTCAATAATACCATAATGAAAAGAAGTATATGTGTTTCCTCTCCTTAGCAAATGACTTCCCAAGCCTGTTGCTTAACAATTGAAATAATATCCAAGCATTAATCCTGTGGTGTTGAGACACAAAATATTTTTATTATTTTATTTTTATATTTATTTTGTTTATTTTTATTATTTTATTATTATAATGGTAAATTGCATTTCCCTTTTTTTCTGAAAGTGTTTTAATAGGAAATACCTATTAGAACAGATGAAGTGGATTATTAATGGGATCAGTAACTGGGAAAAATGTCTTTTAAAATACTTATAAGTGTTTTTACCAAAACATTTCCATAATTTCTCTTAAAATAGAGTAACTCTCTTCAGTCAGGTGATGGAATGGCAGTTTGGCACTAATTAATTCTTTGTGAGAGCTTTGTCACTGGTTAAAGAGAGAAGACTACCTGGTCAAGGAGTTCTGGAGGTTAAGACCAGAGCTCTGAAATGCTGAAAGATGGAAAGAATGGCATAGTTTTTAAGAGAACAGAGATATTTGAAGAATCAAGTTTCTCACCTTTGAGTCAGATTGACTGTGTCCTTTTGGGTAGATGATAATTTAGGCTTACCTAATGGAGACAGTCAAGTCAGACTGTAGTCATCCTCCTGTAGGAAGTGGAGACAGGTGCCTTCAAAGGAAGAGTGGGGTTACTAACACTGCTTTTGGAACTACCTGTCTTTTTTCGTTAACACTGTAGGGAGTCTAAGTTGAACTAGGGAAGAAGAGAAAACACCCCAAATGTTGTAATCATATATAGAGCATATACTGATAAAAATATAAAAGCTTTTGTGTTTTGAGATCAAAAGCCATTAGAATTAGTCATTAATTTCTGCTCCTGAATTTTTATCTGAGAAAAAAAAATCCAGAAAAAAATAGGAATTGCTAAAAAACACTGAGAGAACAGCCATGAAAGAAAGCTGAGTTGGAAACAATATATTGGTCTCATTGGTGTATATTTATTTCCTTAATTTTCAAGATCTCATGTTGCTTGTCTTGGCTGAAATATTGGCACCATACCTTTCTATTAAAGACCTTTCATTTCTTCTGGAGCATTATCTCTGCTGCAGCTGGTGTGGCAGACAGAAATGGATAAATTGATTCTTGAATTTTCTTCCATGACACAAAACCTTAAAAATTAACATGTATTGACTGAATTCCTGGATGGTATTGAAATTCAGAGTACTTGAGTTCATGTACCTGTTGACTCTAAAGGCAGAGCAAACAAAAATAACCCTTACGAAATCTAGTATTTTACATAAGAAGCGTGGTTCTCATATTCTTTCATATTGCCAATGGCTGAAACTGGATTCCTTATTTTTTCTTCATTTAAAGAAGGGCTGTACTCACAGGTATTTTAAATACCATTATGACAGTAGTATTGATAACACCTCAATAATTCCCTAAAATAAACACAAAACGTCTAGTGATTTAGTGAGTGGATTCTTCTGCATTGGAGAAAGACTGTTATCCCAAAGCCACAGTTACATATCTCTAAATCATCAATTCTGGTTTGAGTCCTTAGGTTGATTCTATGTTACACTGCAAAAACAGAGGGTGGTAATTAAGAACAATCACAGTAAAGTGTTAATAGTGATGAGAGTTGAGGAGGGACTGCTAAAATCACACAACAGGAGCTACATTTTGTAAGCCAAGACTCCATTGTTGTCTGTTAGATTTCTCCCAGGAGAAACTACCAAGAGACTAGCACAGCAACATATGTGGATAATTGCTTCCTTCACCTGCTGGGTCAACACCATGTTGGTACACCACCAGTGGGGTCTTACTGGAAGGAAACCACCTCTGTTAAATTCAACCAAAGCCAAAGACTATCATCTAGTAATTTAATCTGCTATCAACCTCGTAATTCGATTTCATTATGTGTTGTATTAATGCAGTGATTTGATCATTCTGAGTCTTGATTTACTGATTTAATTTTAATTGTGACCTCAATTTGACCATCGCATTGTTCGGTCTTTAATTATCCTAGTAAAAATGTAGTATATTAGCTCACTAATAGGCGCTCTTAAGTGAACATTTTCTTGCTCATCCTTTTAAATAAATCCATTAAAAATATACAGAACTGTTTTATTCTGTCTGCCTGCAATGTGGGTCACGTGTTCTGAAGATACAAGTGAGAAATTTGCAAGCCACTAAGTTATTGCATTGAAAAGTAAAACCAAGGTCTTTTCACCTTATTATGTAAGACACTATAAAGCCTTCAGTTTCTTGCTGGAGAGAGAAGTCCAGAGCAGAGATTAAAAGACAGGATGAAATGAAAAGAAATGCTGAAGTTTGGGGTTTTCTTTTTCCTCTCTTTTCCATTAGGATATCACTCAAGGAATACAGTACCACCAAGGGCCCATCTGGTGGCACTGTTAGCTGAAGTCTTTATTTCACAAACAGAAGGACAAATCTTACACAAGAGAAGGAAAAGGACAATTCTCGCTAATGGAGCTTTTCATGTTGCAGTGGTCAAGTGACATGGTCACTTTATGTGCCTGTACCATCACATTCTCTTCGGTCCCATTCTCAGGATTTCTGCAGGTGGAAGTATCTGACTTTTTTATCCTTTTCTTTTTTTCAGTTACAGCAAATACCAGAGAATAGAAAAATGTCCCTATACGTGACCATCTACAGATGTGTGTATGTGTGTGTGTGTGTGTCTACTTTTTTCCTTTAGTGTCAGAAATTTGGTAACACTGAGCCTGGTAAACTTATTAACAATCCTAAACAGGAATTCAGAAATTTGAAATGCAGATGTGCTGAACACATAGATGTATGGAGGAAATCTTTTATTTATTAGTTCTTATTTTATACCTTAAAAAGCATTCAATACGCTCCTGCTTGGAACTGCTTGTAAAGACACCCTTGCTCTTTCACACTTTATGCGTTAATGAAGAGTTAATATATCCCCTTTTCTTGGACTAAATACACCCCATTAAAGCCATTGAGATTACCAAATTTTTAGTGGCATGACTTGGGGACACTGATGGAGAGATTCAGGTGCCTAAACCTGGATGTCCAGGGCCATTTTAGATGCCATAGGGTATCCAAGACACCTCTGCTGTGCTGCAGATAAGACACAGGAAATCTGGGGCACCCAGGTCCCATTGGAGAGCGTATGGGCACTGGGTGGGAAACCACATGAGATTATCTCTCCCCAAGTGTTACAAGACCTTTGTAAGCTCAGGATGCCTCGATACTCTAGGGAACAAGTGCAAAAGCTGCTCACATCAGTGTCTACATACGGCACTGGGGTAGGAGCTCCTTCCACCTCCCCCTCCTGGGTGTCTTCTCCTGTCGCTTGTTTGTTTGGTGCTGCCTTTGGCATTCTTAGGACCTTTGCATGAGCTAGTTTACCTCACTAAAATGGCAGCAAGTGTCTTGGGGGAGGGAAGAGTGGGTAGTTTTCTGCTATTTTAATTAATTAAATTGGTACAGCACAGGTCCAGAATCAGTTTGAGGGAGGGTGGGACCTCATGGCTGTGAGAGAGGGACAAGAAGAAGGATGGAGACCTCTTCTTCTGGCAGCAGAAATCCATTATGGCATTTTCCTGCATTTGAATCGGCACCTCTTGTGTCTCCCCGTGGAGGGCTTTGGCACTCTCTCCACCAAGCCAGCTGTCTGTTTGCAGGCCCAAAGACAGCAGCTCTCCCCCAGATTTGATGTGGGAGGATATTTGGCACCTCCCTCAGAATGGCATATACTCTCTGCGGAGCTACGCACCTAACTTTGTGGTGCTAGGTGAGTTGGTGAGTCATGTGGCTTTTAAAAGTAGAATTTAGCTGCTATAATTAGAAGAGTATTCCACACCTAAAAATGCAAGTGGGTACCTCGGGGCATTTCTGAAAGCAACAGCAAACTGGGCACCTAACTTCAGATGAACACTTGGGAAAGTCTTGCTATAGTCTCTAACTTCTTGTTCAGAAAGAGATGTGATAGCTCAACCCAGGGCTGCCTACTTACCCCTCTTAGGTAACAGGTACTTAACCCTTAAAATACTCCTGGTTAAGTTAGTAGGTATAGATTTCATTTGTGGTTGCTGTGAAAGTTTCATTGAGTTTAGGCCCCCTTCTTAATCAAGCCATTAACTTTTAAAGAAGCAGTAGAGAAGAGTACAATGTAGCAGCAATAAAAATAATTAGGGCTGGAAATGGGTCTCTGCTGCTGTCTGGGAATTTGCAGAGGAAATCTGAGTTTTGACATACACTGTTATTGTCATGCTGCATTGATATTCAAACTGATGGTTGCTCAACTAATCTCTCTCTCTTTTTTCCAATATAATGTGAGACAAATCTATACAAGATGAGAATATCTACGTGTTCAAAATGCAGACTTTCAACCTGATACAGTAAAAAAGGAAGTTTGTAATTTAAAATTAATTCATACTGGAAAGTGTAGTCAATAGACAATTACTGAGATACAGCTTGTGTTTATTGCTTGAGGAATTTTACACAAGATTTATAAAAGCTAAAAGCAATTACCTTTACATGTAAAGAACAGTCTAAAAAGATGAAACTTAATTACTGTAGAAGCCTTCAAACATTCTTTATCTCATATAAATAATCACCAACCAGACAGTAATTGAAAAAAAAATTAGATGTGAAAGTCAGCATGTTATCCATGTCAAAAAAGATTACAGAAAAATCCCCACATTCTCCACAGTTTTTGTTCTATTAGTTTTACAGACATGTGGCACTACTGGTTTACTCCAGATGTAAGAGGTGAAAATCGGATATAATGTTTGTGAAATTGAAGTCAAGTAGGCACAAATTTTTGAAAAGTATTCAGGTGCACTGCTGCCTCTTCCATCCTTGATGCCCACTGTTTAGACCCCACTGGTAATCTCAAAAACATGGGAGTTCCATTCTTCATGTGGAGACTTCTGAAGGAGCCTCCCTGGGTGCATTAGTTCCCATTTGTGGGAATGGAAAAAATTATTTGAGTGTTGACCCAAGCTGAAATCAATGGCCTGCTTAGAGCTCTGCCTGGTAAGAAATTCCTAATGGCATCAAAATGGGATTCTCATACCAGGGGCCACTCTTCAGCTCCTTCTGCCTGACCTAGCAAGTGTGTTCATGCTCATTGAAAATACATCCTTGGGACAAGTTATATTAGGGACGAGACACCTGATATAGTGAAGCCAATTTGCTAACTTGGAAAGTGAGATGCTGAATGTATGGCATTAATACATTTTAAAAACATCAAAGGATTTGTAAAGACACAAAAGCAAAGCAGTCAGATACAACTGGGAGTCCCAACACCAAATACAGAAGATTCAGAGTATGAAGACCACGTTAGCATAGCAGGAGACCAAAGGCATTCGCCAAGTTGAGTTAGTACTGAAGAATGGAAAGCTGAATCCTTTTTCTTCAGATTCTTCGGTTGTTGGTTGTCCACACACCCAGAACCAAACCCCTGCTGGATTTAGCTCTGGAAAGAGGTTTTCAATAGGCTTTATTTCTTGGGATCACTGGGGTTCGGGTTCAAATTTTTGAGGGAGAATGGGTTCTTTCAATTTCTTTTTCTTTTTTTTCATTATGGTATGGCACATATACTGAACAGATCTCAGTTCTGTAACCGATGGGCCATGGGCGTTAGTGCTATCTTTGTCTTTCTTTTTTCCTCTGTGATACACAATAGTTTATGCTCTCAAGAACTGAAATGCCTAACTCTAACTGAGGCATGAGATCAGGATAACATACAGAAGACACATGGAGAATATGAAAAGTCAGATAGGATAAAGTAATGGCTCCTTTTTTTCCCTTTAAATTCTGTGAAATTCAACCTGTGTACTTTGGTCTGTTGGTGAGTTAATACTTTTATAATATTTTCCTCTTTGTCCCAAAATCAGAATGGCATATCCAAAATGAGGGGTGTGAAAATTCTTTTCTCTTTCTGATTGTAATGACCATAATTAACTTTTAGAGATGAATTCTGTTTTCTTTTTTCTTTTTTTTAAAGACCAATATGTGAATAAGTGTTTAATGCCTCATGCTTTAGATAATGAAGATTTCCAGTCTGAAACCCTGTGAATACGTTGTGGTGATTGCAGGGGAGTTTTGACTCCATGCACAGGTGCAGAGAAGAGAAACGATGAGAATTGCAGTACATTTTCACCCCAGAGTGAAAGGAAGTTGCAAATTGGTTATAGAGAGAGAAGCAAGTGTGTGTGAGTAGAAATTTTCCTCTGATCTTCCCTCTGCAAATTACTTCTGAGATTAAAAGAGTAATTAGAAAGATGTATTGGTCAGTGAGTCTAGAGCTCCAGGTTTCTGCTGCTTTTGTTGGACCTGTAGCAATCTTATAGTTTATTATAGATGCTGGGTTGGCATCTTTAGCAACTGTACTGAAACAGAAGGTAGTACTGAAGTGACCCAGGAAAGGGAGAAATGTGCTCAGGGAACATGCAAGCTCCTGATTGCCTTCGCAGCAGCATGTCACTGGGCTCGGTGGGGTGAGTTTTCCTTTGCAGGACCCAGACAGCATCCCTAGGGCTCCCTTGCTGAACGAGGGAGGTGTCCTCTCTGTCCCTTCCATGCTTGGGCTTCCTGAGTAAGGGTAGTAGTAGCAGTATTTAGCATCAGAAAGACAGAGAGACAGACAAACACCCTCCTGTTGCAACCTCTTCCTGAGCTTCAAATCTGAAAGCAAAATGTTGTGCAATTACAGGATACAGGTTAACACAGGAAGACTTTTCTGTTTAATTGATCGGGTGTAATTGGGGACTGTGCCATAGCTGGAGGGCCAGCAGTAGAGCCAGACCCCATGTGAAAGGGTAGAGCTGCCCTATCGTGGTCCATCTGCTCCTTTTTCATGTGCAAGGGGGGAATCAGGAATCATAGAATCATAGAATCGTCAAGGTTGGAAAAGACCCTTAAGATCATCGAGTCCAACCGTTAACCTATCACTGCCAAGTCTACCACTAAACCACGTCCTCGAGCACCACATCTACCCATCTTTTAAATACCTCCAGGGATGGAGACTCAACTACTTCCCTGGGCAGCCTGTTCCAGTGCCAGACCACCCTTTCAGTGAAGAAGTTTTTCCTAATATCCAACCTAAACTTCCCCTGGTGCAGCTTGAGGCCATTTCCTCTCGTCCTATCACTCGTTACTAGGGAGAAGAGACCGACCCGCACCTCACTACAACCTCCTTTCAGGTAGTTGTAGAGAGTGATAAGGTCTCCCCTCAGCCTCCTCTTCTCCAGGCTAAACAACCCCAGCTCCCTCAGCCACTCCTCATAAGACTTGTGATCAAGACCCTTCACCAACTTCGTTGCCCTTCTCTGGACACACTCCAGCACCTCCATGTCCTTCTTGTAGTGAGGGGCCCAAAACTGAACACAGTACTCGAGGTGCGGCCTCACCAGTGCCGAGTACAGGGGCACTATCACCTCCCTGGTCCTGCTGGCCACGCTATTCCTGATGCAAGCCAGGATGCCATTGGCCCTCTTGGCCACCTGAGCACACTGCTGGCTCATGTTCAGGTGGCTGTCAACCAACACCCCCAGGTCCTTTTCTGCCAGGCAGCTCTCCAGCCACTCCTCCCCCAGCCTGTAGCATTGCATGGGGTTGTTGTGGCCCAAGTGCAGGACCCAGCACTTAGTCTTGTTGAATGTCATACAGTTGGCCCCAGCCCAAAGATCCAGCCTGTCCAGGTCCCTCTGTAGGGCCTTCCTACCCTCCAGCAGATCCACACTTCCACCCAATTTGGTGTCGCCTGCAAACTTCCTGAGGGTGCACTCAATCCCCTCAGCCAGATCATCAATGAAGATATTGAACAGGACCGGCCCCAGTACTGAGCCCTGGGGAACACCACTCATGAGTAGCTGCCAACTGGATTTGACTCCATTTACCACCACTCTCTGGGCTCGGCCGTCCAGCCAGTTTTTAACCCAGTGCAGAGTGCACCCATCCAAGCTGTGAGCAGCCAGCTCAGGTTATAGCAGAGGATCAGCAATTAGCTCTATGCTTTTTATTATGCTGTAATTATTAATAATGAGGGGTCTCCAGGAACCCCATTTTCCATAGCAAATCCCATTCGATCAAGCAGTCAAATGGTTCGTTTTGGTCTAAGTTTGACAGATGGATCAAATGTGGTGTGAGCTGCATTGAACTGAGTAGAGCCTGGGCAGGTATCTCTAGCTGATGTATCCTGTGTAACGTGGTAGCATCAACAGCGCCAGTTCTGGGTACTAAACAAATAGTTTCAAAGAAAGTTCCCTGCAAAACACAACTGACAGCCTGATCAAGGACCTACCTTCCTTCATTTCTGTTGTTATTATTAGCAGCACAGATGGACCCTCCGGCAGTTAAAGCTACCTTTACTGCCATTCAACTGAAGGCAGATGGAGAGCATTTGGGAGTTGTACCATAAATGCTGGTCCTGTTCTTCTTTAGTCATCTGCAAATGGCTAGTCCTGGAGTCAAGAGTGTGATATGTACTCCAGTACATATTACAACACCATGTTTCAAGCTACCTTTGACTTGCCCAAAGTTTATTCAACATCATGTTTTCAAGGCCAGAAGTCTACAGCCATGTCTCAGAACAAACTCAGGGAGAACTATTTTTTAAATATTTCCTTTTTACACAGACAAAGCCCATTCTTACCACTATTTTACTGAAAACCCAGTTACTCAGAATTTCTCCAAGAGAGGCTGAAGCGCCGGTGGGCAAGTAACTGTGGTATCAGAAATTGTACATGTTGGGTCTGTAAAATCTCACACGTGCAAAAGAGATCTTGGGAACCACATTTCTGAAAACCCTTATCTGGCTAGAGCATGCCCCATGGCTGGCTCCCCCTTTGGTGCTGTCCTTTGGAGGGACAGTGCCTGCTCTTTCCCAGGATGGCTGAGGCTGAGAAGTAATTTTCCCTGCCATGACTGTTGCTTGGTGTGAAAATTTAGTTTGCGGGAAAGAAAAAGCATATATGACCAGAAAATATAAACATACAGAAAAGACTGTGAACTAAAACCTCAGTTCTAGCTTGTACAAATTTTTCAGATCTTGATACTGCAGCCTGATTATTCTTCTAAGAATGTTTTGGGGTATTGTTTCTGGACCTAGTAACTTCCCAGAAATACAGACAGTTTAACAACTATAATTTTATTAAAGAGTCCTGCTTCTATTTGATAGCTTCTGCTAGGAAAAGAGCTTTACAAGATTAGTGTCCCTCTGAGCAATTAAGTAGCAGGGTCCCCTAATCTCTGAAGTCATACACAAAACAAGTAGAGTAGTAGATGTGGCTTCTCTGGGATCATAACAATTATTTATTGCTTTTAATAAGTCTGAGTTTGCTTGGATCTGTCAGGATATCCTTTTGTACTAGTGTCAACAGGAGTAATTCTAACAGTCACTGGAGCTGATAAGGTGAAATCAGAATTATGACCAATGTATTTTTTTATTTTCTTGCATGATGAAAGAAAAAGAGGGCCTAGGAAAACTCTGGGGAACTTCAAACGTCTGTGGTTTTTCTAGCTCTTTCATAAAACCCTGTTGTTTTAAATTTTCAAGTTTATAAAGCTTCTCTCACTTTTCCACATCTAGTAAAGCAGTTTTATAGTGAACTTGCACACTTCAAAGTATTATAAGACAGAAAACCACTCACATTGATCTTCTTTCATGGTTTTGTTTTGATTTTCATCACCTGTAACATAGGTCAGGGCACAGCTGTGATCAGGAGGGTGGGAAGGCCCTAGCAAGGCTGTTTTCCCTCTGGCACGAGTTAGTCTGAGTGCCCCTAAGAAGATGGACTATAATGTCTTATATCATTAGTTTATCATATGTTGCTGCATTTAGTCAGGAGGGGCATTTCTAGCACGAGAGTCCCAATATAGGGGCAGTCACTCCAATAATTGCTGGAAGTGTAAATAGGAAGAAGTGTGGTCTGAATGATGGAGAGGGTCATGAATACATATTTTGGAAACTAATGATCTTGCCTCCATGTTTTCAAGCAGGCAGGGGGACTACATGTCTGTAGCTTTTTGCCCTGGGCAGTTGCACCACTATCTGTATCCAGTTTTACTTGATCAAGATGCTTGATCATCTCACCTGTTTGGGCAGGAAAAGTGCTCGCAGTTAAGTTTAGGCTTGATTATGTTTGACCTCTGGAGCCACTTGATGTCAGTCATTAGTGTAACAAAATTGCATAGAATTGTTTAGGTTGGAAAAGACCTTTAAGATCATCAAGTCCAACCGTTACATGGACACCCATATGTGTTTGCATGCGTTTATAATATACGTAGATAGTAGAAATAATTTCTTAGGATCAACAACAGTCTATTCTCTGCTTCATTGTGCTTAGTGTGGTAACTGTCTTTTATACACAATGATTTTCCATGTATTTTCCTAGATATCTGTAGCCTTTACAAAGCATTTGCCAGCTTCTCAGAGCTATTCACCAAAAGCCGTCCCATATCTGGATGAAGCCAGGCTGTTCCTGAAGAGTGGAAGTAAACTTTGAAAACATATTTTCACAGCCATCATGATATTCACAATACAGCCTTCAAAACTTGTAAATTTTACCTGTATGACACTTGGATAATACTTGAATGTAATGTACATACTCCCATGCAAAATGTGTTCTCCTGGAAACTGTGTATGCAGAAATAGACAACCATTATGCACCGGCACAGGCTTCTAAGAATAATCGATAAGGGACAGAAACATCATGTTATCAGGGAGAGGAGATTTCTCACTGAATAACCATTCTAGCTCTGTCCTCTCAGTCCTGAATCTTAAGGGAAAGCTATTCTCCAACCCACTCCCTCCAAAAAACCTCACCCTAAATCCTTCAAAAGATGAGTCTGTGAACTGGCATTCAAAACTGCATTGGATACTGAAAATCCTGGACTCGGGAGAGATGCTGGCTTAAGGTGTGTTTCAGTTTCCTCCTCCCTCCCCTTGCCAACTCCTACTTTTCCTGGAGGTGATAAATCACCTGGCTGTGCTCTCCCCGTAGGAGATAATTGCCTCATCACCTTTTTCCTTATGAACACTTATTTTTGCTTTACAGATACCAGCAACATTTTCTCTTGGATGATTTAACTAATTGCCATATCAAGTTCAACTCAGAGCAATTGTTCTCAACCTGAATTTAGCACTGACAATTGCTGCTTCTCTTTCAGACCAAAAGAAGAGCTTGTGTGTCAGAAAGCTTGACTATTTCTCCATCTATAGCGGATATTACTTTTCCCTAAACCCTCACTAACCCTTGGAAACACACAAGAGATCTAGGATGGTTCTTCCAAGGCCCATGATTCATGCCCTGAGGATTGTGGCAAGCATTTTAAATGCAATTATTTGATACTGAAATTTCAAATGAATAAATTACCTTTCCCTATTGGAGTGCAGGCCGAATCTTGATGAAGGGAAAAAAGACCTTTGTTTGAAGGTGGCTCTGCTGACCCTATCAGAAATGCTGGGCTGCAGGGCTGTGAGGCTGAACAGCTAAGTAGTGCCTGGGGGGCAGCAGGCAGTAGATGTGACTCACTCCAGTTTGAGGACTAGACTGGCCTTTTGTATTTGCACAGACAGTGAATGCACTGCCCATGCTGCAAATGTTCTCTTTCCACCGCAGGCTTTCCATGTATTATTTGCAGTGGGAATGAAATTTTTAGGGTTTTTGATTAAAGGCAGATGATGATAAACAGACATCTACAGAGGGTCAAGTGAAGGAGCCCAAGAAGGCCCTGTAATTGGTGAAAATGGAGGACACTGAATTGGTTACTCCGGAGACCATCAAAGGAGAAGGATTAGCCCATTGTCCCTCCTGTGAACCCTACCAAAGGGAGATGACCAAATAAATTCTCATCAAAAAATTTTCAGGCTAAAGGGTACAGGACTCTGTGTTGCCTGTATTGCCTACAAGGGTATAGGACCTATTATAGAGTGTTCAGAGAAGAGAATTTGGGGACCAAGTAAAATTTAGGGTGGCATGTTTTAAAGGGGATTATGGGCATGATTTACTAATGGGATGTTTAGGGAAAGGACCAAAGGTGGAGAAACAGAGGTTCAAGGGAGACTGGGAGGAGCAAAGCATGGGAATATAAAAGGAAAAGGGGATTAAAGGGGCCAGTCAAATGCAGACAGGTGACTGACCAGCACCCTTGCCCTAAGCTTGTACTCTGTCCTTATCAAATGCTATTTCTGACTGTGTTTTATACAGGAATGCTCTCAGAGGATGCGTGTGTGACACTAGCCAACTTCAGACTGGACTAGACAGCAGCAGGATAAGAGGCCTGCGTGCAGATCCTGGTGCAGGATCACAAGTCTCAGGGGCTTGAAGGTCCAGGTGTCAGCAGTTGGCTGGGAATGGGGGACCGCAGCAGCCCAGCTCTCTGGGGCTGGGGTGGCAGAAACTCCCCTGTGTCCCATAGCTCCCTGAGTCAGCAACCTCTCAGTAACTTCATTTCTCAGTAGTAGATCCCTCCTTGCTTTTTTAAGGAAGAAAAATTGCGGAGGAGAGACACTTCTGGAAAAATGATGTCTTTCAGGCTGAATGGCTTTATTAACTGTGAGACAGCCTCTCTAAAACTGTGCCGCTATGTCCCACCCATCCTGGAGAGGAATTTGCCTCTGCATTTGAAGTTTACTGAAAGGTTTATGTGAGGATGTGTGCTGTGATTTCCGTCAAGTTTAATGGTGTTTAAAATATAACTGTTCCAATAGCAAGATGCTGCTCAGTGAATTTTATGCTGAGGGTTTCTATTAAATCCCTATAAACAGAAGTATCTTCAATTCCCGTAAATGTCTTTCATGTCATCAGCTTAAATACTAGGAAGATTAAAAGTGCTGTAGAACTGAAGAACTGAAAAAATCCATGTGGGCTCATTTAATTGTCTGGACAGAGGGCTCATCCAAGCTCCCTGAAGGCACTTGGAAAATTCAGATCAAGCCCCTTCTCACGTAAAGTTGGGCAAACTCATACATGCTAGTTACACAGAAGACTTCTGACACTGAACTGTCATAAATTGCAGATACTAAAATTTGGAGAAGCCTCATCTCCATGGGAAGTCTTAGCCAGTTCTCCAATGCCTGAAGTTTTTCTTCTGGCCCTGTTCCAGAGTGAGTGACATGTCTGAGCTATGCTGGGAGTCACCAGAGGTGTTCCTCCACCAGCACAGCCTGTGATGGTTGTTGTTTGCATCCTTTCTGTATAACTCAGGATACCAGGCAATATCCTGGGCACATAAATAACATTTGGAGAATGGACTTGAACTCATTGACATGATCTAACCTGACACTGGGCATCATGACATACCAGAAAAATTTGATTCAGGAATGTCTATGGGACTCATAGATGAAAAAGATTTTTGTTTGCTCTTGTTTTTTTTATTAATATTTCTAAGAAAAATAACTCATAACTCTCTAGCAAGGGTGCAGGTTTACAGAATACCTTGTTTATAGTCTTTTTTGGCACTCTTTGGGAAATTAACTGTTTCAGAGGATTCCGACCTGTATTAACAAAGGAAACTAGAAGCCAGCTCTACCTAAAACAAGCAATTTCGATATTTTTTGAGATTCTGATTGTGCATTCAGAGTTCTTTATAACGAGCTGCCCAAAGTCAACACCTAGGTACTGATTTGTAGATACACAGCTATGATTAATTTTAAATGGGAACCTAAGTCATGATTCTGATGTCTCCATTTAGACACAAACCCAAACATTTAAAAAAATGCTGAACACAAACGAGCTTGTATAAAAATCAGCCATCAGCAGCTCTGAAAATCCATCACTTCTTTCTCTACAGTGCCACACTCTTCTTTCCCCTGCTCTGTTTGTTTTTCAGACAGGAAAAGTAAATTGCACTTATTAGGACACTGTCACATATGTACCTCATGAAGCTTACAAATATAAACTATAGGAATAGATAAAGGGAACAGGAAATTTCAAGCAATTGTGCAGTAGAAGGATAGTCCAGAGTAATCGACTGACCACCCTCCCTTACATACCTCACGTGCATGCATGCGCATAATGAACACCATGCTCCAGCACAGCTGGGATTTATAATAAAATCACAGAAACTTTATTGCAGGTATTAGATAAGATGATGGCAGGAAAGGTGGGTATGTCAGGAGCCTGTAACACTATAGAGTTTGCCAGTTTAAATTCTGAGCTGGCAACAGGGACTTGGTCATATCACCAGGTAGGAAGGAAGGAAAAAGGGAACAAGGGAGGGAAGGAATTTCTATCAGTTTTACCAAAGGAAAGTTTTCTGCTGTAAATCGGACGCCTGATTCAGCTGTAAGAGCATGAAGAAGAGACATGAACCAGTGAGCAGAGAGATCTGGACGTCACGAGTGCCCATAACCCTGTAGCTCTGTAATATAGCACTGCCATTGCTAGGAACAAGCTATGGGCTGAGTTTGCACAGTCCCAGGGTGGAGGCTTGTCTGATCTGCTCTGTTTGAGCTTTTCTTGACCTGCCTGCGGCACTGTTTTACTTGGTTTAGCTGTACCTGCAATTGTTCTAACTGGTGTTTATGGCTAATATTTTTTACTTTTGTCTATCTTTGTGTGGTGCCACCATGGTTTTATCACTCTAATGTGTTAGGAAATAGAGGTGGGGACACAGATTGTGGAATTGGATGGGCTGGCACTGGAGACCCCACGTCTATAAACAACTCACCAATGGTTAAAGAAATGCAGATCTGCAGATGGACAAAGATGGGTTTAAGGGTAACAAAGAAATAATATTTAACATATGGAAAAGGTAGCATATATAGTAAATTCAGATGTAATGTGGAGTTGCAAAGCAATGAAAAAAGAGAAAGCTGTAAGTGTGCCAGGAAACATAAAGTGACCCCAAGTGGAGCCTAGAGTGAGGAAGAAGAAACCATCTACATAAACATTATATTCCTCCCAGCGAAGGACTCCAGACCCTGGTGACTTGCCATAACACCCCACCACCACCACCACCAGAGAGAAACCACCAACCTTGGGACCCAAAGCAGCAGGAGAAAGGTGAGTGCAACAGCAGGAAAAAGGGTAAAAACCTAAAAAGAAGTGTACGTATAACAATTTCACCTTTATTAGTAGTATGTTATTATTATTGTAAAAATTTTTTCTGTATAGAATATTATTTCTCTTTCTGTAACAGTTAGATCTGGACTAATAATGTTTCTAAGGTTAGATCTTTAAGATTTCCGTTATACTAACCACACACTCTTGGCTTTATATATAAGGTGTGTTTCCTGTTTGCACATAAGCAAGATTTTGACCTAACATGCCTTGGCCAGCCCCTCCTGCTCCTCCCTACACCTACCAAATTTCTGATGTTACTGGGAATGCTGGAAAAAAAGGTATTTGGTGTTTTGCAGTGATTGATTAAGTACGGAGGTGCACCTACATGGCTATATCTTGCTGAGAAAATCCAAACATCATTATCTTGTTACTACTAAATGCAGCCCTGGTTGACTTTGTGTTTCATGTTTGTTTGTCTAGCTTCTCTTTTGTATTGCTCTTTGGCTCTCCTCTTTACTAAGTTTTCCAGTTGACAATTAAATGACAGGTATTGAGGATCATTAGACTCAGACATGCATCATCTGTTTTTAGCTAAACTGCAGACAAACAACTTAAAGCTTACAATTCAGGACTTCTCAGTTCTCAAAATGCAGGTTTTTGTTCCTTGACTGCATTTCAAGTCTTCACAGCTATGCATCATCTCCTTTATTCCCCTTTTAGTGTAGTCAGAGCAGATAAAATGGAAGGTGACTTGTAGCCATGTTGTTCATCTCTTCAACCAAGGCAAATGTTTTCTTCACCAGTGGTACCTAAGCTGTGGTGTGCAGACAAAAAATGACCCAGGAAGCTGTCCCTAATTGATCTTCAAAATCATAATATCCCATACTATTCCTTGTATATGATTTCCAGATAAAAATTCTGATACTAAGAAGATGTGATGTTGCAGGAAAAATTTTGAGCCTCAACAGTAATCCACTGATTTGGAAACTTTGGTAAAGCTGCCAGTGCCTTGTTGTGTGCTGTTACACAAATGAGAGCTGCTCCTTTGCAATCCCTTCTCTGTGGTATAATTCAGAAAACATTTAAGATGGCTGATAAGTATTATTTGAAATCATTTTAAAAAGCTGTTTTAATGGGAAAAAAGATGTATTTAATAATTTTCCACAAGAAGCAATAAGTGTTTCAAAGTTGTCATTTTTTTTCTTCACAGATATTCAGGTTGTGTGTGTGTGTTTGTGTGTGTGTGCGCTTCACATGTCTGTGTGCATTTTTTTTATCTTTTCCTTATTATTTAATTTTTCAGGACAGTAGGGAGAGGAGAGGAGAAGATATTCTACTGTAAACATCATCTATTTGAGAGAAAGGATAAAAAGAAAAAATGTAACACAAAAGCTAGAATCCTTCAAAAATTACTGAAATATTTTGTAAAAATGTTTATTTTCCCTTTTCTTATCTTTAGTATAAAATAATTTGTGGCTAAGTCTATTCTGTTTATCCCAAATGGTAAACATGGGGTCATACCTGTTGAAAAAAGCACAAACGCCAGGGATCTAATCTGATGGCTAATCTGATTAGGTCAGCCAAGCTTTACCTAAAAACTCTGTGCCTTCAGAATGTGCAGTGATTTCAGCATTACTCAGAGTCTGATTTAATTTCATCCATTTCTGTTTCTTCTGGGAATTTAGCAAAGCCCTTTGTAGCAAGGCTGTTTTCATCTCAATAGTGCTGCTATATCCATATTGGACTTTGACAATAGAATCTTATTTCCTGGATGGTCTGCATCCATTTGAAGGGGACATTCTGATTTAATTACAGGCTGTGACTGTACATACCCTGGATGGATTTGTCCAAAACCACAGAGCTCTGAACTTCCCTCATGTCTCCCAAACTGAAACAGGTATTGTTTTTCAAGTTTACAGGTTGAGGTGGAGTTCCCAGTTGTAGAGTCTAATTTGCAGTTATCTTTTTGTCAGGAACTAGCTGGTGTCCCACTCTGAGCAGGAGTAAGGAGAGGCAGCACCTCTGCAGTACTCTCCTTGAAGGTACGGAAGTCTTCTGCTGGTGTCTGGGAGCCATGCAAAATGTGTCATTTCCCTCTTGGGAAAAAAAAAAAAGGAAAAATCAGTATAGAGAAATTAATGTGCCTTTGTGAAGATTCAAAACAGATGGGGAAAAGGTCAAGGATTCTTTGTTGCTAAGTGCGTTTCTATGACAACTGCAATGTGTATGTTATGAGTGAGCAATCATTTGTTCTAGCTGCTGGATGATTAAAGGGGCAGCATTTCCCACAGCACTGGGAATGTTATTCATAGCTTATTTACTTTTTCTTTACCCCTCTTTAAACCAAGGTTCAACAGGTAAGACTCAGTGAGTACGTAAAAGCTTCAGTGAGTCGCAGCATGCTACACCATAGGTCTGGATGAGTCTGGATTGCATAGTGCATGCCTTAGAGGATGCTGGGGGAGCTTAGTAAGGAGATTAAGGAGATTAATTTAGATTCATTCATGCAATTAAATCTGTACACTCATGATGAGATAATCTATGATTCTATGATTCTATGATTCTGTGATTCTATGACACTGGGCTGTGGTGGATGTGTTTCTGTAGAATTATTGCATGACTTGAGAGACACATGTGACTTGTCTCTCCACTCATCTGTAACATGGGAATAACAGTATGTACAAAGACTTATAAAACATTTGGATATCGCCTTAGAAAAAGTTAATTAACTGGAATGATGGTAGAAAACTACTCCTTTCTTCACACATTGAAATAAGAGGACAAAGCTGTCATCATGGCCTTGTTGTCCATTTTTCCAGCAGCATGGGGATCAGGTCCAAGAAGCACAGATAGATATTATTGTTCATATGGGTCAAATTTTTGAAACCTTTCCATTCATCTCATTTTACTTATTTTTTTCCCTAATGCTTTCATTAAAAAAAAAAAAAAACGAAACAAAAAAAACAACACTAGAGCAGGGTTGATACAGGGTCAATATCCATTGCCAGTGAGACTGAAGAACATGCTGGGTAATATTTCTATTCTGTGAGTTGTGTATCTGGAAAAGGTGACCGCTTCAATGTCTCTAAGCCAGTCATTTCTGGTGGCACGTGCACCCCTCTTTCTTCTCTGTACTGGAGTGCAGTACTCCAGCTGACAGACAGAAAACGCTTCTCTGACTTTCAGTATGACATCTCCTTGGCTTCTAGCTGCTTGTGCAGTTTGCCATTCTTCAATAAAGATTTTTTTTTTTCTTGCATATATCAGTGCAATAGAAAACATCAACTTCTATTTATGGATTAAAAGAAAAGGTAAAAACACAGTCCCAAAGAAAATTCTGTGTCCACTGAGACTACTTGCTTCTCTAGACTGATATCTTCTTTTTGATCTTGTCTAGGAATGCAAATGTCTTCCACTGTTTATGATTTTATAAGATTTTCTTTGGAAAACTCACTATGCAAATGCATTACTACTAAGAAATGGAACTTAAGGGTGATGAATGTGGGGGAAAAGCTTTATGCAAGAAGGTTTAGGAAACTCTGAATTTGTATGTTGGTAGACATGACAGTCCACTTGCCATTAAAAGACTCGTTGTAGCAGGAGAGAGAGAAATTGTTCTATTGCCATGACTGGCTTTGGCCAAGCAGCAGAATTAGTGTTATTTAGGTGGGAAGTGGAAATTGCAATAAAACCAGGCCTTCAGTATCAGAAAGCCAGGTCATAATATAGGCTTGGCTAACAACTCTTTTGTCTGTCTTCTGACAAATAGTCTTTCTCTTCTGCACAGATTTTTTTTCCTCATGCTTTCTTTGTTGCCGCTGGTGGAAGAAGAACAAAGGGAAGTGGCTGCTCTGTGTTTTGGATCCCGTCCATCTTGCCTCACTTCACCATAAGGAGTGATAATGGACTCGGCTATTCAGATCTTGTTTTGTTCTTTGAGAAATATGGAAAAGGAGGTATTTATTAAATTCAGTCAAGAGTGGCAGGAACAAGGCTAAGCACCCTGGAAACTAAGAATCAGTGATTTAGCATCTATGTGGTTGACTGTCTTTCTGAAAGACTGGGCTCAGCTGCTCTCTGCATCGTAGGTCTTTATCCCTCAGTTTCGGCTTTTCACAGCCAGCCATAATGCAAATTTCTCCATGCCACCTCATGTAATTTTGCTTGGTGAAAGAAGAGTTTATTCCCCACTTTGCAGCCACAGCCTGGTGAAATAACTAATTACATCAGTGGTTTCAGCTTGGTGTCTGTGATTGTAGATACAAAGATCTGGACTCAGATCTGCTCCAAACCGAGTACAGACAGGGCAGTTTAACAGCACAAAGTTGGACTGAACTGTCGCAAGGGTCGTTCATGTACTGGATCACTTGCATTTGGAGAATGGGAAGTAGGAGATGTGGGAAAAGAAATCTGATGGGGAACATGTCTGCTGAGAGTGCAGCTGAGGGGGAACTGGAACAAATTCTACAAAGGTACACAGATGGGATGAAAACTGATGCACTGCTATCTCGGTGCATCTCAGATCAGCTATCTCAGATTAGCTACATGAGAGGAATGGCAGAGAAAAGATGGCTGGAGGAAATGAGACTAAAACATCAGCTTTGGAAAAAAAAAAAAGCAGAATCGGGAGAGTCCTCCAGATGATGCTGATTTCCAGAGCCTTGAAGGTGAAGTCAAGTTCCTGAGTCTTGTCATCTGCTGTCAGAAAAAAAAGGTCTCGTTTTCATGTGGGTATATCCAAAAAGATAAGATGGCGGTTTATTACTTCTGCCAGTTATTCCTCTACCTAAAGTATCTTATGTTGTGCAGTCCTGTGAAAGAAGCCAATCATGCCCCATTTTGGAGTTACTGAATTTGATGGCTTGCTTCCTTTAAAAATATTGGAAGCACTTTTAATTTTCCTCTGTTCCTTTTACAAACACTAATCACACAAAACCTGTAATCCTTTTACCCTCACTATAATATCCAAATGCCTCACAAGTAGTGACCTCCTTCACCACTTTGTGCTTTAGGGTGGAGAAGAGCTAGGCAAAAAATCATATTTATGTTTTTCCCAGTGTAGCCTAGATACATTTCAGCTAGCTGGATATGAGTTGCTTAAGCCACACACAATCTACTCGTACTCCAGTAACAGAGGTCCCAAGGTGCTAAGCCTTAAGCTGTACACACGTGGAGGACAGGACAACAGGGATAACCTTCTCTGAAACCTTATTTTTAATGGTAAAAAGTTAATGCTTAAAAAATGTTCACTTTCATTCTCTTACTGAATGCCCCATTACAACCAGTTCTAAAAATGCAACTGTTGACCAGGAACTGCTGATATTCACACACGCTCTCTCGCCCCATCACATTTCAATGACAGAACAGCTCCCATTGTCAGTCTGACCAAACACAAGTCGTAAAACTATTTCCTGACCTGCTGTTCTCACTTCCACAGACTTTTACAGGCCTGGATTTACCAAGGGGTAGAAGAGACTCTCCTGAGCTCCATGTTGTTCTCATTGCTGCCTGGCTTCCTCCTCCCCAGGCTAGTCAGGGATTTGGGCTCTCATCTTCCCATGCATCAGTGGTTCTCAGTGTCCTTTGTGTGAATATATGTGTATACTGCACCACATTGCAAATGTAATGTTGCTTGCAGATTAACATATTTGTGAGTCCTTTAGGAGAAAGTTTCCTTAGTGAAACTTATCTTCATCTAAAAGGCTATTAGCTATGAATAGAGCAGAAAAATGAAACACTAGTTAGAGCAATAATCAACATGTCTGAGGATGGAGCTAAGTATTGTGTTCACAAATGTGAATATTAATAAGCATTTGCAAGGAAACATCAGTTATTTTGCAAGGCATATGCTGTGAAATGAAAATTTATTCAGTTAAAAAAAAATGACAAAAAAATGAAAACAAAAACTCAAGAAATATTAATCAAAACATAGTATAATTCTAAAATATTTATTTATTTATTTTGCTTTTTTTACCCACTGCAAAACCTCAGGGGCTCAGATAGATAGAAAGATCTGATAAGAGTCAAAGCCAAAAGAGCCGAACTTACCAACCCATGAAGGAGGCACACTCACCTTTCCCCTGCAAGTTCCCTGGATGGCTTCAGTAGTTTCCAAAAGAGTTAGTTACAAAAATTAATTAGGACAAAGGAGTTACAAGAGCAAGCTGTAGTAACAGCTAATTAATCATCAAATGAGAGCAAACTGGATCACAATTCTTAGGACTTTCAAGAATGGCGCTGCCATAAGGTGGTGGCTGAGATCCTGGGGATGTCAGGAGGAATGGGAGCTCTTTACCAGGCTAATGCCTGGGCACCTACTGCTCCATCAGACTAGGAAGCTGTATCTGCAACACTGAAGGACAGCCCTGACACTGAAAAAGTGCTCAGCAGTGGGTTCAGGGGTACTGGGAGCAGTGTCAAGCTCCCAAAGTGTTAGGCAGCTCTTTCAGAAGCCCCCAGAGCAACTTGCCTAAGGATTGCACCAACAGGTTGGGAAACTGCAAGCTGCCAGCTCGACTGGAAGGTAACCTAAGGCAACATACTCTAAATGTCATAAACGCCAGTCATGTTATTTGCCCTTAATCAATTTTTGTTATTTTTTTAAAAAAAAGAAATATCAGAACTGAAAAGATTTACAATATTTATTTCAGTAATTGCTTAAAATTTTTATTGATATTCAGCTGCAGGGTGCACCTTTCCTGATTTACTGCGTATCATAGTTGTGAAATACTTTTCTTAAATTCAGTAACTTCAAAATAGCTCTCTAATGACAGAGTGTTTTCATTGCAATCAGTAATAAAATTCTCCTTAATTTAGGGGAACTGATAAACAAACGCTCGGTGTGTTTCCAATACTTTCCTTGAAGAATTTTCTAATTCTATTTCCAAGCCTGCCTTATTTTTTAAAAAAAAATAATAATATTGCTGTAAGAAGCCCAAGTAAAGTTTCTCTGTTTTAGGGCTTCTAGCAGAGAATTCAAGTAGGCATAAGCTCAAAACAGCAGGTAGGAGAGAATCCATCTTAAATGAAGGATGATATCTCACTGTTCAAAATTAAAAACAGAAGTTGTTTACTCTTGAGGAGTTAATAATTTTTTCATTAATCCAAACACTTCTTTTTTTCAAGACATTATGAAGGTTAATTGTGCATTTCTGAGCTAGAATGTACTAGAGAAGTGCAGATTGTCATTGATGCTTGTTAACCATTTAGCTTGTCTTTCAATTATTTAGAGAAAGTAATTACTTACAAAAGTACTGTAATCATAAACCTTACCTACCTCTGCTGATGTCAGTATGAACTTCAGCTCACTAGGAGAGTTTTTACTCTGTGTATTATTTCCTTTGTCTCACAATTATTGGTTTGGTTTACATTAAGTTCAATGCATCTGCAAGTCACTAGGAAGAAGCCCAAATGCAGTGATGGATCCCACAGATAATTTCCTCACAATAGTTGAACTATGTGAGTCAAAAATAAAATGAGCTAATGCCATGGTGGGTCTCTGATTTATTTTGCAGGCTGAACCTCTAAGGGATATAAATATGAAAAGAAGGAGCTTGCGCTGATAGTACTGCTGATTTCAGTAATGGTCTTTCAAGAGTGTTTGTATTTGCAGAGGAAGAGTGAATACATTTGCTACTAATTCAATGACAGAAAAGAAGAGGGAAAATGTTTGACACATAAGGACTAAGTGCTTCTCATACTGAAGGAGTTAAGAGTTAAAGTACTCTGGGGTAAGAATGTGTCTGTGAAGATCTGAGAAAGTAAATAATGAATAATAAAACACTATGAATCAGGACACTGCTGACCTGGAAGGAAGATAGTATAGGCAAGTACTAAACCTCTTAAGAAAGTTTCGTGGTTTAACCCCAGCCGGAAACTAAGCACCACACAGCTGCTCGCTCACTCCCCCCACCCCAGTGGGATGGGGAAGAGAACTGGAAGGGTGAAAGTGAGAAAAACTCATGGGTTGAGATAAGAACAGTCTAATAATTGAAGTAAAATGAAATAGAATAGTAGTAGTAGTAGTAGTAGTAGTAGTAGTAGTAGTAGTAGTAGTAGTAGTAGTAGTAATAATAATAATAATAATATACGAAGCAAGTGATACACTATACAATTGCTCACCACCCACCGACTGATGCCCAGCCCGTCCCTGAGCAGCGATCGCTGCACCCCAGCCAACTCTCCCCAGCTTATATACTGAGCATGACATCATACGATATGGAATAGCCCTTTGGCCAGTCTGGGTCAGCTGTCCTGGCTGTGCCCCCTCCCAGCTTCTTGTGCACCGGGCAGAGCATGGGAAGCTGAAAAGTCCTTGACTAGTGTAAGCACTACTTAGCAACAACTAAAACATCAGTGTGTTATCAACATTATTCTCATACTAAATCCAAACCACAGCACTATACCAGCTACTAGGAAGAAAAAATCAACTCTATCCCAGCTGAAACCAGGACAGAAAGGAACCTAAAAAAGCTCAACCACTACCTTTGTTTCCACAAACTTACGTGATAGCTCATGATTTTAACTGGTATGTGTTAAAGACAGTATTTCTTTTAGAGTAATGAAGGAATGGCAAAAATAGCCATTCATGTTATTACAATATTGGACATCCCAGCTACGGATGGAAAAATTTAATGTGAGGAATATAAAGATTGATCTTAACAAGTCTCAGCAGTAAAACAGATTTTGTCAATAAAATATGTTGGGTTTGATAATTGTTGTTTTTCTGCATTCTATATCAGAATGTTGCATTAGATTTGACAATTGCTAAGGTTACATTCCCATGTTAAGAGTCAGCATGCAAACTGATATTAATAGGAATAATGATTTTCAATGCTTAAAAAGTCAACATAATATGGTTCTTTGACTGACAAAGTAAAACACATTTCGGAGACACCAGTGATATTAAGCCACACAGCTCACCATCTGACTGTCAGGAGAGCAGTCTCTCCATTAACTGCTGTTTAAACGTCTTCAACATGTTTAAAGAGAAAGGTGATTAACCATCCAGCATCCTTTGACTTTCTGTGTAGAACAGGAGCTAATGATTTCTCAAATGTCAGTGGCTGAAGTCTTACAAGTTTAATGGGATGTATGCTATGTAATTTTTTTGCAGGCTTGTCAAATTCAGGGGAAATCGCTATCGCCAGAGATCTGTTGCTACAATCACCGTGAGGATGCAGGTGGTTGCCCACCTGCAGGAGGAGGTGGTCTACCACCATTAGTATGACCAGGAGTTTTGGCAAGAGGGAGGTGGAGTTAAGCTAAGAGAGTTAGAGGTAATTTCACTAAAAATCCTCCTTGGAGTAAAAGCAGTAGTTGGAGACCTTCAGATGTGAAGGAAACTCTAGGAGAGTGTGGGACAGAAGGTTAAGGACTTTTAGCAGGTTAAGTAGCAAATAGGTCTTTGGGGGTTTTGTAGAAAATTCATGTTCTTAACTTGATGGGCACCTTGATCCCTTGAAAAGTCCATATCATACCTCATTGCATCTTTGTATGTATAAAGGCATGTGTCTCCCACACACTAAACTCAGTTTTTGAGCATTAGCAACCTTGTCATCTTCTGAAGCATTCTCAGCCTGCAACTGCAGCTAAAAACAGCTCTAAAATAAAGCAAATATCTTAAGTGAGCAGAGATTTCACTACATGAAGGAGAACAAAAGTTACCTGTGAGGCTTTCCCCTGTCTCGTAAGTCAAGGTATGTTTTCCATCTCTCACTCTCTCATAATGCTCCAGGGTGAAATCCTACTCTTTCTGAAGCAAATGGGTGTTTCACTTTGATTCCACTCAGCCAGAATTTAACCTTTTGCTCTCTTTTGCCTTTTGGCAGGTTGGTTCCCTTTCTTCCAGTCCTATCACAGCAAAAGCTGTACATTAAGCTCAGTTAACTTAATTGCAAATAAAGGACAGTTTAAGGATTCCAGTTTCACATTATTGTTTTGATGCAAGGAAGTCCCATCTGAGATTTGTACTCGTTACCAGAGTATAAAATCAAAGGGTAAATAAGATGTAGTTTTTGTGGCTGAACGTTCAGAAACAGACTCTCATTTATGACAGGTGCTTTGCAGTCTGCAAAGCAAGAGTTATTAGTGTGAAGGAACACAACTGTTTCTTGGCATAATTTAGATGCCCATGTGGTGTAAACTGGCTTTTCACTGTACTCAGTGAAACGATATGTGTTTTAAATAAACTTGGGCTTTGTCCCTGTTTACATTACCTTTGAACAATATTTTGGGGAAGTCCATGAATTTAATTGGACTTCTGTTATTTTTTGCATGAACTTGTACTGTTTCATTTGTAGCTAGAAAAAAAGAGGATCCTAAAATTACAAATCAGAATAAATATTTCTGTTCCTACTATCCAAATTAATGTCTTTTGGTGGTTTAGTAACATTTCTACAAGGTGATCCATTATATTGACATCTCTAAGGATACTTGTGTGAGTAAAGCCTCCTTATAGCAGACTGAAGCTCTGAACTGTGATCTGTGTAAATACCTTGTTGCCAGCACTCACAGTTGTATCTTGGATATCAGTGCTGGGTTATTTTTAAATGCCCCAAGTTCACGGATAATGCAGTGACTTGAGAATTCTATTTTTCTTTAAAAATCAAGTACAAAAATCAGACAGTCAAAAAGCAAAAGCAAAAGCCTGACTTTTACCTAGGACCTCAGAGGAAACACAGCTGAAGATGCAGGTTTAAATCAAACCAAGTCAAACAAACCTGTTCTGCAGGATCAGAGTTTTACAATACAACCAATTTCCAATATATGTGGAATCATTGTGACAACTCATCAAAAAGTCCCATTGTACCACAAATACAAAGGATTAAGCTTGTTTTTTATGCCTCAGGCTTTTTCAACTCCTGTAACTGGTCATGTTGGTGTTTTTGTTATTATCTTGCAACCTCTTTTTGTTCCTTGGGTTGTGATTTTTTTTTCCTGATGTTTTAGTTGGGAATATTGTAATACTTTTAGAGTTTATTCAGCTGAAAAAAATGTGAGGACAGCTTCAGCTTATTTTTTCAATACAGGATTTCATTACTGTGTGTTAAGAAGTGTTCAGGCAAACTGATGTGTCCAGCTATTTCATTTCTGCTATGTGCATAAGCTACTAACAGCAAAAATGCTACTCTTGTTATTGCTTGCTTTAGGAGGAAACATGGTCAGCTTCCATTAGCCTATTAAAGCAGCTGATAGCTAATTCTGATGTCTGCAGAACTCTTTAAAGAACAACTAACAGTTCATTGATGTGCTAATACAAGGAAACAGATAACACCTTCTGTGATTTTAGATACAGCTGGAAGGCACGATTAACCAACTGTGTCCTCTTTAAGTGTCTGGTGCCCCAACCCTGACTTGGAGAAATAGCTTAGGACCTGATTATGCACTGAATGGAATTCAATAACTGAGGCATTACTAACAAAATGAGATGCTAGGTAAGTGTGAAAATACTATGCCGTCTTACTGCTCTTTCCTGATGTTAAGAAATATGATTCAGAAGTATTTTCCTATAATAAGACCACAATTTGAATAAGCATTTTACTTCTCCTCCCATCTCTGGATTCTGTTATTTATTTGTTGTATTACAGCAATGCAGAGGCAAGGTGATCTTTCTATGGACACACAAAAAATACAAAGTATTTTGAAATATGGATGTACTTCAGTCTATTGCATGTGGTAGAAACACAGACCTTTGAATAAGCTGGCACACAAAGACATCTGCCCTTTGAAATGAAATGTTACCATCAGCTTCATGTGGTCTGCTGGCAAAAGTGTACCAGAAAAGAGACAATGAGCAAAAAGATGTGTTAAAAGGGAGAGTCACTGACATGAAAATAAGAAGGGAGTTCCAGCTGTTTGGATACATCTGCTGGATAAAAGATGACTGGCTGTTAAAGACTGCTCTTTGGCCTGAGAAGAGGCAGCAGTCACCATGGAGGAATCAGCTAAGTCATAAACCAGAAAAAAACAGGGATTTAAAGATACCGTATGTCAAAGCACAAAGAGCAGCTCACTATGGAGCTAGTAGAATTTGTGAGCCTGATTCATCTATAGGATGGGGGAGGAAGATTTATAACAGTGCTTGGGGCTCTTTTCCCTTGATGTTACACAAACACATAGTGCGAAGCTGAGACAGCCTCACAAAGATTACGGTGTTGAAATTAAAAAGCCAAACCTTCAGAATCTCTACTTTATGGATGAGGAACTGAAAAACAGTGGTGACACCTAGATTCTTGTGTTTTATTGGGCTTGGTTCTGAATTCAACATGAATGCTCAGATGGTCTGAGTTACCTAAATTTTACTCATGTTCTGCTTTGGATGGGGAACAAGTTGAAGGACCAATTCCTGCTCTTGCTCTGCCTCTGCACACAACATAGATGCACCGAGTTTTAGTCAGCTAGCCCTGAGGTATTTGAAAGAATCTCAATGTGCTTGAGCTGTGCACTCCCCCAAAGAGCACAGAAATAGCCAAAGGAACTAAATCACTGGTTTTTACATTTCAGAAGACACACTGTTGACTGGGAAAATAAGGGCAGTTCTTTATAATCTTAGCCCACTGGCTTAGCCAGTCTTTTCTTACTTGATTAGCTTTAATGAGCCAACTAGTATGAGAGTTACCTCCAGATTAAAAAAGCCAATATACATGTAGATGTCCACATGTAGCTCCTGTTATAGAACCATAGAATCATAGAATGTCCTGAGTTGGAAGGGACCAACAAGGATCATCGAGTCCAATTCCTGTCCCTGCATAGGACAACCCCAAAATTCTCACCATATGTCTGAGGGCTTTGTCCAAATGCTTCTTAAATGTTGTCAGGCTTGGCGCTGTGACTAGCTCCCACGGAAGCCTATTCCAGTGCTCTGCCACCCTCTGGCTGAAGAACCTTTTCCTAATGTCAAGCCTAAACCTCCCCTGGCATATCTTCCTGCCGTTCCCTCGGGTCCTATCATTGATCGTCAGGGAGAAGAGATCAGCACCTGCCCCTCCTCCTTCCCTCATGAGGAAGCTGTAGACCACGATGAGGTCTCTCCTCAGTCTCCTCTTCTCCAGGCTGAACAGACCAACTGACTTCAGCTGCTCCTCATATGGCTTCCCCTCTAAACCCTTCACCATCTTTGTGGCCCTTTATAGCCAATGGAGATTTACAGCCCAGTTGTTCAGATGTAGGTATGCAGAGCTATCTGAGATATTTTCAAGTGTTCTCTATCTAACTTTTAAGTGCTGCTGAAAAATGGTGGAGCCTCCTGCAGGTCCCATATGACAGCCACCATCCTTTGCAAATGTTTCATATGCCCTAGAGCCTCTTAAATGTCACCAGAGGCCTGCATGTAGGTAACTAAAGCCTGACACCAGTGGCTAGTTTGCTGAATAACTCAAACTCCACCAACTGTACTAAGCAGATCTCCATTGACCTGTGAATATCTGCATTTAGGTGTCTTAATCTTGAAATTAATCTCATGCAGATTAGAATCAGTCTTTGAAAAACAATAGGTAGTTTGTGAAGTCATTAGCATCTTAGTGTTAAAGAAAAAGGATTTTGAAAAATGGAATGTACTTTTTATTGTTTCATAAACCAAGTTGCATTTAAGTATTCACATGGATTTCAGCCTCTAAGAATCATTGCTAGAGATATCCTGACAATAATTCTTTTCTATAGGGAACTGCTTTTGTCTTCTTAATAAATTTATGGCATAAGGTTATACCCTCACTGTTTCAAAAGCAGCCGTAAGGCCTAATTTGCCAGCTGTCTTTAATGTCTACTGTTACTTGGGCTCCAGTGGTTAGCTTTCAGATGACCACCTGGTGCAAGTAGAGGGAAAACCTTAAATTTGCCTGCTGAGTTGGACTGCTCTCTAGTGTACAGTTATCTGCAACAAAAATGGAGCTTCAGAAACTAAGATCTAGGTTATCAAAGACTGTTAATTCCTTAAATCCCCACAGTTGAGGATCTTTTCTCATATCATCTGAGTAGCTGATGGAGAGAAAGAACATAATTCTTGATCTCAGGCTCCTTCTCATTCCTTTCTTCTTAACTCAGAGAAGACTCATAAGTGAATTATAAGGTAAACAAAGCAGCTTTTATTATGCGTGTTTTCTTTTTGTAGGCTGTTCACCATCACTGCTAGCCACAAATGAGTGGTTTGTGTCTATAAGAGATGACACAAAGCATAAAGGATTCTCTGGTTAACAATAATTCTGATCAAAATGTTAAAAGCTTATTCACTGCTGTGTGTCAAACCTTGAAAAAATCAGCATTTATGAAGAGAAGGCCATGCAACAGCGGTTGTCTGGGTGATTTCAGTGTCAAGTATGACCACCTCTGTGGAGTTTAAATACCTTTTCTTTAAAGATGGGTGAATATTTGCCATGTTAGTCCATTGCTCCAATAAGCTCAATCTTTGTTCTTGTTGACTTGTTGCCAAGGCACTTGCAAAGCAAGAGACATTTCTGTTTTGCAGTACTGCATGGCTGGCATGTTAACAACTGTGTCCTCAGGGAAGTGTCACAGATATCACAAAGAGAGGAGGAATGCACAGCGCATCCCAAAGTCCTAGATGCTAGGGAGAAGAGAGAACAGTGAGATTACCTAGCCCCATCCCTCTATTCACGCAGGATTGTTTCCAGTGGTACAGTCTCCAATTTAATTGCAAAGGCATGAACGTGAGGTCTCCACCTCTTCTCAGAGGGCAACTGTTGCACAGACTAAGCTGTTAGGACACTGAGTGACGATATAATTTCAGTTTGGAATGATGGGAAACAAGAAAGAAAGGAAAAAATTCCACTGTGTTTTACTTTTTCAGTGTACTGAACTATCTCGGGAATATTTATAAGTGGTTTAAAGAAAGTAGAAGTTATAGCTGTCTTCCATGCACCCTACTTGTGTAAACAAACAAATCCACAAAGTAACATCGGCTTCTTCTCTTCAAAAACTAACTTACAGAGAATTCTTTTTTTTTCAAACTCTCTGAGCACCAAGATGCAGATGGATATAAAAACATGAATCATAGAATCATAGAATGCTTTGGGATGGAAGGGACCTTTAAAGGTCATCTAGTCCAACCCCCCTGCAATTGGCAGGGACATCTACAACTAGATCAGGTTGCTCAGAGCCCCATCTAGCCTGGCCTTGAATGTTTCCAAGGATGGGGCATCTACCACCTCTCTGGGCAACCCATTCCAGTGTTTCACCACCCTCATCATGAACATTTTTTTCCTTGTGTTTAGTCTAAATCTACCCTCTTTTAGTTTAAAACCATTGCCCCTTGTCCTGTTGCAGCAGGCCTTGCTAAAAAGACTATCCCCATCTGTCTTATAAGCCCCCTTTAAGTATTGAAAGGCTGCAATAAGGTCTCCCCACAGCCTTCTCTTCTCCAGGCTGAACAACCTGAGCTCTTTCAGCCTTTCCTTGTAGCAGAGGTGTTCCATCCCTCTGATCATTTTTGTGGCCCTCCTCTGGACCCGCTCCAACAGGTCCATGTCCTTCCTGTGCTGCGGACCCCAGAGCTGGACGCAGTACTCCAGGTGGGGTCTCACCAGAGCAGAGTAGAGGGGCAGAATCACCTCTCTCAACATGCTGGCCATGCTTCTTTTGATGCAGCCCAGGATATAGTTGGCCTTCTGGGCTGCGAGAGCACATTGCCGGCTCATGTCTAGCTTTTCATCTATCAGTACCCCCAAGTCCTTCTCCTCAGGGCTGCACATAATCCCTTCATCCCCCAGCCTGTATTGATACCAGGGATTGCCCCGACCCAGGTGCAGGACCCTGCACTTGTCCTTGTTGAACCTCATGAGGTTCACACAGGCCCATTTCTCCAGCTTGTCCAGGTCCCTCTGGATGGCATCCCATCCCTCAGGCATGTCGACTGCACTGCTCAGCTTGGTGTCATCTGCAAACTTGCTGAGGGTGCATTCGATCCCGCTGTCTATGTCATTGATGAAGATATTGAACAGCACTGGCCCCAGTACGGACCCCTGAGGGACACCACTCGCCACTGATCTCCATCTGGACATTGAGCCATTGACCACTACCCTCTGGATGCGACCATCCATGAAGGATGCTAAGATTATGGTAAGAATTTGGGTTGACCAGGGACACAGAAAGATCGAGTTCAGACTTCTGTTGGACCACCAGGAGAGAGGGAAGGATGAAAAAGAACCTCACATGGACTGATTAGAAGAAAAACTACCAGAAAACTCCAAAGAAGAGAAAAAACAAACAAACAAACAAAAGAATGAATACCAAGCTGCAGAACTGAAAAAGAGATTGAGGAGGGAGAATAGTTACTAATATTTGCTCAGGAAGTGGTCATTAAAGCAATAGTAAAGAAAGATTCAGTGCAGAGTAAGAACCGCAGCAATAACATCAGAAGAGCTCCCTGATGCAGAGAAGCTTCAATGATCATAGTGTTGTTAATGAGTTTAAAGAGGAGGGAAGTAGACAGATATCTAGAGAAAGAGAACAATTCTTTACTTTTCCCATGAGGCTGGGAAGAATAACTGAATATACTTGTATTTACTATGAAGAAAAAGCAGTTTAAACAGAAAATTAAGGAGAAAAGTTGAAACTACAATCCAATAAATTCAGAAGACCGGAAGAACTGGGCTCAGTGAAGCCAGTGAAAGTCAAGAAACAATGGTGATGGTAAAGGAGAAGGAAAGGAAGGTCTTGAGTACGTGTAATCACAGTTAAACAAACAGAAACCCTTCTAAGTGCACTTATGCTAATGCTATAGAGGAAGAGTACATCAGCTTAATTTTCAGCAAAGATGACTGATACTTCAAAACTCAAGGGATATAAAAACTAAGGCAACCAATTCTTAACAAAATTTCTTTCACTGGAAGTTCTTAAGAACAAGTTATAGGAAGTTAGGTTTCAGTTGTAGACTTTCATGTGCTGCAGCTCATATGACTATGTATGCACTCTCACATGACCATTGTGAGATTTGTGTGGTTATGGGATGGGACATGCCCACCTAAGTGACCGGAGAGCTTTGGATGGTGTGACTGGTGTTGCTTACCTGTCACGTACAATGGCCAGACCTCATGACAGGGACTTCAGGAAAGAAAGCCTTTGAGATTACAGATCTGGTGTCTGGGCTTTAAATATATGTTGGGCAAACCCAGGAATTAATTCTAACGAGAACTATTTAAGGGCATCTTATTGCAGCACTATGTGACATGAACAATAACCAAACCTTGTCTTCAAGAAGAAAATTACTCATGAAAGGATCAGCCCTAATTAAGTAATTGACACATCTGCAAAATTGAAGAAAAACACCCTGTTGATCCTGATCCCACTTTCATCCATAAAGCAGGAAAAAGTCAAGTTGCAGACTGCTGTATTAGCTGGCGAAGAGCTTGATTTGCCTTCATATCCATTTTGGAGTAATTATTCCTATTGGAATTCTGTCTGACTGTACAAGGTGAGATGGTTCAACTATTTAATCATGCCATCATGCTCAATTTGAAAGGCTAGTGCTAGAGCAAATGTGCTTTCTGTTTAATTTATACCAATACTTAACCTAGTTGGTCTGTTCCCTGTTTGCGCGTCTTCAGTAATGTATCAGAATGTAATGGATATTTCCTCCATTTTTATATTTGTCATATTTTATGAGTCTCACATTCAGTGGGTGGCTCTGAATATGAAAGCTTTGTTCATCTGTATGTGCATTTCTACAGATGCAAGGAAGCTGGAGGGTTGATGGGAAAACAGAGATCACTTTAAGTCTATCCTCTTTTGTATTGAGAGGCAAAGCTTTGCAATTTGAGTATGTATCTGCAAGTAAATTAGAAATGCTTATACCTGCTGATTACTTCTGTAGTCATTTGTTTCATTGTCTTTGGGCTCCTTTTGCAAGTATGTAAGCTTTCTGTGAGTATTCTAGTGACTATAAGCCTTTCAAATACATGCTTTCTTAGCCTATGTTATATAGTCTAACAACATTTTCAGGTTTTGCTATAGTATTTGTAAGAATTGTTCTGAAGGTCACCTGAAGTTTATCTCTTCTTATAGATGGTAAAATGTTAAGAGCAGAAATCAGGACAAGAAAAGGTGGTGGGATTTTTTTTGCTAGAGAATATCCTTAAAGCCTACTTAATCAAATGCCGCCCAGACAAACTGCACAACCAAGGTAAAATTAGGAGGTGTTTGGAGAAACCTCATACATGAAACTAAAGAAGAATTTGTAGGGTTACTATATATAGCCATGAGGATCCAAGCATAAATATGCAGTAATATGAACTTTAGGGTGATTGTGGAGCCATGCTTAATTATCCTTGGGAACACACACAGAACTGAGGCTGGTTGGGAAATTATTCTTTTTAATAAATTCCTATGGAAACTTGTGATATAGAGTATATTCTACAAAAATAAAATTCAGCTATACGTTTTTTTAAATTTTAAAACCAAGAGATTCTGGTTTCTAAACAACAAATAAAATATTCTAATTCCAAAAAACCTCTTCCTATATTTTCTAAAAATAGCTTAATAACATCTATCTTTGGAGAAAAAACAAGATATATCAATAAAATGAAAAAACAAATGGAGTAGTTGGTAAAATATATGCTTTACCTTTTCATGTTTCTGAAAAAATCTTGGTATTTCACAGGACTAGCTTTGCACAGGATCTGGAATAACTTTGATCAACCATCCTCAAAAGATTATTCATTTGGCTGGGATATTAAAGCTTCCTGAAACATCATTCCAAGAAATCATGGTTAAAAAATTAGCAGAACACATTCTGCAATAAAATGCAGTTCCACTGGAATCAAAATGTGTCTTTACATTATGAGAACACTGTTTCAGAGAAACTGCGAGGAAGGAGTTGGGTGAAGGGATGAAGCTCTGACAATATTTTGGCATCCTTTTTAGACATTTTGGAGTGAAATGTTTTGAGCATGTTTGTGAAGGAACTGTTCAAAGCTATGTTTCTTGCTCTATATTATAATTTTAAAACAAAAGTTGAAATCTAAACATTTCAAAACATCAGAAAATATTATTTTGAAGAGATCTTTCTAATGCTTCAGATTTGTTATAAATTTAGAAAACAGACTGAAATCCTAAAACCAGTGTGAAGTGGTGATACTTCTGCATAGTATCACTTTCCAGCTGCTTCATGACCATGGTTGATCTCCAGCTCCCAAAGTGCTCAAACAACCACACTCCAAACGGTAGTGATCTTTCTTTCCACGTTCTTCTTTATGTAAATGGAAATGACTGGAGTTATATGTCTTCAGTTCTGTGACATTAGTTTACCTACGACTATACCTTTTCTGACTTCATGCCCATTTTCTTCTATATCTGGTCTTTCTGCTTCAAACAAAATTGACAAAACACCACAGGAAATAGATTGGAGATTATTAACTGAAGGAAGTGGTGCTCAAAAGGTCTGTATTCATACATCATTTATTTCTGAGAAAAGTCATAATTAAAAAAAATAAAGCAGATTAAGGCTGTGATTTCAGAAGATTGATCAACTCCAATATTCCCGAGTGAGGTGACAGACAACTATTAGCCTTCTAGTTTTCATGGTTACTGTATTTTTGTTTGGGGGACAACCATATACTTTAATTCCTAACTATGAAAATAATATTCAGGCAGTGTGTTTTCTCATCCAGTGACAACAACTTACCTGGCTGCCATGACGGACCACCAGTGTTACGCAGCCTATGGGAGGAGAACCACCAAGTTATTCATTGACAGGGCAAGAAAGACACAGGGAAGGCATTTTTCAGTAAAACCACTATGTCAGCTTGTGTTTGGACCAGTTACATGATCCTGGACCAATATCACATGATGTGAGCTGTTGTGAGTGCAGCAGAGTCACACTTGTGCAATGTGAATTCAAAAGAAGTTTGAAATAATATTTGCTAAGGGACAGGGAACAGAGACTGCAGCTGTTTGCCCAATAAAACAAATTCAATATCTGAATGAAATTGGAACATATAATAAATATTGATCTAGAGAGAAAAGCAACAATAATCTTATAGCTCATCATTGGAAAAGACCTATTTTTGTTAACCTTCTGGTCATGCTGCAAAGCCATGTGTTTTTCTTCCCTTCTGCTCTGTTAAAGATTTTGAGGAGGACATAGATTGAGCTTGCTATCCTGCAGTGCCAACCTGTTATTGTTTGTCTCTGTACTGATACTATTATTTCATAGTAATGAAATTATTTCATAGAAATAAGTGTACAGGAAGGACTACAGAGGAACAAGGAATACAGAACACTGGTTTTACAGAAATAAATGAGCATGTAGAATAGAGCCACATAATTAAAAATGCAGGCTAGTGGAAATGACAACTTCAAGATCAAATGTTCAAGGAAGCTGGCCACAGATTTACCACAGATTTAAAGTACGTAGCAACATTCAGAGAAAAGAGGGAGACTTTTCTCCAGCAAAGGACTGGTAATTCTTCTCAACTGAGATGGCAATGCAAATGCCCTAGGAACACACATCAGATGGACAGTTGGAGTGTAAGACTTCCTGTGGCTAAAGAGGCAAAGTTAAGAGATCCTAGGTAACCTTGGTGATCTAGACGTGTTTATTCCCTATGTCTGTATGTTCAGTATGATTTTAGCTTCTCAGTTTTCTGTGAAATTTGGCATAATGCATAATATTTATGAATGTTTCTTTCTAATTCTGGTCCTTCCCTCTATCTTGAAGTGAAATGAATCTACCTGAGGTATTTTGAGACATAAGAACCCAGTTAAATAGTACATTTCATCCTTAAATTCAAAGTCAAATGTGGATTAAAAGCTTCTGTTGGAAGCTCTTCATCTTCTGGGAGCTCTTACTTTGAAGAATACAAGAGCTTTAGAAGAGCATGAATGAGACAGTGCAGGTAGACCAGAAGGTGGAGATTTGAGAAGAGAAACGTCATTGGCTTCTTCAAGAACAAGAAGCAAAGCTGCTCATGAGGTGCCTGACTGGAGAGGGGGGACAGGAAGAATGGGGGAACAGAGAGCTGAGAATGTGAAAGACCATTGAGAGCATGGGAAGGAAAGAGAAAGAGAAATACCAGGCTGGAGTAAGGAGGATGAGGAAAAGGAGGGGTTATACACAGTAGCACAGGTTAATAATGACTAAAAACTTGAAATTAGTATAAAATGATCATCTGTTAATTTAAGGAGACATATTCCAGTTCTTTATCAGTCCTGTTAGAAACAAAGATGCCAAAGCGGTGCAAAATACTTACTCTGTTCAAGAAAGAGAAGAAAATGAGGATAAATTGCTGTTTTAATTGAATCTCTCTTCAGTCTCAAGCATGAGTGCCACCAAATTAACTAAGAAAGTAGAGATTTTTTTTTAGATACAGAAGTCAAACTTATCCACTGCTCTTGGAACAAAAGGACAAAATATCGCATATGTAACCTTATCTCTGATAAGCTTAGGTTACAAGCTTTTATTTGGGTATATAAGGCATTTCTCATGTTCTGTGACTGACAAGTATATTGATTATTTATTTATGTCCTTCTGCACAGTATCTTTCACTGACTTTACATTTTACCACTGTGGCTATTAAAAAATGGCAAAGTCTAAATGGCAATGTGCAAAGTTTCAGCTTTTCTCCTAGTGTATTTTGTGTGCTAATAGCGGAACAGACACGATGCATTCCAGTTTTGAAGACAGAATCATAGAATGCTTTGGGATGGAAGGGATCTTTAAAAGTCATCTAGTCCATCCCCCCTGCAATTGGCAGGGACATCTACAACTAGATCAGGTTGCTCAGAGCCCCATCTAGCCTGGCCTTGAATGTTTCCAAGGATGGGGCATCTACCACCTCTCTGGGCAACCCGTTCCAGTGTTTCACTACCCTCATTGTAAAAAATTTCTTCCTTATATCCAGTCTGAATCTACCCTCTTTTAGTTTAAAACCATTACCCCTTGTCCTATCGCTACTGGCCCTGCTAAAAAGTCTCTCTCCATCTTTCTTAGAAGCCCCCTTTAAGTATGGAAAGGCTGCAATAAGGTCTCCCCACAGCCTTCTCTTCTCCAGGCTGAACAACCCCAGCTCTTTCAGCCTTTCCTCGTAGCAGAGGTGTTTCATCCCTCTGATCATTTTTGTGGCCCTCTTCTGGACCCGCTCCAACAGGTCCATGTCCTTCCTGTGCTGAGGACCTCAGAGCTGGACGCAGTACTCTAGGTGGGGCACTTCAGCTGGGCTGTCGGCCATGTCACCTTCTTGGAGGAACACCCCTTGGTTCCCTTGAGGAATTTCTCTGATATTGCCCTGTTGGCTCCTATTACCTCAAGAGCCCCCCACTCATCCCCATAAGACTTCGACTGTGTAGCAGTGTAGCAGCACGCCTCAGATCAACAGGCTGAGGGCCCCTGCTAGCATCCCATCCCCCGCTAGTACCCTGTCCCTCTAACCACGGTGTGCCATCCCACCCCTTGTCACAGGCAAACCTGGTATCGACCCCCTCCCCCTTCAAATCTAGTTTAAAGCCCTGTCAATGAGCCCTGCAAGCTCCTGAGCAAAGACCCTCTTCCCCCTTTGAGAAAGGTGAACCCCATCGGATGCCAGCAAGCCTGGTGCCGTGTAGGCCATCCCATTGTTGAACAACCCAAAATTGTGACGATAGCACCAGCCACAGAGCCATGTATTAATGGACTGGATCCATTTGTTCCTTTCAGTGTTCCTGCCCGCAACTGGAAGGTGGGAGGACAAAATAACCTGTGCTCCCGATTCCCTCACCAACCGTCCCAAGGCCCTGAAGTCTCTCTTGATAGCTTTTGGACTATGGGTTGCAGCTTCCTCTCCACCTACATGGAAGATCAATAACGAGTAGTAGTCCTAGGGCTGTACCAGGCTGGGAAGTTTCCTGGTGATGTCCTTAACCCAGGCCCCAGGGAGGCAGCAGACTTCCCTTTGAGGAGGGTTTGCCCGGCATATTGGACCCTCTGTCCCCTTCAGAAGGGAGTCACCTACAACTATAACCCTTCTTTCCTTCCTCGTGGAGGTGGTCGTGATACAGGGGGTAGGCCTTTCTGACCTTGGTGACACCTCTGGTGCAGATGGACTGTCATCCACATCATCCATGGACTGGCTTTCCACATCCAGAGCCTCATACCTCTTGTACAGAGGCACCTGGGAAGGCAAGCTGGGCAAGAGAGGGGTTCGCCTGCTGCCCTGAGTGTGGACTTGCCTCCATTCACTCCTTTCCTTTAAGGTACTGCCTTCAGCCTGGTGGGGGAAGGATATAGGATCCTCTTGATCTTGTTTTTTTTCTGGTGGCTGTTCCTGTTTCTGTCTCAGGGAGGACAGAGCACAGGTCCACCAGTCTATCTCTTTCTCAGACTCCCTGATGCTCCTTAACCTTTCTACTTCCTCTCGTAGCTCTGCCACCAAGCTGAGCAGATCATCCACCTGTTCACACCTCACACAGCTGTTCTCACTACTGCCAACTGTTACCAGTGAAAGGCTCTGGCACTCTCTGCAGCCTGAGACCTGGATGGCTACATTGTTTGTTGGGAGCACAGTTTGGGTTACCACATCCATTCTGGTGGTTGTAGAGGACATGGCCTTCTGCCGGGTGGAGACCATAGCTGAGCTCCTTCTGAGAGGGTGATGACCACCGGCTGAACTTTTACCTATTTTGCTGGCAGAGCTTCAGCGCCCTGCCTGTGCCAACTGCCACGCAAACTGCCACGCCACGCCACGCCACAGCTGACGTGCCACGCCCTGTTTGCCGCACTCCTGGTTGCTTTCATTCCATAGAGGCCCTTTAAATTTCCCGCGGTTGCTCCTGGCTACGCCCCCCACTGCGTCAGCCTCGCTCACGAGAGCTGGCAGATCCGGGTGTGTCTCTCGGCCCATCCACGGGTTTCCCGGGCTCCAGGAACGCCCCACCTTTAGCCTCGCACCTCGCGGGGAAGACGACCATCCTGGCTGAACAGAGAGCTTTGGCTAGAACTCAGGAAAAAAAGGAGAGCCTACCACCTTTGGAAGAAGGGGCAGGCAACTCAGGAGGACTACAAGGATGTTGTGAGGTTATGCAGGGAGATTAGAAAGGTGAAGGCCCAGCTAGAACTTAAACTGGCCACCACCATTAAAGATAACAAAAAATGTTTTTACAAATATATCAGCGACAAAAGGAGGGCCAGGGAGAATCTCCCTCCTTTGTTGGATGCGGAGGGAAACATTGCCACCAAGGATGAGGAGAAGGCTGAGGTACTTAATGCCTTCTTTGCCTCAGTCTTTAATAGTCAGACTGGTCATCCTCAGGGTTTTCAGGCCCCTGAGCTGGGAAATGGAGCGGCACATACTGGACAACCAGGGGATCAGGCCCAGCCAGCATGGGTTTATGAAAGAGAGGTCCTGCTTCACTAACCTGGTCTCCTTCTATGACAAGGTGACCCGCTTAGTGGATGAGGGGAAGGCTGTGGATGTTGTCTACCTGGACTTTAGTAAGGCCTTTGACACTGTCTCCCACAGCATTCTCCTGGAGAAGCTGGCTGCTCACAGCTTGGGTAAGTGCACTCTGCGCTGGGGTAAAAACTGGCTGGCTGGCCGAGCCCAGAGAGTGGTGGTGAATGGAGTCAAATCCAGTTGGCGACCGGTCACGAGTGGTGTTCCCCAGGGCTCGGTGTTGGGGCCGGTCCTGTTCAATATCTTTATAGATGATCTGGCTGAGGGGATTGAGTGCACCCTCAGTAAGTTTGCAGACGACACCAAGTTGGCTGGGAGTCTTGATCTGCTGGAGGGTAGGAAGGCCCTACAGAGGGACCTGGACAGGCTGGATCATTGGGCCGGGGCCAACTGTATGAGGTTCAACAAAGCTAAGTGCCAGGTCCTGCCCTTGGGTCACAACAACCCCATGCAATGCTACAGGTTTGGGGAAGAGTGGCTGGAGAGCTGCCTGGCGGAAAAGGACCTGGGGGTGTTGGTTGACAGCCGACTGAACATGAGCCAGCAGTGTGCTCAGGTGGCCAAGAGGGCCAAAGGCATCCTGGCTTGCATCAGGAATAGTGTGGCCAGCAGGACCAGGGAGGTGATAGTGCCCCTGTACTCGGCACTGGTGAGGCCGCACCTCGAGTACTGTGTTCAGTTTTGGGCCCCTCATTACAAGAAGGACATGGAGGTGCTGGACTGTGTCCAAAGAAGGGCAATGAAGCTGGTGAAGGGTCTAGAGCACAAGTCGTATGAGGAACGGCTGAGAGAGCTGGGGTTGTTTAGTTTGGAGAAGAGGAGGCTGAGGGGAGACCTTATTGCTCTCTACAGCTACCTGAAAGGAGGTTGTAGTGAGGTGGGGGTTGGTCTCTTCTCCCAAGTAACAAGCTATAGGATGAGAGGAAATGGACTCAAGCTGTGCCAGGGCAGGTTTAGGTTGGATATTAGGAAAAACTTCTTCACCGAAAGGGTAGTCAGGCATTGGAACAGGCTGCCCAGGGAAGTGGTTGAGTCCCCATCCCTGGAGGTATTTAAAAGGCGGGTAGACATGGTGCTTGAGGACATGGTTTAGTGGTGGACTTGGCAGTGATAGGTTAACGGTTGGACTTGATGATCTTAAGGGTCTTTTCCAAGCTTAACGATTCTATGATTCTATATTGCTGTGTATTTCACAAATAGTTTTTCTCCCAAAACTGCTTCTCTCTAGAGAGCAGTTTAGGCAACAGTCAGATTAATTACCTAGTGAAAATTGAAAACTGCTTTTTCTGTTAGTCACTCAAGGGGTAGTACTCCAAGTAAGAAGCCTCAGCAGCTCTAATCCATTATCCTCTAGATCATCAAATCACTTTGGATTCACGTGGTAGTGAGTGCAGGGCCTGCAGGTATTCCATGCTTGTTTTAAAACACTTAATTCTCAAATTAAGCACTAAAATTGTAGCTGCAGTAACATGAAGAATCATTTTTATGGCAACCCTGCTTCAGACATTTACTCAACATTTCTCAGTCTAGTTTTGAAATGAGATCACATTTCATGCTACTGGTATTAACCTAAAGATTTCAATGTTAGCTCATGCACGCTAGCAAAAATAGAGGGAACCAGAGCACTGATATAAGCTCCACTCTGTAAGAAAATTGGTGTTTTGTTAGAACATTAAAAAGTCCCATTCCTGGGATCAAAGCCTATCTAACTTGACTGAGAGTGACATGTCAAATTGGAAACCTAAGACTAAATATATATTCCTGCTGTTTGTTATTTTAAAGTCCTATTTGTCTCTCTAATACTTTTTCTCCATGGCACCAAAAAAAATAATGCTGTTTTAAGATGGATGTTGATCTGCATCACTGCTCTCCCTGGAAGAAATGCATGAGCCTAAAGCCCAGTAGGACACAATGTCACTCAGCTGGACTCATTAGCATGGCAGCAGTTTTGCATTTACATCTCTGCACAGCCCCTAGGGAAAGTCCCGTTTGCCATTTCAGAGCACAGCCTGTGTCTGTCTGCAGCTGACAACGTAGACAAACCCTTAAAAGCCAGGCCATCCTTCAAGTAGCAAGTGAAACGGGCAGCTGCAGAGAGGCAGTGGCAGCTGTTGTTGTGCAAAGGCCAAGGGTTGAGTGAGTAATTCCAGATGAAATCTCTTGATCCGTTACAGACAGTCTCTGTGGCCTTGGAAAAATATGTATCAGCACCCGATCTACAGAAGCACGTAGGTGTCCAGGGTTCAACTTTACATAGAATTTAATTGCCTGACTACACAAGCACTGAGGTCATTTTATTTCTCCATGTCGTGACCAGACAAGGTAGGAAAAAGTTCAGCAGGAGACTCAAAATAGAATTTCTTCATCTTTTCATGCTTAAATTCTCAGAAAAACCTTGCCCTGAAGATGAACTCAGAACACACCTCCACCATGCAACACACACTGAGCTGAGCAGCCACGGTAATTTCCATCATTAATGTGGCTGGTGGGAGCACCATCTCCTGGACCGAGCCACAGCTCTGTGCTCTGCACACTCAAACAGAAGAGAAATGAGCTTCCATGCCTTTCTTTGTGGAAGGGCTTCAAAACCCTAACTCCTTTTTCCTATGGGATGCCAGGCTTTTGGCAAGCCTAGGAATAGCAAAAAGGCGATGTGCATGGGGGAGCCTCTGTTCTTTCTGTACTCATTTGTAACAAAAAAGCTAAGATTTCAGGTGTCAGTGAGCAAGGAAACAAATTTATGTAAAGATGCATTGGTGCAAAAAACCCCATGAGCATCTCCTGGTCAAGGATGGAATTGGGGATTTGGGATATTCTAGGAAAGCCTGTCTTGATCTCATTCAGGTCTCCAGGTTTGTCCCCCAAATCCAGCAGTAGGAGGAGATCACAAATATATTTTCGGCACGTCTGAGCTGTCCTTTATGTCTTCAGCATCTGCACTGGGTTCTAGGAAGCCCAGTTATAGGTTCCTAACAGTTCCCATGACCTCCATAGAAAACAAAAGCCCTACCCCAAGTTATGAACTCTGCGATGGAGCTGGGCACATAATGCTTAGGTGTCTTTGTGGGATTTGCCCAATAGTTTCTCTTGCCTTCCCATGTGGGCTTTGGGGATTATTTCTTTATTTTACCTCCAGGGTCTGTTGTAGTACTAGTATGTTAACAACTACAAGTCCTTTGCAATGACAGTAAAACAGCCAAGGAAACCTCTAAGTTCAGGAGAGCCCTTCAGAATAGGCAGAAAGGCTTTGCGGAGTGAGTCAATACTAAATTCCTTAGACTGAAAGAGAGGCTTCAGACAAATTTTGTTTACACAGGAAAAGTGAGAACCTATAATGTTAACAGCATTTCACAGGTTTCCCTGGTCCTTCTGGGAAACCATGTGAAGGGATATCTTCACAACTAACAGGCACTCTCCAACAGACTACAGTGGTGAGTGAGGTTGCTAAATGAAAGACTGGTTCTTTTGCTCTTTCCAGCACAGTTAGTGCAGATGCAATTGAAAGGCTGGTCATTTTACAGTAAAAGACTTGAATGGGCTTCCGTCTTTCCAGTTAATCCAAGGTTGCTTTTTATGAAGGAATATACATTCCCTCTTTGACCTTAATAAAAGCGAGGAGGTCATTGTGTAAAAAAGATAAACCGTAAAGGAAGTGCCCAAAGTGTGCAATTAACAACCATTAAAGCAATAAAATATTGACCCTAATTTTTCCCTTTATCTGTTCCCTCCCAGTTCCAACTTTTGAAGCAATAATAGTGGCTAACAATCAATGGGTTCCTAATGAGACCAGCTCACACTACACCCACAATAATTATCTTTTGAAAAATCAATAGGGAAGGAAATGTGAAAACATTTCTTCTCATCCTTTGTGGCAATGTTTCCCTCCGCATCCAACAAAGGAGGGAGATTCTCCCTGGCCCTCCTTTTGTCGCTGATATATTTGTAAAAACATTTTTTGTTATCTTTAATGGTGGTGGCCAGTTTAAGTTCTAGCTGGGCCTTTGCCTTTCTAATTTTCTCCCTGCATAACCTCACAACATCCTTGTAGTCCTCCTGAGTTGCCTGCCCCTTCTTCCAAAGGTGGTAGGCTCTCCTTTTTTTCCTGAGTTCCAGCCAAAGCTCTCTGTTCAGCCAGGACAGTCTTCTCCCCCGCCTGCTCGTCTTTTGGCACATGGAGACGGCCTGTTCCTGCGCCTTTAAGACTTCCTTCTTGAATAACATCCAGCCTTCCTGGACTCCTTTGCCCTTCAGGACTGCCTCCCAAAGGACTCTCTCAACCAGGCTCCTAAACAGCCCAAAGTCTGCCCTTCTGAAGTCCAGGCTAGTGGTTTTGCTGACCCCCCTCCTTACTCCTCCAAGAATTGGAAACTCTATCATTTCATGGTCACTGTGCCCAAGACAGCCTCCGACCACCACATCACCCACCAGGCCTTCTCTGTTTGTAAACAGCAGGTCCAGCAGGGCACCTCCCCTGGTTGGCTCGCTTACCAGCTACGTCAGGAAGTTATCTTCCACACACTCCAGGAACCTCCGAGACTGCTTCCTCTCTGCTGTGTTGTATTTCCAGCAGAGATCTGGTAAGTTGAAGTCTCCCACGAGAACAAGGGCTAGGGATTGTGAGACTTCAGCCAGATGCTTGTAGAATGCTTCATCTGTTTCTTCATCTTGGTTGGGTGGTCTATAACAGATTCCCACCAGGATATCTGCCTTGTTGGCCTTCCCCCTGATCTTTACCTTATAAGCACTCAACCTTATCATTAGCATCTTTGAGCTCTAAACAATCAAAGCACTCTCTCACATATAAAGCTACCCCTCCGCCTCTCCTTCCTTGCCTGTCCCTTCTGAAGAGCTTGTAGCCGTCCATTGCAGCACTCCAGTTGTGTGAGTCATCCCACCATGTTTCCGTGATGGCGACCAAATCATAGTTTTTCTGCCGCGCAATGGCTTCCAGCTCCTCCTGCTTATTGCCCATGCTGTGTGCATTGGTGTAAATGCACTTCAGTTGGGCTATTGATGTCTTCTGCAACACAGGCATGCCACCCCTAGGCTCATCCCTAGCAAGCCTGGTTTTATCCCCTTCCCCCTTCGCATCTAGTTTAAAGCTCTCTCAATGAGGCCTGCTAACTCCTGAGCTAGAATCCTTTTGCCCCTTTGCGACAGGTGAACCCCATCTGTCTCTAACAGGCCTGGTGCCATGTAAACTGCCCCATGATTGAAAAACCCAAAATTCCACTGCTGGCACCAACCTCTGAGCCACGCGTTAATGAGACACTGACAGTTACCAAAAAAGGACTCAGTTAATGTGACATTTGTCACAGTAATGAGCACCAATTCATATTAAGAGTTTGACAGTCCTGAATTAACATATTTGATTGGTCTTTTCTCGTTATTGTTATTTTCCCTGAACTAACCTTACCATACAAAGTCCGCTGATAACGATGGGGCATCTGTTTATAAAAGTCTCAGTGTCACTTCTTGGAATGGCGTGTGGAAGCGTCATGTACAAAGCAAAGTTCATCTCAGTTTACCAGGAGGACTAAGCCATTAAATGGGCTGTGAGCATAAAGATCTCCGCACCTGCTCTCTCATCTGTTACTGCTTAACCAGCAGCAAATATGTGTCGGAAATGCCACATCATATGCCTACACACTCCTGCCCTGGGTTAGCATAATAAACACCGTAAATTGTATTACGCTGTGTATCAGTTGCTCAGTATTCAAGGTCTGTTCCTCCCTAACCTAATACTATGATTTATCCCTGCCTTTGATTTTCTCTGTTGACTGCTAGCTGTTTCTGTAAGGTTACTGTGGAAACAGGAAGAGGATCCAAAGATAGCAGTTTGTCTGTAGCATGTCTGTGCATCCGTACGTCACATCTATATGGCCTAGAGGTGTTGACGTGTAAGAACAAACACTACAACAGGGAGGGTTTGCAAGTTAGGGTGTTGCAGCAGTCACTGTTCTGTTGGTATTAAATATGAGGGCTCACAGTTGGCAAGCATATGGATGTCTTAAATGCCATTTTTCCTGAAGAATGTTCCATGACTCCTTATTCTGGACTAAGAAAGAATATTTACTTCTCATAGTAATATTTTGCCTTTGTATCCTCCATCTGTAAATCTCAAACAATCTGTGTAGCCCTGTCCCCATCTTACAAATCAGGAGAAAGAGGCTTTGAATGCTGAGTGCCCAGTCCTCCTGCTGCCCTGGCTGCACAATTTGGATCCTTGAACTGACCTCAGTGGGAGAGCCACACACACCCTTTTCCAGAGCCAGCCTTGAGCGCCAGTTCCTCCGTTTCCCATCAGTCAAAGGAAATAAGGATACTACCTTAGCCATCATGTCTGTTGAGACTGCCAAATCTCTTCATGGGATCAGTACCACCTATTTTTATTCCTTAAAATATTAGCTGCTGAGGATAGGCTAGTAAATGTGACTCTGAATGAGCAGCACGATAGACACCTAATAGTTTGGGATTATTTAGCCCAATTAGCATTACATATCATGGGATGAGATGAGTTTCCTTCATAAATTAAGACTAGTTGGATTAGATTAACAGCTAAAAATTATCTTACCCTCTGACAAGGCTTGCCTATGTTTGGGCTCTGGGCGCAGGCTTTTAGTACTGTGAGCTCCTTTCAACCACCGATATTCCCTGTATGGCTTTTCTGGGAAGGTGATTGCAAATCCTGAAGGCAGGAGCTGGAACTGAGAGCACAACATTCCTGTATGTCTGAAAATACAGACATCATTTCCCTGCTGATGGGTATAATAAAGAGATTTACCTGCTAATGCCTTAGGATAGAACATTGTCCTGCACAGGGCAAAGAATATGTCGAGGACTGTTATGGAACCAGAATTGTCTCGACATTGCCGTTATACCGCCATCTTCTGGCTTCGACATCCAGCCCCCGACGAAACCACCACAGGACGCCTGCGCAGAGACCAGGGCGCGAAAGGCGGGACTATGAACTGCACGTACGCCTGCGCAGAGACCAGGGCGCGAAAAGCAGAAGCGCAAACTACATGTACGCAGACCCGTTCTGCGCATGTGCATGGCCCTATAAAAGGACTGCGTGCACCTTTTGAGGCTCTCTTCTTCTTCTCCTCCTACCCCGTGCGTTCCTTGGAAGCTGCTCCTATGGACACAGAGGCTGGACCTCACTCTCCCCCTCTTTTTCTTCTCGTCCTACCCCACGTGCTCCTTGGAAGCTGCTCCTGTGGACACAGAGGCTGGACCTCGCCCCCTCTTTTTCTCCTCCTCCTACCCCGCACACTCCTTGGAAGCTGTTCCTGCGGACACAGAGGCTGGACCGACTGGACCTTTGATCAACAGGATAATGCCGGACTTGGAGTGGCAGTAGCTAGTTCCCCTACGTGGCCCTCTTCTCACCTGCCTGAGCATGCTCTTTCTCTCTCTTTTTTTTTCTCTCTCGCCCACTCTTTTGCTCATTTTCTTTTCTCTCTCTTTCTCTCTCCTTTTCCCCCCTGTCTCCCTACCTGGTCCTCACCCCTTCGTTCACCAAAATAAAGTCAAAAGGTTGTACAGCATTTGACCTCGTTTGCGTCTTAATCTCGTCCTTGGGATCGTATCGAAACCTCCCCCGACATTGGATCGGGACAGAATATAAAAAACCTTCAATGTCCCATGGTTAGAAGGAGATTAGGGCTCCCCCAGCTTCAGCTTTCTGTGGCTCAGTTCTTGTTCATCTGCTCTGCCATGAGCTGGAGCCCCCTTCAAAGCAGATTTGCCAGCATTGCCCTGCCTGTTCCATTGCCTCTCTAGCTCTGGTGCCCTGCAGACGTGTGCAGGGATGCACAATGCAGCTGGCAGAACAACTGGGGTTGGGGGACAGATTTAATTCCCCTGTGCAGTACATAATTAACATACTCTTTTACCTTACCTGGAAGTGGCAGGCTTGACTACCTTTTTGCTCAGTTCCCTCATCACTTTAATACCATTGCAGATCCAGCAGTGGTATCGCTGCTCACATGCAGGGCTCTCCTGCCCCAGGAGATGAGCTGCAGGACTCAAGGCTGGTTTATGTAGCAGGTAAGGGCTTTAGAGAGGTCAGCAGAGACTGGCACTTCTTTGTGCAAAGCACTGTAAAAAGGGAAGATCTTACTCAAAGGAGATGAAAGATGGAAAATAGCAATGAGGATGGGAATTTGCTACAGAGCTCCCTGTTGCAGGCAGCCTAAATAACTTGCTGAAGATCACACACAGGACTGGTGACAGAGCCCAGGTACCAATTTCACCTCTTAACTATGAGTTAGAAGTTAAAATTAGTCTCCTCTCAAAAGATGTGTTCTGATTTTATACATGGGAAAACTGAGTCACAGTGCTGTAGTATCCCAGCCATCATCCTGCAGTGAAATCGGTGGTGGCAAGAGATTTCCTGGTGCTTGGTTCCTCTTCCATAATAATCCTGCCTTTGGGTAGATTTTGAAGTGGGGGCAACTGAAATCACCTCTCATTTGCTGTGACAATACTTGCTGAGAGCTGCACATTGTACAAGCAATAATAGATTCAGGAAAGAGAAAGCATTGTCTGAGTGTTAGGGAGATCCATCAGTATGCACTCACATGGCTGCAGAGTTGTCATGTTTCCTGAATTATTTATAAGGTCAAAGGAAGACAGAGGAGTAACTACTCTCTTAACATCCTCACAGAGGCTCCACAGCCTCTGTCTGTATTCATGGTAGTGACCATTTTACTTGAACCAGTGATGGACCGATTTGTGGATTTTTCATTCCCACATGTGTAATGAGCTGGAAAGTCTCAGTGCAGTTCTCACCTACTTAAGATAAAAGTAAAGAGACAAAACAATAAATGGGTATAAAGTGTCTCCTTTGGAAACCCCTTCAGGTTAGGGTTAAAGCCCATTAAAAGTTGCATCGTAGTCAACGTAATTATCATTTTCATTTACAGCTTTGGGCACTATGGTAATATAGATGACTTATAATGACAAATTCTATTAAAAAGTAATAAAATAGCTTTCTTTAGAGGCAGGATTCATAGATGAAAATTTGGATGAACCAGACTATTATAACCAGACTGTTGGTCAGTTTAAAAAAAAAAAAATTAATTAAAAGGTATTTTGTGATCAAAAAGAAAGTTTAAAATATACTCAGCTTGATGTAAACCATTCTGTATTTTGATAAACCATGATCCACACGTTTTCTGGGGATTTGTCAAATATTCACTGTCTGTAGAAACTGCTGCCTTTATGTGTTTATACTTATCAATTGCTGTATTAGTTTCTTAAAAGAAGTACACTATGCTTCCAAAGTCTCCCAGTCGATATTCTTTCTGCAGCTTTCCAAGCAGGTCTTTGCTGAACAGCTCGAAGCCAAGAAGATGCAAATTTATCCAAGTGCCATACGGTTAAATAGGCAAACACAATAAACAATGGCGTCCTTTGCCAAATAAGCTGTGTTCCCAAAGTTTCTGCCTCTTGCCCACCCAGCGAGCTAGAGATGCTCTACATGTCCCATCTACCACCACCACCACCAAGGGAGACTGAGCATGTGGGGCTCGATCCCCTCCTTGCAGCAGTTGGCACTCGTTTCGTGGTGGCAGTAGGAGCTGGAAACCCACCTTCCACCAAGGCCCTGGGGAAATATTATGTCTTCGCTTCTGCAGCACCAGGACTTGGTACACTGTTTGTCTGTGTGTCTGCACGTGCATCCGAAATTCCTCGGTCCACCGCGAGCAAAAGGGCTCTCCAAGCCTGACTGCATTGGTCTAAGTTGGTAGTGCACTGAGGAAGTCTTATTAGGGCAAATGTTGTGTTGGAAACAAGGAAACAACAACAACAAAAAAATACAAGCGTGCTCTCAGGTCTACAACCCTCTCACCCAGCCTGAAATAGCAGTAGACATCAAAGGCGCCTACGGGTTAAGAGCAATTGCTCTGAGTTTAACTTCATTATGTCGTTCAGTTGGTCTGAGAAAAAAGGTAGCTGGTCCATTCACAGCAGAGAAAGGAGTTAATATGCAGAGAGGTGGTAAGGATGCCAGCCTCTGTGGGGCAGTGAGAGACAGGTAATACATTACTTGTAGAACATACAGGGAGAGCTTCATCTAGTTTAGAAATTGCAAAAGCTTCTCCTTATTAATTGTCCATATTAACTGTAATTCTTACAGCCTTGGAAGTAGGTGCTCTGGATCACTCGTGTTTCTCAAATTATTTTATTTATTTATTTATTTATTTTTCTACCAAAGTCCTGCTATAAATGCAAGACTTGCTTGTAATAATGAATTATTGGTCCAAAGGAAGTGTGCTTCACATCTGGCAAATAACTGTAATGTAAATGCACAGTAGAGCCATACTAACATGACATTATTGAAAGAGAATTTTATGCCTTACTAAAATTGATATAATTGATGCTGTGAATTACCCAGTTATTTAAAATTAGACAGAATGATCACAGAATGATGCGTTGTAAAGCACTAACTCTGCACTAAATAACTGGTCAACCGGGGAGGTCCCAGATGACTGGAAGTTAGCTAATGTGACAGCCATCTACAAGAAGGGTCAGAAGGAGGATCCGGGGAACTACAGGCCTGTCAGCCTGACCTCAGAGCCGGAAAAGGTCATGGAGCAGATCATCTTGAGTGCCATTATGCAGCACGTGCTGGACAACCGAGGGATCAGGCCCAGCCAGCATGGGTTTATGAAAGAGAGGTCCTGCTTGACTAACCTGGTCTCCTTCTATGACAGGGTGACCCACTTAGTGGATGAGGGGAAGGCTGTGGATGTTGTCTACCTGGACTTTAGTAAGGCCTTTGACACTGTCTCCCACAGCATTCTCCTGGAGAAGCTGGCTGCTCATGGCTTGGATAAGTGTACTCTCCGCTGGGGTAAAAACTGGCTGGCTGGCCGAGCCCAGAGAGTGGTGGTGAATGGAGTCAAATCCAGTTGGCGACCGGTCACGAGTGGTGTTACCCAGGGCTCGGTGTTGGGGCTGGTCCTGTTCAATATCTTTATAGATGATCTGTCTGAGGGGATTGAATGCACCCTCAGGAAGTTTGCAGACGACACCAAGTTGGGTGGAAGTGTGGATCTGCTGGAGGGTAGGAAGGCCCTACAGAGGGACCTGGACAGGCTGGATCATTGGGCCGGGACCAACTGTATGAGATTCAACAAGGCTAAGTGCCAGGTCCTGCACTTGGGTCACAACAGCCCCATGCAATGCTACAGGCTGGGGGAGGAGTGGCTGGAGAGCTGCCTGGTGGAAAAGGACCCCTGGGGGTGTTGGTTGACAGCCGCCTGAACATGAGCCAGCAGTGTGCTCAGGTGGCCAAGAGGGCCAATGGCATCCTGGCTTGTATCAGGAATAGTGTGGCCAGCAGGACCAGGGAGGTGATATTGCCCCTGTACTCGGCATTGGTGAGGCCGCACCTCGAGTACTGTGTTCAGTTTTGGGCTCCTCACTACAAGAAGGACATGGAGGTGCTGGACTGTGTCCAAAGAAGGGCAACGAAGTTGGTGAAGGGTCTAGAGCACAAGTTTTATGAGGAGCAGCTGAGGGAACTGGGGTTGTTTAGCCTGGAGAAGAGGAGGCTGAGGGGAGACCTTATTGCTCTCTACAACTACCTGAAAGGAGGTTGTAGTGAGGTGGGGGTCAGTCTCTTCTCCCAAGTAACAAGAGATAGGATGAGAGGAAACGGACTCAAGCTGTGCCAGGGAAAGTTTAGGTTGGACATTAGGAAAAACTTCTTCACTGAAAGGGTAGTCAGGCATTGGACCAGGCTGCCCAGGGAAGTGGTTGAGTCTCCATCCCTGGAGGTATTTAAAAGTTGGGTAGACGTGGTGCTTGAGGACATGGTTTAGTGGTGGACTTGGCAGTGTTACGTTAACGGTTGGACTCGATGATCTTAAGGGTCTTGTCCAATCTTAATGATTCAATGATTCTATGATTCTATGATAACTTCAGCTGTGGGCCAGGATATAGTGTCTGTATGCAGGAAATGCACAAAACAGAAGGATGGCCTCAGTCTCAATGTGTTTGCAATGCATTTGTGAACATTTTAGTCCAACTGGAAATAAAAAAAAAGGACACATTCTACCTGAATCAGAATGGATATGCATATGAAATAAAGGTATGGTTAGACTTGATGATTGCAAGTATGGAAAGGTGATTTTGGGAGGCAGGGAGTGAGAAGGGAAGTCTGAGGAGCAAGCACTGTGACTTAGCATTAAAGCATCAATTCAAGCATCAGTTCAAGACTCCTATCATACATGTGTAATCTGACCTTTCCTGTGCCTTGTTCTTCCTGTTTGTAAAGTGGAAATAATGACACTGACCTCTTCTGCCAAGTATTTTGGTCTGAAGATGGTACTAGGTATCAGTAGTTACAGATTTACTTGAAATGAGTGGGGATATATGGGGTAAGAGTATAAATATTATGGTTTGGCCTTCTTTAAATAGATGGGATTGCTTTTCTGGTTTGGGAGAGGAATATTTCATTGACTCAAAGGATGTGTGAAGCTGGACTTTGGAGTCATGAACCTGTATCAAGTTCTGTCTTAGACCAGCAGCAAAACAGTTTCACAGTCTCAAATGAACCTGAGAGAGACAGCTTTTACTTCCTGTCCCCAGCAGAAAATCTTTTTCCTGAGCAGCTCCCAAGATAAATCAAAGCTTTGCCCTTGGTCAAATTCAATTTATTTATCTATTTTTAATTCCTCTCATGCACATAGGGAGGGCACAATTGAAACTGAAGTGCAGGGTACTATTAAAACTGAAATGCTGTGGTTTTATACATTGTTTCTGTAGTATTAACATAAGAAGTTACACATTACATCATTTCTTTCCAGATCACTTTGCATGAGGTACCAAATCTGGCAGCCTGGCTGTATTCCAGCTTTTTTCATGCCAGTGTGAATTGTTGCTCTCCCTCAAGTCTTTTCTTTGATATGTTTGCAGGGTTTTTTCCCCCATCTCTCTGCTTAGCTGCTCAATGATTGTTGTGTTTCACCCCAGAGGAAGTTTCTTTTCTGTGAAGTTTAAGCAATATTTGTGTATAAGGGCCAACTTTGCAGGTGCTTATTGCATCCAAGCAAATTCACTTGTGTGCAATTGTATTGAAAATAGCCTTGCATTAGAGCCTGAACTGGATAGTCCTACATGTGCTTTCCCATTGTCTTTAGCGGGAACATTTCCTATGTAAGACGCATTTGTGAAGTATAACTTTTCTTGACACTTTTAAAAAGTGCTTTCTTCAGTCTCTGGATTTTAAAAGCTGTCTTTCAGTGAAGAAAATGCTCAGAAGTGTTCATAGCATTTCTTGTGGAGCTCAGCCTGACATTGCTTGCACCATGAAATGAGATCTGCATTTTGGATCAAGGATAATGGGGTGTTTAAAGACAGGACTGATCATCACCAGTCCCCTCTGGCTGTCTTTTGATAAACAAAAAATTCTCATAATCAAATTTTAAAACAATCTTACAAATAGCAGTCAACCTCAATAGACTGATGAAATCTCATTTATTCCAGACTCTTTACATATACTCTGTAATACTTAAATTTCTGCATTGAGTAGGTCTATTTAGGAATTTTCTAGTAAAGCATTATCACCAGAGAATTAATATTCTTGGAAATTTAAAAGTATAATGTTGCTCTGTTTTGAATTATTTCATTATTTATATTTTAGAATAATTGAAATATCATATTTCTGGCAGAATGGAAGGAAGAAAATATGTAACTTTTAGTTTAGAAATGACTTTTTGTTCTTTTGACTTTAAAAGTTTTAAAATTATCAAAATCAAAGCAAAAAAAGCCATTTCAAAGCCTAAAAAAGGAAAAATTTCTGTTCAGACGTTCCAAATTAAGTTTGGCAAGATCAGTCCATGATTTTAAGATCTGTACTTTCATCTTGTGAAGCAGGATAGGAAATCACTGTGAAACCTCAAAGTCAAATTCCTTCATGTCTGGTTCCAGTAAGTTTCTCGAAGAACATTTGGGCTCATCCTGCATTTTAAGCTTATTTTAAGTAAAATGCTAAAAGGAAACAATTGTTTCACTTGTCTACTACTATTACTACTATTCTATTTTATTTTACTTCAATTATTAAGCTATTCTTATCTCAACCCATGAGTTTTCTCACTTTTACCCTTCCTCCAATTCTCTTCCCCATCCCACTGGGGTGGGGGGGAGTGAGCCAGCGGCTGTGTGGTGCTTAGTTGCTGGCTGGGGTTAAACCACGACAGTCCTTTTTTGGCGCCCAATGTGGGGCCTGAAGGGTTTGAGATAATAACAGATTAACCAGAGTGTATTAAGGAATTTGTCAACAGTTGCTGATCATAATATTGATTCATCTGTTCTCAGTATTAGTCTACCTGATCTGCACCATGCTCTTGTTTTTGCAGTACATGTTAAAGATTGGTGTTGGGTGTTGCAGTTTTCTGTGCTCTGCCGTGATTAGTGATGTTTTGCCTGGGAGATTTGTTATTAAAACACTGACCTTGAGCGCTATCTGGTATTTGGGTTCTGTAGTGAAGCCCTTACTGTACTTCGGGTACCACCTCATGGAGACAATTAGCAATTATACCTCTTCCTCTGAGAGGCTTTTTATGGAGGAAATACAGAATGGCACCTTTGTTGTTTTCTTCTGTGATGTTTCCTCCTTCATTACAATAACTTTTCAGTATCTTGAGCATCCTTGGGTAGTTAAGATATATCTATTGGTAGTTCTTGGGAATATTGTTTCAGTTTTATCTAAGGTTAATAACCAGCTTAAGAATATCATCCAGAGATCTGCCCCAAGGCTGGATAGTTAAGAGTGGCAGGATGTGTGGGAAAGCACGGGCAAGTACCTAGGACAGTGGGCCCCTCCAGTGTTTTGGAACTTCGCCCCCGAACAAGTGCAGAATCCTGAAAAACTAGTAAAGTATTTGGAAAAAGTATGTTGTCACCCTGGCAACTCCAGAGAGAAACAGATCACTGCAACGTGCTGGGGCCTGGCCCATGCCTACCGAGCCCTATTCAACACTATTCAGAACCCTCAAGGGGAAGAGAAGGTCTCTGGATCTGACAACAAAATGATGGATGCTGCGGCTACGCCAGCCCCGGTGGCAGACACTGCGGCTACGCCAGCCCCGGTGACAGGCACTGCGGCTACGCCAGCCCCCGTGACAGGCGCTGCAGCTGAACCAGAGAACCAACCCATGCCAGTATCACTTGCCCCTATACACAAGAAAAAAAACACAAGGAAATCAACTGGTTTAGTAAGGGCTGATGATGACCTAGGGCCATCAAGAGAACAGGAGGAGGAAGAGGCAGAACCCATAAATGAGATGGTAACCACCCGATCCCTGTCCCTGAGTGAGCTGCGAGATATGCGAAAAGATTTCAGTCGTCGTCCAGGCGAGCACATCATCACCTGGCTGCTCCGATGCTGGGATAATGGGGCCAGTAGCCTGGAATTGGAAGGTAGGGAAGCCAAGCAGCTTGGATCCCTTTCTAGGGAAGGGGGCATTGACAAAGCGATTGGAAAAGGGGCAAAAGCCCTCAGCCTTTGGAGGCGACTCCTGTCAGGCGTGAAGGAAAGGTATCCCTTCAAGGAAGATGTTATATGTCAGCCAGGCAAGTGGACCACCATGGAGAGAGGTATCCAGTACCTGAGGGAATTAGCCATGCTGGAGGTGATTTATAATGACCTGGACAATGAGCAGTTATCCAAAGATCCAGATGAAGTCCAGTGCACACGACCCATGTGGCGGAAGTTTGTACGGAGTGCACCATCATCACACGCAAACTCATTGGCAATACTGACCTGGAAAGATGAAGAGGGACCAACGGTGGATGAAATGGCTGTCCAACTCCAACAATACAAAGAAAGTCTCTCTTCCTCCCTACAGGCCTGCATCCTGGCTGTGGAGAAACTTCCAGACATGCTAGCTGAGAAATTATCCCAGGAGTTCCAGCGATTCAAAGAGGTTATGTCCTGCTCCTCACCTGTACGGACCAGTATCTCAGCCATTAGGAGTCAGCGTCCCTCTGCTCAAGAGAGAAGATATAGTGGATACACACCACAGGCCACCCTGTGGTTTTATCTGTGTGACCACGGAGAGGACATGACAAAGTGGGATGGAAAATCTAAATTGACCCTAGAGGCACGGGTACATGAGTTGCAAGGAAAAACAACTACAAAAGGGGGTTCTTCCAGAAAAATTGCTGCTCCAGTTTCCAGTGAGCAGTTCCCCAGACAGGGTAGAAGGGCTGATTCTGTTTCCGATCTTAATAAAGGGACTTTTGATTCACATTTACAAGAAGTGAGTAACGAATACTATGACCTGGGCTAGAGGGGCCCTGCCTCCAGCCAGGTGGAGGAAAGGGACAATCGGGTGTACTGGACTGTGTGGATTCGATGGCCTGGCACATCAGCCCCACAGGAGTATAAGGCTTTAGTAGACACCGGTGCACAGTGTACCCTAATGCCATCAAGATATGAAGGGGCAGAACCCGTCTGTATTTCTGGAGTGACAGGGGGATCCCAACAGCTGACTGTATTGGAGGCTGAAGTGAGCCTAACTGGGAACGAGTGGCAGAAGCACCCCATTGTGACTGGCCCAGAGGCTCCGTGCATCCTTGCCATAGACTACCTCAGGAGAGGGTATTTCAAGGACCCAAAAGGGTACTGGTGGGCTTTTGGTATAGCTGCCTTGGAGATGGAGGAAATTAAACAGCTGTCTACCCTGCCTGGTCTCTCAAAGGACCCTTCTGTTGTGGGGTTGCTGAGGGTCAAAGCTACAGGTGCCAATCGCTACCACAGCAGTACACCAGTGGCAATATCACACCAACCGAGACTCCCTTGTTCCCATCGATAAGTTGATTCGTCAACTGGAGAGTCAAGGAGTGATCAGCAAGACTCGCTCACCTTTTAACAGTCCCATATGGCCAGTGCGAAAGTCTAATGGAGAGTGGAGACTAACAGTAGACTATCGGGGCCTGAACGAAGTCACGCCGCCACTGAGCGCTGCCGTGCTGGGCATGCTAGAACTTCAATATGAATTGGAGTCAAAGGCAGCCAAGTGGTATGCCACCATTGACATCGCTAATGCATTTTTCTCAATTCCTTTGGCAGCAGAGTGCAGGCCACAGTTTGCTTTCATTTGGAGGGGCATCCAGTACACCTGGAATCGACTGCCCCAGGGGTGGAAACACAGCCCCACCATTTGCCATGGACTGATCCAGACTGCATTGGAACAGGGTGGGGCTCCAGAACACCTGCAATACATTGATGACATCATGGTGTGGGGCAACACAGCAGCAGCAGTTTTTGAGAAAGGGAAGGAAATAGTCCAAATCCTTCTGGAAGCTGGCTTTGCCATAAAACAAAGTAAGGTCAAGGGACCTGCGCAGGAGATCCAGTTTTTAGGAATAAAATGGCAAGATGGGCGTCGTCAGATCCCAATGGATGTAATCAACAAAATCACAGCCATGTCTGCACTAACCAGCAAAAAGGAAACACAAGCTTTCTTGGGCATTGTGGGTTTCTGGAGAATGCATATTCCAAATTACAGTCTCATCGTAAGCCTTCTCTATCAAGTGACCCGGAAGAAGAACGATTTCAAATGGGGCCCTGAGCAATGACAAGCCTTTGAACAAATTAAGCAGGAGATAGTCCATGCAGTCGCCCTTGGGCCAGTCCGGGCAGGACAAGATGTAAAAAATGTGCTCTACACTGCAGCCGGGGAGAATGGCCCTACCTGGAGCCTCTGGCAGAAAGCATCGGGGGAGACACGAGGTCGACCCCTAGGGTTTTGGAGTCGGGGATACAGAGGATCCGAGGCTGGCTATACTCCAACTGAAAAAGAGATATTGGCAGCATTTGAAGGGGTTCGAGCCCCTTCGGAAGTGGTTGGTACTGAAGCACAGCTCCTCCTGGCACCCCGACTGCCAGTGCTGGGCTGGATGTTCAAAGGGAGGGTCCCCTCTACACATCGTGCAACTGATGCTACATGGAGTAAGTGGGTCGCACTGATCACCCAACGGGCCCAAATAGGAAACCCCAGTCGCCCAGGAATCTTGGAAGTGATCATGGAGTGGCCAGAAGGCAAAGATTCCGGAATATCGCCAGAGGAGGAGGTGACGCGTGCTGAAGAGGCCCCACTGTATAATAAACTACCAGAAAATGAGAAGCAATATGCCCTGTTCACTGATGGGTCCTGTTGTCTTGTGGGGAAGCATCGGAGGTGGAAAGCTGCTGTATGGAGTCCTGTACGACAAGTGGCAGAAACTGCTGAAGGAGAAGGTGAATCGAGTCAGTTTGCAGAGGTGAAAGCCATCCATCTGGCTTTAGATATTGCTGAACGAGAAAAATGGCCAATGCTCTCTCTCTATACTGACTCATGGATGGTGGCAAATGCCCTGTGGGGGTGGTTGCAGCAATGGAAGCAGAGCAACTGGCGGCACAGAGGCAAACCCATCACGTAGATGCTTACATACCCAAGAGTCAGGCCGCTGAAGAACATCAAAACAATCAGCAGGTAGATCAGGCTGCTAAGATTGAAGTGGCTCAGGTGGGTCTGGACTGGCAACATAAGGGTGAATTATTCCTAGCTTGGTGGGCCCATGACACCTCAGGCCATGAAGGAAGAGATGCAACATATAGATGGGCTCATGATCGAGGGGTCGATATGACCATGGACACTATTGCACAGGTTATCCATGAATGCGAAACATGCGCTGCAATCAAGCAAGCCAAGCGGTTCAAGCCTCTCTGGTATGGAGGACAATGGCTGAAATATAAATACGGGGAGGCCTGGCAGATTGATTAGATCACACTCCCATAAACCCGCCAAGGCAAGCGCCATGTGCTTACAATGGTGGAAGCAACCACCGGATGGCTGGAAGCATATCCTATGCCACTGCCTGGAACACTATCCTGGGCCTTGAAAAGCAACCATGGGACTCATTTCCGAAACAACCTCATAGACACCTGGGCCAAAGAGCATGGCATTGAGTGGGTGTATCACATCCCCTATCATGCACCAGCCTCTGGAAAAATCAAACGATACAATGGACTGTTAAAGACTACACTGAGAGCAATGGGTGGTGGGACGTTCAAACACTGGGATACACATTTAGCAAAGGCCACTTGGTTAGTCAACACTAGGGGATCTGCCAATCGAGCTGGCCCTGCCCAATCAAAACTTTTACGTACTGTAGAGGGGGATAAAGTCCCTGTAGTGCACCTAAAAAATATGATGGGGAAGACAGTCTGGGTTACTCCTGCCTCAGGCAAAGCTAAACCCATTCATAGGATTGCCTTTGCTCAAGGACCTGGATGCACTTGGTGGGTGATGCGGGAGGATGGGGAAGTCCGATGTGTACCTCAAGGGGATTTGATTTTGGGTGAAAATAACCAATGAACTGAATTGTATGATGTTAATTGCTGTATAATACTGTATGTCATCACTTCAATGGTTGCTATATGCCATATCAACAGTATACAGTAAGAATCACCCAGATTAATGAAGAATGAACTTTGAGGAAACCGAGCCAAGTGCAGAGGTGACAGAACCAGAACTGACTTCAGCATGCAACAATCCAACACCACGCACCATCTCTCCTGCCCTGAAAGACTGTTATGATGGATGAAGCCCAAAGTCATGGACTAAATGAACTCAACAAACATTTTAGAGGGATGGCCCATAGACTAAGGAAATTATAGCTATGTGTATATGTGTATATATCAAAAGACTGGAAAAGTGGTGGTGATTAATTGGAATGTATTGGAAAGTGTAAGACCTGGGCATGACATATATGGTATGGAGTAAGGGGTGGATACTGTTCTGGTTTCAGCGGGGATAAAGTTGATTTTCTTCCTAGTAGCTGGTATAGGGCTGTGGTTTGGATTTAGGATGAGAATAATGTTGGTAACACACTGATGTTTTAGTTGTTGCTAAGTAGTGCTTACACCAGTCAAGGACTTTTCAGCTTCCTATGCTCTGCCAGGTGCCCAAGAAGCTGGGAGGGAGCACATCCAGGACAGCTGACCCAGACTGGCCAAAGGGCTATTCCATACCACATGACGTCATGCTCAGTATATAAACTGAGGGAGTTGTCCAGGGGGCAGCAATCGCTGCTCAGGGACGTGCTGGGCATCAGTCAGCAGGTGGTGAGCAATTGTGTTGTGTATCACTTGCTTTGTATATTGTTATTGTATTATTATAATATTATTATTATTACTACTACTACTACTACTATTACTACTATTCTATTTTATTTTACTTCAATTATTAAACTATTCTTATCTCAACCCACGAATTTTCTCACTTTTACCCTTCCAATTCTCTCCCCCATCCCACTGGGGGTGGGGGGAGTGAGCGAGCGGCTGTGTGGTGCTTAGTTGCTGTCTGGGGTTAAACTACGACAATTCCTTTTGCCTTCTGTGGCAGATATTTCAAAAGTCTTCTTTGTGTTACCTGCCTATTTCTGACTTGCAATGAAAGCCAATACTTTTTGTTTCTGTCACTGCACATATTATCTAGTAACCAGCTGTGTGGTCCAGGTGCTTTCATTTTGTCTGCAGAAAGGAAGAAAAAAAAATCTTTCCAATCCAATCTTTATAGATTCCTGAAATGTTAAATCTAGTAAAGTTATTGTGTTCTTTTATTAAGGAGGTCGGTAGTTTCCTGAGGCTTTTTCATTCATCCTCAGTGTTGAATTCTGGCATTTACTAAATCAAGTATTGGTTACAAATTAGGAAAGAAAGAAGCAAAATGAGATGCAGCCTGGAGTCTCTGCTTGAAGGTTGAAAGTTTAAGTACCGTTTTGGGTACAAAGCCATGCTGAACTCTATATGTCATCATTGCCTTTGCACAGTAGCTAGGTGTCTACTCTTCCAGTTCATGTGGGGCATCTGCTTTAGTAATGAACATCTCCCCCACCTGCTAATATTTCATGTAAATAAATGGAGCTCCTCAAACCAGGGGGAAGCAGAAAAGCTCAGAGGATGTGTAATAAGAAAAAGTGGACCTGTGATTAGATCAATGGCTCAAAAGCAGCTGAGGAGAGTGATCTGCAACTGCAGTCCCTCTGCAATGTGCCCAGAGGAGTGAAGTCTGGTCCTCAGGCCAGATGGTACAAATTAGATCATTGCTGTGTTCTTCAAGTCTAACACCCTTTGAGTAAAACTGGCCACATCCACGATTTCTGTAAGCTGTAGATACTGGCACAAAATATTGCCAGTTTTGCACAAGGATGTCTTATGGACTGAAATACTTGCTTCATGCCAGAATGAGCAGATCAAAAATCACAGTAGAGTTGCACCCTCAGGAGGTCCAAGAGACAGCTGTGGAAACTAAGCTGCTTGTTTGGCCAGGAAAATGTGCATTAATGCTCTCTCTGCTGAACTGTCACACGAAGAGGGATATGTGCTCTGTTAATCTGTACAGAGCAAGCTCATAGGAGGCCATATAAACTAAACCCTGTCCTACCAAGGACCAGAGGCTGCACAAGACCCAGAGAAGCTCATGGAGGTTTAAATTGCAACTGGAGTTTGGGGACCTAACCCCGCAACCCAACCTGTTAGGCAATTTTTAAGAATATGTAACATGCCCTGAAACTATAGAAACTATTTTTGTTTCAAGACTGACATGATTACAAGCGTAATATCCAGCTGTAGGAGGACTTGCTTGGCATGTGTGAAACAAGGGTCACACCTCCTTGGGGTCATCATAGCTCTCTCATTATTTCTCTACATGGCTTTTTAAACTTTGCTTTGCCTTCCCCTGAGAGGCACAAATACAAAACAAGATGTGGAGGTGCACATGCCCAGACTGACCTGGCCCTAGAGGCAAATGCATGGAGGAGCAGTGTTACCAGTGACAGCCCTTGGAGGACTTAGGCCACCTCAACTACCTTTTTTCTTGGGAAACTCCTGGGTTTTAAATGCGGATACAGCTTCCCTTTCCTGAGTCACACAACATTGCACTGGTTGGTCAGATGAAGAAACTGTGATTTTTAGACAGGGAATAAAGATACCTATTCCTGTCTAAATAATAAACTAGCAAATCCTCTGCTGTCAGTTCACTAGTGCCTCCAATTCCAGTTTTTAATAAATGGAAATGTAATAGGAGTTCAGCTCCTGGTTTCTGCCACTGCAGGAGTTTTTGCATTGAAATCCCTGGGCTAATGTCAAGGCACTAAAGAATTGAAATAAAGAATCTCCTAACAATCTTTAACTTATGTTCTTTTGGCAAGTGAGTGTATTCCTGCCTCAAGAGAGTCATGTACTGAGTAAGATATTTTCTCTAACCCCTATGGGAAAAGCAGATAACTACCTGCCTTACAGCCTTCTGTGTTCTCAGGGTTTGTCATTTGTGCGCGATAAAGGAAAATGCCATATTGCCTGCAATTAGTCTTTCTTTTTTCTTTTTTTTTTTTATGCACTCAGGAAAATAAAGTTAAAGAAACTCAAGTTTGTTTTAGTGGAAGTCTGCAATTTTGCTTAAGATCATAGAATCATAGAATACCAGGTTGGAAGGGATGTCAAGGATCATCTGGTCCAACCTTTCTAGGCAAGAATTTGCACAGTCTAGACGAGATGGCCCAGCACCATGTCCAGCTGAGTCTTAAACGCGTTCAGCGTAGCAGAGTCAACCACTTCTCTGGGGAGATTATTCCAATAATTGACTGTTCTCATTGTGAAAAATTTTCCTCTCGTGTCCAAACGGAATCTCCCTGGGAGTAACTTGCACCCATTACCCCTTGTCCTCACCATGTGACTCCTTGTAAAAAGGGAGTCTCCATCTTCTTTGTAGCTCCCCTTTAAGTACTGGTACATGGTGATGAGATCACCTCTAAGCCTCCTTTTCTCAAGGCTGAACAAGCCCAGCTCTCTCAGCCTATCCTCATATGGCAGGCTTCCCAGACCCTTGATCATCTTGGTGGCCCTTCTCTGGACCCCCTCCAGCCTGTCCACATCTTTTTTGTATAACGGGGACCAGAACTGTACACAGTATTCCAGGTGTGGCCTGACAAGCGCCGAGTAGAGTGGGATAAGGACTTCTTTATCTCTGCTGGTGATGCCCTTGTTGATGCAACCCAGCATCCTATTGGCCTTCTTGGCTGCAGCAGCACACTGTTCACTCATATTGAGCTTCCTGTCCACTCATATTGAGCTTCCTGTCCACCAGGACCCCCAGGTCCCTCTCCACAGAGCTGCTCTCCAGCCAGGTGGATCCCAGTCTGGGCTGCACTCCTGGATTATGTTTTCCCAGGTGCAAGACCTTACACTTGTCCTTGTTAAACTTCATAAGGTTCCTGTTAGCCCACTCTTCCAGCCTATCCAGATCTTCCTGCAGGGTGGCTCTCCCTTCCAGAGTGTCTACTTCCCCACTCAATTTGGTGTCATCTGCAAACTTCATCAGGCTACACTTGATCCCGTTATCCAGATCACTTATGAAGATATTGAATAGCGTTGGGCCCAATATCGATCCCTGGGGGACCCCACTTGTGACGGGTTGCCAGTTTGAAAAAGAGCTGTTTACCACCACCCTTTGGGTACGGCCCGTCAGCCAATTCCTCACCCACCGCACAGACCACTTGTCTAGGCCATAACACATCAATTTCTCCAGGAGGAGGCCATGGGGAACCGTCTCGAAAGCCTTGGAGAAGTCCAGGTAGACAACATCCGCTGCTCGCCCCATGTCAACCGAGCAAGTCACTTTATCATAGAAGGCCACCAGATTTGTCAGGCACGATCTGCCCTTAGTGAAGCCATGTTGGCTTTCCCCAATCATCACGTGCTTCATTTGACTCGTGATGGCCCCCAGGAGGATCCCTTCCATAGAATCCATCATTGTCCTTTATCACAGAAATGGCTTTTTCCTTTCCACTCTCAATAACAACAAAGAAAGTGTGTGTGTTAAAATTAACTGTTACCCTGAAAAAAAGTCTGTAAAAGCTTAACTGGTCCTTGTCACCATAATTTCTACATGCCAGTCAGAATTGGCTTTAATCTCTCATCATCTTTGAGGGAGGGTGATCTGAGGGAGAGTGATGCATCCCTTGTCATTTGATGTTACAATGAGAGGTGCCAGCAGTTGGGCTACAGATACTTCAGATTCAGTTTATTAACCTCTTCCCATTTGTGCTGATCCCTGTCTACTGGAAAATTTATCCCAATAGGACCTCTTGACTCAGTGTGTCCCTTGCACTTATGATGTTTGGATGCAGTGTTTCAGCTGGATACAGCACTAGTATCAGTGCTACACAACACCCTAAGCTCAAACACAGCCTAGGAGGATGTGCCGGTAACAGCTTCGTCCCCCAGCTTCTGGGCACATGCAGAGACACCTCGCTGGAGAGGATGTCCTGAATAGGGGCTGCTTATTTTATCTCCCCTCCAGAAGGAAGAAACTTTTTGTTAAGATGAAAGGAGGGAAGTACTGAACTTAGTTGCATGCCGTCCTTGCTGTAAGAAAAAAGTGTTCATCAAAGTGCTATTTCTGACTCATTTAAATTGAGAGGGATGTTTATAATACATAGCTCTAATATTTTTGTTTAAGAATAGCAAATCTGTGTCTGTTGTAACACAAGTTATATTTTCCTAGCTTTCAGACTCTGGGAGATGTGAAGTACTCTCTCATTATAAGTCAGTGATGGATCCAATTAGAGAAAACAGTCACTATTTTTCTTTCTTTACTTCCTTTCCTACCCAAATATGAAGTTTAAAATAATTCATTCAGAACTACCTGATAGTTATTAGACAGTCTTTCAGTTAGTTTACAGAGAAATATTTCTATAGAAATACATTTGCAACAGTTTGAGAATCATAGAATGTCCTGAGTTGGAAGGGACCCACAAGGATCATCGAGTCCAACTCCTGTCCCTGCATAGGACAACCCCAAAATTCACACCATATGTCTGAGGGCGTTGTCCAAATGCTTCTTAAATATTGTCAGGCTTGGCGCCGTGACTGCCTCCCGGGGGAGCTTGTTCCAGTGCTCCACCACCCTTTGGGTGAAGAACCTTTTCCTAATGTCCAACCTAAACCTCCCCTGGCATATCTTCCTGCTGTTCCCTTGGGTCCTATCATTGGTCGTCAGGGAGAAGACATCAGTGCCTGTCCCTCCTCTTCCCCTCGTGAGGAAGCTGTAGACCGCGATGAGGTCTCCCCTCAGTCTCCTCTTCTCCAGGCTGAACAGACCAAGTGACTTCAGCCGCTCCTCATACGGCTTCCCCTCTGTTGTTTGCCCTCTGTGAAATAGGAGGGTGTCGAGGACTGTTACGGAACCAGAATTGTCTCGACATTGCCATTATACCGCCATCTTCTGGCTTCGACATCCAGCCCCCGACGAAACCACCACAGGACGCCTGCGCAGAGACCAGGGCGCAAAAGCAGGAGCACGAACTGCATGTACGCCTGCGCAGAGACCAGGGCGCGAAAAGCAGAGACCAGGGCGCGAAAGGTGGGACCATGAACTGCACGTACGCCTGCGCAGAGACCAGGGCGCAAAAAGCAGAAGCACGAACTGCACATATGCAGATGCGTTCTGTGCATGTGCATGGCCCTATAAAAGGACCGCGTGCGCCTTTTGAGGGTTTCTTCAGCTTCTCCTCCTACCCCGTGCACTCCTCGGAAGATGCTCCTGCGGACACAGAGGCTGGACCGACTGGACTTTTGATCGACGGGATAACACCGGACTTGGAGTGGTGGTAGCTAGTTCCCCCACGTGGCCCTCTTCTCACCTGCCCGAGCACACTCTTTCTCTCTTTTTTCTCTCACCTGCTGTCTTGCTCTTTTTCCCTCTCTCCCCCCCCCCCCCCCCCCATCTCCCTACCCGGTCCTCACCTCTTTGTTCACCAAAATAAAGTCAAAGGGTTGTACGGCATTTGACCTCGTTTGCGTCTTAATCTCGTCCTTGGGATCGTATCGAAACCTTCCCCGACATTGGATCGGGACATTTAATTGGCATCACAGACAGGATCCCCTGAGACGAGAGTGCCATACTACCTTGTTGTGGTGTGCTGTGTGATTGTGTGTAAACAAGACGTACGAAGCGAGTGCAGAGTTCCGATCCGCAGTTCTGCTCTCCCGCGACGGAAGCAGCCGGAGATGAACGAAGCGTGAGGACGGAGTGAATGTTGGTTCTTTTTTGTTCGTAGCTTACATATTAGTGTACAGTCTGGCCTCCTGGGAGTGCATAGGGGGAAAGTGGACTTTAAGGCGGGACCCTCTCAGGACGACACCCCCCTTTGTAGGAATTTTTGGGTATTGGTTTACATTTTGGCCTCCTGGGAGCGCATAGGGGAAACCTGGATACTGAAGCGTGACCCTCTCGGGACGAGATCCCCTTTGTAAGTGATGGCCGCCCGAAAGGCAGACGATGTTTGTGACCATGTGCTTTCGCTGGATGAAGGGACAAAGAAATTGTATGGCCTCTTGGAGGTACACCAGTCTCGCCCCTCACCCCAGGGACAAGACTGGGCAAGGGAACACTGGTTCCAGTTGCAGAGTGTGGTGGATAGAATAAGAATATTGCAGAAAGAGGCTAAGGTTAAGAGGGGGAAGGGAAAGGCTATAATTTGTGCAGTGTTAGGAGCGAGTTTGGCCGCCGCGGCGGAGGAGAAAAAGCAGAGGTCTTGTCAGACAGATACGGTGGTGAACTCCCTGCAGGTGGTAATAAAAACCCTGCAGGAACAGTTGGAGGAGGAGAAGCGCCAAAATGGGATACTAAAAAATGAGTTGAGAAATCAACTTTTAAAGGAAGTGGACACACCGCCGGGGGTAGAAACAACCCCCAGGGGGATTTGCAGAGAGCCAAAGAGGCCGCGGAGAGCCCCCCCGCACATGTACCCGCTGATCAAAACGGAGTATGTGTATGAGGACGAGGGTGACAATTGTCCCCAAGTTATTACTAAAGTGGTCCCATTTACCGCAACTGAATTAGCAAAGCTGAGAAAGGACTTTGCGAGGACTACAAAGGAATCGGAGACCGAATACGTGTGGAGAGTGTCTTTGTCGGGGGGGGGGGGGGGGGGATGGGGGGGGATGGGATCTTACTGTCAGAAAAGGAGGCGGAAGGGTATTGGGGTCCGGGTGTGTTTTTAACTACGGGCGATCTCCGAGCCCTATGGTCGGTGACCCAGAGAGCCGCATACTGGGCGGTGGGGTTGAGCCCCCTGGAAAGGGGAGACCCCTTAGCTATAACGGGCACAGTAGATCAATTAGTAGAGAGTGTGCAAAAGGCGGCGTGCCTTCAGATGATGTATGACCGGGAGCTCAAGCCCAGCCTGGGCTCGCCAATGTTAATGCCTGTAGACCTGGAGAGAATGACCCCCCTGATACAGGAACTTCCTGACTCCCTGAAACCTATTGGGATCCAATTGCAAGGGCGGATTTATAACACCCCCGGGGGAGAAAGGAATGCAGCCGCTCGGGAGGGGATAACGACCCCTGACTACCGGCGGCCAGGGAAGAAAGTATGGACATGGGGGGAGGTGGCTCAGGAGTTAATTGATTTCGTGAGGAAATACGGCCCTGTTAGTGGACCACCCCAAAGAACCGAGACCAGGGCTGTGTGGGCGGCAGAACGAGTTAGTGGGCGGCAGTCACCCCTTGGGAGCGGCCGGGACCCGACCGGGAAAGGAAAACCCCTGAGTCGGCAGGGACTGTGGCAGTTGGGGCTCCAGAGAGGCGTTCCCCGAGATTTAATGGACGGGCTCCCAACCAAGAAATTGGAGCAGCTCGTGCGGAGATGGTCAGAGCAAGGGGCCATTTCGAGGCCAACTCCTAGCACTCCACTCCTGATAAGCTTTGAGAAACCAGCCGGGGAAGAAAACAAGGCGGCGGAAAACTAAAACCTCCGCCCCCCTGAAGGTGAAGGGGAGGGCGGAGGGTGGATGTTCATAAGACAACTCGCCTGCAATGCAAAGGGAGACTTGCTGCTTACGGTAGCAGTAGGACCAAAGAAAAGACCGGTGACCTTTTTAATCTACATGGGGACGCAAATCACTGCACTGAGGCGAACAGAAGCAGAACGATGTGGGATCTCGGTTCCCTCTAGAAACCTGATTGTTTTAAACGCTCTGGGAAAGACACAATCGGTACCTATGACCCCAGCGTCACTGTGGTTACCAGGGGAGGACGGCCCTGTTAAGGTGGCCATAGGATCCTTTCAACTGAATCTCTTGGGCATAGACGTTTTAAAGGGCAGACAGTGGCGCGACGCCCAGGGAAACTTGTGGTCTTTCGGCGTCCCGCAGATCAGGCGCTTGGCCGAAGCCCCCGGTGCGGAGGTGCGCCTGTTGCAAACGGCGCCTGCCCTCGCCCCTTCCAAACTGACAGAGGTGAAACCCTACCCGCTACCGATAGGAGCCAGGGACGGAATCGCGCCAGTGCTGGAGGACTTAAAGGGGCAGGGGATTACAGTTCCCACCCACTCCCCCTTTAACTCCCCGGTACCGCCGGTCCGAAAACCAAAGGGCAAATGGAGGTTAACAGTAGATTACCGGAGGCTGAATGCCAACACAGGCCCATTAACAGCTGCTCTCCCGAACATTGCTGAGCTCATAGCCGCCATTCAAGAGCAATCACACCCTATTGTGGCGACTATTGACCTTAAAGACATGTTCTTTAGGGTCCCCCTGCAGCCACAGGACCCGGACCACTTTGCCTTTACCGGGGGGGGGCGGCAACAGTACACCTTTACACGGCTCCCTCAGGGATACAAGCACTCCCCCACCTTAGCCCACCATGCGCAGGAGCTGGAAGCAATTCCCATAAGGGCAGGGGTGAAAATTTACCAATATATAGATGATGTGCTCATAGGGGGGAATCAGGCGGAAGAGGTTGGGGAAGTCCAGAAGGACATCATCACCCATTTAGAGAGCATAGGATTGACAATCCCACCCGAGAAAATACAAACCCCTTCAAGCGAGGTAAAATTTTTAGGAATTTGGTGGTGGAAGGGAGGGATGACCTGTATCCCACCGGACATCCTTTCCTCCCTCGACCAAATTAAGATACCAGAATCAAAAAAAGACTTACAGCATGCGTTAGGGCTACTTGTGTTCTGGAGGAAGCACATCCCCGATTTCTGAATTATCGCGAGACCCCTATATGATTTACTACGGAAAAGGGCCCAATGGGAGTGGACCCCGGTCCACGATGAGGCGCTAGGACTGTTGTTGTTCGAGGCAAATGCATACCAAGCCCTGGGGCCTATCCACCCGACAGACCCGGTACAGATCAAGTGGGGGTTTGCCGCAACTGGGCTGTCGATTCATTTGTGGCAAAGGGGTGTGGCAAAGGGGGCCGGCAGGGCCCATCCGGCCCATTGGCTTTTATTCCCGGAGTTTCAAGGACGCAGAAAAACGGTACACCACGTGGGAGAAGGGGCTGTTTGTAGTCAGTCTGGCTTTACGAGAAGCAGAGTGCACCATTCGTCAGCAACCAATAGTGCTCAGAGGTCCTTTCAAAGTGATTAAAGCAGTTTTAACCGGGACACCTCCCCCTGACGGGGTGGCACAAAGAGCTTCGGTATGAAAATGGTACGCGCAAATAGAACATTATTGTGGTATCTTTGAAGTTTCTCAGGGCGCTACCAAAAATTTAGTTATCCAAGAGGGAGTGGCCCCAGACCGGGAAGGTGACGTGCCCCCTTCTGCTGTGCAGGTAGCCCCCCCATTTTCAGAACAATTACAGAACGCTTGGTTCACCAACACCTCCGCTAAACGAGAGGGCAGAACTTGGAAATACCGTGCTGTCGCCCTACAGATAAGGACCGACCAAAAAAATAATTACCGAAGGGGAAGGCAGCGCACAAGTAGGGGAATTAGTGGCTGTATGGAGTATCTTTCAACATGAAGCCCAATCTGCCTCTCCAATCTATATCTACACTGATTCCTTTGCTGTCTTTAAAGGGTGTACAGAGTGTCTCCCCTTTTGGGAACAAAATGGGTGGGAGGTTAACAGAATACCCATATGGCAAAAGGAAAAGTGGCACGATATTTTAACCATTGCCAAACAGGGGAACTTTGCGGTAGGGTGGGTAGCCTCCCATCAGACGGAGGAAGATCCATCCGGTCATTGGAACAATAGGGTTGACGAGCTGGCCCGCCTCACCCCCTTGCAAAGTGATCCAGTAGTAGAGGATTGGGAAGGACTCCTGGAATGGTTGCACCTTAAGAGAGGGCACACCGGAGCCCAAGACCTCTACCGAGAAGCTCAGGCCAGAGGCTGGCCGGCTACCCAAGAAAACTGCAAAATTTGCATTTCGGCCTGTGAGCAATGCCGCGTCCGCTTAGACAGGCACCCCCTGGAAGACAACCCCCTACATTTGAGAGAGGGAAAAGGTTTGTGGGAGGCCTGGCAGGTGGATTACATCGGTCCCTTCCGCAAATCAGAAGGGAAGTGCTATGTATTAGTGGGTGTCGAAATAGTATCTGGCCTAGCACAGGCTAAAGCCTGCGCTAAGGCAACAGGGGAGAATATGGTGAAGGCCCTGAAAGAATGGTTTGGGACCTTCCCTAAACCACAGTCGATTCAATCTGACAATGGTACGCACTTCACAGCCAAGACGGTTCAGGAATGGGTGGCTCAGGAGGGGATTTCATGGGTATTCCACACCCCATACTACCCGCAAGCAAATGGGATCGTGGAGAGAACAAGCGGCTTGCTGAAGCGCTTCCTGAAACCACACAAACCAGGGTGGGCTGAGCGGGTGGGAGATGCAGTGACTAGCATCAATAGCCGTTGGGGAACAAATGGATGCCCAAAAATTACGGCGTTTTGCCCACAAGCCCCGACGATCATGCCCACCTCACCTGGCCCTGACCACTCCGACAACCCATCCCATTTCCCCGGACAACCCGTCTTAGTTGAACTCCCCACTGTGGGAGCAGTGCCATTAACATTAGACGCCCCGGTGAATAAATACACGTGGAGGGCAAGAGACGCTTGTGGAAAGATCCACAAAATTCATGCTAAATGGATTGTTCCTTCCTTCTGACCCGAGAAGCGAGTTTGCTTCTACTTTTGTTTTTCAGGAGGGAGCAGCCGATCTGGACACACACCACCCGAAGATCAGGATGCGCATGTTATTTGTGGTTATACTAGTTTGGGAATGTACCTATAAAAGCGGCGGAGGGCTAATTCCTTCACCCTCCCCTGACCCGTTTGATCCCTTTAAGGACAATGAATTTGTATTATTAGCCAAAGCTGTAAGCCGAGCTTTTAATTTAAGTCATTGCTGGGTTTGCGGGGGACCTCTGGGGCTGTCAAGTTGGCCGTGGACATCCACATCCCTCACCCCAGCCCAAATTGTGAGTAATTATAGTGAGACCACGAATGACACTTGGGGCAATAATGGAACATGGCCGGTTTAATTTCCTGCTGTGGGGCAATATTGTTTAAATTGTACTCAAAAGGGAGGGGGTCTATGTGGGAGAAAGCAAGTGCCAATGGACACTTACAAACAAGTTGGCAAATGCCAATAGGGGTATCTCCATATGGGCATGGCTTGATAGTGCCGGACGCAGTCGAGGGTTCAAAGGGTACTGGGCAAATAAAAAAAAAAAGTTAATTCTCCAGCAATCTAGGGACCACGTTTACAAGCAAACCTGCGAATGGAAAAACAACTCCAGGGCCTGGTATTGCACCGGCCGGACAAATAATAACCCAACCGTCTTTTTTAGCCCCGTGGACAATGATAAAACAATGTATTTCCAGTTCCCCGAGGATGCAGCGGGGCCATTCGCCAATGGGGCCACAGCTAAAAGGGGCCATTATTGGATTTGTGGACATACCGCCTATAAACAACTGCCAGCGCATTGGTCAGGGGTCTGTTATGTAGGAATTATCCGGCCTTTATTCTTCCTTCTTCCAGAAACGGGTGGCTCTCAGTTGGGGATAAGATTGTACGATAATCTGGAAGATGGAAAGATTGCCCGCCGCAAGCGAGCTGTTGAGGTGAACATAGGCGGAACACAAAAATGGGGGGAAAATGAGTGGCCTCCTGAAAGAATAATCCAACATTACGGGCCTGCCACCTGGAACCCCAATGAACCGATATCAGGGGCGAGGGAACCAAGCTATAATTTGAACCGTATAATCCGATTACAAGCTGTTTTAGAAATTATTACCATAGATAATTGTGGTATCTGAATGTAAGAGAAATAAGATATGCTGAGACCTGAAATAAAAAGAAAAACACACAAAACTGAATTTGTGTAAAGGAGTTCAATGAAGTCTAGGCTCAGACCTGAGTTGCAGATTCAATAACTTTGTCATCTTCAAAATCTGAATTTTATTTCACAAGTAGGAGTCTAGATAATAGAGGGGGGAAAAAAATCTGTCCTCATTGCAATAAACTTTTTAGAAGCATTGAGACAGTGACAAGCCTCATCCCAAAGGGCTTACAAATAACTTTTTTAATAGATGGATGTCTCTATCTGCCTGGGTGAATGTGCATCAACTGGAAATGCAGTTTTAAGGTTAACATGCTTCAACTTTTTATTTTGTTATTATTTTTCCTTTTCATAGTGTCACAGCTATGGGAGATAAGTAATAAAAGCACAACTATATGCATGCAGTAATTATTTTCTTAAAAATGGTTAAATTAACATTTTGTTTCCTTTTTTATAATATTACTTGCTTTGTGTCTCTCTAGCAAGACACTGTTAGAATTAATGTCTCTCTAAGTCTTGCCTTCCCCCTCCATTCCCCTTCCCGCTCCATTCCCCTTCCCTCTTCCTTTCCCTTCTCTTTCTTCCAGCAGCACATGAGGTTTATGTATAAATCAGTCAATACCTCAAGGCCAACTATTTGATGATTACAATAAAAAAAAAAATCTCATTTTGCTGTACTTTGTAGAGGTAGTGTCATTGTCGCATGTCACTTGGTTACAAGAGTTTATGGGAGTGTAACTTCCTAAAGGACATTTTAAACATACACTTCTTATGGCAACTAAACTCCAAGATAAATGAAAGCATTAAAATAAGATATTGGAATTGTTTGCTTTTGTCTTTGATTGATATGAATTGGAGTCATAAAAAGTCTTGTTTCACCCTTAAATCCCTGCAGCCTCCCCTTCCCTTTTGAGTATGTTACTAGTAGACAGACAAATATGTTTTGCTGTGTAAGTTCTGAATGAGTAACAGCACAGCAGTGGTACCCAGTATCAGAAATGGGCCAGTGTCAAAGCTGAAAACTTGGTCATACAGCACTAACACAGAGCTTGAATGGTAAGTCCTTAATCACAGGTTTTCTTTCCTTTCTGACCCATTTTTAACCCCTATCTAAAGGCAGACTGATTTATTTTCACTAAAAGAAACTGCTTATGCTCCCAGTAGTAAAGAATATATGTGCTGCAGCAATCCAGTTGGTGTTATATATTTACCTCTTTGTCTCACTCCCACAAATGCAGAAGCCACAAGAATCTTCCAGAGGCAGTCCAAAAAAATACGAGTCCTGGTCACATCTGAGCTAGCTAAAAGTTGTAGAAGGTTCCCGGTTGGCTTATGTGGTTGACATTTGAGAGACAGTATCTACCAAGCATTTAGAGTAATGCGGTGAGATGCAAAAATGCATAAGCAAGCAAAAAAGTTTCCTTTTTATACAGGAAATTTAAGACATAAAATTCCTTCCTCAACCATAAACAGCTTTTATTATAATCTTCACTTTTGCTGCATAGAACACATAAATAAACAAAATATTGAAAATGAGAAGGCCAGATTTTTATGAAGGTGTGTATTGGGAAATTAACTGGCTCACAGTGGGGAAAAAAAAAAAGATAAGTCAGCTTTTTACAGGTCACTTTGGAAAACAGTATTACAGGTTCTAGCTCTCTGTCTTACAAGACCTGGGGCTTTAATGAATGAAGACACACCAGGGCTCTACCATTTCAAAGGAGCACAAGGGTAGTCACAATGTCCTGTAGCGCTTTGAAGGTCTAAGGTTATGTGTGACTTCTACTTCACTTAAAATACTTATTTTATTCCATTTCTTATCCCACCCTTAACTGTACAATGATTTGAACTGTTAAATCTGCTTCTGTTTTCACCAGAAAAACTTATTATTTATTGCCATTTGTATTTTGCTAGTGCCTAATAAGTGATGCTCAGCTGCCTACCAAGGTTAAACCATAATGATGAGGATTAATGCTTAAATCTTAATCAGGATAATGACTCTTTTTGATTTGAAGTCCCCTGAAATCAACAGGACTTGTCTGCTGGCCTTACTGAGCTTTTGATCAGGTTCAAGACTATCTGTACTAATAGCATACACAAATAGTTTAATTGCTGTAAGCTCATAGGAGCTTACAGACTGGGTTCAAGCAGAGAAAAATGGAGTTCAATAAACAAGCAGGAGTGGTCCAGAAAGAGCAAAGAGCATTTGTAAAGCAGTTACAGGGTAAAAATGTATTCAGCCTGGTGTTTCTAATCAACTGAAATGAAATCTATAAGTTTATACTGGGTATCCGTGAGCCAGGAACAAAGGTGAAGCAGAAGGAGCAGAGTGACATCCCTTCAGGGCTGGTCAGCCGCAGGGTAGGATGACCACATTGTAGGAGCCCCCCTGCTTAGAGAATAAAGGCTTATGCATGGACTTCTTCCCCATAACTCCCTGCAGCAGCAGACAGAGCTCTTTATGGCTGACTCTTAGCCATAGCACCATCAAGGGTGGGTTAAATGCAGCCTCATGCCTGTGCCATAGAGCTGAGATTAGCTGTGCTGCTGCCCAGTCCGGGGCCTGTAGTAGCTGTTGTGGAAAACTACAGATGTTTATTTTCCATCTTAAAAAGAGACTCTCTTGAGAATTGCTCTTAAGCCTGCTGGAGATTAGCTGTGCCTTGAAGGTCATCTTCCAAAAACCTCATTGTCACAGGATAAAGCTCCTCTCTATATCAAAATGGCTTGGCCAAACTCAATCCTGGCAGAACTTTGTTTTTATCAGGGAATTTACTTCTGGGGTAAATATGGCTAATTTCTGTTCTCCATCACTCAGAATACTGCATTTATCTCATGTTCTCAGGTTGAACCTCATTGCTGTGGTGTCTTGGTGCTCATGGGCTTTATTTTATTCATGTAGCCTCCTGCACGGAGCAAAGGTGACCATATCTGCAAAGTGGGAGATGACTTCCCATGCTGTAACAGAGTTGGCATATGCAATGTACCTCCGTTACCCTGCACAAATCTTAATAACCTCAGTTGCTGTGGGTGGATGAAACACCCCTCCCTCTTGTCCTGTTAGAGTTTGTCATTTCTTCACTCCAGTCTGTGTAAAGTCTCAGGGCTCCTGAGGGAGGGATTTACAGAGGTTTGTTTTCTGCTGAGGTTTGTGACTCTGGCTGGGTGCAGTTTAGACTGAAAATAAGGAGTGGTAATTAGTCTGGGGAGCAAAATGTTGAACTCCTATGTTTTATAGTATTACATCTCAGTAGGGTGTGCCTGTGGAGATTCTCTGATGGCTACTATATGGAAAACTATGCTGAAACGTTTACCTTCATGGGGCATGAATGGAGTTTCTCTTCTCTAGTCAGATGTCTATCTTCTTGAATATTTTTAGAATATATCTATAATGTTTGCCTTTTTAATGAAACTTTCCGGTGAGTTTCTGCCTATAAATATGAATAAGCTCCCCCAGGAAACACACTCACTTCTTTCTTTAGGAAACAGGAGTAATAACCAGCATTGATAGGAAGCGTGTAATTTTAAGATACAAAAGATGCTGTCAGGCAAGAAGTAATATCCTCCTACCTCTTCCAAATACCAAATCCTAGAGGTTAAACTTCGCTAGTGTGCAGCCAGAAAACACAAATTTTTTCTGTATAACTATGTATTTTCCACTGATATGAATTACTGTATTTTCTTTTCATACTCTCTATGCTCTAAAAGCATCCTATGTAAATCAACAGCAAAAATTAAACCAGATGAGACTGATTTGGAGAGGGGGAAAGTCCTATGTTGAAATGACACTCATTGTATTTAACAATGCCAACATAGTATTGGCATTTCCCAGATGACTTTCTGTGGATACTTTTTTGTTTTCCTAACTAGAAAGATTAATTCCCCTGTTGAAGACCTGGCCTTTTGACCATTGCTGCCCTGCAGCAGAAGAGAACCACCTCTTCCACCTGCTTTAGTGGCAAAAAGGAACCTTTATACACAGTGAGGCATAGGTGTTTCCTCATCTGCTTGGAGCTGGAAGGGGAGGAAAAAGACCACTAAAATATGTAGCCAAGTCTAAAGCAAGCAGCAGGTAAACTGACTTAGTGGAGCAAAACTGCGATTTGTCATGCTTGGTTTTACCTATCTCAAATATTATTTAGTTTAAACAGGCCACGGTTGTTCATTTAGTGGTCAATGGATGGACAATGGAAATCTTCAGAAATTCCTACTAATAACTGCCATTGAGCTCAGACTGGGAGGAGTCTGTGCCTGGATTTACCTATTTCTTTGTAATGACAAAAGAGGGACCACACACAACCAGTTTAGAGCAAATTTCTAATTTTTAAATAGTCAGTCTAATCGGTGTCTATTCTTCTGGGGTTTCTCATGTCATATGTGCCTATCTGAACATAACCAGCAATATCTACTTGTGAAGATGTTGTGGTTTAACCTGGCAGGCAGCTAAACACCACACAGCCGTTCACTCACTCCCCCCCACCCCAGTGGGATGGGGGAGAGAATTGGGGAAAAAAAGTAAGATTCGTGGGTTGAGATAAAGACAGTTTAATAGGACAGAAAAGGAAGGGGAAATAATAATGATGATGATGATAATAATGATGATGATGATAAAAGAATATACAAAATAAGTGATGCACAATATAATTGCTCACCACCCACTGACTGATGCCCAGCCAGTTCCCCAGCAGCGGCGCCCCAGTCAGCTTTCCCCTAGTTTATATACTGAGCATGACGTCATGTGGTATGGAATAGCCCTTTGGCCAGTCTGGGTCAGCTGTCCTGGCTGTGCCCCCTCCCAGCTTCTTGTACACCTGGCAGAGCATAGGAAGATGAAAAGTCCTTGACTAATGTAAGCACTACTTAGCAACAACTAAAACATCAGTGTGTTATCAACATGATTCTCATCCTAAATCCAAACCACAGCACTATACCAGCTACTAGGAAGAAAATTAACTCTATCCCAGCCAAAAGCAGGACAGAAGACAAACAAAAAAGAAAGTCTACCATGGTGTGTGGAGAATGCAGAAAAAGACTATGTGATTCTGCCGTGATAAATCTCAAAAGAACTTTAAGGGTTTTCAAAACCTTCATTTTCATTTCTCCTTTCCTCAATTTACTGAGAATGAAACATGACTAATAACTTCTATTTTGTCTTGTACTTTACATAGCTGGTTCTGACAGCTGTGGATTGCTTCTTACTGAGTGTTCTTGCATTGCCCTGCACATGAACTGCAGCTGTTACTGTCACACTGACAGTCATACTGTTGCTGTTGAAAGAACATGGTCTTTTCAGGTGATTTCTTAGCTCCTTGCCAACTGTGCCAGTGGGTTGCTTCTATGCATTATACAGAAAAAAAAAATAAGGTGGAAGCATTATTTGTGAGAATTTTTTCTTGCACATCCAAGCTCTGCATGAGCCATTCCTTCAGAAAGCAAAAGTCTGTGTCTTGTTTTGGCTTTTCTCTTGGTATTCTCTTTATTGGCTTGGACTTGACCTATGACACTATGAAAAGTATGAAACATAATTTTTTTACTTTTGGCTTATGATGCAATCGAGGTCATTGCAGCCTGCAGGATTAAAACATTGAGATCTTGTTAAAGAGGTTTAACTCCATTTTATTTCCTTTCCTTCCTCAGTCACAGAAAATAGATTAATATGGTAACACTTTGCAGTAAGTGGACATTAATTAATGCTAAATTACACCAGAATTCCTCTGGAATCACAGATTAACAGTCACACTAAGTCCAAAATAGCTTGCCATGATTAATGTTTTTGTAAGGAATATCAAAGAAATTAATAACCATTTGTCGCTTATAATAAAGTGTTACCAATTAATTTCATGCTATTTGCTGTCCTGGCTTTGCCATGAAAATGAGGTGCTGGAAGTTTAAAGCCTAGTATATTACAGAAGTGTGAGCTTCCACTCTGACCTAGTCAGGACTTTTCAGTGCAACTCATCCTGCTACTACTCTTGGTATCTCGTATGAGAAATAGAGCAAGTTTTTCTTGGTTTGGGATGCAGAACCTGGGCAAGAGGAAGAGTTATTTTAATTCATGTGCCATAATTCACTCCTCAGTATTGGAAATTCAAATCCTCAGACTATTCATTAACTTGACAAACACCATAATGAGTGCAGAAAATGGCAGCACATAAATCCATTCTCTTGACAAAGAACATAATGAGAATAGGAAGTGACACAAACTAAATAGTGATCACTTTACAGTCTGGAGACTATATACTTGCTTCTTGTGTCACAGTAGCTCTTCCCCCTTGCTGCCCTCCCTCCCTGTCAGTTGATGACTGAAGTCTAGATAGTAAAAACCTTTGCCTTTCCAGGAGTCCCTGCTAGCCAAGCTCAAGGGTCCTCAGGGGCTGCATGACCCCTTTTGTTCACTGAGTAGCTTGGTACCTCTACAGATCCCAAATGAAATAATGAGTTAAGAGATATTTAACTTCATCCAGTACATCCCTTTGTTCTTCTTTCCAAAGGTGTGTATCATGCATCCATCACCATCATCATCTTTTTATTCACAAGAATTTCTTAACTGGTTTCAGAAGTCACTGTTGACTTCAGCAATAAGGAAAATGCTGTGAAAGGGTGTGGACAACTAATTCAAACATGTAGCATTCCCAAATTCTGTACAATTTTGCCTGAAAATAGTAAATATTGGGGAAATCGCCCAGGAAACTTGCGCTTTTGATAGTGGCCTTATATACAAACGACCCAAGGATCAATTTCCTGTTGTCTGATATGGACCAGAGGACCAAGTTCATGTTGTTCACAACACAGCTGGATACTGAGGTCACTGGCATATATTGTGCTGAATGAATTATTGTGTTAAAGGTATTACATTTTATATGAAACAAAAACCAAACAGACTCAATTGCTTTCAAGGATTAGATCTTTTACACTGTTTATTTTTCACTTGTATGAAGGATTTTTCTAGTAGTTAGTGAAGGAGTCTGTGATATCCTGTTACTCTTTCAGGCACTTAACAATTTAAATACTTCCTTTCACACATACGTCTTTCAGGAAAGATGGTCCTTTCTGAAGTTTGCTCCATCCTGGACTTCCCACCAAGATGCAATTTTACAAAGATTATTAATTAGTACTGTTCTTTAATGGCACAACTGAAGTCTTAGTGTTTGCAAAATTCTTTGAGAATTTTACACAAAAAAATATGAATGACAACTATTATTACGAATAAAATCAATTGCATTACCTTTTCCCACACAAAATTATCCCAATACTCAGCAATGCAATAATTTCATTCAAAACCTAGCTTGCTTTTCTTGGCATCAACATCACAGACCATTCAATATAATATAAAATTCCTTCTTGCTGCTGTAAAGTGAAATCTAAGCATTTATTTGAGACCTTCTTTCTTCTTCCTTTTTATTTCTGAGGAAAATGCTCACAGGGAATAACATAGCTTGCTTAATCGCATAATACTTTATACTGTAGGTTCTTTAATTTTCTGACACTGAAACCTGAAAAAATCAGATGTGCGAAACAAAGTCTTTTTCTAAGTATTCAGTATCAGAAGAAATTATCAAAGCTTAGGGAAACTGGGAAATAAATGCACTAAGCAAAAACAAGGAAATATTAAAGATGAATCCCTAATTTTGTCCCAGTGCTGTGTAAAACAGCCTTCCACCTCCTCTGTATTCAGTCCCAAGTCCTACATGACCTTTGGCTCTAAAGATGAGTCTCATATATTTAACTACATGTCCTGGTTTCAGCTGGGATAGAGTTAATTTTCTTCCTAGTAGCTGGTATAGTGCTGTGGTTTGGATTTAGGATGAGAATCATGTTGATAACACACTGATGTTTTAGTTGTTGCTAAGTAGTGCTTACACTGGTCAAGGATTTTTCAGCTTCCTATGCTCTGCCAGGTGCACAAGAAGCTGGGAGGGGGCACAGCCAGGACAGCTGACCCAAACTGGCCAAAGGGCTATTCCATATCGTATGCTGTCATGCTCAGTATATAAACTGGGGGGAGTTGGCTGGGGGGCAGCAATCACTGCTCGGGGACGAGCTGGGCATCGGTCGGCAGGTGGTGAGCAATTGTAGAGTGTATCACTTGCTTTGTATGTTATTATTGTATTATTATATTATTACTGCTATTCTATTTTATTTTACTTCAATTATTAAACTGTTCTTATCTCAACGCACGAGTTTTCTCACTTTCACCCTTCCAATTCTCTCCCCCACCCCACTGGGGGTGGGGGGAGTGAGCGAGTGGCTATGTGGTGCTTAGTTGCCGGCTGGGGTTAAACCACGACACTACAGTATTTTTTATTTATTATAGAAGCTGAGATGCAAAACACTTAATCTACATCATAAAATGGAAAGTGGCTGAGTTTGCAGTGACCTTGACCATTCCTACTCCAAAAGCTGATCATTTCAGACAAGTGCAGCCCTTTGGCTGTGCTAAATTGGACTCAAGATCATAGCATGAGTTATTTTTCAAAATCTGACTTTTTTTTTTTGGTGGGGAATCAGAGAATACAAATCTAGAAGATGTTTTGCATGTATTTATTTATGAGTGCATAGATTTTCTCTGGTTAAACAGCAGTGAAGAGGAAGTAGCAGTGGGTGGTTTTCAAGGAAGTTATCCATTCAGTCCCTACTGACCTGCAGAAATACTGGACCTTTTGTCAATAACAAAACACAGAAAACAAGCCAGAAGCATCAACACCTTCACCAACTAAACATGTTGGTGGTGTTGATTAAAATCAGTGATAAAACTCCTTTTGCTCCTTCCCCTCTTGAATTTAGGGTGGAAGGAAGCAAGGCATTGGCCATTTCCTTAGGTGAAACAGTGAATTTCTGCAGTCTGTTCCTTCAGGTAGAGCTACAAATCCACAGCTGCTTTTTGTATCCCCTATTTCAAAGCATGCAGTCCCTTGATTGCCTTATATAGCTGTGGGTTTGGTTTGTTTTTTTTTTAAATATGAGCCAAACAAAACCCTTGTGTTACATCGCTTGAATTATTTTTTTACTGGAATAAACACAGACTCCTGGCCAAAGAAGCCAAATATCAGAATCTTGCATTTTTGGCAGGTGTTGCCTTTCCTGCTCAGTACCTCTTAGATGCTCTAATATCTGTATGCCTGCTCCCTATCCCTCTTTTCCTCTGTCGGTTTTTGGTTTTGGTTTTTTTTTTTGTGACATTAGCATGCTTTCCCCTATAGTGGTGCAAAGTGTCCTAGCTCAGCCTATCACCTAGTTTGGCAACTAGAAGGCTATTGCACTCACCAAAAGAAGGAGAACACCACTAGTAGACCCCAGAGGTCCATGTATGTTTTATTTTTAAAAGGCATTGCGAAACCTACTGATGCTTAACATCCAGTCAGTGGCAAAGCAGCGTTTGCAGGCTTTTGAAGATTTGCTCTGTTATGCCATTCAGACCAGGTTATTTGTTCAAAATATTGCGTAACATTAACTTTTAAAAATTGTCTAGGTGTGAGAGAGCAATGGAATAACTTTCCCATGCTACCAGACCCGGGGACAATGAACATGGTAGAGAGGGACATCAAGATACTTAAGGCAATGATTAGAGACTACTCAATTCAATGTGATAAGCTGAAATAGATTTGTAAAGTTAATACCAATTCCAGAGACTATACCATTTTATGGGATGTGCTATATAACTTTTGCTCCTTCCCCCAAATTTATGACCTTTACCACCAATTTGAAGCAAAACACAGTAGCAATTGGATTCTAAAGGTCAATAAAGGAATAAGGAAAAAAAAAGAAAAAAATCAGTGGAAAAAAAAAGTCAGAGGAGGGCATTTCACTCATTCTGTTTCTGGTACTGTTATTTTGCCAATTAAACTGCTATAAAGATAATAAAAAGAAAGCATCTGTGGAAAATGAAGGTTTGCCTTCATGATGAGAGATATGGTGAATTCTAAAAACCTTTAAAATTATATTCCCTAATAAATAAATAAATTAATCAAGTTGTACGAAGCCACATAAAACCCACTGCACATCTCATTAATCTCTGAGATATTTTAGGCTTTTTTTCGGGTGAAACAAATCCTTGCTGCAGAAATGTTTATGTGCAAAATTTGTAAGCCATACTGAGGAAACAGAATTTGCCTTAAGGTTGAGATTCTGTCTCCTTATGCCAAAATTATTAGAAGCATAGAGAAAAACACAATAAAACAAAAAGAAACCTCATAAAGAAGAGTGATTAGAAAGACTGAGTTTGCTTATTTAAAAGAAAGAAGAATAAAAAGAAGTGAGGTGTAAAAATGCAAGCTAGGGAGAACTCCAAGAAGAAGGCATAATCGCCTTTTTTGTCTGTGTTTATGCAGTCATTTTGTAACATACTGTGGTCAAATGTTTCACACTCCTGTAGTTAGAGAGCTGTCACATGTTCTTTTCCATGTTATGATCTGGGGGATACAGGAGGTGCATGTCTGAGAGCTTGTCCATTTTTCCATTTATAACTGCTAGTCTAATAAAACATATTATCTTTATAAAAAAGCTTCTCTTCTTTTTAGAAGAAGGAGCCAAGAGCAGTCTGTGCTTTGCATGAGAACAGATGTTAGCAAATAGTTAATCGAGGCTTTGAATATTATTGTGCATTTAAGAATAGTTATTGTATAGGATGATTTAGAAAAGATAAATTACATTAATTGTATAACTACAGGTGTTTTATATTAATCTAAGTCCATGCTACACTGCTTGTTTTGTCCCTGTATAGCCCTATCCCATGACTGGATTAATCACCAGCCGACTTAATCAGTAGATAAAGATAGATGTAGTAAGAAAAGATGAATAACTGAACAGCTGATTAAGACATTTTAACTGATGTAGACATTAGATGAGAATAAGGGTAAAAGGTAAGCATTCATAATATAAGTAAAGAGGTCAGATTCTTAGAATTTAAAGATGGTTTTAAATAGAGCATTATGAAACTAGACATAGAAGGGAAATAAATGACTTGTACTATCTTGCATCGGACCAGTGGTTGAAGTGGTCTACGTGGTCAATAAACAAGAACTGAAACGGAACGCAAAGAACCAGTTTACCGATGGGAAATCAAGAACTTTCTGCTGACCAGAAGAATGAAGAATTGCGAACACAGTGGAAACCTTAGGTGAACTTTAATTGTTATAGAAACATATATAAGGTGACAATTGTAACACTTAGTTGCCACTCACTGAGGTGATGGCCCAACTCTGAGTTGTTAATAAAGCAAACCTGGAGATACCCACTTTCTGGTGAAAATTCTTCAACACAGAAGCTTAGAGAACAAGAAGTTATAGGAAGTGATAAGATGGATGTTGGTGTGTTGGGGGGTGTGTGTGTTAGACAGAGAGGGCTGCTCTGTTTGGTAAATTAAACAAAGTGTTTTCCTCTGGACATTTTCAAAGGTGTTGATATCTTTAAAAAGGGGTCAGAGAAAGGGCCAAAAAATTACCAAGGATTAAGTGAGGTTTCATTACGAAGAATGTTTTAGAGAAGTTAAAAAAAGAACTGTCTGCTGAGACTTCCTAGGACTTGCCAAGTCATCACTTCATGTGGCAGAGAGATTCTTTATGACAAAGGAGCTGAGAAAACGCATTATAAACATGACTACCTAATATGATGTGAAAGTAAGAAAATCGGCCTCTGCAGGAAAACTTCACAGCACCTGAATAGCTGCTGGAGAATTTTGCAGGACAGAGAAGCACTGTGCTGACCCAGCATAGCCACCACAGACCAGCACTGAGTGACGAGGCGAGGGAAAAGTAACCTGCTCGTTCCATATTTAGACAACCAGTTGGTAGATATTTTCCAAATATCTGCGTACATCAGACACAGAGCAAGTGGGAATTGGGTCCAAATATACTTTGGAAAAAAGCAATAGTGTAGTGGTGGGAATTGCCTTGGTGAAACCCTGTTCTTTGCATCCTTATCTTTAGCCATGGAGTTGGCAAACAAGTAAAAGAAACATTCTTAATAAACATTTTTAAATGCATTATGTTCTCCACTGGAATATGATCCTTCAGGGTATGTCAGGAAGAGAACAAGGGGAGAAGTTGAAGTTGTATAGGACTAGTGATAGTCACTGCTGGGAGAGTCCCTGCTAGAACTGAGGCAATCTGGGTTAGGGAGTTATATGTACCTCCCCCTCCACACAGGTACCCACATCCCCACGTCCCACACACATGCTCGTTTCAACAAATTTGCTCTAGTTCATGAAAAACACATTAGCAAAAAAATTCTGGCCAGTTCTTGTCCACAAGACCTTTGGGAGTGAAATTCAGCACAGCATGGAAGACATTCATAAGTCCTCTGTGAAATGAAATCCCACTTCGGACCTCAGCGTACAGGTTAAGTACTCCCTACGTTTCTAGCATCATCCACACAGATAGTGTAAACTCAGAAAGAATACCCTGAATGTGCACACTATTTATATCTTTCCCAGAAAGAAATTAGCAGGCATAACAGCCTCCCCAAAGGTGGGATGTAAACATCATGGGAGATCTCAGCTGAAACAAAAAATGGAGTATCTGCCATCTCGTAACTGGAATTTAAATTTAATTAAGATGGAGAGGAAAAATACTCATCACCCTTTCAGTGAAATGCAGGAGCCCTTAGTGGAGTTATCTGAACATAGGAAAGCAGCCTTTCTAAAACTTTAGTTAAACAAGTCTCTGTGTAAAAAATGGTCTGTAGTCTTAATTCTCAAGTTTAGAGTTAGATGACAAAAAAATGTGTCTAACTGTTGCTCTGGGCTTCTTTTATGCTTCTGTCTCTTAGTACGAAGCGAGTGCGGAGTCCTGATCCGCGGTTTCATTGTCCCGCGAGGGAAACGGCCGGAGACGGACGAAGCGAAAGAAAAAGGTTGTAAGGATGTAAAACAGTAATTCTGTAACCCTCTAAGTGGTGAAGTGTGGACCGTGGAACTAACAGTTAAGATACTGCGGGAATACAGGAGAGAACTGGGACCAATAAAATGGGAGGGTCACAGCAAAGTAAAGAGATAGCAAAGAAATCTCCACTAGGTTGCATTTTATATCACTGGAAGGACATAGGGGGTCCTCCTGGAGGAAATGTGAATAAGAAAACTCTAATTAAGTATTGTAATCAGTGATGGCCATTGTATAAATTAGATGATGAAGAAAAGTGGCCTGTGAATGGGACTCTGAAGTATAATGCCTTGCTGCAACTCCTGTTATTTTTAAGGAGGGAGGGAAAATGGGACGAAGCTACGTATGCGGATATGTTTTTCACCCTCCGAAATCACCCTGAGTCCCAGAAAGACTGTGGTTTTAATTTTGCTCCCCAAGATCCCATGGTGTTGGCTTTGGAAAAGGAAAATCAGAAAGAGTTAGGGAAGTTGAAGCAGTGTTGTTCAGCATGTAGTATTGGACAGAGGTGTTTGAACGTGAAAGAGAGACCCAGAAAGGCGGAAGAAAAGTGCCTTTCCAGATGGATGATGTGGATAAGTGGAAGGATGCAGTTAAGAGGTATAGGGAGGACCCAAGTGGGATTGCGAAAAGGCTTGAGTGGATTACTAAGAATTTGGACCCGTATTGGAAAGATGTGGATCTTATGCTAGGTGCTATGACTGAAACTGAGAAGCAGCTTGTATTAAAGGCAGACCGAGCTCATTTAGAAACATAGATTGAGGGACGAGTGTTACAGGGCACGGCCGAAGATCCTGTGCCCTCCAGGGACCCGGGTTGGGACCGTAATGATCCAGCTCAGTACCGTTTGTTGCAACGATACCGAACCTGGATCAAATTGGGAATAGAACATGCGATCCCAAAGGCAGTTAACTGGTCTGCTCTGTATGCGATCAAGCAGGGGCAGACTGAAACGCCCACGGAGTTTTTAGATCGCTTACGGGCTGCTGTGAGAAGATTTACTACTATGGAACTGAAGTCAGAAGCTGCCACACAGCAGCTGGTGTCTCTGTTTCTGGGACAATCCACTAATGATACCAGAAAGAAACTTCAGAAACTTAGGGAACCAGATATAAGGAATTTAGAAAAGTTGCTGGAGGAAGCGTGGAGAGTATATCGAAATGGGGAGGGGGAAGACAGAAGGAAACTGGGAAAGGAGATAGTGGCTGCGTTAGCCACATTCTCTGTATTGAATCAAACCTTGTTACCTATAAGTAAACAAAATGTTAATGTTGTGGGAGCAACTGGGCAGGTTGAAAAAGCTTTTTTCTTGAAACCATTAAAATTTAGAATTGGGAAGAGTGTGGGGATTCACAAATTTCTCTACCTGCCTGAGGCTCCTAGACCATTACTGGGAAGGGACCTATTAGAACAACTAAATCCTGAAATAAAATTTAGAAATGGGGAAATTGAGTTTAAAATACCAGACAAAAATCACATTGGAATTTTAAGCTTGGTTCTTACTGAACCCCAAATTTAGAGAAGAAGAAATGATACAAGAAATAAAAGACCAGGTATACCCAGGAGCGTGGGCCTCAGAAATACCTGGAAAGGCTAAAAATGCTGAATTGGTTGTTGTTAAACTCAAAGAAGGGGCATGACCTGTTAAGGTAAAGCAATACCCCTTGAAATTGGAAGATAGGCGAGGGGTAAAAAGTATTATAGAAGAGTTTATAAAATTTGGACTATTAATTGAATGCTCTTCAGAATATAACACTCCCTTTTTGCCCGTCAAAAAGCCTGATGGCAAAACTTATCAATTGGTGCAAGATTTGCGGGTAATAAATAGTTGAAGATTTGTATCCGGTAGTGGCAAACCCATATACTCTGCTGACTGGTTTAAAGGAAACCTATGAATGGTTTACTGTGTTAGATTTAAAGGATGCATTCTTTTGCCTTACCTTGGCTCCAGAAAACTGCAATTTATTTGCCTTTGAATGGGAAAACCCTGATACAGGATGAAAAACCCAACTGACCTGGACAGTGTTACCCCAAGGATTTAAAAACAGCCCTACCATTTTTGGAAATCAATTAGCTAAGGAATTAGAGACCTGGGAGAGGCCCCCAGGAAACGGGATTCTTTTGCAATATGTGGATGATATCTTAATAGCCACAGAAAAGGATGAAGAGTGTAAGGAATGGACTGTGAGCTTGTTGAATTTTCTGGGATTAAGTGGTTATCGAGTCACATTACAGAAAGCCCAAATCTTGAAGAAGGAAGTAATATACCTGGGATTCGTGATTTCCAAGGGACAAAGACAGCTCGGGAATGACCGAAAGGAAGCTATCTGCAGAACTCCAGAACAGACCATGGTAAAAGAGCTTCGAACCTTTTGGGAAATGACAGGTTGGTGCCGATTATGGATCTATAATTATGGACTTTTGGTTAAACCTCTATGTGAACTGTTGAAAATAGCCAGGCACAATTAATATGGACTGATGAAGCTAAGAGGGCATTCAAGGAAGTGAAACTGAAGCTAATGAAGGCTCCAGCTTTGGGCCTACCAGATGTAAAGAAACCTTTCTGGCTGTTCTCGTATGAAAGGCAAGGAGTGGCTCTGGGAATTCTGGCCCAGAAGCTGGGTCCTTATAAACGAGCTGTAGCATACTTCTCTAAACAATTGGATGGAGTAAGCAAAAGATGGCCGGGATGCCTTCGGGCAGTGGCTGTCGTTGTTTTGATTATCCAAGAAGCTGGAAAATTTACTTTGGGACAAAAGATGATTGTGCACACTTCCCACACTGTAACCTCCGTTTTAGATGATATAGAAGTCATAAGCGATAAACAGGAAATGGAGACTGTCGTGCATGATTGTATAGAAACTATTGAAACTGTATATGCAAGCAGACCAGACCTGAAGGAGGAGCTGCTGGAGGAAGCCGACCGAACCTGGTACACTGATGGGAGCAGTTTCTTAAAGAATGGAGTTCGAATGGCAGGATATGCTGGAACCACCACAGACCACCTGGTGGAAGCAAAGTCACTCCCTAAGGGCACATCTGCACAATGAGCTGAAATAATTGCCCTAGTGAAAGCGCTGGAGCTGGCGGAAGGGCTGCGAGTAAATATTTGGACGGATTCAAAATATGCCTTTGGTGTAGTCCATGCCCATGGAGCAATTTGGAAGGAAAGAGGACTCTTAACTGCTCAAGGGAAAGGTATAAAACATGCTGATATAATTTTACGACTTTTAGATGCTGTACAACTTCCGTCAGCAGTGGCGATTATGCACTGCAAAGGGCATCAGAAAGGTAACACTGACAGGGAAGTGGGAAATAAATTGGCTGATTACGAGGCAAGACGAGCTGCGGAACAAGGTGAGGTATTAAGTATAATTCCTGAAAAATCTTTGCCACTACCTGAGACAAACATATGATTTAGGTCTTTGTGAAACCACCTCTGACAGTATCTTATGTGGACAACAGTCTCAATTATATGAACCATGCTTATTAGAACATTCTGTTAACAATTGCAAATGGATGATCCTGTCTCCTGATGTGTTTGAAATGTTTGTAGCAATTAATGCCAGACGTGTGTGTTTAGTGACTAATAACTCATCTGTAGTTGAAGAATATCACCTAATCACTCCCTTTATGTGTTCGCCTATACAGAAGAACAAGTGGCAATGTTTTGGCTTAAATATAAGTCATACAAACATATCTCTGGAAAAATTAAAGAATCTTGAACCAATAATAACTAAGGATAAACTTGTTGGACTGTCTAGTCAAATTAAAGATGATACCTCCCATCATTGGTGGGATATCTTTTGGGATACTCACCCTCTGCAGAGAAAACTTTGAATGTTCTAGTCCACCCACTCTTGATATTATTGGTGTTTGTTATTATACTAACAGTTGTCAATTGCCTTTTGTGGTATAAGCTGAAGAAATTGGCTATGAGAGTTTGGGCCTTGAAAACTTAAGACCTTTGTAAAGAAATTTACAAAGTTTAAAGAAAAGGGGGGAATGAAAGGGTTAAAGCCAAGATAGACAAAGCCACTGCATCAAAATGCCTCCTGAAAAGCCTAGGGGCAAGGAGTATATTTAAATATCTTAGTCACTTAACTAAACAAAAGAAAGGCCTTTGTGATTTAGGGAGTAGTTAGAATGGTTGTAAGATAAGGGGGCTCCGGGATAATCCCATCTCAGACAACTGGGCCTTGGGAGAACAAATGCATGGAAGATAGGAAGTCACAATAGGATGAGGACAGCCTTGAAGGACACAGTTTACGTGATGCTGGGACTGAGTTTGCGCAGAAGTAGAGGTCAATCAGCGAGCACAGTGAAGAAGACTAGGAGCCTTCATCTGAAGACCCCCAAAGACCACCTGAAGACCACCACGGGAGACAACTGCGCATGCGGATTGGACACTTGCATATGTTAATGAGTTCCAGGAAATCTCATGTTTATGTACATGAATTCTGGGAAATCCTGTGAATATGTAGGATTTTATAGTATATAATCTCTGAAAGTCCACCAAATCGGTGGAGCACTTATGGTGGAGAATCCCCAGTGCTGCCCAGCGCTGCAATAAAGAATACCTGCTTAATAGTAACTTCGTTGCTATTGAGTTTCATTTCAGGGACTCTCTGAATACTCCGTTTCTCCCTTGGGGAGATTCGGACTGTGAGGAGAAGCATCCGTGAATTTTTGTATCAGTTATCAATAAACATATTGCTCTTACAAGTGCACTCTCACTCCATCCGTGACAAATTGGTGTAGTTGGCAGGATGGCAAGTAGTATCACTGATTATTTACAGAGGCATTGATACGAAGATCGGTGTTCTTCAAACCCCCTTGCTTTCTAACTTTCCTCACCGAGGTGGGAAGCTAGGTGGGGCTGGGTAAGGAAACCGATGTAATGAAACTCAGTAACAACAGAGTGGTATTAGACAGGCATTTTATTGCAGCGCTGGGCAGCACTGGGGATTCTCCACCATAAGTGCTCCACCGATTTGTAGTCTTTCCGAGATTATATACTATAAAGTCCTACATATTCACAGGATTTCCCAGAATTCATGTACATAAACATGAGGTCTCCTGCAATTTATTAATATATGCAAATGTCAGATCCACATGCGCAGTCGTCTTCCTTGGTGGTCTTTGGGTGGTCGTCCGGGTCTTCAGATGAAGGCTTGTAGTCTTCTTCACTGTGTTCGCTGACTGACCTTTGCTTCAGTTCTGGGACCATGTCCTTAACGGCTGTTGTTGTCATCCCCTTGCAACTTTCTTATCTTCCGTGCATTTGTTCTCCCAAGGCCGAGTTGTCTGAGATGGGATTATCCCAGAGCCCCCTTATCTTACAACCATTCTAACTACTCTCTAAATCACAAAGGTCTTTCTTTTGTTTAGTTAAGTGACTAAGATATTTACAATATCCTCCTTGCCCCTAGGCTTTAATTCTTTCAGGAGGCATTTTGATGCAGTGGCTTTGTCTATCTTGGCTTTAACCCTTTCAGCATGGAGTGAATCCGAGTCCCAAATTCTCAGAAGAATGGGCTCGTGACAATTGGCATAATTGGGAAGCCGCTGAAGAGCACCTAAAAGTAACTAGGGGCCACGCAAAGGATGGGAAAAAGAAAGGAGTTATCTGCAAAATGCTAGGTACCTGTTTAGAAGCTGCATATTAAGAAAGAACGGAGAGAGAAAGGTGCAGGACCTAGAGAAAGAAATAAAAGGTAAAAAGGCAACTGAGCTGTTACTGTCCTTAAAAATTGAACAACTGCAGAAACAATTGCAGGAGGAAAAGGAGAAAAGACAAAAGTTGGAAGAAAAAGTCGAAATGATGCTTATACAGTCTCCCTGCCCCCCGACATCGTACAGATCTGGAAACTAATAGTATCTCCTGAAGATTGGGACGGAGATATCTGGGGCAATCCCACTGACAGCAAAACAGAAGACTCTTTGTTCCCCACAGATCCTCCTGAATATGAAGCCAGGTCCATTGTTAAAACAGAAACAACTGTGGGACCTCGGGGTGGTCGTCCGCAACATACTACACGAACCATCCCCTGGGATCCGTTGCAATTGACAAATTTGCAAGAGAGATATAGCAGAAAACCAGGTGAAACAGAGACTGAATACTTGTGGCGAGTATGCTTAAGTGGCGGCGACCGAATAATGTTGAGCGAGGATGAAGCAAACGGCTATTGGGGTCCGGGAGTTTTCTTAAATTTAGGACCCGACCCGAAAAATACATCCCATTCTATCACCTTCCGAGTAGCTTATTGGGCTGGAGGAATAGATACTATGGAGCAAGGTGAACCCTCCATAATCCCAATTAAATCTCTAAGTGAGCTTTCTACAGCCGTCACAAAAGCCACTTGCATACAAGCCATGCAGGAAGGAGGACTCCATCGTGTCCCACTATCTGCTACAGTAGATTTCACAATGTTAAAACCACTGATTAGAGGAGCCCCTGCAATTCTTAAACCCTATCTAGATGCAAAACGGGATGAGATTAAAAGAGATACTGAACATAATAGACAGGGCAACAATGCTCCTAAGCAGCTCCCTACATGGGTGTAATTAATGCACGGCATTGTTAACTACAGCCGTGAAATGGGCTGGGACGATACACCAGCTGAAAAACAAAACCTGAAGCCCCGGGGAGGAGATCACAAAGTAAGACCCGTTAAACAGGGAACAGAAACCAGATTTAAGGGAAACAAATTTAACAGCTCACAAACAGAATCTCGAGAATGAAGGAATGAATTATGGAGGAATGCATTAGCCTTAGGCATTCCCAGAGCCGCGATTCAAGGTCAGCCTACTGGCATTATCTTGAGTCTGATTGAAGCATTCCAGAGATGAGATAACGATGAAAGAAAGGAGTGTATTTCACTCCCCGGGAAGGGAGACAACCCCTTCCTCTCCCTTAGGGAGGAATTGCAGGACATGAAGTCAAAAAACGAGTAGTGTCCGGAAGGCAATTGGGCCTGCCTGTCCGGAAAGTGGTGGTTTATCAGTGGATAAGTGATGATGGCCCATACATTTTAATTCCAGTTGGTCCTCGACGACAATTGGTGATGTTTTTAATAGATACGGGAGCACAAATTTCAATACTAACACAAGAAGTTGCCGAGAAGCTGGGCGTAAGACCCGGATGGCAAAGAGTTAAGATTACCGGTGTGAACGGAGGGAGTGTTGAGTGTCAAACTGCCAAGGTCAATTTATGGCTCCCGGGAGAAAAACGCATGGCAACTACTCGCTTTGCAGTTAAAGATCATTATGAAAATATTTTAGGTTTCGATGTTTTAAACGGACGAACCTGGCGTGTGCCGAATGGCAGCGTGTGGTCTTTCGGCTCAAATATTAATCCCAACCCCGGCAGAATTCGGGAGGCTCCAGTGCGGGCACTTCGCGCAGCCCCTGCACTCCCTGAATCAAAAATCCCGAACGTGCCCCAATATCCGATTTCTGCTGCAGCACGAAATGGAATTTCTGAAGTCATAGCCGATTTGGAGAAACGACAGATTATCTCCAGAACCCACTCCCCATATAACTCACCTGTCTGGCCCGTTCGGAAACCTGACGGGAGGTGGCGTTTAACAGTCGATTATCGGCGCCTGAATGCCAATACAGCCCCACTAACAGCTGCTGTACCAAACATTGCAAACTTAACAGCTACTTTGCAAGCAGCTGCACACCCATGGATGGCGGCACTAGATGTAAAAGATATGTTCTTTATGGTTCCCTTGAAGGAGGAGGATAAAGAGAAGTTTGCTTTCACTTGGGAGGGAATACAATACACCTTTAACAGGCTCCCACAGGGGTATAAACATTCACCCACAATTGCTCATGCCGCACTTGCTGAACTTTTACAGAGGGTCTTACTCCCCCAAGAAGTGAAACTGTACCAATACATAGATGATATCCTGATTGGAGGAACTTCCCCTGAGAAGGTGGGGGAAGCGGCAGCAGCAGTATGGCAAGCACTAAATAAAGCAGAAATTGAGATTCCACCCAGAAAATGTCAGAGACCAAGTAAAGAAGTAAAATTTTTAGGTACTTGGTGGATAGCAGGCAGTGCAGTGATTCCTCCAGATACCTTAAGAAAAATCGAAGAGCTGCAAATGCCCCAATCAAGGAAGGAGTTACAACAACTACTGGGAACTTTAGGATATTGGAGGAAGCATGTACCTGGATTTTCTATCATTTCCCGTCCATTATACTCACTCTTACGGAAAGGCAAACCCTGGGAGTGGAAGTTAGAACATAAAGAGGCGGTCAAAACTCTAAATGAAGAATTAAAAACATATCAGTCACTGGGACCAGTACTCCCCCGCGACCCTATTATAGCCGAATGGGGTTTTGCTGAACATGCTACTTACTGGCTCTGATGGGCCAGTAAGACCTCTATTGTTTAGCTCAACCGCATTTAAAGAAACAGAACAACGACACTCTGAATGGGAAAAGGGACTGTTATCTTTAGTCCGAGCAATTAAACAAGTTGAGAAAATACATCAGGGACAACCTGTGCAAACTAGAGGACCATTTAATTTACTGGAAGCAATCCTAAAGGGGACTGCTTCCCCAGAAGGAGTTGCACAAAATCCCACTATCAGAAAATGCTTACCTAACAGGAGTTGCAGAAAATATGCAATTAACTGAGGGACACACTAAGGTTTCCAAATTGCAGCTGCCCATAAACACAGACCCTTTAGCGTTACAACAACCTTTTAAACCTTAACCCATTTTGGATGCACCGCCCCTCACTGAGGGTACACCAACAGAAAATATTTGGTTTACAGATGCTTCAGCAAAAAGGGTAAATGGTAAATGGCAATATAAGGCCGTTGCATTAGATATTGCCACTGGCAAACAAGTAATAGAGGAAGGTGAAGGCAGTGCACAAGTAGGAGAAATAAGAGCAGTTGTTTTGGCAGCACAGAATGGAGCAAAAATCATATATGTAGATTCTTATGCTCAGTGGCTCTGTCAATGGAAAACCTTGAACTGGGAAGTAAATAGATCCCCAGTTTGGAGAAACAAAGATTGGCAATTATTGTTATCTATAGCCAGGAAAACACCCTTCAAAATGGGATGGGCAAAAGCTCATGCTAAGGATAATCAACCAGCCACAAAGTGGAATCAAAACGTAGATGAGCTAACTAAAATTAGGAAAATCACCTTAAATCCTGAGTGGTATCGATTGGGAGAATGGTTACATCAAAACCTAGGCCACACAGGCAAAGCAGCACTTTATTTTGCTGCACAGAGTAAAGGCTGGCCTATGAACGGAAAAACTTGTGAAACTATTCTAACAGAATGCTCCCAGTGTAGGTTGAAATTACAAGCAGATCATCCTGCTAAAGCACCACCTTTACATATCAATGGAGGGAAAACTTTGTGGTCTACATGGCAAATTGATTATATTGGACCATTCAAATCCTCTGTGGGATATCGATACATCCTCACAGGACTGGAAGTAGTCTCTGGCTTGCTGGCAACTAAATGTCATAAAGCCAATGGGCGAAATACTGTGTGAGTGCTATCATTTTGGTTCACAAATCTACCTACTCCTGATGTTATCCAAAGTGATAATGGCTCACACTTTTCGTGTAAGGAAGTGCAGGACTGGGCAAAACAAGAGGGAATTAAATGGGTATTCCATAACCCATATTGCCCTCAATCAAATGGGATGGTAGAAAGAGCTAATGGCTTATTGAAAAGGAATCTCAAACCACAGGAGGCTCAATGGGATACGAGACTTTCCAAAGTACTCCATCAATTAAATAATTGATATGGGCCTACTGGAAGCCCTGTAAGCCTAGCATTCTTTGTAAAAACTGAGCTTAGCGCTCTGCCTTCTGGGAAAGGAGAATATCCTACAACATTACAGCCAGGACAGCCTGTGATGGTCAATCTACCATCCATCGGTATTGTGCCGATGACTTTAACTAAGCCTCGTGGCCCACTTGCCTGGGATACTATCAATAGCAGTGGTGCAAAACATAGAATTAGTGCATGATGGATTTTTCCTTCTTTTTAATGGGGTAACCTGTTCAGACTCTCCCCACCGAAACAAATCTGTATTTTTCTCTTACAGCACCCATCAGGATGGCAAACAAAAACACTGTGTTCGTGTTACTATTCCAAACCCTAACAATGCTGCTCCTGCTTGCCTGTGGTCAAGGAACACTAGAGTGGCCATGGTGTCAAGCTCATGTTAAGTATACTGGGAGTATGGGAATACACTCTAGTAAGGGAAATTTACATCTTTCCACCGTGGTCATGCATGGAATTGAATACTTGGAAAACAAATGGAGCCAGGATGAAGTTGATAAAGTTCCCCAACTTAGGGGAATGGCAGGAAAAAAAAATTAAAATGGGGTGCCGGGTGACCAATGGGTCTACACATGAGAAGGCATCTAAGATTTCTGTGTACAATATTACATCGCACCCAATAGTAAAAGATATGAAACTTTGTGCCTCTGAAAAATTGGACTGTTGGTACAATTTTACCTTAGTACAACCTGTTTTTGTAGTCTGCCTCTGGGCTCACCGTAGCGTGGGACTATCCTTTAAATTTAAAATAGACATTATTGAGCCTAGTACAACAACATCTGCCCCGATTACAAAGAATAAGAAAACCCTATCCCCACAAATTTCTGAAATTGGACCATATGTGATCAAAAATACAGGCCAACAATGAGTGTTATTTAATCCATCATGGTCTCTTAAACGAGTAGAACTATTGATGCAAATTAATATCTCTACAATCAAACCGGCCTGTTCACCATTCCTAGGTACGTCCTATGTAGGATGGTTAGCATGGTTACATGGGCGAACCCTCACCTCTCCAAGACGAACAAGGAGACATGTGACCGGTGTCACAGGGACAGGATTGGGAGTCTTAAATAGTATAGATGCTGAAGTACTTGTAAATCAACTGAGCACCACAACAAGTGATTTAAACAAATTAGAACACCCCTTGCGGTCTTCTCTGTTAGCACTGGGAACTAACCAATGGCTCTTATCTGATATATTACCTCAGTGGGAAAAAAGTTAATTAAAGGGACCACCAATTGATTGTGGATGCACTTGGTGTAGCCCAAAATAGTGTTTCGCTAGCTCTTAGTTGTATCCAAGCTCAACTGTGGATGCAATCTATGGTAGCAGCAATTATAAGAGAAGGTGAAGAGGGCACCTTGCCCACTGAAATTTGAAAGGTAATTTGGGATAACGCAACTAAATTTGAGAAAGAATTCCAATCCTGGTGGTATTTAGTCAATTTCACTTATGACCCCATCAACAACAAGGCCACAACCTTTGTCTTAACAATACACAATGCTTCGGTATATACCATATACCCAATCATTGCGTTAGGATTAAATCACAATGGAACCATACTCTATCCATTAGAACATAGAGTGTGGGCCCAACAAAATGGAAACAAATGGCAAACTGTTGATGTTAATGCATACGTTGTATGGGAACAACAAGGATTTATTTGTGAGAGTAACACCATCAAAGCCCAAGACATTTGTCTTGACACTGAACAAGATGTTTGTCATTTTGAAATACATCCTGATGAATCCCCTGAAACTGTACTTGTATATATTGGAAAAGGATGTGTTTGTATGAGAACCCTGTGTGATTTTATATTCATAGATACCATTACTGTAGATACAAGTAATCACTCAAATATTTGTGTTTGTAACTTTACTAAAATTATGGGATGTGACTTTAATTATTCAGCTCCTGTTACGTCTTATCAATTTTTACAATCTAATTATACAGTGATTCAAGATTTATTGCCTACTCCCATCGGAATGAATCTTACGTTGGTGAAGAAACTACTACAACATGATGACCTGAGTCAACTGCTAGAACGCATCCGAAACAATGGACACAAAACTCTGATCACTGTTCATCACGATACAGAAGAGATACACCATGTCTTGGAAAGAGTGAAGAAGGATGGAGAACACCATTGGTGGGAAACTCCTCTTGGATGGTCACCGACAGCAACGGGGAGTGTTTAATCTTATGCTTCACCCAGTTGTGATTTTACTAACTCTAATATGCCTATTGCTTATAATTATGTTGTATATAAAGGTTTGGTACATGATAAAACAAATAACCCAACTTCAACCACCCAAAATATACAAATTAACGTGTAACAAATAGCAGTGCTTCACTGCCTACTCACCATGGATCTACCAGCGCACAAACTATCAATATACTATTTATGGCACAGAGGCAAGAGGTGACCGTACCATCACTCTGTGAAGGTAAGACGAATTGACTATAGTCACGGGGTGGAGTGTGGCGGTGTACTCCCCCTGTACCCTCCTGCCCCCCCCCCCCCCCGACCTTTTCCCATGGCCCTGCTCAAGTGATAATCACCAGTGGCAGTTGTGATGGATGCATTCAGCTCAAAGTGGATTCGGGGGAGACAGATAACAACACAACAGCCAAGGGCAATGTGTCTACCTAACCACAGTGCTGGTCAGTGTCCAGCTCAAGCTAGATTTGGAAGAAACTAACATACGGAGTTGGTATGTAAATATGACTATGAGTTAATCATCTTACCCCCATAAATAGTGAACAGCTCAAGAGCCTTTTGAGCTCTCCTGCACAGCAGCGGGCTGCACGCCGGGATCTCCCCTTGAGTAGGGATGCCTCTCAAGGTTACTCCTCGAGGTTGAGAGATTCCCTGCCGCAACAGCTCCTCGGTAAGTGACTAATAGCATGCTAAACTTTGAAATCTCAACTAAGTGATATAAAGGATTGATTGCACATATATAATCCTTTAGACTTAAACCATTGACCAAGTCTGGGACTAGGATTGGATCCAGCCGCACCTAGACTCCTCTTTGAGAAGGAGTTTAGAAAGCAAGGGGGTCCTCTCTGAACCTCATGACTCAACGGGAGGGTCTCCCTGACAGTCTTGTCTGACCCTGTCCTCTATGCAGTAAATAATCAAGTGTATCTTGCCATCGAATCTTGTTAAACCACTGTCGCATTTATTATCAAACTTTGTTATCAATAAACATATTGCTCTTACAAGTGCACTCTCACTCCATCCGTGACAGTATGCAACTTCCCACATTGCACACACAAAGCAATTTAACCTAGTTATTACTTTGTGAAGTATATAACATCTGGTTAAGCTGCTAGATATCTATTTATAAAAGCATTGTCTTGATTTAAGACTTCAAGCAAAAGTGAATCCATCATGCTCTAAGATTAAATGTCCCAGTGGTTTATAACTTTCAGTATTAAAAAAGGGAAGCAATTTGTAGTTTGAATTTATCTTCTACTGTGAACCTTTGAAACTCATTATGTTTTCCCTTTCCTAGATTAAAGACCTGACTGTCAATTATCTTCTCTTTTGTAGATTCTTTCAGATTGATCAAATCAGACCTTAACCTTTTCTTGGGTAAGACTGAGAAGGGGAATTTCCTTGGTCTCACCAAAAAGCATTTTTTTTCCCCAACTTCAGGCCAAGCTTGCAGTTCTTTCTGGATTTCCCCCCCTTTGTTAACATGTTTTGTACATGTTACGTAGAGAGCTGGAGACAGTATCTCAGTTATGGCACTAGTGATGTTCGGAAGGGTTACATGGGATGGCATTGCCTCTGTGTCCTAATTTTAATGAGACCATTAGTTCCCTTGATTTACACCCCAGGATGACCTGTAGTCTCTCAGCTACAGAGTCATTCTTGGAGCTGATGTTCCAGAGTTTTATATGTCCTCAAAGTCATTGAAGAGTTACTGTTTTCTGAGACACCATCCTTAGGCCTGTAAGTGTGACCTAAATGCTTTGCTTCTGCATGCTTGGCTGGAATTTAACTGTAATATTTGTTCATTTTAATACAACAGCTCATTAAAGATGAATAAAAATCATTATTTGGATGCAAACATTGTGGTTAAAGAACTGAATCTGGCTTCAGGAAATCTGGGTTCTCTTTTAGGTTTTTACTGTAAACTGCCTATGTAAATCTTAACAATCAGGGGGACTTAATTTTCTCCTGCTCTAGCTCCACTACATAAAATGGAGTAAGCTAAAAAAAATTGCAAGCCTGAATAACAGGAACAAAATAAAAGACTAGAGAGGAAGCATGGAAGAAGAAAGCACACAAACAGAGCAAGAAGCTTATTAGGAGCATAGACTTGGAAGAAGAGCCTCCTGGGCCAGATTCTTCTATTACATGTATTATGATCTAAATTTTCAGTTATCAAACTCCATTTTACAATTCGTTAGGCTTCCCTACATTTAAAATCCCTCTTCTGACAATGTCAAATCCCTGACCTAAGTGTCTTGTTTGCCCTTTTGCAATCAATGCCTTTTAGCCTGAAATACTCTTTAGTATCCATGGTGCTTACAGCATCTGTTTGCAAATACGAAGAGATAACGCGTTATATTGCCAGTTCTCTGTGCTTGAAACACAATCCTTCAAAGAGAATCATATGTATATCTTATATGTATATATCATGTCACTGTATCTGCCATGTCCAGTGAGTGCTTGGGTGCATCTTCAGATTGGAAAGCAATATAGCAATGGTTAGCCTTGTCAGGTCTGTGTTTTCACACACTTATACTGATCCAAACTCAAATCGCTGTCTGACAGAGCCCAGCACTGTCGAGGTGGACCATGTGGTCAGGGCTGTCCTGTGGTTGTAGGGCCATGGAGATGGGCTGAGTGCTGGTGTGGCAAACACTGTACATTTCAGTCACACAGCAAAAGCTGACATCTCTATTTTTTAAATATTTATCCCAGCCAGATACAGTGCATAGTGATTGGGATACAAATGAGATCAATTCCTCCTCTCTGGAGATAAATTCAGATCAATTTGCTCTCCCTCTTATTATTTTCCTTCCTGTTCTCTTCTAGACATCCAACAAAACAATTAAATTGTATTCATGCATTATTGTAAACCCAGTGCCAGGGCACTGAATTGTCTCAGGGGTAGTACTGAGGTGCGGTGAGTATTAAATTTAAAGAAAGTACAAATGGTTTAAAAAACTGCCCTGAGTGTGTGTGTATGTTTGTGTTTGTGATATGTAACATTTACAAAGAAAAAAAATAGCTCTTTCAGGCTTTTCTTTGGAGGATTTTGGAGTCCAAACAAGATTTACTACTTAGCTTTATTTTCCACTCTGAATAAATGTTATCAGTTGATTTATGCTCCTTTTAAAATAAATTATGAGAGGGAGCAAGACAACATACTGCAAAAGTAAGAGGGCGCTCAGTTCTGCTTCCCCCAATACCACTTATTCCACTTACAAGTCAGGGAGACACTAAGGGGGAGCATTTCCACAGCACTAGCAATGCCAACTGCAAAACAATAAAGAAAACCATCTAATCCTTGTCCCTTTCTGCTTTCTTTTCCTGCTCTCCTTATAGAGGATTTAAAGTATTTGTGGTTTTGACCGCAAACACTTAACTCCTCTGGCTCCTGGAGTAAAAAGCAAGCAGTCAAATCTGCTACATGCACTCCCAGATCAACATCTGAAAGTTTGTTCAGGTGTTTGGCTGCGTGCTGTTAACCGATACATCCCAGCAAGCCCTGTGCGTTCAGCTGATTACACTCATTGCCCTCTGAGGAGCTGCATGTAAAAGCAGCAATATAAGGTATTTCAGTAATGAGAACTCCAAGGGAGGGATTATTATTTTAGTGAAACAATGATTTTTCATGGAGTTCAGTGAAAGAAATTGGATAGATGTCACCATCACGGGAGGCAGGGAAGAAAACCCCTGCCCAGGTTGTTGCTGTCAAGGTGGCTTTGCCATTGAGAAGTGCAGAGGTCTGGAGAGCAGTCATCAACAGGCCAAATCCCATGACCCTCATTCTGGCTGCCCCAGAGCTGGCCCTTCATCACAGGCCTGGCTCTTTCCCTTCAGAAAGCTCTGGGTCTGCCTTGTTACTAGTGTGAATAGTGGCTGAGTCAAAGACAGTATCTTGGAGTATCAAACCACTCCTACCTGTCATCCCTGTGGGGATTTCCTTTGTGTGTCCTTGGTTGTCTTACTTAGTCATACCATGCTTTCCTGGGTTTACACTGTGGTAGTTAAAAATACAAATAATAATCTAGATGTGAACTCTCATATGCTTAAAACGTCAAGGCAGAGAACAAATTAATTAGCATGCAGTTCATAAATGTGACATTTATGAATTACAGCATAGTTATTGATTAATCATATATCAATTACAGTGGTCTAAGCACTATAACTACAAATCAATTTAGACCTATCCATGAATTGATACTCAGTGTAAGAAATTAAATCAAGGACTCTGAATGGTACAAAAGTGCAGGCTAAGGTTTAACTCCCAGCTGATGCACAAGTAACGTGCTTGATTAACGCTAATGGAAAGCTAACTAGATATGCCTGCAGCGTACTGATATGAGAACAAACTTCAGCTGATTGAAGACTCCCTCACTGTTTATCCTGGTTTGGTCCCTGTTATAGGCACCTCATTAATGAGAAAGTATGACCCCAACCTGGGTGTAATAGAGCTGCCACTAAGGTAAGCATGCCATTTATTCAGTCACAATACTATAGCAGTTAATTTGTTAAGGTTTGTTTATACAGCACTATAGTATACCTAGTTTTTATTAGACAAAAAAAGACATGGGGATTAGTTTATGCAAATAATTTCTGTAGCTTCACTGGAGTGTTTAATAGAATATATTTTGCCAGACCTGGCCATAATTCAGGAGGGTAGAAAACAGACTCTGGTGACCTAGGCACAGACATCACTAGAGAGTAATGAATTTGAAAACAGCTGTTAAGTGCTTTTGATAGAAAATTTAAAGATTGACTGTTTTGTTTTTCTTCCACACATATTTGTCAGAGATCTTTTAATTCCTGACACATATGCAAAAAAATAAAAATTGTAAGTTAGACACAGCCTTGACAATATTTTTGATGTATTTTAAAGTTTTCACATTAAAAAGGAAAAATTACTTCTTCCAAGAAATCCCAGATGGTCATTCAATTTGTTTTTTCATTATAAAAAAGTAGTTTTGTTGAAAGAAATGTTTCTAGTTTGGGTGCGATTCTCTCTGTGATACTGACACACAGAACTTACAAGTAAACTGCTGGTAAAACAACTGTTTTTTGAGGAAGCCTTTCCCTTTCCAAGGAAGATAAAGCTTTCAAAGTCTTAGAATAAAATGTTATCTTCTTTAGTTTAGGAGTCTAAGGATGTCTCTATGGATGCTTTCAAATGCATCTTCCTGTCTTCATCAACAACCTTTCCTGTTGCAGCAAATCCAGGGAACAGTGGCATCTGGCCTCTGGATGAGGCTCCAAGAGGTCTCACTTTCCCTTGCACCCCATGTCAGATTTGTGGCACTATGAGGCTTGCATCTGATGTGGAAGTGGGCATATACATGAGGATGACTTGTTTCATTTGCAGCCGTACAGAAAAGGTTCTTGGTTAAACATCATGGAGGAAAATCACAGAGCGGGTGAGTTCTTGGCAAAAAAAGTTTGATCACAGTGATAACCAAGAAACTATGGGTATAAATTGGATGTGGTCATTCCCTCTAAAACACTGTGGAAGATATCAGTTGGGTCAGTGTTTCTAATTATGCATCTATCTGCTGGAAACTATGTCAATCTTTACTCCTGAGTTACACTTCAACAGCAGTGAACAAAACCCTTCAGGAAAAAGCAAAACCTCTCCTCCTGAAAAAAAACTTTTAGCAACTGAAGATTCATTTAGCAAATCCTTCTAACTGGATATTTGTGAAAGTTAGCTAAAGTGATCTAGAAAACAGTGAATGAATCATAGAATCACAGAATACCAGGTTGGAAGGGACCTCAAGGATCATCTGGTCCAACCTTTCTAGGCAAGAGCACAGTCTAGACGAGATGGCTCAGTACCCTGTCCAGCTGAGTCTTAAACGCGTTCAGCGTAGCGGAGTCAACCACTTCCCTGGGGAGATTATTCCAATGATTGACTGTTCTCATTGTGAAAAATTTTCCTCTCGTGTCCAATTGGAATCTCCCTGGGAATAACTTGTACCCATTACCCCTTGTCCTCACCATGTGACTCCTTGTAAAAAGGGAGTCTCCATCTTCTTTGTAGCTCCCCTTTAAGTACTGGTACATGGTGATGAGATCACCTCTAAGCCTCCTTTTCTCAAGGCTGGACAAGCCCAGCTCTCTCAGCCTATCCTCATATGGCAGGCTTCCCAGACCCTTGATCATCTTGGTGGCCCTTCTCTGGACCCCCTCCAGCCTGTCCACATCTTTTTTGTATAACGGGGACCAGAACTGTACACAGTATTCCAGGTGTGGCCTGACAAGCGCCGAGTAGAGTGGGATAAGGACTTCTTTATCTCTGCTGGTGATGCCCTTGTTGATGCAACCCAGCATCCTATTGGCCTTCTTGGCTGCAGCAGCACACTGTTCACTCATATTGAGCTTCCTGTCCACCAGGACCCCCAGGTCCCTCTCCACAGAGCTGCTCTCCAGCCAGGTGGATCCCAGTCTGGGCTGCACTCCTGGATTATGTTTTCCCAGGTGCAAGACCCTACACTTGTCCTTGTTAAACTTCATAAGGTTCTTGTTAGCCCACTCTTCCAGCCTATCCAGATCTTCCTGCAGGGTGGCTCTCCCTTCCAGAGTGTCTACTTCCCCACTCAGTTTGGTGTCATCTGCAAACTTCATCAGGCTACACTTGATCCCATTATCCAGATCACTTATGAAGATATTGAATAGCGTTGGGCCCAATATCGATCCCTGGGGGACCCCACTTGTGACGGGTTGCCAGTTTGAAAAAGAGCTATTTACCACCACCCTTTGGGTACGGCCCATCAGCCAATTCCTCACCCACCGCACAGACCACTTGTCCAGGCCGTAACACATCAATTTCTCCAGGAGGAGGCCATGGGGAACCGTCTCGAAAGCCTTGGAGAAGTCCAGGTAGACAACATCCACCGCTCGCCCCCTGTCAACCGAGCAGGTCACTTTTTATCATAGAAGGCCACCAGATTTGTCAGGCGTGATCAGCCCTTGGTGAAGCCGTGTTGGTTTTTCCCAATCATCACGTGCTTCATTTGACTCGTGATGGCCCCCAGGAGGATCTGTTCCATGACTTTCCCGGGGATTGAAGTAAGACTGATGGGCCTATAATTACCCGGATCCTCCCTTGAGCCCTTCTTGCAGATAGGGGTAACATTCGCCTTCCTCCAGTCCTCTGGGACATCCCCCGATCTCCACGACTTCTCAAAGATTATAGAGAGTGGCCCCGCAATGACATCAGCCAGCTCTCTCAACACCCTCGGGTGGATGGCGTCAGGGCCCATCGATTTGTAGGGGTCAAGCTCCTGTATTAATTCATATCCTAACTCCTTCTTCACTGATGGTGGGTCTATGTTTGGATCCTCCTGGATTTTCATTCCCAACACCTGGGATCCAACAGTGTTGGTAAAGACAGAGGTGAAGAAAGTGTTGAGAACCTCTGCCTTTTCAGCATTGTTGGTGACTGATTCACCTCTACTGTTTAACAGTGGGCCTATGTTTTCCTTCTGTTTCCGCTTGCAATTTACATACCTGAAGAACCCTTTCTTGTTATTTTTGTCATCTCTGGTCAGTTCCAGTTCAAGATCATTCAATGATAATACTTTCCAACCTCCTGTGTTGAAGAAACATCTCTTCTAAGAAGAAAGGCAAAGAGGATATGAAGAATGTATTTTTAAAAAGTGTATGTTCCTAAGGTTGTGGTTTGTGTTGGAGCAGAAGATCAGCAAAAGTCCTTGGTGTTCAGCGAGGTTCAAAGGCAAATGGGGAGTTTGGCCCTCCATAGGCTAGTCTAGGCTGTAGCAAAAAACCCCGGATCTTTCTGGCCTCAGAAACCAACCTGACTCTATACCTGGGAGGGTTTTTAAAACCTGTGCATCATTTTGGGTAGTGGGATGTGTTTATATGGAACATTATAGCATCCTGCCTGCATCCTACTCTCTAGACAGGGATGATTTTTTTTCTTAGGGAAAAATGATGATTGTTCTCACTTTTAAGGAGGCAATTTAGACTAATTATTTCCTTCCTACCATGGGTAGATTCTGTGTTATTTTGTAACAGAAAGTGAAAGATAGCTAAAATGTAGAATACGATTTCAAAGTGTGCCTACTGCAGTACACATAAATAAAAGGAAAATATCAAAAAGAGGGGCAGCTAGCTACAATGTCACTTACATGATTTTCATACGAGAAGCTTCTATGAATATAGAGGATAGTCCAATAAAACTGCTCAGTCAACTTCTTGGTTTAGAAACAGATCCACCTACAATCATACACTTTTTTTTTGAGGAGATTTAAAACTGTCTCAATTGCGAATCCTTTTAAATGTCCATCTAAATGTCCAGGCTAAGTGCCAAGAGGAAATCAATCTATGCTGACTCCCTGAAATCTTCCAAGTGTGCTAAGCCTAATAGGAACATTTGTCCATTTTATGTTACCTTCAGGAGCTTTTACAGTAGAAGTCTCACCTCTTTTCTACTGCTTTGCATGCAGCAGCGATTAATTTTTAGTTGAACATACACACTCAAAGCAAAATTAGCTTCTTGCTAGAACTGTGTGAGAGCAAACTCATTTCTGGCATGTTTTGATAGAAGAATACATTTTCTCTAGAAAATGCCTGAAAAAAAAGCACCTATGAAGACATGCACATTTATATGAGGGCAATAAAACTAAACATTGTGGGAATACATAGTTGGTGGTAGTTTGGTATATTGTCAGTTTCCTTGGAAAACCCTGCAAAAGTTTTTGCTCAGTTGCCCCTCTTCCTCAAAAGAGGATGCTGAGAGTTTCCCAGCTGCTCTTGCACCCCGGAGGCAAGAGACATGAGAAACTCTTTTAAAGAAAGTTTATTTCCCATTAGTGCAGCCTTATTTTGTGATGGACTAGCAGGTGAACAGCCCCTACCTGTCTGTCTTTATATCTGCCATGTATTTTACATCTCTCACTCTGGCATCTAGAAACTAGGCTTTGTCTTCTGCATTATTGTTATTCATGCCCTCTCACCCTTGCTTAATTTCCCCTCCCTTATTTCTTGCTTTTATTCAGGGCTTCTTTACTTTTTTGACTTTACCAGGGCTCACTGGTCTGCCCTGAGCTGGTTTGGGAGGATCCTGCAGTGGCTTCCCTGCAGCTTAGGAATGGATAGAGCTGGGATTTGCCATGAAGTGGCCTCCCTGCATCTGAGCTGAGTCCTCCAAACCATGCTTCTGCCACTCCACGAGGTAGAACTTCCAATCCAGCAAAGGAGAAATTCATGGGAGACAAAGATCGTAGTGAAATTCAAATTAGGAGCTGCAAGTACGCAGGTAAATATGTGAAACAAACTCCATTGCTCTTGGCATTTCACAAATGCTCTGCAACGACACTAGCTAACAGTCAGCACATCGTTACTTCTTGCTCAGGAGGAAAGTGACCTCCAGATGGTTTCTTTTTATTTTATTCATTTAGAGAGAGTTAAGCTCCATCTCAGAGCTGCAGACAGTTGACTGATTGATGCTCCTGAAAAATCTGCTGATTGGAAAGACTGTATATCACATTAGCTGTTTCAGAGTTACTTTGGTAATTGGTTCCAAAGGAGAGGAGGAAAAAAAAGATTTGCGCCAACCTAGGTGTAACTGATTTACCTCATTATTTCTGATTTAGTATTGACAAGACATAGATCAGTCATTGACAACTTCATGCTCCTAAGAAAGGATGTTTCAGGCACTCTTGAAGTGCCAGAGAATCACAGATTAATATGTTTTAAGCCTTTTGCTTTTATGTTGCCAAAATTAATGGGTCTTGGGTCAGCAATATATGTGTGTTATTACCGTTTCTTATATTTTTTTGGTGATTTAACTGAAACAAATGAATGCTTTCCGTTCCAGTTGTCAGTAGACCAGAGTTTACAATGTAAGAGCGACGGCCTAAATATAACCTTGGTTTCCACCTCCTGAGGATACATCTATCCTGAATGCAGTTCATTGTCTCCAGACAGACCCCAGATAGTTTTTGAAGTGGTTAGCACCAGTAGCTGTCAGTGAAGCTCAGGCTGACCTTCAAAGTACTGTACTTTGAAATTGTACCTAGTACAAAACACTGCGTCTTTACAGAGTTTTTCACCAGGGTTTCTAAGTTTTAGAGCAGTGTCTGGCGCTTTAATTGGACTCCTAGCACACGCTGATTTAGCACACTTCCCCAAGGTGCAAATTATCTTTGTTCTAGTATCTGTTCAATGGTGGAGCGTGAAGTTGATTTTCTATACCCTGTCTTCCATATTAAACCCCATGACTACGTGATTGTTATTGGCAACCCTGACACAGGGCTGTTAAATGATAACTATTTTACTACTGTTGCTAAGCTTTGCACCTATTTACTATGGATGTTGTGGATGTTTAAACTTTGCATGCATTTACAAGTGATTGGGGATATTCATTAATGGAAAGCAAATCAGTCCAGGACCGTTAAATGAAAGACAATATCTTCAGCTCAAGGAGCAGCAAAGCAGCAGATCTCAAGAAGCTGGGACACCATTCTGAGGAAAAAAGGCTTCAATTTTGTTTTACTTTTCCTATCCATCTACTTTTGGATGCTGTCAGAGACCAGGTAGCATGCTGGGCAGGCCTTTGGCATGGGCCAATGCAGCCCTTCTTATATACTTAGATTTACGGTGATAATCAAGTTATTGTTTAATCATCATTTGAAGGGAGTCCAGCATCTTTCTTATCCTGAGCACTCATTCTTTTCCAAGGACAGTTATCTGAAAGTTAAACCACATTTGTTGTCACTAAATCATCAGGAAAATGAGAGACCAAGACACAAAATGCTGCATGGCAGCTCTGCTGTACGGACTGCTGTCACCACTGGTGCCTCATCTGCTTTAGGAGGTTACTTGTGCCCCATGTTACCCTTTTCCACCTCTCCTTTCCCTTCTTCACGTTTACGGAAATCTCTGCCCTGACAATTTTGCCGACTAAGCTGTTTGTGTGGCTCAACTCAGGAGATAAAAGCAACAACCCTTCAAAACTACTTTTTTTTTTCTTCCTCCGATCAATTGTTTGTTGTAAAAATTACTGAGAAATTAATGCACAGAGGTTGGGCTCAAGCAGAAGTTCCACCTCAAATCCTCACACCACTCCCATCATACACATTATTCTTCTATGAAACATTTCTTTTTTGATGAAACAACATTATATGGAAGTGAAAAGGTGGAAATCTGTCTTGTTTAACAAACCTTGGGTACCATCTTGCAGTACCCAAAGACCCCACAAACTTTGCTAACACCTTTTCCTAGAACAATGAATGTCTATGGGATAAATTCTGCTGTTACTTATATCTTAACTGCATTATTAAAGTAAGTGAAAGGAAAAGAGATTTAAGGAAGGGCAGAATATTAGTCCAATTTACACCATGGAATATTGAATTTAGTTAATCATTGCAATGAAGTAAAAAATTCACTCGGGCATAACCAAGAGGTGAATCTGACCATATGGATATATCATATGTGTAATCCTCACATTTTGCAAAGACTTCACATACCTGTTTAGCCCCAATATTATTATGGTTCTAGTGCATCCTTAAAATTCATTTTTGAAAGCCTGATTGCCATAGGAATACCTCATCAAATTTTAATTAATTCCCAAGACAAAGCTGCAATGGGCATCTCGGGGAATCTTCTCTATTGAACTGACACACTGGTTAAAAAGTAGAGCAATAAAATTTCAATTCTTTGAAGGACTGTTTGGATTCTGAAAAACTACCAGTGCATTTAAATATTTAATGCACTTGATATGGGAATTCTTAAATATAATTTTTATTGGAATTTTGTTTCTGCTATTTGATTATTCTAGCTTCTGTCATATATGAAAGCACCTCAGATGTTTAAAGTGGAAGCGTACTAAGTCTCTAAAATCCTGTGAGATGATTCCTTCAATTTACTTTGTTCCATTATTCAACATTAAATTACAATATTTTCATTTTTGGAAATACAATTCTGTAGCAAGCCGATGATAACTGGTACTTATACTTACACTCTTTGCTTTATGCTCTAAAATGAGCTGTACACATTAATCAATGCAGACCCAACTTCTTTTTGCCTTGAGCGCCTCAAGCTCTGGCAGGGATACAGTTGCCATACCTTAAGCATCTGAGTCTAAGCTAGTCACTATATGATCCGTCTGTAGAACAGAAAACTAAATGAACATTTCCAGAGAGTGATTCACCCCACTTTAAGATGGATGTCTAAAGCAGGCTAGATGACTCAACCTCCAGCGGTGCCTCTTTTTTCCATTGACTGTATGAGAAGCCTAGTGTGAAGTTGGACTGAGGTATGTAACTTGCAAATGCTTGCTGTTTAAGCAGATCATAGGGTCATTTAGATTAAAGGAAGTTGTACATCTCAATCTACACTATCACTCAAGTGTGGTACAAAATGGGAATGGACTGCTTGCGTGATACTCTCCTGCAGCCACTGCTTTTGTGACAATATAACTTATTCTGTTCTTTTGGTTTGTTGTTTTTTGTTGGTTGGTTGGTTGGGGGGGGGGGGTGAGGGGGAGTGCTTGTGCTGGGAAATTGGCTAATATAGAGTTGGAGGAAGAGACATGAGCAATTTTGCAGTGTCTTCCTTCTATTCTTGAATCTATCTGAATTTTCAGTCAAGAGATGCTTGCTTTGATGTTTTCTTTGCCCCTGGGAGTGGAGGGCATCACAGCTGCCAAGAGCAGTGGTTTTGGAATAATTCATTCTAGCTGATGAGGAGCCAAGTTTTGGAAAGTTATAGAGCCAGACCTGTGGTTGTATATTACATTCTTTCAAAGAGGATTTCCAGCTGACAGGATAGTAACAATGAAAGCAAATTAGCTCCACGAGTTATATGAACCTTTCCCTCCTGAGTCACTATGGCATCTCTCAGGATTATAGAAAGAAGAACACTAATTCTCCCTTGTCCCATTCTCAGGTGTCAGGGTCTTACAGAAAGAGGTCAGCAAATGTGATACTTCAGTGACTCAATATAATTAATCAAATCAAATTGGTAGGGTTTGCATGTTGTAATTCTCTAATACTTTTTTTTCTTCATAAAAAGGGCCAGTTTCCACATTAACAATATTTAATTTGAGATTCTCTGTTTCCATTCACAATTCTCAGTCTCAGACATGACTCCTTATTTTATCAAGTGTTTTACTTCACAGCGGTTGTTCCTGTGTATTTTGTGAACCTTAAAGAGATAAAGTTATTACTTTCAGTGTATTTGTGCTTCAGTTAAGAACAGGTGTATCTTTCAGAGAAAGAAATATGGTTTTTCTTGAAGAAATCAAAGAAAATGTGTCTAGAAGAGACACCGAGAGGTCATGTAGTCCATCTCCTTTCATAAAGACAGGGTCAGCTTTGTCACTTGTGACAAATGCTAGTCCAATTTTGCTTAAAGATCTCCAGTGATGAAAACGGTTCCTGATGTTAGATTTTAATCTTCTTTCCTCTATTACTACCTGGCCTAACAACAGTAGACACAGAAAAGAGTTTATTTTTTTTTGTCTAGCTACCTTTTACCATTGAAGACCATTACCACATTTTCCCTCAATTTTTCTTATCTCTAGATTAAAGGATCTTAATTTCTTTCAACTTTTCTCCTAGGTCGTGTTTTCTACACCTAACCGAATAAGTCTCATTCTCTCTTGAGGATCCTTTACAAATGGTCCCCATCCTTCCAAACTATTGTGCCTTCTATGCAAAAGCACAAGGTTTTGACTCAAGTTGAGCTGTGAATCTTGTTCAGCTGTAATCTGATATTATTCAGATCCCATTCTGCAATACCGCAGCCAGGCCAGAAATCCACTTTAGGATTTGAGTACTTCTGTATTTCCAAGAGTTTCATTTTACATTTGTCCTTCCTGAATGGCACTGTACTTTTTTTCCAATTGTCTCCAAATATTTTGAATTCTAGTCCTCTTCCCTACCATGTTTACAGACACTCACCTTGGTGCTCTCTGTGGCTGTAATAAATATGCTTTCTATTCTTTCATCCAAACCATTTACGAAATTATGAATGGTATCAGATGTTAGACAGAATCCTAAATAGCCAACTGCATTGAGTGGGGGTAGCTATCTAATTTTGATGTTTTGACAGTAGCTATGTAATCTCTCACTCTAGAGTTTCACCTAGATAATGTTTCGCAAACTTTTTTCTAAAAGTCCTTCATGTAAGACATTGTCAAAGCTTTGCTAAAGTCAAAGTATATGACATTTCCTGTTTCTCCCTTATGCACAAAGCCAGTTACCTTGTCATAGTAAGAATTAGATTAGTTTGACATGATTTGTTTTTGATGAATTAAATTTGCTGTTGCTTTTCTCTTATTATCCTCTAGATGCTTACCAACTTTTGAGTTATTTTCCAGTATTTTTGTAAGAATGTGACTTCAGCTAAATCATAGAATCATAGAATCATAGAATAATAGAATCATAGAATCGTCAAGGTTGGAAAAGACCCTTAAGATCATCGAGTCCAACCATTAACCTAGCACTGCCAAGTCCGCCACTAAACCATGTCCTCAAGCATCACATCTACCCTTCTTTTAAATACCTCCAGGGATGGAGACTCAAGCACTTCCATGGGCAGCCTGGTCCAATGCCTGACTACCCTTTCGGTGAAGAAGTTTTTCCTAATAGCCAACCTAAACCTCCCCTGGCACAGCTTGAGGCCATTTCCTCTCGTCCTATCGCTTGTTACTAGGGAGAAGGGACCGAGCCCCACCTCACTACAACCTCCTTTCAGGTAGCTGTACAGAGCAATAAGGTCCTCTTCTCCAGACTAAACAACCCCAGCTCCCTCAGCCGCTGCTCATAAGACTTGTGCTCTAGACCCTTCACCAACGTCGTTGCCCTTCTTTGGACACGGTCCAGCACCTCAATGTCCTTCTTGGAGTGAGGGGCCCAAAACTGAACACAGTACTCTCTACATCTGTACATCTGTTACAGTTCCCTGAATCTTTTAAAGATAAGCATTGTATTTTCTCTTTTCAAGAAAGAATTTCAAAGTACCAGAAAAAAATCTGGAATTTTCCTTTTCTAGAATTCAACCAGCTGTTTTACAAAAAACTTAAAAAAACCCCAAAATCTGTTTTACAGATGTTAAGAATTTATGCAAGATCTGTTTCTGCATTCAGTTATTGAGTGAGATGATAGATACTTATGCAGGCTTGTGGTTCAGACACTATTATACCTACAGAATTGTAATTCTGTTACAATAGCCCTATCTACCACAGCTCTTCAAAGCAGCACAATGGCATCAGGACTCGAATTGCAATTTTACTTCTTCAAATACTTATGACACAGGCAAAAAATTCTCTCTGCTGTTAGCAACATAATTGAAATGACAGAGGTGATCTGTTTCAACTCAGAAAGGAGAAGTTAATGATACATAAAAAATTGCATCCTTCTACCTCTGCCCCTCACCTTCTGCAGCATTTACAATACTTTGAGGGCCATCAGGTGGAAATACACAACTCAAAGGGATCCAGACTGCCCAGGTTTCAAAGTCCTGTCCTTAGATCTCTTTCAAAAGTTTGTTCTGAAGAAGTTTGTACCTACAAGGAAATAAACTAATAAGCCAGCAAAGAGGAGTTGAAATATAGGAACAATCTACAAAAACTGTAATTAATCTGATTTAAATACAGGCAAAAAAATCAGAACTCTGACAATACATGGACTTGCAGAAAATGTGACCAAAATGCCTTGTTTCTTATATATTGACAGCAAAGGAAGCATGCTACAAATAACCAGTTGTCTCTTCTACAGCTCCACCATAAGATAATTAATTTAAATCTCCCTAAGCTACATATTCTTTATTCTATTTCTTTTGTATTTTTTTTTTTACACCAGTGGTGAAGGAGTTGTCTTCTGCCAGACCAATGTGCTGAAGTGGTTCTGATTTTTTGGAAACTGCTCTGTCTTTTTGTCCTTAATTTTTCTTTCTTGCTTATCTGCATCATATCTACTGCCATTCTCCACTGTTTGCTTGCCTCCTTGTCACATATGAAACCAGTGTGGATTGTATATTGATAAACCTAGAGCATATTTCAGGAGCAAAATATAAACATTGGCAGCAAAGGGCACTTTATGCAAATCCATTTCCTGAGTGATGGCTCTTCCTCCCTGATGATTCTTCATAGTTCTATGTCCTCCCTTGCATCAGCCTTCATAAGGTCCTCTGTGAAGCAGATTCAAGCTGGCAGAAAGTGGTTTTCTGTTTTGTTTTGTTTTAACGGTTGGACTCGATGATCCTAAGGGTCTTTTCCAACCTTAATGATTCTATGATTCTATAATTCTATTTGTTTATTTGGTCATAAGAGTTTCTTCTCTTTTTGATTCGCTTCCAGTTGTACTGTCTCCCTGTCCCTGCCCAGTCTGAGGATGAGTACGAAAAACTTGGTCTTTCAGTACTCCGTTAAATTACAGATAGTGAGCTGTGTAGGTGTTAGTGTTTCTTGGAAGCAGGGTCCGGCTAATTTATAGCTCTACCTTTTAGCCCTCTGTGTTGGTACGCAGTAGTACTCTGCCAGAATGCCTACTGAATATTCAAGTTCATAGGCAGCTTCACTAGCAACTGAAATCTTAGTTTATGACTAAAATAAGGGATGTGCTTGTAGCAACTGCACTGAGATTTGGCATGGGGAATAATTTGATGAACATCTGATAGGATTTGATACCCTATTTTGACATCCTGTTTTGATATATGGCTCTGTGAAGCTGTTTGCTTTTTCTGAAGGATGCAAAAGACCTATTTGCACATGGCAGCTACTTAAACAACGTCCCAGGTTGGTTTAATATATATTTTACTAATGAAATAAAATCAGCAAAGTGTCGCAATGCAAAATTAGTGAGGAGTTGAAGCAGAAATGCTGAGCAGCTGTTAGGTCCATCTGACTTAAGACAGGGGTCCTCCTCTTTGGGGACAGTATTGTAGGTGTCTTGCAAGCACTCTTTACTAACTATTCAGGGAGTTCAGGACATTTTGATGTTGTTTGTAATAAACTGTGCCTGCTTCTTCAACCAAGGCGAGTGTCCCATTGCAGCAGGCATAGCAGTAACTCATAAAAGAGGCTTTCTTTATATTAAAGGTACTATGAATAGATAGAGACAAAGGAAGGTGGAAGTGAAGCACAGTTGTTCTGAACTGACAAGTGGAAATTGATTCACAAATAAAATGTTGCAAGCCTCAGTAAACCGGGGAACAAATAGTTAATTATGGGTTTATGGTAGAATCACAAGATAAGTGGTAAAGACAATCTTGTACAGGGATCATCTGAAATCCAATGTAGAACATTGATTTTTTTTTTTTTTTATTATTATATATATATATGTCTATGTTATGGTTGCTGGTGTTATTTCTGCCCACTGCTATGACACTATTTTCTTCTTTAAGCCATTTCAGATACAATATGACTGTTACATCCCAGTTCCTGGAAAATGATAGTTTTTAGATGAAGCTGTGTTTCAGACAAACAAGGTTCAGAGGTGGCATTCTTATGTCTTCTGTTCTTATATGAAGATCACAAGATCAGTAAGATGGTCAGTAAGATAGGTCATTGTAGACAAGTGAACACAATTTTAAACTTAAATCTGTGAGAGTTCCTTCTGCATGAGGTGTGTTTTGAATTCTTCAATTTTTCAAAAGACAAACTTATCCAAAGCTAGCAAACTGTGTCAGCAGTTATTTGGTTCTTTTTCAGAGAGTCCACAAAATATGAATTTTAATGAATTTTGCCAGGATTCAGGATTTATTATGACAGCTTCTGTACAACTTTAGACTTTGTAGCGTTTAGTACCTGTAGTGAAGTAATGCTTAATAATGATATGAATTTCCTCATAATTTATTTTTTCTTTTACAGCTGGAAGAAGATCTGCCAATAGTATAATCACAAACTAATCCTTTGATCTTTTATTACCTTATATTTCGTCTTCTACAAAACACCACTTACAAAGTATTCCAAGTGCCTTGAGCTCCTGGAGGGAGAGAGCTTCTATATTACTGTGTTGTTGCTATTAGAAATTGGATGTTAATTTTTTTCTTATTGCTATTGGAATACTATTTTAATTCCCAATGTAGGATGAGAACTGCACTTGTAGACAGTGTCTACTCTTAGTATATGTAGGAGGGACACCAGATGGATATGACAAATAAGCGGAGGAAGCGCAAAGTACCAGTAGCATGATTATGATTTGTGTAGTAAGTGGCAGTCACAGCACACCCACTGTCTAGCTATTGTTGGGCGTTTTGTAGTCATTATGGCACAGCAGGTAAACATTAATGGGAAAAGATTACATACTGTGAGACAGCATTAGCCTGTGTAAATCATCAGAGCTCAGTTGAAGTCAATGGGGCATTAAGGTTTTGGACTAGCTAAGGATATGGCCTTAAACTCTTCCTTTTCAAAAGAAAAATGAATATCTTGAGTCTTCTCTGCCATATGCTTCAGAATCTTCTCTCTCTACAGCTAGTTCTTCAAGTGTACATATATCTATACTTAGTGTGTGTGGGTTATTATTATTTTGTAGAAGGGAGTGCAATACACATTATGTGCCTGGGGGAAAGGTCTATATCTGTAACTGTCAGCAATTTCTGTAATTACAATATCAGCTCTTGGAATTCCCCTTTCATACAAGCTACTTTTGTCCTCCTTCATCAACGAAGCTGAGTGTGACATCCTCTAACAAGGTTGGTAGAATGGTTACGCGACTCAATTATTAACTCAAATGCAACTCGCATACTGCAGCAAATAGAATTTCTTCTGACAGGCTGCTTGTCATATTATGGCCTTATTTGATTAACTCACCCCTTTGGAGGTGTTCATGATCTCATTATATCTTTAATGATAAAATTCCCTTCTGCTATGTGTTATTTTATATTACGTTAAAAGGGATTCATTCATTTTTCGCTTGTCACTTGCATAATTGGATAAATATTTAACAGGGGCAAGTTGATTAAATTTCTGCTAAAATTACACTCACTATCAAAATATATTCTGAACACCTTAAAAGTTGGTCTGTTGGCCATCAATGAAGCAGGTGGTAAATCCAATGAGACTTTCCCTCTTGAAGGTCACCTGAAGTCCTTCTTCTTTTGAACTCTGCAGAGCCCCAAAAATGAATAACAACAAAGGATTTTACTCCAGTAGAAAATAATGGGTTTAGTACATTACACTGCAAAGTGTTTAAATTGGAAGATGGGAGCCATGACTGAGGTGACATGTTACTGAATTAATCAAATGTGAGAGGTACTGCATCTTCTAGTTAAAATGTGAGATAATCAGGGTCAATGTTCTGAGACTTTGCTGCTGAATCACAAAGGCCAGGAACAGATTTTTAAGCACTCTTTGAAAGGGATTTAATTTATGCCAGCAAATACAAACTCTATATATTCCTCAGGTCCACAGGCCTCATTCTCCCATGATGATATTTGGATGTCCAAATATTTTGTTTTATACATATCCATGGAACACAGGACTCCGTATGTTGTCAAAACTGACTGCAAAATTTGTGTTCAAAGTAATATACTGACTCAGATTATTCACATCAAACACAAGTACAAACAGGCAGTTAATGCTTGAAAACGTGGGCAAAATCGTGGCTTTACAGGATTCACTGGGATTTCAAAACTAGTCTTTTTTTTTCTCATTGCCTCTGTTTCCCTATCTATAAAATAATATGATGTTAATACCTGTAGATAAAATGTTTCTTTCATTTACTTTTAGATCTTAACAACAAAATCACTGGAGAAGGGCATATAATTGCTAAACAATTTTGTTTGAAAGGTTTACATTATGAAAAATGTCCATTAAAATAATCACTGACATTTTGTATTTTGACAAAATAGGGTTAAGTATACATTTATCAAAATTGAAACCTCTAATTTGATTATCTCTACTTTTATCTGATTGCCTATTGTCCAGGAGGGTGACATGAAATTCCGGTTGTAAGATTTTAACAACTGTAAATCTATAAAACCCTAGGCTCCTAGATAATAAGATAATCAGGGACTCAATAGGTCTTCTAGTCCATTCCTTTGCCCCAGAAAAATATCAGCTCAGGCAGTGCCTTTCAGGTAGATGTTTGTATGGTCTGTTCTTAAAATCCTCCCATGCTGGAGATTTCACAGCTTCCCCGGGCAAACTGCATAAATGTTTCCCTATTCTTGCTATCAGATTTGGTCTATGTCTTCATTATATATATGCTCAAGTAATTTCAGGTGTCATTTTTACTCTTTTCAAATACAATTTATTTTATAAAGTCAGGAATTGGAAATAGATGGATAGGTTTGGGAGGAAAAAAAAAAGAAATAGAAGAAAACCTGAATGAGAGAGATTTTAATGTATTAAAGGAAGTGTAAGATTTTCCAAGTCTCATATGAACAAACTACTCATGGTTTACAGCTACTTAAAATCACCAAACCTCTTCACATTGTGCAGTTTCTCCAAATGAGTCTCTGGAGGCACAGGTTTTTCTCCATTAGCTATAAACAGAGACAGCTGAGACTGAAGATGACATTAGATCACCAAATTATATGCCTGAAGTTGCATGGACCCACCACCCCTTTCTGATCTTCAGTAACACTGTTTATTCATCTAAAGGCACAGTTTTCAGTCTGCATTCTGCTGGCCTCAGAGGTTTTGGTTGTCTAAGACTATTCCCATATTCTGGAGTTTGAACTTTTAAGCTGTTTGTTTGTAGAAGTTTTTTCTTTTGGTGCTGTGGCCTGGGCTGACTTGCAGTCTTACAAACAAGTCCCAGAATAGCCTGGAATTCTTCATGGGCAAGAAACCAATCTCAGTTGGCACTTCGCATACAGCCACTCTGTTTTGGACAGCAAGAAATGTTACTTGTGTAAACATGGGCTGATCCTTGCCTGTTGGCCTCACTGTCAAAGAACAGTACCAGAAACATCTAATTTACCAGAATGGACTTAGCCTATAGTCCATTGCCTAATTTGAAAAGTTCCAGGAAAGGCCACAAAGAAAGGTCACATTTGGACATTTGAGATAATAATCTATGTAAATTTAATTTATTCAGTGATGTGCATACCAATCTGAAAACTTTTAAGGGGTTCATCATTTGGAAAAAATAAAAAGAAAAAAACCTCAAAACATATCCCAATTCATTATCCTTCTCTTTCAGTCATTCCAATGGGCAGATTAAAACCCTTGCCATATGATTCAGATGGGCAATCATAGAACAGTATTCTGGGCAATAAACACTAAATAATTTTACTGGGAACCTGCCAAAGCCTGAAAATTATGGAATGAAAAATGAATGATGAATAAATGAATAAACAAATGTTTGCAGAAATTAGGGTTGATTGCTAAATGATTTGCTGCCTCAAAAATGGGGCTAAATTAATCATGAGATTTGTTCTGTAATAGAATGATTTGGACTTTATGGTACCTGATTGAGTGCATGTTGAATTCAGATGAAAGATTCTCAGCTACTTCAGTGGACTTTGAATTAGACCCATGCAATATTATTCATTGTCATATCATCCGATGCACTTGGAAAGAAAGTTGTCATTATTTTCACTGCATAAGTGGGGAAATTGCAGTACAAACAGAGAATGGCCATGGTCATAGAAAAGGTCACTGGTACAGCTCACTGACACAAGATACAGATGGGAAATGAGAAGACAACAGTCATGCCCATAAGGTTTTATTGCTATATACACGGAAGTAATAATAATCTATAATAGTCTGGGATTGATTCATTTGCTATTGGGTGTGAATAGCAGGGTTTTGAGGACAGAAAGTGAACTTTGAATTACCTACAATATCCCATCAAAGTTATTTTTTCTTCAAGAGCATTTTTTTCACCACAAATTAATTTTTGATCTGTAGTATGAGGAAAAAGTCATCTGCCACATGAAGTCCTGGATAATCCTTTCCCAGACCTTCATTTGAAACCAGTAGGTGATGGTTGTACTATTTCACCCAAATTCATCTGTCCTTTTAACCTGCGGGGGCCAAATAGGAAGCAAAATAGCTTTTGCTCTTAACAGATCAAAACAAAGAAAAACAGCGGTGAGAAATGGATTGTGCACTGAGCTCACTCACTCATTTGAGAGAGGGGAGATTTATTGACTGCGGGAGTCAATAAAATTGCAGCGCAATCTGAGTTTTCATTCTGAGTCCTGAAGTAACTCTCTGAACTTCTACAGGAACTTGCTGCAAACAAGTTAGATTCCAAAGTGTTTGCTAGTTTAAAATATGGCTGAGCTAAAGCAGACATGAAGGGACTAAGGGGCATAAAACATCCTGCGTCTGCATGAGAAAAATCTGCCTCATTCTGTTGCTAGTGTAGAGGGTATACAGCCCTAGCCAGCTGGTACATCCTCCTGTGAGCATGCGAGTGAAGGAGAGAGTATGGAGATCTAGCTCAATCTTTAATTTTCCAGTGTTCAAGCCAAAAGGAAGCATGGTCAGCCAAAGACTGTCCCTAAAACTGGATGCACACTTCATCTTTGTTTTTAATCATTTTGATATTAAGGTCAGAATGGTAATAAAGATATGGGTCCTGAAATTACCATAAACAAGATGATAGATAGAGTCAATGCCTCATGAGTTTCATTCTCATAATGGGTGTAATGGACACTGTCATCAACTCACCTAAAATTGCAAAGCTAGAAACAAACGTTTGATTAAGTTAGGTGTTATCATGTATAACGAATAGAAATAACAAACATGATACCCATATTTAACAAAGGGAAAACAAATTATCCACTAGACTTCAGTTTCATCAATTTGATCTCAATAGCATGCACTGTTTCAGGAGTCTCCAAGGAATGGAACATTCAGATGATGGAAATAGAGGAGAAATGGCATAAAAATAAATGTTTTCTATACAGAAACTATATATATTTCTCAAATAAAATTAATGTGTTTTTTTTAAATTGTCAATCCACTAGAGCTAAATGTTAATAAAATCTTTAGTTGTTGCCACATAAAATATTTGCTGTTAAGTAGCAAAAAATTGGAATTCCTTCAAGAGCTTTAAAGAGGTAAGAAACTGTATTAAAAGAGGTGATATGAGGCTAGAAATAGCTTACTGATGGAGGCTGAGTTCATGCATTATTGTGTTTCTAAATAGTAACCTTGGCTTGACGTATAAGAGATTGCTTATGAAACTTGCTGAGAGCATGAAGGAAGAAGGCATCATCAGTGCAGAGGAAAAGTTAGATACCACATAGGAAGAAATGGATAATGTAGTGGACAAGGGTAAAGATGGTTACATTTCTTACTACAATGTGGAAGCTCATGAGCTGAGGGAGTAATAGCAAGAATTTAATGTATAAACTGCTAGGTCATCACTTAAGGGAAGAAAGATCAGGATATTCTCGTCAATCATAGGAGAAGAGTGTTCAACAGCATGCAGCCATGGGAAAAGAAGTTGTGAATGCTCAATGAGGTATTTTCAGTAGAGGTAAGGATTCAGTAATTTCTACACAAAATTGTGATGAGAAACCACCTGAAATTGTATAGATAATTTTGACATGCAGGTTTGGAAAAGAAATAATAAAACTGGAACAAGTTTAATGATGAACCTTTAGAGAAGGAAGACTGAATAATTCGTAAATGAGGAGGCTGACACTATGTCTACACTGTATTCGCAGGCAGCTCTGAGGACATGCTATGCCTAGCTCCAAACCAACCATAAGCTGTATGCTCACAGATAATGAGGCAGCAACTCTAAGATTATATATGCTGCAGCAAGTCACAGTGTTTTAGCAAAGATTTGATGCCTCACTAATATAATTCAATGGCTTGAAGCATCAGCAGAGAGACCTTAGCATCTCCCTAAAGTGAGGGCAAAGGGATGCTTGGACTATAAAATACTATGAAAAGAGGTTGCATTGTTTATCTGAGGCCAAGAGGAGGAAAAATTACTCAAACTATTTAGGATATTGTAGATAAGAAGGGTAAAGCATGCTATTTAAGCCAAGGAACAACTCTAGCACCAAGTCAAGTGTGTCCAATGAATGTATAAAAGGGCTGTTTGGATATTACTGCTTGAATGCCAGCAGTCTTTTCTGGTCCTGTGCTCATCTGAAGCTTGATTTTTCTCTATACTATGGGTACCTATTGCAAGATACAAGAAGTTGTCTTAGTAGTAAATGACTTAAGTGGGGAGATGTGTTTTGGAAAATGTTATGTTTCTGTTATTTCTGTCACTTATGCAAATTTGGCTGCTCCTGCTGCTTTGGCAGCCCTCACTGCCTTTACTGAGCTTTCTTCCCTGACCTGGCTGTCAGCTCTGCTGTCATTTTTGCTAGTGTTGCTGCCATCACCAACATGCTTTTGGTGACCATGCTGGGGTAGGATAGTGGGAGACATGTGGAAACCAGGGGACTTTTAGAGTGCAGAGGATTGAAGTAGGAGGCTTCCCGGTGGTACATTCAAAGTTTGATTCAGCTGCTTAATCACAGACATCAAGTGGTATTTGGGCTGCCTGGCAGCTGCCTGCCCAGAAGGGTACAGCTGTCCTACAGGCTCCATGTCATTTCTGTCTGTCCTGTATGGATGTCTTATGCAGCCAAGACCATCTCAAACAGTGTCAGAGGCCTATGTGGAAGTAACTGAGTCAGTCAACTCTTCAATGTCTCTGCTAGCCATTAGAGCGTCATTATACTTTTGCTTTTGTTCAACCTGGATTCAATGTTTGTAGTTGTTCTGGAGGGAAAAATCATCATCTTACATGCAGAATGGTACAGAGACAGAGTGGGCTTCTTGAAAAATTAGGGTTCATTTTAAGAGATATACATGCATTTGAGAAAGGGAGAAAGCGGGGAGAAGAGAGCCCCATCATTGGACTTAGTAGTAGGACTGAAAAGGCCAAAAGGATATGAATAATAGAACGGTCAAAGGTTTCAGACTTGCAAGTCTAAGGTTAAATATGTCAGCAGTTTAAATTGTCTGAAAATCAAACTTTCTATTAGGTTCCTAGTGCTAGGAAGCCAAAATTTTTGCAACTAAGCTGTGCAGGACTGGAGTCAGAGTTGAACCAAGGAATTCTCTTAGCATGGTTTTGCCATTATTTACCATATGACAGCTGTGAAAGCAGTCCATCTTAGATATTTAAATTCACCCCACAATCAGTCCTTTTCTCTTAAGATTTCAGGAAATACTCATATAAATATTATTCAATGGATGTTACACCCTCTTTAAAAATTCTTTATTAAGATTTTAGAATTAAGAAAGCTATAAAAGAAAGGCCCGTGCTCTCTCTATATTGGTGCAGCTTTTTCATTCAATGCAACTATATCAGCTTGGACCTGGCCTACATTCCTCTTTCCAAGAATGTACAATCTAATTATAAGCAAGACAAATAGAAAAAAACATCAAATGATGGAAAGAACAGTAGATGAGAATAAAAATTATTCAGTGGTACAGCTGCTTAGATTTGTTATCTTCACGCCTTAGAGATTCGATTAGGTTTCCAACACAGACTGCCTGGCTGTTTTTTTCATAGTCTACTAGTACACTAGATATCCATAGACATAAAATGTACAAAAAAAAGTCTTCTAAGCCAGACGGAATAGAACTGTAAATGTGTAAAACTCTGCATCTGTGTATGTATGTCACATCAGTTAAAAAGGAAAGTATAGTTCCTTCATTGCCTATACAAGCTCCATTTACTAAACAGCAAAAGTACCAGACATACATTTTTCAGGGAGCATTACATTGGCCAAAGGTCGCAAAAACAATTTCAGAGGCAGCCTGCCCACATTAGTTTCTTGAGATCTTGATTACAAATTTATGAGAGACATACCCTAGACATTGAGAGATGGTCTCAAAGATTACTGTCCTTCCTGCCATCTGCACACTCCACTGGGAACATTATAAACCCTGTCCATCAACCAAAATAAACAGCTCTTCTCATGAACAGGCCCAAAGAATGCCCTATAAATCATACCTGTCAAAAATGCTAGTAGCATTGCAGAAGACAGAAATCAATCCAAAACTCATTAGTTCACCTGACAAGTGCTTAATCTTATATTGTTTAATGCCGATCTGAACAACTCCGAATAGAACCATGCAAAGCAGTGGCTGGATTTTCTATTATAGAAACTTTTGCAGTGATTATAGCTTAATCTTTCTCTCAAATCTTCTTCCTTTTCATTCTCCTTTTCTCTATACCACCTGCCAAAAGATATTGACTCCAACAGAGTTTTCTTGCTTCTGAAGGGATAGATACATCATGATTGCCTCATTCGATAGCATGCAAGACTGTACATCTACATTTTGCAAATGTCTTCTGATAAGTAGGATAAACAAGTATGGATTGAATTATATATGGTATTGTTTGAAGAGGTTGCCAAGCAGAATGGGTATGCTACTAACTTTTTATTAGATTTGTACTAAATCCTTTAATCTGCCAGCATGGAATAAAGTATAAAATAATTCCTAGGTCATGTAGGATAACAGGAAAATGAAAGTACAGAAAGTAAATGTTATAAGTCAGGGTGTTTTTTATCCACAGATCTGGGGAACAAGACATATTACAGTCCCTTATGGAACTCATATTTTGTAAATTCCTTAAAATATTGGAGGAATGTGTAGTTTGATTACAGTGGCTTTATTCAAGTGAATTAAATGTGACTAGGGACTGTTCGTTTGCACTCAGACCTGCTGGTGTGGAATGGCTTGCATCCATGCTATTGGACTCCCTGATTCTCCAAGAAAGGATGTATGCCTATTACTAACTCTTCAAGGGCTGTTTAGGAGAGCCCTAAATGGCACTGACCAAAACCATGCCCAGGATGATTCCAACAGTTTTAACAAAACGGATAGCTGACTTTCAGTGTGGAGCTGAATTTACTAGTATATACTTAGTCTTACTGTTTCTGTTTAGTTTACCAGCATATGCAGAGCCGTAGTATCTAAGATCGCAAAAGTGAAAATACTACGTCCCAATATAAGAAAACATTAAATTTTAGGAAGAAAGACATTATTCTGAAATGGCCTTCAAAGTGACACTACCAACATCCACATGACATATAAGTAGTGGTTTTATTTCTCAGTTTGCACAAAATATAAACTGAAACTTCAGAAGCCATATCACCTCTGGAGAATGTATTATGTTGTTATGAGCTCAAGTGGTGAGTGTTTGACATACTGTTTAGCACTCTAATATCAGGTGGCCCTTTGGATCTATGGACATCACAGCAGAAGCAGAAATTCAAATCTGAAACAAGGAATGCATACAGCCAGTCATAAGCAAAGCTAACAGCACTGCACAGTAGCTTCCCATATAAATCCAGTGAAGATCTAATTTGTAAGGAACATGCTCCAGTCAGGCCACAAGACACAAAGCTGGTCTGGCTTGGTGTAATCACTCTGGACTTTGAATGTCAGAGCATATGTTGTGGGAGGAAGAAGTAGCCCTGTCTTTTACTGTGTGCTTGTAAGTGTTGTGCATACAGTTATAATTGCAATCTGGAGTTACAGCAAGGATGAAATTAGCTGCTGCCTCTTTTTTTTTTTCACATTAAAGGGTCAGTTCAATTTTTGAAGCAAAATAACCCCTTCTCAGTGTTGTGCATCCTTGCACAAGGTACCTTCCCTGCATCTCATGGATTTTGCTGGAGTCAGGCATTAGACCCAAATCTGGAATTGTAGATCCTAATGACTTTATTCTGTTCTTTTAGTCTAACTGGTTCAAGATGTGTGCAAAGAAACTGGTTGTTATGAGGACTGAGTATCTAAGACCTTGTCTTAGGATGGCAGGAAGATAGGTAAGAAGTTTTCTGGAAGAGAACATGGCTTGAGAAAGAGAGTGTGGGAATATTGGGTTGAAACTGGGAAAAAAAAAAAAAAAAAAAAGAAAGGGGTCTGGGTAAATTTGGGAGTCATTGAGGGGAAAACAGCTGAAAGAAGATGAAGATATAAGGGAGGAGATTGGTGCTAGTGCTGGACTAGAACAGGGAAAGAAAGCATATTCAATTTGACTTCACAGAGATAGTATCAAACAGCTAAGGACACCCATCAGAATCCGACAGCAGATACTCAGGAATAATTTACAGCCTGTGCTAGTTTAGGAACCACAAGCTCTGTAAATATATCCCCTGTCTGCTTTATACAGAGAAAAAGGAAGAGAGAAAAGCAGAACAATACAATGGGATTATAAAATGCTATAGCAGTAGGAGTTAAGGAAATGGAAATAGTGGGTGGTTTCTGTGATAGGCCCAGAAGAGCATGAAAACCCTGCTTGATGATGTAGCTTCTGGATCAATGGGTGATTTTTAGTTCACTATGATTCCCCTTCTCACATGGCTTATTTTAAGGGGGGGTGGAAATGGCACTTCCAATTTAATAGTGTCTGTAATAATCCTTACAGACTTTACAGGTCTTGTCCTCTCACTCTTTTGCTCCCATCTCTATTCCTAAGCCGTCTTCTCCCCCATATTCTTCAGCTTTCATTTAGGAGCTGCTTTCTCCAGGGGATCTGACCATGGGTGCTCCTAATTTCTGAGTTATTATTTCCCCAGGATCCTGTCCACTACCAGCTCACAACTCCCATCAGTCAGTATGGCAATCAGCCTCCCCCACCTGCCCCTGGTTTTTCTGATCAGCATTGTCCCCTTCTCCTTCCCTTGTACTGGAGTCTCACCTGTACCAGCCTCTTGCTGGTGACAGTTCATCCCCTTTCTCCACCGCAAAACTGCTACAAATATCTGTGTCTTCAAGCTTTTAGCTCACAGATGTGTGTTGTTTTTAATGTCTTGCTATTCCAGGCAAGTTCCCTCCCTTCATTTATACCCTTCCTAAGATCCCTTGCAATCTGCTCTTTCTTCCCTCCATGCAATCATCACCCACCTTACCTCTGTCCCTTTTAACGGGGAGATTTGTCATGAGTTTTGGGATATTATGAACTCTCATTTACCTGGAAGGGAGCAGGGAGGGCAAAGATGGGTAAACGCACAATTATGTTATAGTTGGTATCCTCTGAAGAGTTCCAGATGACACAACAATTTTTTTGCTTCAATTGTATTGACTTAAATAACACATTTGCACTGCATCTTTGGGGAGAACATCCCATTTAAGGGTGGATTAAAAGTTCATGTAGGGGCACTGACAACAGAACTGGGAGTTTTTAGAGTATCTAGGAAATTTGGTCTCAACTTTTGCTTCCTTTTTTGCAATATATAATTTTAATAGCAGCAACAACAACAGCAAAAACAGAAGTAATAATAGAACCTCCATCCTTGGAGATATTCAGAACTCAATTGGACAAGGTCCTGTACAACCTGATTTAATTAAGCCTGCATTTAGCATGAGGTTAGATTAGATAACATCCAGAGGTCCCTTCTGACCTTAATTATTCTATGAATCCATGATTAGTAGCTGTTAATAGCAACAGACCTGGAAATGAAGATTTGAAATGCACAGGGAATAAGATGATTATTTACTATACCTTTTTGCGGGTCTTGAACTTAAAATAAATTATTTACCGATATGTAGGCATGATGTTCTTTAAATCAGGGGATAATTTCTTTTCCCAAGGGGGAGAAGGAACTATAATTTTATTTTAAGCACATGCCCAAATGCCATGGAAATCAATGGAATTTGAAAATGTGCCTAATGTTAAGCATGCATTACATATTTTCTGGAGTTGTAGGCTATGGTGGGGAAGTAATATTAATAACAGAAAAAAGCAGTTCCTAGAGATTAGAAAGAGATTACATTTCTCAGTACTTCACCTTGGAATGTCTTTTACCATTCCTCAGAAAACAAGACCATTATAATGAAAAGTCTTCCCTTGGTGACCCTTGAAATCTTATTAGTAAATGGAATCTTTCCTTCCCCAAGAGCTTGATTGACTAACAGCAATGGAGTGATTCCTGCAAGGTTCACAGGGAGGGAGCCTAACTCTTGTGTTGTTCCTTGTGTTGTGGGCAACAGGAAAAAAAAGTGCCTGTGGGTTTATGTCCCGTGTTTCACTTTATGCTCTTCCATTTTCAACCAGATTCAAGAGATGCTTCTCTAACACTAGAAAAACTTTAAGCATCCTGCTTTGTAATTGAAAGAGAAAACTCACATCTACTATCATTAAGCAATAATTATTTTGCTTTTCTAGGGAGGATTCAGTAAGATAAACACTTCACAGATAAATAAAGTTCCAGGGCTTCAGGCCAAGATATTTATTGACTTAGAAGGTACTTATCTTTTAGTTCACTCCCATGTAAAAAACATAATGATAGTAATTATGTTAAAAAACAGATAACTTTTAAAATTATTTAAAAGTGCTCTTCCAGAATTTAACAGGATGATAATTGTTCCAGCAGTTTTTATGACCTGTGGGGAAAAAATTAGCCACGGGGAAAAAATTAGCCACAGGGAAAAGGAAGATCCCAACCTGCTCTTTGTATTTCATTCTTACTCATTTATTTAATTATTTTTAGGATGGCATCTTCATTTCAAATACAACTGGCATTTGGGGAAATAGGCTGAATTCTGAGGATAGGAAAAGATTCAAACCCCTTGATGGTTACTCTAAGAGCCCCCAAAAAGAGAGATACCAGAGAATTGTCAGATTGAGTACCTAGATAAAACTTCGACATAACTAATACTTGTAGCTCAGAATCTCAGTATCTCAGAGAAATTCAGACACCTGAATTTTTTTTTCTCATTCCAAAACAGAACAAAATGTCACAGTATGAAAATTCCCATAGTGTTTTTATGTGTAACTAAAATATTTCCTATTCTGATTTTTGTTTAGTTGTTCCATAGTCATTAATAGTGTAAAGTAAATCTTGTAAGAGAGATCATGTTGTTCTTTGAGCTTGCCTTCTCAAATCCAACACTCAAATGTCCTGGGAAATATTAAACAAAGTGTTTTGCTTTTATTTTTATATATCTGTTGGAAAATAAAAAGTAATCCATATGGACATGTGTAGATAGGGAAAAGATCAGAGGATCGAGCTGATGATAGAAATTTCCTCAAGAGGACTAGAAAGCCTGTAAACTACCCCTTTCCCAGGACATCCTTCACATCTCCCCCTCAGTTTTATGAATGCCACCTGTGCTTTTATTAAACATGTTCTAAAAGGAATTTAATCAGATTATCTCAGGTTGATGTTTATTGTTTAGCCAAAGGTACAATGCTTTACATTCCATGCTATACATATACACACACATAAGGCTTTATTTTGTTGGTTGTTGGTCCAACATGTCATGCACTGACTTGGTAGAACAGCAAGCTTGGATGGGATTCAATCCCAGATAAAGACATCTTCCTGTAAATGTCTGCCCCAATATTACATGGAGGCTTAGGGTCTAAGCCCGCATTGTTGCCAGCACATAGCACCTTAGTGTCACTTCAGATAACTTACGGTATCCCACATATCCACATGACTCTAGCAAACAGGCCCTGTGATCTATAAGGGAGCAGCACTATTCTGGAGGAGCAGCTGGAAGCAGGCTATATAATAATTAGGCTACACTAACACCTACACTAAGGTGTTTAAAATGGAAATGTTTGGGCAGTAAAATTCTTCCCACTGTCATGACAGGCACAGAAACGAATTTGGGGTTCAGCTGCTCTGCCATGAAGGGTTTTCTGTAGAGGCTCAGTTGTTTTCAGTTCAAGCTTCCATGGATTGGGGACTCAAAGCATTTACCAAAACAGAGGTTCCTAGTGTCATTTTTGATGTATCATTGCTGCCCTCCTGAAAAGGTAGGACTTATGTAGGGCTATTGGCCTTAAGTAGATACCTCTGACATGCTAAGGCTTTTCAAGTTGCATTACATGCCCATGTTAAAGCCACTTAATCAAGTCCTAGGTCTCTTTGGTGACTGTAATAAGAGCTTGGAAACCATGCACATGTTGAAGAACACTGAATACAGTTGTCTTAACCTGGAACCGTTTCTATCTCATTTCCACATAACAGCACACTCTCACATTTGTTTCTGTCCTATATGCTAGTCTACACTGCGAAGGTCATCAGATGTTCTCCAAGCCTTTGAAAACCTGCCCCACATTAAGTAGTTTTAATGTCTACAGTATTATTAACTCATCTGCCAGATACTTTGGGGATAGCAGGTGCTTAGAATGAATGAAAGGATAAGCAGAGAGTCACCCTTCCAGCAATTTGCAGCTGAAGGATTTCCTGAGCTGCCATTTGTTTGCATACTTCTGTGTTTTATAGCTGTTGACCTACCTGGCTCCAATGAATTTTTTGGGTTTTTTTGCAAAGGAAGAGACCTTTCCCATTGACTCCTGTTGTTGGGTTTCACACTAGGGACAATTGTCTACTCATTGCCCTTTGATGGTTTCAGGGAGTGAGGGGTTCTGGGTGCTCCCTTTTCACTGGCAAAGTTACAGGGCTCCTTCCCCTGAAATTACTCCTCTGATCCTCGCCAGGTCTTTGATTAGCCTTTAATGAGACAACCTAACATACACAACTTGGGGCAGCCTGATATCCAACAGACACCTCTACCCAGAGAACATTTGGGATTACAATAGCACAATCACCTTGTAGACATTTAATAGCTTAATAAGATTTTCAATTATTATCTTTCGTGATGAGAAATCCTGCTAGGCAAAGAGGTGTTCTACACAGGTAGAACAGGTTCCTTGTGGAAAAAGTGCTCCTATTAAATACAGGGTTTACTGTTCTGCAGGAGACCACAGTGCCCTCCGACACGCAGTCTTACTCCACACTCTAAATGTTTCAGCCCTCTGCACTGGATGTGGAGTCAGACCTGCAATGAGATCCACTGTCAGATCCTTCCCTGCACTTCTTTCTGGGACAGCAGGGAGATGGAAATGCAAATAGGTAGGGGAAGCAAAGCTGGAGGGTTTTGTTTGTGTGTTTCAGAGCAGCTTTTAGCTCCTACATAACTTTAATTTTCATGTGACATTCTAAATGAGCAGTCCAGGGGACAGAGACCCTAGATATGAACCCTTGCTGCTGCACAACCAAACTCATTCATTACTAATTTCTAGTAAAAAAGGTCCAACCTACTCTATTTACAAGCACACACAACCCGAGCAGAGAAAGTTTATCTTTTACCAGCAGCTTATTAGCTCCCAAAAGACCATTTCCATCAGCAAAAGCAAGGCCATTTTCTAGAAACCTATTTAATTCTCACTGCTGAATCTGATGTGGTTTTAGATATGATAAAGGTTTATTAATAACAAAAAAGTGGTCACTGAGTGTATGACCCTTAGATACCAGGGGGTCAGATTACTTTCATGCCAGTATAAGCTAGCAGAGAAGTGAGAACTCCCTAAAAAAGCTGTTAACCAGGATTGATGCTGATAATGATGTTTAGTCTAGTTTGACTTGGACTGAAAATGAAACGCTAATTTAACGATGAAAGATGCTCCATTTGGGATAGTACCCCAGTAGTCAGTCATTGTTCCTTAAACTGCAGTGTTAAAAGTAGGACTTTTAACTTGTAAATTGGTTATTTCCTTCCTAATTTAGAACTTTCTTCCTCTTCCTGAACTTCATAGTGCACAGCAGGATCTAGGACACGGTTTAAAATAAAAGTAAAATAAGAAAGAAACAATCCCAGACCTGGCCACGACTGCATACTAGGATTAAAAAATATCAGCTCTAGACTTTCCAAACTCATATAATCATAAAACAAGAAAAAAATAACAATGTACCAGAGAGCCTATTGCAGTGGTAACATCTGTCTTAATCATGTAAATACAAGTCTATTGTCAAGCATCAAGTTCTCTTTAATAAAATCTCGGAGCTAGCCAATTTGTATCACTTAAACAGTTGCATTTCACATATACAAACTGCATTTAAAATATACATCCTTTATGTACTAGTTGTGAACTGAGAGTTATAATGCTAGTGTTCCCTGTTATGAAACATGATGAGAAGCACAAGGATTCCCTGGGGAATTTTGGCAAACTGCCTCATAATGGTAGAAGTTAGGGTACTGGGCTACTTTTCCTGTCTGATAGTACTGCACATTACATTTCCAATGGGAAGAGTTATTTTAGCTAAGGTAAGCGTGTTAGACTAAGCTATTGGCGGTCTGTGTGTGGTACCTACAATTTTGTGTAAAGTTAGATTAAGAAACTCTCCCAATTCAATAAATTCTTGGACTGCCTTATAACTTTGAGGAAAATAATGTGCTCTGACACAGCTTCTGATTTCCTACCCTCTAAACATGCATCTTTTGCTGTTAGCTCCTATGGAATCAGAAGCATGCCCACAAAAAATTAGTGGTTGCACTGTGACAGGTGGGCTACTCATGTAGACATAATCCCACAGTAAACTAAGTGCAACAGCATTTTCATTCTGTGTTTGGACAGCTAGGCAGATTCTTATCTGCTGAAAATTAGCTTTTCACCATAGATTTTGTGCTGTCCCCATGAGTCACAGCACAGCATCCTGACTGAAGGGGGAAGACAGCAGAGTTGGCTTGAGCTGCCTCCAACACCACTGCTGCTCCACAGCGGGTCTGTAATTTTGTAACATATGGGACAGCAATGCTGCACTGTGTGTCACCCTGTTTGAATCAACTGCATCAGCTTATGCTGAACAAGTTGATATATTTATGAAATCCAGTGAGGTACTCAGAGTTTATAGTTCCGATCCTGCTGTTTCAGGTTAAATCTGTAGTTGGACAGTTACGACCTTCTGACGGGGTTAACTTCTCTGATGTACTTCACTGGTTCCCCCATGCTGCTTCTGGACCTGCTACTGGCATCTGTAACATCACCCACTGAGCAATCTGACACAAACAGATGATCTGAGGTCAGAGACAGACTCCAGGCTACAACCCAAAATTATGTTTTCTCCTCTTCTTTACTTTAGCCATCCAAAATACACTTGAATAGTTTCCCAAATTAACTAACTGATTTTTAGTTGTAACCCCAGTTAATGGATCCATTAATTCTCCCTGTGGGTTGTTCTGTGTTTGCTGAGCCATTCTTTAAGCATGAATGGCTCAGCAACCTGAAGGCTACAGTATGCTTTAGGGCATGATTATTGCTACATTGTCTCCTTGAACCATGTTTTTCTGGTTGCTACACCACTGGTTGCCACACCACTGGTTGCCACATGTAGCAAACACTACACATCAAGGTTATCCCCCTAGATCTCCAGCCGACCCGGGCTTTATACCCCCAGCAGTAGGTGTGTCATGTTATAAGGGGTGGAGACAAGGGAGGGTCGACCCTTAACTCTTTCCGTACAGCACGTGATCTTCCGGTCGCCAGCCCTTATCTTTACTACATTTCCCCCTCCCTTAGCTCCAGTAGTTCTGGATCTTGCTGGGGAAGCTGCATGTAAAATAATCGATATATGGTAAGACTTATACAGACACGCATCCGTTACGTTCATAGATTTTGCCCAGTCCAGCCAGTAGTTCGTCGCGGCTCCCTCATTACTCCCCCACACCATCAGGATGCATAGGGAAATGGTAACCTGTCAAGATAAGACTCAATAGATTGATTAATGTCTATACGGTCGAATATTTCGACTGGGTACCCATTCTAGCGTCCCTTTCTCGGTTTGCACACACGCATACCCACGTCCCAAGCAACGGAGGGAATAAGGGCCCCCCCATTCACGGGTTTGCAGGTCCCGTACTTGAACCAAAGGGTAAGGCCCTTCGTTCTCATCGAGCCGGAAATGTGCCTGGGTTGCAGTCTGGGTTTTATAGGTGTTCCCTCGAATGGTATGATTTAAGGTAATTAGTGCCGTCGTCAACAGACGCTGTGCCCGAAATAAGGGAGGGTCAAGGGGAGGGGGAACCCCTGTTCCTGGGCTTATCTTTTCCCCCTCCCTAAGTCGGTCGAGTAACTCTTTTAATGTGCGGTGCGCGCGTTCTACAATGCTTTGGCCCGTACTGTTATAGGGAATGCCATGACTCAACTGAATATCCCAGCGCGCGCAAAAGTCCTTTGTCTTCTTGCTGACATATGCCGCTCCATTATCTGTTTTAATTTTTTGTGGGATGCCAAGTTGCGCCATACAGTCCTGCCAATGTAAAATAACTGAGAGAGCATTTTGTTTAGCATGCATAGTCGCTAAAATAACTCCACTGCAGGTATCAACTGTGACATGCAGATACTTACGTGGATTAAAGGGTTCATAAATCGTAACATCAGACTGCCATATTTGGTTGGGCTGCAACCCTCGAGGGTTTACCCCTGCCTCCCAGAGGGGACCTTTGGAACACACAGGACAAGCAGCAATCACAGAGCGAGCATCTTGCAACGTAATGCCAGCGAGCCTAGCTAAACCGCGAGCTCCACAGTGGAGGAGCTCATGCAGGCGGAAAGCTCGCCTTAGGTTAGAAGTTTCTTCAACCGCCAGTACGCTCTTTGCTAAGCTGTCCGCTATTTCATTCCCAGCAGAAAGAAAACTCGGTATGGAACTATGACTATTAACATGGATAGGACAGACAGGAGCGGTTCTCATTTGCAGTGCGGTGAGCAACATTCCGGCAATCTCTGACGTTGCCCCAAGTGCCCATCGGCACTTCTTCAGTAACTTATATACATAGCAAGAGTCTGTGATTAGATCCAAGGCCTCTTCGGGCCATTGAGTGAGAGCCATCCATACCGCCTTGGCCTCAAGATACTGCACGGATTGCCCTTGATCTTGATAACTAATGTGGGTCCACTGACCATCCTCCTGCCATGTAACGACAGCTTTCCCAGTAATCGATGACGCGTCGGTAAAAACCGTGCGGCCTCCGGTGGGTTGTTCAACTATGGCACTAGCTGGCAAAAAATGGAGTACCTGGATTATCTCCCCACAGGGGTGTGGTCTTAGACCTTCAATACGACCCGTAAATTCAGCTATCGCCGCTTGCAGGAGCCCCACTTGTGGAAGTACCAACTCCCACTGTGCCAAAGAACAGGGCAATGCGATGACCTCCGGGTCCTTCCCTGTTAAGTGTTGAGTTTGCCTCCGACAGCGGAGAATAAGCTGGGATAATAATGTTGGCCAAGAAATTAAAGCCGTCTTTGGTTTGCCTTGATACAACCAAGCAAAAGGCCAGCCTTTTTCACCATTATTTTGAATTAGTAAACCATGGCCAGCGGTATCGGTCATGTAAATCAGGGCAGTGACCGGTTGTTCAGGTGTAAATCGAGCGAGACCCCAATGCTGGGCTCGCTCCATAATTGTCCTAAGAATCTCCTGATGGTTTCTTGAAAGAGTCCTTGGAGCTAGGGGGGAATCTCCTCCTTTCAGGAGTTGATATAAGGTAGTCATTTCTGCCTCAGATATTGGAATAAAGTTTCTAAGCCACAATAGTTGTCCAATTAATTTTTGTGCCTCATGGAGTGTTGTCACTGTAGTCCGAATTTCAAATGATTGTGCTGTCACGCTTCGTGGCCTCAGTTGAGTACCTAAATACTTTACTGCACGCCCTACCTGTGTTTTCCGAGGCTCAATGTGTAACCCATGTCGCTCCAAACTGACTATCAGCTGCACGCGTGCCTTTTCCAGTAACTCCTCTTGGTTGGACGCCAGTAACACGTCATCCATGTAATGGAAAATGATGACCGTAGGGAAATTTTCTCGAATAGGGCGTATCGCAGCAGCTACAGCAATTTGACACAAGACTGGTGAGTTTTTCATGCCCTGGGGTAACACCTTCCATTGATATCTGGCGCACGGGTGTTGATTGTTAGGCTCAGGAACAGTAAAGGCAAAGCGTACTCTATCTTCTTCATGCAAGGGAACACTAAAAAAGCAATCTCTAATATCTATAACCACTATTTGATAGTCAGGTGGAATCATGGCCGGAGAAGGGAGGCCCGCTTGTAGCGGACCCATGTCTTGTATACATGCATTAACTGCGCGTAGATCATGTAGCAGTCGCCACGCTCCCGATTTTTTCTTTATCACGAAAATGGGGGTGTTCCAGGGACTTGTAGAGGGTTCGATGTGTCCTGCGTCAAGTTCTCGTTGTACCAATTGTCGAACAGCCGCCCTTTTTTCCTCTGTCAATGGCCACTGCTCTACCCACACTGGTTTATCTGTCAACCAGGTGAGTTTTAATGGGCGGACACAGGCAGTGGCCATTATGATAAATTTGTACGCAGCACTATATTCATCTTCTGCAAGCAACATCGTCCCAAGATGACAATGGGTAACTCAGCAATGACAGGGTTACACCATGCTACCCTAGCTTGTCCAGATTCCGGATCCTTCAACATAATTTGCATTGGGTTCCTGCTTTGATGCGAGGTCTGCATGCCTCCCACGCCTTGCAGCGAACCTCTCGGTTTGAGTGGCCAATCATCTGGCCATAGATGTGATGGGATTACTGTAACATCCGCTCCTGTATCTAAAAGGGCTCTTAACACGAGGCGTGGTGTTCCCCCCAACGCTGGGAGCCATGGGGTAACTATAATATCTACTTCTGGTCGTGTGGTCATGTTTAGGGTGAGTGCCACATACGGCGAGGCTCTATCCCCAGCCTCCTCTATTGCGCGCTCCCATCTCCCCAAGGCAGCTGAGTTGGATATTGCATCATTGGGACCGCAGGCGACTGTGTTGGTCCCGGGGAAGGAGAGACTCCCTGTGCCATACATTGCGCTGCTGTCGTCGGGCCTGCTGAGCTGATCACTGGGGCAGGTGGGGATGGCACGGCCCTCAGCCATCCCCTCTTCTCGTTTCCCCAGCCCGGTCTCCTTTGCTGACTCCCGATTTGCACTGTCGAGCTCTGTGGCCTAGTCGCCCACAGCGCCAGCATCGTAGGTCTCTTTCCTTCCCCTGTTCCGGGGGTGTTTATTTTTGAAGGGCATTGTCGCGCCATGTGTCCTTGCCCCCCACACCTATGGCACATAAGTCGTGCGCCGCGGCAGGCCGCATGGACTGCGGCCACTACCGGTTGCATACTTTGCGCCTGTTCCTGTTCCAGCACATAACGAATCATCTGTGAAAGCGTGGTCCCTATGGGTAACTGTCTTAGCAACACTGCAGTTTGTGGGTTTGCTTGCGTACGTGCACAGTCAAGCAATATTGCCTCCTTAGCCTGCTCAGGAAGTCGAGCAACCTGGAGCGCCGCTTGCAGCCGGTCTAAAAACTTTGTGAAGGGCTCACTTAACGATTGCCGTATTTGGACCCATGGAGGCTCCCGTTGAGCAAGGGCTGCGATGATGCGTATTGCTTCCTGGGCAGCTTTCGAAGATGCAGCAAAATCGCGCCCCCGCATTCGCTGAGCCTGTGCCTGAGGAGTTGCGAACTGCCCTTCACCCATCAGCTGCTCTAAAGTCACTCCTGCCATGGGATGGTTGGCCTGTTGCGCCTCAATAACAACTTGGGTGCACCGATTCCTCCACTCCTCCCTAAACAATACCATCATCGAGGGGGTCAATACGGCCCGCATCAACTGAATGATATCAAAAGGTGCAAGCGGCGTTGCAAAAACACAGTCTAATAGGACTTGGGTCTCTGGGGAATTTAATCCATGACTTTTCACCGTTGTGACCAATTCTTTCACCAACTTTGCATCTAACGGTTGCCACTCATATCCTCCACCTGGGGCTGCTCGGATAGGAAATGCTTGAATCGGAGGGGCCTGGAATCGCACTCCTTCCAAGACACAATTTTTTGCAATCATCTGCCAATCCGTCCCGTTTGCCCTCTCTTTCGGCATTCCCCCTGGCATAAGACTTTCCGCATTTGCCACCACCCCTCTCAATCGGCTGATCAATGCCTCGAGTTCCCTTGAAACCTCGTTAGTCCGTCTCGGAAGCGGGGGCGGATGAGCAACAATCGAGGATCCCTCGTCACCCCCTTCGCCCTCACTGCTATCAGAGCTCATGGGGTAATCGTGTACAGGCTCCCTCCACTGTGAGGGAATACCAGTTTGATTTCCCATTGCCCTAGGGATAGGGGTTCCCTCTGGTGGCTCAGGTATCACTGACAGTGCCGGGGGAGCCCTACCACCCCCTCGATGTCCTGCGCTCCGCTCTCTGTGTGTCCAGCACTCGTCGATCACTGGGATACAATGGGGCGTCCTCAGGTGTTTTGCCTTCTTTTTCTCCTTCCCGCCATCTTCCTTCACGTAGTTCACGATACTGCTGGGATCCCACATCAGCCCCCGGGACCCAATCCAGCAACCTATCAGTCAGCTCCCTTTCCACACATTGTTGCAACTCGCCCCAGGGGTATTGAGGAAGTGGTAGATCCACCGGTGCAGGAGGTGCCGAAGGTTCCGTGGGCGGCCGCTCTAAACTCCCCACTTGTATCGGGAACACCTTTCCCGACTCCTTTGTTCCCGCTGCGCCATAGTCTCCCTGCACCTCCCCTTCCTCCGTTGGCTCAGCCCCCAGTAACAACGGTTCCGTCTGTGTCCCACAGGCCACTCCTTCCCAGCCAGCCTGTGTCCCCTCCGAAACTAAACTTGTTGGCTTTTCGTTCCCAGGAGATTCCTGCCCCATCAGCACACCACGTGCAGCAGGTCGGCGCCGCCTTGCCGCAAACCCCCTCTTGAGCACCCTTGTCGTTACCGACTTTAGTACCTTTATGAGTTCCGCGAGCTCCATCGCTGTTGCCTGATCACGTCGGGGTCACCACTGTGTAGCAAACACTACACATCAAGGTTATCCCCCTAGATCTCCAGCCGACCCGGGCTTTATACCCCCAGCAGTAGGTGTGTCATGTTATAAGGGGTGGAGACAAGGGAGGGTCGACCCTTAACTCTTTCCGTACAGCACGTGATCTTCCGGTCGCCAGCCCTTATCTTTACTACAGCCACACTCCCTCATTCTTTGTTATTCTTACAACTCCCTTTTGCAAAATTAGGGCTCTGGTCACAAGCACTCCCTCTCTGCTTCTTACAACTTCTATGTAATTCAAAACCCAGGCTTGGATTAACTTTTCACCCTTCTCTTTTATAACATGTCCTTCATTTAGAAAAATGGAGCTACTAGACTGGATTGTGCTATTCTCCTCTGATGTAATGAGGATTAAATGTGAGAAGAACTGCAGCAACCTCTTTCACACCAGAGGAACCCACAGACCTGCAGGTCTCTTATGGATCATTTTTGGCACCTTCTTATTTGAGGACTGATTCCTGGAGTTGTATCTATTCAGTTCTCCTATCGAAATTCAGGCTGTACCAATAGTATGAGCTCCTAGAGTACATCCTTGAAATCATCCTGGACACCCATATACCTTAAGCTTCTCCCTTGAATTATATTCCCATCCCTGTTCCTGGTCCATCTCTACTCCGCCCACCACAAAAAGTCTTCATTACCCCTACTCTGTTTCTCAGCCTATCCCTCTTTAAGGTATTTCATCATCTAAATTACCTAAGAAGCCAAGAAATATTGTTACCATGAAAAGAAAACAACAGAAAGACAACCCCCACTCTGTTCTCTCTATTTTCCTTTCTTTCTGTTCAGGATTTCTGCTAATGAGTAACACTAGTGGTTTTATATTTCTGTGACAAGACAATTCATGGCTCAGTTTTTTCTGTACTGCTTGAGCACATTTGTCATAGTCCAGAGTCCACTACAGTTAGACATGACTGTCAGGGAAAAAGCAAGTGAATCATAGTTTGACTTAGGTTAAGGTTAGACCTCTAAGTTGGCAGAGAGATAAGTCCTGGGTAAACTAGACAGCTGTGGACAAAACAGACAACTGAAGTGCCTAGGGACCCTCAAATAAATCCGTATAGCTCCTAGATTTAACCTTTACTAGGTACCAGAAGCACACAGGAAAATGTGAGGTGTAGGAGAGGAACAGGAAAGGTGAATCATGGAGCAAGACTAGACTGCTTAATCCACATCCTCAGATAACATAGAGGAACTGAGTCTGTGCTGATTAATGTAGATTACACCTCAGAAGTGAAAGGAAGATACAATTCCTCTTGAATGAAGAAATAAAATCAGAGGCCAAATAAAGGAAAAAATAAAAATAATCAAAGTTTGCTTTCAGGTCCAGTTTATGATCACAAAGTCTGGGAACACAGTACCTGGGACATGAAACGAGAAGAGAAACACAAAAAGACTCTGGCATTCTGTCAGCAACTGTTTTTTGCTGGAGAAAATGTGAAAGTGAATATGTTAAGGAGCTGATAGATCTTTAAGAGCCCAGATGCTTGGGTCAAAGGATTTTAGATCAATTTAAGGAATAATAATTGCAACAACATGAGGTACTTAAATATGAATAAACTGATTCAAGTAACATCAGGAAGACAGACAAACGAATAGTACACATGGTGCTGAGTTGTGAATATAACCATGTAAGTGAATAAGAAAGGGTGAGATGTTATTGATCAACTAGTCGTTCCTGGAAGGTTTTCAGATCACTCACCCATAGAGATATTAATTCCTCAAATACATGCATCTAAAAGAAGCAGACACCTATCTACAAAAAGTCTGTGTATGACTTAGGTATCAAAACTGCCATTATCATCAATGGAGATCAAGTCAATGTATAAAATTAAATATAGACAGCTACTCAGCTGGTCAAATTTAGGTGTCTACTTTGCTTTTCTGTACAGAATGCAATATTTACCCATGTATTTCTGAAAATGCACACTCTGAGGATTTCTTAAGAGAAAAGGCACCCATCTTGGTTCAAAACTAAAAATGAGTTAGCTAGCTGGTTGGGTGAGCTAATTGAGCTGATTATCCTCACTGTTATCCCATCCCCATAAAAGAAAAGTTCACTGCAACTACTGGCAAAAGAGTCAAGTCAGCTCCATTCCTGAGGTCTGATGGTTTGGCACTGAAAGCAGTAGGTTCAATGCTCCCTGGCAAACTGCAAGAGGAGTTATTTGTGGTAGGAAATGGGACAAAAATGAAAGGAGTTTGGGACTTGACCCATTTGAAAGGTTAACTGCGAATTTACAGAATCTTAGACTTAATCACTCCCCATCTTCTGAGGTTTTTTTTGTTTTGTTTTGTTTTTCCCAACTGCTAGAATGCATCACTGGTGCCTTCAGCATCTGACAACAAACCACCTACTATAACAGTTATTTTAGGCAAACATTTAGATATTTCCCCTGTAACTGGAGGAAATGGGTGTTTTCACCATGACATTTCTAATAGTGAGAATTTTAACATAGCCTCACAGCAGTACTCCAGGATGTTTTCTTTAGAGGAAAAAAAATACAAAATAAAATATAGCTGTTATAAACTGTTAATTATGGTTTATAATAGTAATAATCCCAGAGAATTTGATCATTACTGTAGTTAATGATCAGTTTGTTCGGGTTTAACTGCCTTTAGTTCCATCTAGGGATACCCAATTAGAAAACCAGTCGTTAAATACTAGTAATGACTAATTATTTGAGGATTAAAAGCTTAAATATAAATAAAAGCGAGATTGAGAATCTTAAAATTAATGCGTTAATGTATCCCTTCCTCAGCATGAGTTACAGAGTACATTCTGTCCTTATGTCTAGCACACTTTCTGTAGGGGATTCCCTCTAAATGAGTTTCTTTTTTTATATTCTCTCCAGATGTTTAGTTCACATACATATTGGCCATTGTTTCAAAAGCCCAAATCTTTCCATTTAATAGAGTGCCTTCAATAGTGTTAAAATTGTTAACTTCCTTTCAGTGTTCAACATGCTTTTTGGGGGGCTTTAAAGCCTTGTTTGATTTCCTTTGGTTTCATATTCCTGGCCACATCAAGCCAAACTGCCTTCAATTATCATGAGTAATGTTATTTGCTGGGTAAGATATCAAATGTACTTACAAAACAGAATCAGGATGACCAGATCTGTCCAGGGAAAGTCAATAAAAGATAACTATAGCAGGGATCAGCTTGAGCCTTTTAGATAGTACAGAACCAGTTATTTTGTATATAGTGAGAAAATGACAATGGTAGAAAAGACAAAGGCAGAATAGACACGGTTTGTCGTGATAGAGAAAACCTCAATGCATAGATATAGTCCAGCTAGGATAAATACTCAAAAATATATGGGTTTATTCAGTGCATAAAATGTAGCTGCAGAGTGCCAACAGTGTGTCTGCAGGCCATTGAAGTCTTGCAGATAGAGGTTAAATGTAATTTAAGTAGGGCAAAATAGGTATGCTCGCTTCCACATCAGTTTACTTTTAACTTGTGTCTATTTATCTAGACCTATCATCTGCTTTACAAATTAAGCGCAAATAAACTACATGGTGTTTTCACAAGGGACCCCTCAGCCAAAGCAAAAGTAAAGTTAAATTTGACAAACCAGGAAATGGCAGCATTTGTTCTCAATCTAACTACAAAAGATAACAGTAAATTACATAACCCAGTTATTTAAACATGATGGCTGAATAATCCCAAGACTACTTCATACTTCAGGAATAGTTACAAGTGCCAAGACGCTGCAGGGAGACAGCTTACATTTCAAGGGAAAACTACTTTTGTGCAGTCGCAAGAAAGTCGCTTCTTTCCCTGAATTATTCTGCAGTATTTCAGTGGGAGTCTCTTGCGAATATTTTGTGCCAAACAATAAAGTTTCTCCTCACCCTCTTTTTGATATGATATTTGTTTAATAAACCCCAGGAGATCCTCTGTTTATAGAAACTATAATTGCTCCATTGAAGTCAGTGGATCCATGACTCCTTAATCTAGTCATTAACCTAAGCCCTGTGAGTGACGCTATTGAAAAGACACACAATTTTTTTCATGTTTCTGTTCTTGGGACCTTTCACAGCAGATGTATAATTCACCATGTTTAATGATATAGATGAATTAAAACCAACATCTGTTTTATCTTTATGAATCTTGAATTAACGTTTCCAGCAGCAGAGGGTCATTTTTCAGTTGGTCAATTAGAAGACACACACACGCGAGTTTGTATTCAAAGCTCAGATGAACTATACTGAAGAAATATCATTTTTTTCTATATTGTCTGAAGTGAATAATTCAAATGTACCCATCTTGGTGGTACAGTCTTTATTTCCAGGATAAATTCAACTGCTGAGACTTAATGAAGTAAATTTGATTTATTTTCTTTCTGTAAAAATAAAAGTTTAACTAGCTAAAAGTTAATTCTGAGATGTTATTTGTGAAATGGGAAAGAAGGCATGAATACCAAACAAAAGCTATCTTTTTCCTTTTGGCCCTGAACTATAGTATTTTGTTCCACGTTGGCTTACAGAAGCACCAGACTTTTTCAGGCATTGAAAAGGAGTCAGAAAGAGGCTTTAGTGGAATGACTCCATGTTTACATCACAATCAGCTGGTAGGTACAACCAGCATGTGTGATGGTAACACTCGGTGAAAAATGACAGTCACAAAATCACACTTACCTCCGCTGAGTCTGCTGACTCTCATATGTGCAAAACTTTAGTTTTTCAACATTTACAGTTATAATTGTAGTGAGTCTGTGTGTGTGTGTGTATGTTTGTATTTTAAATAACCTTCAAGAGAAGAGATTGCCAGTGTGCAGTCCTCCCATTTCCTGCCTGAACGACGTTAGTTGGGGGACCTGAAAAGAAAAAAAAGATCCTTTCCTACACTAATGGTGGATGTGTAGCTGCATAACTTTCAATTCATCAAGGTTCAAAATGGAGCTTTCTTCTGGTTGTAGCAAACGGAGGCATATGGAAAGGAACAGGAAGACCCACCTCATTAACACGTGGCTCAGAGGCTGGTGCCAGCAGTGGAATTTTGTTTTTTTCAATCATGGGGCAGTTTACATGGCACCAGGCCTGCTAGAGACAGATGGGGTTCACCTGTCACAAAGGGGGAAAAGGATTCTAGCTCAGGAGTTAGCAGGCCTCATTGAGAGAGCTTTAAACTAGATGCGAAGGGGGGAAGGGGATAAAACCAGGCTTGATAGGGATGAGCCTAGGGGTGGCATGCCTGTGTTGCAGAAGACATCAATAGCCCAACTGAAGTGCATTTACACCAATGCACACAGCATGGGCAATAAGCAGGAGGAGCTGGAAGCCATTGCGCGGCAGAAAAACTATGATGTGGTTGCCATCACAGAAACACGGTGGGATGACTCGCACAACTGGAGTGCTGCAATGATGGCTACAAGCTCTTCAGAAGGGATAGGCAAGGAAGGAGAGCTGGTGAGGTAGCCTTGTACGTTAGAGAGTGATTTGACTGTCTAGAGCTCAATGACAGTAATGATAAGGTTGAGTGCTTATAGGTAAAGATCAGGGGGAAGGCCAACAAGACAGATATCCTGGTGGGAGTCTGTTATAGACCACCCACCAAGATGAAGAAACAGATGAAGCATTCTACAAGCATCTGGCTGAAGTCTCACAATCTCTATCCCTTGTTCATGTGGGAGACTTCAACTTACCAGCATGCAAGTAGGTGTGAGAATTTTAAATTATATGCATATTTACTAATCAAAATAATTTGGGTTTGCGTTGTGGGTTTGGTGTTCTGGTTTTTTGTTTGTTTGTTTGTTTGTTTTTTCCCTCCTCCAGTGAGCACAAGTTCATTTACTCTCAGTTCTCAAAGAATATTAGCCTACTCTGACAACTAAAACCACAGTGGGGAAAACAGTACCTCTCTACTAAATTCTCTCCTGAGTCTGATAATTTTAAACCTTTAGCTGTTATTTTTCCTATTCTGTTTAGGTAGAAAATGTAAAGAATAGGTCTGCACAGTAAAATGCCATTTCAGAGATAACTAAAACTGGAAGCATTGTAGCTGTCAGTTTATGCATTATTTACAGCAAATTTAGCCCAGATATAGGTCTGTAGTGATGTAACTACAGTGCTTCAAGGACAGAGAGTATCTCTGCATGGCATTACACTATACTACATAAATGTATCATCTCATTTAGAAACAACCCTGGCATCTCTGCATGGGGTGCAGTTGTATCAGGTAGGTAGCTGTATGCTGAGCTCTTCAGGGCAAGAACTGTCTTTTCATTATACGCATGTATGTGTAGCCGCCTTTCCCTGGGGCCTCTAGGTATTGCTGTGCTAGAAATAAATTATAATAATGAATAAGTGACCTGGACACATACAGTCCAGGAATCTCTGATGTATGCAAATGGTGTTCAGTGCAAAGGGCTAACACTAAATCCAGACAATAAAGTTAACTTATAGTTCTGTCCTGTGCATTTTAAATTTTATGTGAGCTTGTTATGCAGAACATTTTGCCCCACCAGAAAAAAAAAAAAAAAGAAATGTGAAATGATAGCATCCACCTGTTTACTATTAGCAAGGGCACAAGAACATTCATGAATGCTCCCAGTAAGCTGTGACGGAGGAATACTCTGACTGTAAACCCCATTGACAGAAACCGAGTAAATTATTCTGTTCCAAATACTCAGCCATATATTTGCAAACTATCTGCTCGTGAATTTTACAGCATGCACAGCTCAGAGACATCGGCCTATAATTATGCAACAGCTGAGCATATGTAAGGGCTGGAATAAATAGCCAGCACAGCCTCAGATGGACTTAAGCGGGTTTGTGTTATTGTAGGGATGCAGTTGTAGTAGGGAATGTGGGGGTACCAAGCATATTAGCTGGCCAAAGTCCTGTAAGTGTGATCCTCCTCATTCTTTTTGCTCTTGACACTGAGTTGAAACATACACCTCTTCAAAGCAGAGTTTACAGTTACAATATTAGTGATCCGGAAGCAACACTCAGTCGGCAAGGCACGCGGTGGCAGCAATGGTAAGTCCTGTGACTGGGTGCTAGATTGGGGTGGAAAAGGGGGTTTCCTGTGCCGGGGAACCCGACAAAGAGCCTGGTGGGGCCCTCGTGCCAAAAAACCAAAAAAAACCCAAAAAACAAACAAACAAAAAAAACCCCCAAAAAACCACGGCAGCTCTCGCGAGCGAGGCAGATGGGGCTTGGGCGTTGCCAGGGAAACCGCGGGAGATTTAAACGCCCCTAGGGAGCGCCAGTGACCAGGACGGGTAAACAGGGCGTAGCGCATCAGAAAGGGCGTGGCGCGGCAGTTCGCGCAGGCAGGGCGTGCAGGCAGCTGGCGAGCTCTACTTGTGGTCTTCGCCCTCCCAGAAGAGACCTAGCCATGGTTTCCACTCGGGCAAGAGCCATCGCCAGAAGGGATGTGGAGACACAAATGGAGCTCCCACTAAAACATGCAGCCACCCAGGTCTCTGGCTGCAGGGAATGCCAGAGCCTTGCTCTGGTGACGGAGGGCTGCCAAGACAACACCTGCATGAGGTGCGAGCAGGTGGAGGATTTGCCCAGCATGGTGGCAGAGCTGAAAGAAGAAGTCACAAGACTGAGGAGTATCAGGGAGTGCAAGAGGGAGATAGACTGGTGGAGCCACTCCCTACCATCCCTGAGATGAGCACGCCAGATGGAAGCATCAAGAGAAGGAGAGGCTCCCCTACCCTCTTGCCACCAGGCAGAAGGAGGGGACCTAAGAGAAGGAGGGGGATGGAAACAGATCCCTGCTCAGTGCAGCAGGCGAATCCTCTCCCAGCCTACCTCGCCCCCCCCCAGGTGCCCTTACACAACAGGTATGAGGCTCTGGAACTTGAGGGCCAGGAGGATGATGATGCGGACAAAGATCCATCCAGGGGGTTGACTAGGGGGAGCCAGTCAGCCCCACGCATTACAATGGCCACTGGTAAGAAAAAAAGAAGGGTAATTGTCATAGGCGACTCCTTTCTGAGGGGAACAGAGGGCCCGATATGCTGACCGGACCCATCCCATAGGGAAGTCTGCTGCCTCCCTGGGGCCGGGGTCAGAGACATTACCAGGAAGCTCCCTAGGCTGGTACAACCGTCTGATTATTACCCACTATTGGTTGTTCAGGTTGGCAGCGATGAGGTAGCCGAGAGAAGTACAAAGATGACCAAAAGGGACTTTAGAGAACTGGGGCGATTGCTTGAAGGATCAGGAGTGCAGGTAGTGTTTTCCTCCATCCCTTCAGTAGGCAGGAGGCATATGGAAAGGAATGGGAAGACCCACCTCATTAACACATGGCTCAGAGGCTGGTGCCAGCAGTGGAATTTTGTTTTTTTCACTCATGGGGCAGTTTACATGGCACCAGGCCTGCTGGAGACAGATGGGGCTACCATTGTGCGGCAGAAAAACTATGATGTAGTTGCCATCATGGAAACCTGGTGGGATGACTCACACAACTGGAGTGCTGCAATGGACAGCTACAAGCTCTTCAGAAGGGATAGGCAAGGAAGGAGAGGTGGTGGGGTAGCCTTGTACGTTAGAGAGTGATTTGACTGTCTAGAGCTCAATGACGGTAATGATAAGGTTGAGTGCTTATAGGTAAAGATCAGGGGGAAGGCCAACAAGGCAGATATCCTGGTGGGAGTCTGTTATAGACCACCCAACCAAGATGAAGAAACAGATGAAGCATTCTACAAGCATCTGGCTGAAGTCTCACAATCTCTATCCCTTGTTCTTGTGGGAGACTTCAACTTACCAGATCTCTGCTGGAAACACAACACAGCAGAGAGGAAGCAGTCTCGGAGGTTCCTGGAGTGTGTGGAAGAAGATAACTTCCTGACGCAGCTGGTGAGGGAGCCAACCAGGGGAGGTGCCTGGCTGGACCTGCTGTTTACAAACAGAGAAGGCCTGGTGGGTGATGTGGTGGTCGGAGGCTGTCTTGGGCACAGCGACCATGAAATGATAGAGTTTTCAATTCCTGGAGGAGTAAGGAGGGGGGTCAGCAAAACCACTAGCCTGGACTTTAGAAGGGCGGACTTTAGATTGTTTAGGAGCCTGGTTGAGAGAGTCCCTTGGGAGGCAGTCCTGAAGGGCAAAGGAGTCCAGGAAGGCTGGATGTTATTCAAGAACGAAGACTTAAAGGCGCAGGAGCAGGCTGTCCCCATGTGCCAAAAGACGAGCAGGCAGGGAAGACGACTGTCCTGGCTGAACAGAGAGCTTTGGCTGGAACTCAGGAAAAAAAGGAGAGCCTACCACCTTTGGAAGAAGGGGCAGGAAACTCAGGAGGACTACAAGGATGTTGTGAGGTTATGCAGGGAGAAAATTAGAAAGGCAAAGGCCCAGCTAGGACTTAAACTGGCCACCACCATTAAAGATAACAAAAAATGTTTTTACAAATATATCAGCGACAAAAGGAGGGCCAGGGAGAATCTCCCTCCTTTGTTGGATGTGGAGGGAAACATTGCCACCAAGGATGAGGAGAAGGCTGAGGTACTTAATGCCTTCTTTGCCTCAGTCTTTAACAGTCAGACTGGTCATCCTCAGGGTTTTCAGGCCCCTGAGCTGGGAGATGGAGATAGGATGCAGAATGAAGTCCCAGTTGTCAAAGAGGTTACAGTCAGCGACCTGCTCCCCCACCTGAATACTCACAAGTCCATGGGGCCAGACGGGATCCACCCAAGGATACTGAGGGAGCTGGCAGAGGAGCTGGCCAAGCCACTCTCCATCATTTACCAGCAGTCCTGGTCAACCGGGGAGGTCCCAGATGACTGGAAGTTAGCTAATGTGACAGCCATCTACAAGAAGGGTCGGAAGGAGGATCCGGGGAACTACAGGCCTGTCAGCCTGACCTCGGTGCCAGGGAAGGTCAGGAACAGATCATCTTGAGTGCCATCACGCGGCACGTGTGGGACAATCGGGGGATCAGGCCCAGCTAGCATGAGTTCATGAAGGGAAGATCCTGCTTGACCAACCTCATCTCCTTCTGTGACAAGGTGACCCGCTTAGTGGATGAGGGGAAGGCTGTGGATGTTGTCTACCTGGACTTTAGTAAGGCCTTTGACACTGTCTCCCACAGCATTCTCCTGGAGAAACTGACTGCTCACGGCTTGGATAAGTGCACTCTGCACTGGGTTAAAAACTGGCTGGCTGGCCGAGCCCAGAGAGTGGTGGTGAATGGAGTCAAATCCAGTTGGCGACCGGTCACGAGTGGTGTTCCCCAGGGCTCAGTGTTGGGGCTGGTCCTGTTCAATATCTTTATAGATGATCTGGCTGAGGGGATTGAATGCACCCTCAGTAAGTTTGCAGACGACACCAAGTTGGGTGGAAGTGTCGATCTGCTGGAGGGTAGGAAGGCCCTACAGAGGGACCTGGACAGGCTGGACCGATGGGCCGAGGCCAACTGTATGAGATTCAACAAGGCTAAGTGCCGGGTCCTGCCCTTGGGTCACAACAACCCCATGCAACACTACAGGCTTGGGGAGGAGTGGCTGGAGAGCTGCCTGGCGGAAAAGGACCTGGGGGTGCTGGTCGATAGCCAGCTGAACTTGAGCCAGCAGTGTGCCCAGGTGGCCAAGAGGGCCAATGGCATCCTGGCTTGTATCAGGAATAGTGTGGTCAGCAGGACCAGGGAGGTGATAGTGCCCCTGTACTCGGCACTGGTGAGGCCGCACCTCGAGTACTGTGTTCAGTTTTGGGCCCCTCACTACAAGAAGGACATCGAGGTGCTGGACTGTGTCCAGAGAAGGGCAACGAAGCTGGTGAATGGTCTGGAGAACAAGTCTTATGAGGAGCGGCTGAGGGAGCTGGGGTTGTTTAGTTTGGAGGAGACTGAGGGGAGACCTTATCGCTCTCTACAACTACCTGAAAGGAGGTGTAGTGAGGTGGGGGTCGGTCTCTTCTCCCAAGTAACAAGGGATAGGACAAGAGGAAACGGCCTCAAGTTGTGCCAGGGCAAGTTTAGGTTGGATATTAGGAAAAACTTCTTCACTGAAAGGGTAGCCAGGCATTGGAACAGGCTGCCCAGGGAAGTGGTTGAGTCTCCATCCCTGGAGGTATTTAAAAGACGGGTAGACGTGGTGCTTAGGGACATGGTTTAGTGGTGGACTTGGCAGTGATAGGTTAACGGTTGGACTTGATGATCTTAAGGGTCTTTTCCAACCTTAACGGTTCTATGGTTCTATGGTGTTTGAAGGAGATAACTGAATTTCATGTAATTACTGGGAATGGTGGGTGTCTTCCACCTGATTTTATAAATTACAAGCCAGTAGTTTCTGTTGTATGTATGGATCTTGAAAGTCCTGTGATATTTTTATAAGATCCAAGAGTTTCTACAGTGTGTTGTCCTCCTCTCTACTTGTTTCTTTACCAAAAAAAAAACCCCAAAAACTATTAAAGCAAAATCTCCCATTTTTCAGAAGAGCTGAACAAGAAAGAACAAAGGGAGAAGCAATAGTGATCTGCAGGAATCACACATTCACCTGATAAGTCTCTGCAATAGGTCCCCTTGGCAGTCTTCTCACAAATAATTTGTTGTGGTTTTCAATTATTTTTTTTTACAGATCCAAATGTATGGCAAACCATTAAGAACTGTTTCTCCTTGTTCAGCAAACACCCAGGTCAGACCTTCATCCACCAGTCAATATTGAGGCTGCCTCTGTCCAAAGATCATCTGAGAGCATCTTTTCTTCATGCCTTTAGGGTAAGGAGCATTTTAATATTTATGCTAACAGAAGTGGTAAATCATTCCAGGCTGTGTACTTTGCATTTCAGATCAAGTATCCTACTGTGACGTGAGTAATTATGGTGGCAAAAACCTTATGTACACCAAAGATCTCCCTACATGGATTTACAAAAAGTGCTGCAGAAGGAAGAAAAAGGTAACAAAGATGAAGTAGAATAAAAGTCACTTTCTCTGCCATATAGGAGCCATTTGCTGATCAGGAATCACTGGCCAGTGTGTTTTGTTGGGCCTAAAGTTGGTACTCTCAAAGAAGCACTGTCGGGAGCTCCGTCTGTGACAGTAATACCTCCTCCATACTGATGCATTTAGCTTGTAGCAACAGGAACTAGAGAAATATTCTAGCAGTGCTTCAGCTGATAAAAAAAAAAGATTATTAAGAAAAATGTTGTTATTATTTGTGTTTTGAATCCTTACTTCAAGTTTAATTTTAATAGTAAACACATGAGAGAAAGTAGTGTAAGGAAATCAAAACTAGTAGTTAAATTTCCATAAAGGCTGAACATGCACTGAAACACAGGGGCCGTGCTAAACACTTTTAACTTCTTTTGAAGCTGTTGATCAGAAGTGCAATCCATATCTGTGGCAGAAGGATGTTGTTCCAGTGTAGGAGATATTATTTATACTACTTTCTGGATAATTGCCAGTCCTCTGAGTTAAAATTCACCATTTTTGCTTAAATATCAGAGACATTTAAAAATCTATGCCTTATTAACTAGGCAGGAGGAGACTCCTAATTTGTCAGCATTAAGATTTTGGAGCTAGAAAAATAAATCTGTTCTTCTAATAAATTGTAAGGTAAATTTTGGTAAATTGAACAGCTTCAAAATATTAGTATCTCTGTTTTCAGTCTATCATGCTTGCCTTAGATTGTGTGAGTGTGTATATTCATATGCATATATACGTATTTTACAGAAAATGCAAAGGATTAAAAACAACTTGAAATCCTGACTGATGCTAGAAATCACTTTAATAATAAATAGTGATAAAACATTCATCTTACAGTGATGATTAAAGCTCCTTAGTAGCTGAAATAGGAATCAGAACCTTTTAAAACAATTCACCCCTGGCTCTTTGCATTATTATATGAAAACATGTTATTCTTCACCACACAAGGTGTCTGTTCCTTCTGTGCCGCAGAAACTCATTCTTTAGCCTGTATATGTGATATTTGTGCTCTTTTACAGCAGAAGCTGCTCTGTAGCAGATACTGTGGGAATCACTAAAGGGAAAGAGATAAGTCTAGTTCCTCTCTCACTCTCAGTGGATCTCGCTATCTTCTAGTGAGACCCAACGTGATTCAGGGTGACTTCATTTTCCATTAGAAGAAAAGTGCAAGGGATTCCTATAGTGAGAGAATGAAGAATAATAACTCGCATCCAAAGGATTAAAGGGGTACAAAGCAGGAATGCAGGGTGCTATGAGGAAAGTGGTAATTCCTGCATCTCTTTAGCAAAGCATCGTCTTTTCTCTCTGGCAGCTATGACTTTATGCTAGAGCTCATCAAGATCTTTAATACTGTCTGACACCAAAAATTCCTTGTATTTTTTAATGAAGTATTCTGCGTGTTTGGAGTCCTTCTATGTAGTAAAGATAAGGGCTGGCGACCGGAAGATCACGTGCTGTACGGAAAGAGTTAAGGGTCGACCCTCCCTTGTCTCCGCCCCTTATAACATGACACACCTACTGCTGGGGGTATAAAGCCCGGGTCGGCTGGAGATCTAGGGGGATAACCTTGATGTGTAGTGTTTGCTACACAGTGGTGACCCCGACGTGATCAGGCAACAGCGATGGAGCTCGCGGAACTCATAAAGGTACTAAAGTCGGTAACGACAAGGGTGCTCAAGCGGGGGTTTGCGGCAAGGCGGCGCCGACCTGCTGCACGTGGTGTGCTGATGGGGCAGGAATCTCCTGGGAACGAAAAGCCAACAAGTTTAGTTTCGGAGGGGACCCAGGCTGGCTGGGAAGGAGTGGCCTGTGGGACACAGACGGAACCGTTGTTACTGGGGGCTGAGCCAACGGAGGAAGGGGAGGTGCAGGGAGACTATGGTGCAGCGGGAACAAAGGAGTCGGGAAAGGTGTTCCCGATACAAGTGGGGAGTTTAGAGCGGCCGCCCACGGAACCTTCGGCACCTCCTGCACCGGTGGATCTGCCACTTCCTCAGTACCCCTGGGGCGAGTTGCAACAATGTGTGGAAAGGGAGCTGACTGATAGGTTGCTGGATTGGGTCCCGGGGGCTGATGTGGGATCCCAGCAGTATCGTGAACTACGTGAAGGAATATGGCGGGAAGGAGAAAAAGAAGGCAAAACACCTGAGGACGCCCCATTGTATCCCAGTGATCGACGAGTGCTGGACACACAGAGAGCGGAGCGCAGGACATCGAGGGGGGGTGGTAGGGCTCCCCCGGCACTGTCAGTGATACATGAGCCACCAGAGGGAACCCCTATCCCTAGGGCAATGAGAAATCAAACTGGTATTCCCTCACAGTGGAGGGAGCCTGTACACGATTACCCCATGAGCTCTGATAGCAGTGAGGGCGAAGGGGGTGACGAGGGATCCTCGATTGTTGCTCATCCGCCCCCGCTTCCAAGACGGACTAACGAGGTTTCAAGGGAACTCGAGGCATTGATCAGCCGATTGAGAGGGGTGGTGGCAAATGCGGAAAGTCTTATGCCAGGGGGAATGCCGAAAGAGAGGGCAAACGGGACGGATTGGCAGATGATTGCAAAAAATTGTGTCTTGGAAGGAGTGCGATTCCAGGCCCCTCCGATTCAAGCATTTCCTATCCGAGCAGCCCCAGGTGGAGGATATGAGTGGCAACCGTTAGATGCAAAGTTGGTGAAAGAATTGGTCACAACGGTGAAAAGTCATGGATTAAATTCCCCAGAGACCCAAGTCCTATTAGACTGTGTTTTTGCAACGCCGCTTGCACCTTTTGATATCATTCAGTTGATGCGGGCCGTATTGACCCCCTCGATGATGGTATTGTTTAGGGAGGAGTGGAGGAATCGGTGCACCCAAGTTGTTATTGAGGCGCAACAGGCCAACCATCCCATGGCAGGAGTGACTTTAGAGCAGCTGATGGGTGAAGGGCAGTTCGCAACTCCTCAGGCACAGGCTCAGCGAATGCGGGGGCGCGATTTTGCTGCATCTTCGAAAGCTGCCCAGGAAGCAATACGCATCATCGCAGCTCTTGATAAAAGGGAGCCTCCATGGGTCCAAATACGGAAATCGTTAAGTGAGCCCTTCACAAAGTTTTTAGACCGGCTGCAAGCGGCGCTCCAGGTTGCTCGACTTCCTGAGCAGGCTAAGGAGGCAATATTGCTTGACTGTGCACGTACGCAAGCAAACCCACAAACTGCAGTGTTGCTAAGACAGTTACCCATAGGGACCACGCTTTCACAGATGATTCGTTATGTGCTGGAACAGGAACAGGCGCAAAGTATGCAACCGGTAGTGGCCGCAGTCCATGCGGCCTGCCGCGGCGCACGACCTATGTGCCATAGGTGTGGGGGGCAAGGACACATGGCGCGACAATGCCCTTCAAAAATAAACACCCCCGGAACAGGGGAAGGAAAGAGAGACCTACGATGCTGGCGCTGTGGGCGACTAGGCCACAGAGCTCGACAGTGCAAATCGGGGAGTCAGCAAAGGAGACCGGGCTGGGGAAACGAGAAGAGGGGATGGCTGAGGGCCGTGCCATCCCCACCTGCCCCAGTGATCAGCTCAACAGGCCCGACGACAGCAGCGCAATGTATGGCACAGGGAGTCTCTCCTTCCCCGGGACCAGCACAGTCGCCTGCGGTCCCAATGATGCAATATCCAACTCAGCTGCCTTGGGGAGATGGGAGCGCGCAATAGAGGAGGCTGGGGATAGAGCCTCGCCGTATGTGGCACTCACCCTAAACATGACCACACGACCAGAAGTAGATATTATAGTTACCCCATGGCTCCCAGCGTTGGGGGGAACACCACGCCTCGTGTTAAGAGCCCTTTTAGATACAGGAGCGGATGTTACAGTAATCCCATCACATCTATGGCCAGATGATGGGCCACTCAAACCGAGAGGTTCGCTGCAAGGCGTGGGAGGCATGCAGACCTCGCATCAAAGCAGGAACCCAATGCAAATTATGTTGAAGGATCCGGAATCTGGACAAGCTAGGGTAGCATGGTGTAACCCTGTCATTGCTGAGTTACCCATTGTCATCTTGGGACGATGTTGCTTGCAGAAGATGAATATAGTGCTGCGTACAAATTTATCATAATGGCCACTGCCTGTGTCCGCCCATTAAAACTCACCTGGTTGACAGATAAACCAGTGTGGGTAGAGCAGTGGCCATTGACAGAGGAAAAGAGGGCGGCTGTTCGACAATTGGTACAACGAGAACTTGACGCAGGACACATCGAACCCTCTACAAGTCCCTGGAACACCCCCATTTTCGTGATAAAGAAAAAATCGGGAGCGTGGCGACTGCTACATGATCTACGCGCAGTTAATGCATGTATACAAGACATGGGTCCGCTACAAGCGGGCCTCCCTTCTCCGGCCATGATTCCACCTGACTATCAAATAGTGGTTATAGATATTAGAGATTGCTTTTTTAGTGTTCCCTTGCATGAAGAAGATAGAGTACGCTTTGCCTTTACTGTTCCTGAGCCTAACAATCAACACCCGTGCGCCAGATATCAATGGAAGGTGTTACCCCAGGGCATGAAAAACTCACCAGTCTTGTGTCAAATTGCTGTAGCTGCTGCGATACGCCCTATTCGAGAAAATTTCCCTACGGTCATCATTTTCCATTACATGGATGACGTGTTACTGGCGTCCAACCAAGAGGAGTTACTGGAAAAGGCACGCGTGCAGCTGATAGTCAGTTTGGAGCGACATGGGTTACACATTGAGCCTCGGAAAACACAGGTAGGGCGTGCAGTAAAGTATTTAGGTACTCAACTGAGGCCACGAAGCGTGACAGCACAATCATTTGAAATTCGGACTACAGTGACAACACTCCATGAGGCACAAAAATTAATTGGACAACTATTGTGGCTTAGAAACTTTATTCCAATATCTGAGGCAGAAATGACTACCTTATATCAACTCCTGAAAGGAGGAGATTCCCCCTAGCTCCAAGGACTCTTTCAAGAAACCATCAGGAGATTCTTAGGACAATTATGGAGCGAGCCCAGCATTGGGGTCTCGCTCGATTTACACCTGAACAACCGGTCACTGCCCTGATTTACATGACCGATACCGCTGGCCATGGTTTACTAATTCAAAATAATGGTGAAAAAGGCTGGCCTTTTGCTTGGTTGTATCAAGGCAAACCAAAGACGGCTTTAATTTCTTGGCCAACATTATTATCCCAGCTTATTCTCCGCTGTCGGAGGCAAACTCAACACTTAACAGGGAAGGACCCGGAGGTCATCGCATTGCCCTGTTCTTTGGCACAGTGGGAGTTGGTACTTCCACAAGTGGGGCTCCTGCAAGCGGCGATAGCTGAATTTACGGGTCGTATTGAAGGTCTAAGACCACACCCCTGTGGGGAGATAATCCAGGTACTCCATTTTTTGCCAGCTAGTGCCATAGTTGAACAACCCACCGGAGGCCGCACGGTTTTTACCGACGCGTCATCGATTACTGGGAAAGCTGTCGTTACATGGCAGGAGGATGGTCAGTGGACCCACATTAGTTATCAAGATCAAGGGCAATCCGTGCAGTATCTTGAGGCCAAGGTGGTATGGATGGCTCTCACTCAATGGCCCGAAGAGGCCTTGGATCTAATCACAGACTCTTGCTATGTATATAAGTTACTGAAGAAGTGCCGATGGGCACTTGGGGCAACGTCAGAGATTGCCGGAATGTTGCTCACCGCACTGCAAATGAGAACCGCTCCTGTCTGTCCTATCCATGTTAATAGTCATAGTTCCATACCGAGTTTTCTTTCTGCTGGGAATGAAATAGCGGACAGCTTAGCAAAGAGCGTACTGGCGGTTGAAGAAACTTCTAACCTAAGGCGAGCTTTCCGCCTGCATGAGCTCCTCCACTGTGGAGCTCGCGGTTTAGCTAGGCTCGCTGGCATTACGTTGCAAGATGCTCGCTCTGTGATTGCTGCTTGTCCTGTGTGTTCCAAAGGTCCCCTCTGGGAGGCAGGGGTAAACCCTCGAGGGTTGCAGCCCAACCAAATATGGCAGTCTGATGTTACGATTTATGAACCCTTTAATCCACGTAAGTATCTGCATGTCACAGTTGATACCTGCAGTGGAGTTATTTTAGCGACTATGCATGCTAAACAAAATGCTCTCTCAGTTATTTTACATTGGCAGGACTGTATGGCGCAACTTGGCATCCCACAAAAAATTAAAACAGATAATGGAGCGGCATATGTCAGCAAGAAGACAAAGGACTTTTGCGCGCGCTGGGATATTCAGTTGAGTCATGGCATTCCCTATAACAGTACGGGCCAAAGCATTGTAGAATGCGCGCACCGCACATTAAAAGAGTTACTCGACCGACTTAGGGAGGGGGAAAAGATAAGCCCAGGAACAGGGGTTCCCCCTCCCCTTGACCCTCCCTTATTTCGGGCACAGCGTCTGTTGACGACGGCACTAATTACCTTAAATCATACCATTCGAGGGAACACCTATAAAACCCAGACTGCAACCCAGGCACATTTCCGGCTCGATGAGAACGAAGGGCCTTACCCTTTGGTTCAAGTACGGGACCTGCAAACCCGTGAATGGGGGGCCCTTATTCCCTCCGTTGCTTGGGACGTGGGTATGCGTGTGTGCAAACCGAGAAAGGGACGCTAGAATGGGTACCCAGTCGAAATATTCGACCGTATAGACATTAATCAATCTATTGAGTCTTATCTTGACAGGTTACCATTTCCCTATGCATCCTGATGGTGTGGGGGAGTAATGAGGGAGCCGCGACGAACTACTGGCTGGACTGGGCAAAATCTATGAACGTAACGGATGCGTGTCTGTATAAGTCTTACCATATATCGATTATTTTACACGCAGCTTCCCCAGCAAGATCCAGAACTACTGGAGCTAAGGGAGGGGGAAATGTAGTAAAGATAAGGGCTGGCGACCGGAAGATCACGTGCTGTACGGAAAGAGTTAAGGGTCGACCCTCCCTTGTCTCCGCCCCTTATAACATGACACACCTACTGCTGGGGGTATAAAGCCCGGGTCGGCTGGAGATCTAGGGGGATAACCTTGATGTGTAGTGTTTGCTACACTTCTATAGGTATTATGGTGACTAAGATGCAACAAAACGCTAACCAGAAACCTTTGACATGAGAAAGAAAGCAAATCAGCAGTTTTAGTGGACATCCAAGATTAATCAGCTTCGGTGCCCCGTGGACACAGTTTAGGAGTCAGCAAGCAGAGCAGGGTGGTGGCAGATGAGGGAGAGGTGTGATGAGGGAGGGAGAGATCCTGATATGCACATTATCTCAGCTAGCCTCGCATAAAGTTTCCTTGACTCAGCAACCAGCCATCAGGGATTTACTTAACCCCAGGCAGCTCTTGAAAACTCAGTGGGGTTGTGTATGATGGGAGCTTCATCCACCTGCATCCAGCCTGAGATGGGGATGCAGTTCTCTTGGTCAGTGCCTTCCAACAACGGGACCGATCTGCTGCTTTTCTGCCTGCAGTACTGTGAGGTTATGTCTGTGTTGTAAATTAATTGAAGCAAGAAGCATCATGCATGGAATCTCCTTCTAAACAGGGAGCTCTTATGTTGCATGTGGTAAGTCTTGTACTGCGAAGACCTCTTCTCTTCCAAAACATCCCAGTCCACAATGCCACAACAAATTCAAGTCTGGTCTGTGTGGGAGGGACATGTCCTGACTGCAGAGCTCTTAGTGCTAGGCTATAGCTGGGGAAAAGAGGTGCATTTCTGTGTGTTGAGTCTCCATAAAGCCACCATAGCCAGTGCAGGGGATTCCAGAGCAAGATGTTGGCTGGAAAACAAGGACGGTTATAGATACCTCTTTAAACTCTGGAAAATAATATGCTAAAACCAGGAATCAGTCCTTATTACCTCCTAGTTCCTTGTTGTAAAGGTATTGCAGCTGAAGACGAGACAATACAGTGAATGAACAGTGGGCACTTAGCTAACAGCAAAATAATTGTGATCAGTGCGATAAGTACTGCTGAAATTACTCCTCCTTTCCCACTGTCACGTCCCACCTGGGGAGGAGTGACTAAGATTCGCAAATCCTCTGGGTGTGGATTAAGGTGGGCCAACACTCAAGGTCCATACACAAACACCAGCTTCAGTAGAAAGCTTTTATAGAGACAGAGATGGAGTACAAATATTTGATACCCACCAACCCTCTCACGATTATATCTACCCCAGCTATGCAGCTAAGCTATGTGGCTTTATGGAAAATCGAGGTAGGCCATGCAGTACTCTTAACTACAATTTATCAACTTTGACGGCTTAATTACCTTAGGAGACGTGAAAAAGAGAGAGGGGGAGAGAGAGGGAGGGAAGAAGAGGAGAATCACCAGTCCTGGATCCAGCGTTGGACCTGCCAATGGGGGTATTCAGTGGAGAGAGCCCCTGAGAGAGAGCAAGAGTCCCTATTTATAGATTTCAGTCTCTGGACTTCTGGAACCTTCTCTTGTCCCAGTTCCAGGAGTGGTAGAGATACCAGTCGAATTAAGAGGGGTGACCAGTCAGACCAAGAGGAGTGATACCAGGACCCTACCCTAGGCAGTAGGTGTGTGGGGGAATAAGACTGCAGGGGATGGGGCTGAGGCAAGGCCGCCCTGTCTCCACAGGACTCCCTCCCTCACCCTCACTCCAGGATACTGTCTGGTCCTGGGTCCTAGCGACCATCACTCTGCGTTGTGGTTTTAGCACCCAGGCTGTTTGAGACTTCTCATTGTTTTGCACTAGCAGTTCTCTACATCCACCCCTTTCAAAGATAAGAAGGCAGCTAGGAAAACTAAATTTATTTTGCTGGTTAGAAATACTTGTAATTTATTCCTCAAAAGTATAAAGAACATGCTGATATAGCACAGAGTGAGGAGGGGGGAAACCCTGCTAAGAACCCTGCACATTTCCTACCTCCTCCTGCAGTTTTCCCACAGGGGCTGAAATCACAGCCTTGGTGTACAAGGTGTACAGGAGCAGTTTTGACAATGACTTTGCCTGAGCCAGATTTCTACTTCCTTTAGCAAAGTCAAAGGCTTATTATTATTAATTTCACTCTTCTCCCCTCCTATCTAATTAACACTTTTTCTGGTTTACACAGGACAATAACCCTAATGCCTTCCCTGTTAGCATACTGCACACCCTCCCTGCCCTCATCTTCACTCATCTTTCTTCTGAGAAGATCTTCCTGAACAGATCCATGAATCCTGCATCAAGCAATCAGTCAGAGAGAAGATATGTGTGGGAAGAGGGGTGGATTTTGTTTCAAGAGCCACCGCTGTTAATAGTTTGTGGATAAAACACTTGTTCATGATCAATAATCTCTGCTTACACTGAATAATGCAGTTTTCTGTAGAGCCCTCGGCACTGATTCTGACAGATAGTTCTTCCTACCTGGAGCAATGAGTCTGAGCTGATGTGGTCCTTCCTAGTGGAAACAGTGCAGGGCTGAGCTTCTAACACAGGTATAATGCTCACAGTGTCTGGTCTTACCCATTTGGGGCTAGCTTAAAAATCTCTCTGCTGCATCCTCAGTATAGGTGAGTGGAAAAGGTTTGTTAGGTTTTTGCTTTGTTGTGGTTTTTTTGTTTGTTTGTTTTTTAATTTAGAAATAAACTTAATCTATGAATCAAATCTTCGAAAGACACAAAATGCCATCTCTAAAGCTGCTTTTTCAGACCCTTAATTCTGGTCCAGGTATCCTTGCTGTGCCCTGAGGGCAAAAGAATTCCTGGGGAGAATGGGAGAAATGTCACATTTAAGGTTGCTCCCTACCGTATATGCACAAACCCTGGCTTTCCATTTGCTAAAAAGGCCTTTCTGCAAACAGAAAAGAAGCGAGAGCTGCACATCTAAGGGAGGCTGCAGGAAGCCTCAGTAAAATATGGTATTTGGCAACCAAAATAGAGAGATCACTGCAATGCCCATCAATGAGCAAGAGTGGGAACCGCTGTCTCCAGCAGGATGGAGGGTGCAGGAGAGGCGAGGGCTGGCTTCAGGCAATGCCAAGCCCTCCCTCCAACCCAGCGGCCTGCTGTAAAGTAGTTCGGGGAGCAAAGTCAGGAGGGCAGCTGCGATTTGTCTTGCAGCACGCATCAGGTTGGAAATTTCCACTCTAGCAGGCGTGGGGCCAGCAGGTGGCACTGCAAAGTAGCCCAAGACGAGCGACCGGCGCATCGCTGGCAGCCGGGCTCTATCAGCTGCTTGCTCTCGCTGGGCCGAAGCTGCTCACAAACCACAGACTTTTTTATTATTATTTTCTCCCTCACCCCACCCCCAAGATGGAAAATGCAGTAATCAGTACGGGTGAAAATGAGAAGCAAGAATGCCTGAAAATCGGGTTATTCCCCTCTTTGAGACAACAGTTTTGCAGTCTTAGGAAGATTTCTCTAACCCCCGCAGCATGCCTTCAGGTTGAGTGTTGTTAAAGGTTAATCCAAAGAAAGCTACCTTTTCTTTTGTTTTTTTCTTTTTTTTCCCCCTACTTGAATCTGGCTCCCTACCCACTCTTTCTACTTTCTCCAGTAGGACAGTCCAGCACAAAAAGTTTCTTCTGTCATGCTAATCGGGAGTTTTTTTCCCCCAGTCAGAGCTGGAGCACTCCCTGTGCTTCTGTCTGGTTTGAGGATGAGAGACCTCAGTTTTACGCTCTGCTTTGGGCACTGAGAGCCACAGGTGTCTTTATGAGACAAGCTGTAGCCCTAGCACTGCCACTGGCCTGTTGTGTGACTTCATACTGTTCATTTTCCTATTTACCCTTGGGAAAAGTTTCTCTGTTTCATCTGCTCAAAGGAGAGGCAGTCTCTTATATGCCACACAGCATAGCACCATGGAGATCTGATCTTATCTTACCTGGAGATAGCACCATTTTAGTAGTAATTGCTCTCCAGGTTAATCATCAACTTTCTTTCTATATATAAAGCTTGTATTTACTTTGAGATGTGACATGGGGAAATGAGAATGCAAATAGACTACTTTTCATTTAGAAACCATGTAACATGCTTTAAATGTTTGGGTTTTTTTTACATTACCGTGTACACAAAGAAATTCATCATTTGCTAAATGGGCTTTAAAGAAGCGCCCTTGCAGCATGTCTCTAGGCAAAACAAGCCTGCCAACATATAATGAGATTTGCATTTGCAGAGTTATTTGGAGCTGCAGCTCACCGGCACAGCACACTGTCAGAAAGAGCAGCCCTGGTCTGGATTGGTGCTTTGTGCATGGAGAGGAGGTTTCAACTTCATTCCCACGTGGAGCCTGAAGCTCCAAACCAACGGCCTATCTGAGGTCTGTGCAGCACCCCGACATTGCCTTGGCACTGCTACATTGCAGGATTTTGATGGGCTTCAAAGCCATCAAGGCTGTTTTGGCCCCACAAATGCTGTGTGATAGGTCACCACAATTTGAGGCTCCCAGAGCCTCTGGTACAATGGTACGACTCCATCCCCTGATAAATAATGAAAGCCCCAGACGCTCATTTGTGATAAACATATTGCATAAGGGTAAAAGGGGAGATTAGCCTTAGATCACCAAGGTTGCTCATTCGCTGTTTATGAGCAACGGAGGAAACATAACAGAAAGGGAGTTTCTACAGAAAGAATAGCAGGTGTCTATAGCGCTGTGTAAGATCACTACCCCTAGCACTAGCCTTGTCTTCTATTGAGCTACATTTATGGGACTGATTCATGGATGTATTATCCTAGTTTTATGCATTTGTTAACTCAATAAAGAAGTCAGCCCTGGGGTGAATGGGAAAAGTTAAACTGGCGGCATCCCTCAGCTTGTGGGAAATCAATGCAGTGAACCACCGGCTCCTTGGCTCGGTGCAAGACCTTGAGGGTGGCAGAAAAACAGCCTGTTTGCATAAGGAAAGAAACTCTCAGGCTGCATTTATACAGTCTCATCCTCCTTTGATATTTTGTGGCATTTCTACAGGTCTTGCTCTGGTTAACATGTTTAAACACACACATTTTTCAAGGTTAGTTTGACATTAGCGCGTTTACTGCTAAAGGCATGTGATAGTCTAAAGCACTCATTCAACACAACCTGCCCGGTGTCCCGACGTGTTGCATAGTTCTCTCGTATAATCTCCTGGCTGTCTGAGCTACGAAGCATGTTACTGCTAATAGAGCAATATTTGCACCTTCCCTGGGGAACCTGAAATCCTCAGACGGCCAAGTGCCAATGTGTGTGGCCTAAACATTACAACACGTCAATCAAGGTCCTTTCAATAACTTCAGCAGAGTTATGGAGAGGTTTTCATCTTCTGGGCACCTGCCATAGTCCCTAGTCTATCAATCAGCTCAGTTTACTTCATCCATGGTTTTCTGTAGTGTTATCAGGATTAAAAAAGTTTATTAGGTTAAAACAGGCAAGCTTCTCCACTCCTTTCCAATCCTGGCTGGTTTAAATGCCTCCCAGAAAGTGAAGGCAATTTTGTGGGAATTCTGTCTTGTATCTCTGTAGACTGCCTCACTGGGGTCTTGTTAGGAATCTTTTATTCTGGTATATAATACATATAGCCTCACAGTTTCTGCCCGGTATAATTTCACAGTTGGGGAAACTGAGCCACAATAAGATTAAAGGCTTTTTTCCAAAGGAAAGGAATGAGTTAATAATACTAGTAGGAACAGAACAGACAAACCCTTGTCTCTTTGTTTCCTGCTGTACCCAATTAGCAATTTCCTCTTACAGTAGGAGCGGCTGTAATTAGGGAAATGGGTGGCTTTGCACAAACAAGTTATTTCCATTCAGTATTGAAAATATTGCCTAGCAGAAGTTCAGTATCTGTATAGCTTCCCAGCACTGTCTGAATATGGGTAGGAAAATAATAATTTAGGTATACATATATGCATATGTATACACTTACCAGCACTCTGTTTTAATGGAACATTAAGCTAATGCCACATTAAGTTACAATGCACTTCTTATGGAAGCAAAAGCAGCATCTATATAAATATCAGATAGATGTATTATGATTTGCACAATTGCAATAAATAGCAGATGGCTATGCAGTAATGGGACACTAAAAAATATTTATCACATCTTCCAAGAGTATCACCGCTCCTATTTGTTGTCAGGGTGAATGGCTAAGTTTGATGCGTGGCCTTTGGTACGGTGGCTTTCCAAATGTGTGATGACATTGCAAATCATGCAGGGGTTTGAGTGAAAATGACCTGGTTCTGGTACAATCACCCAGGTTCCCCAAACTAATATTACTCTGGGTATAGAACAAGCATGTGTGGGGACTATGGTGTGGCTTTTTGTAGTCCACTCAACAGGGGTGTGGATGAATTGTGCAATAACATCCCTAAAACTCTTTGAGTGTCTTTTTCCTCTGTCCTGCTAGGCCAAATTTTAAAAAAGGGTCCCCTGGAAGAGGAATTTCCACATGTAAAATTGGTGCTCTCAGATCTGGCAGCTCTTCCTTCTGTGTCTGCACCTGTCTGAACTCGTGGACATGTCTGCCCATGAGAGGTCTGATTTATACTTCAAGTTCAGACTGCTAAAGAAAAAAAGAAGCTCAAATTGCACCCACATAAAGAAGTTTTTATTAGAATGAGTTTGAAACTTCAGGGCTTCTTTCTTGTGTTCCTATTTTCTCTCCTGAAGTACAATGACTTGTCTCATTTTCTCCCTCTGCATTAATTCTTTTTTCACTGTTTAGCTCAGTTTTTTATCCTCACCTTCTGTCTGTCTCTCTCCTTCCCATTTCTTTTTCATTTCATAGAATCATAGCACCTACCTGACTTCCTTGTTCTCTTTAGCATCCTCGTACATGTTATCAGCAGGGCTTATGGACTTCTGACTGGTGACCCGTGTCATTTTAGTGCTTCAGTTTTTCTGTACTGGATATCCAGGTGCTCATGCACCCCGCTGGCAAATGTGTGTTTCTGCTCTGCACTCTTCCAGAGATAAAGTGTGATAGTATCGTCCTCAGCCTAGGAAGACTGTGGCTCTTTAGACTGATGAAACAATCCTAGGTCCCCATTTTAGTCCATTATGCATGAGACAAGTTTGTGGCCCTTTTACACTAGACAAAGTTAGTCTGAAGCTTTGCTGAATCTGCCTATTTATAACTGAATATAAGTACTGAATACAAGAATATGTTTCTAAGGAAAGACGGACAGGGATATACATCAGATATACTTATTCGTTAATCTATATTATTTGTATTTTGGGCAGTAAAGTACACTGGAGAAAAAACAAATAGGATTGGTTCAGGTCTTGTCTGTAGCTGCCCGTTCTAAAGCAAATACTTCCCTATGACTCTTCACTTCTCAGCCCACATCAGTCTCACAGTCTCACCTTCCCCATGGCTGTTAATAAAACCAAATTCCCAAGCATATGTGCAGAGAAAGGAACCTACTCTGAAGTTGTTGCTAAAGATGATCTCTCAGTAAGGACATTTCAGCCTTGTAAAGCAAAGCTCAGCTCAGCACTACAAGAAGTCAGAAATTCAGAGTGACCTTAGCAGAAGGTGTTTCCTGATCTTTTCTAGAAAGATCTGGCAACTAGCTGCCCTGGTTCATATTTCAGCTGTGTTGGTTTTCTGTTCTGTGTGGCTCTGGTAACATGCAATGTATCAAAACCCAAAGCTTATCACGTAAATAGAGAATGGAGACAAAACCATCTCATGGGAAGATCAGGAGAAATCTAGCTTTTATTACTGTTCCAACCACTCACCTTTTGAGTGATCCTGGGCAGCTTGCTTTTCCCATCCACACCAGTGTTACCATTCATAACACTGACAAAGACATTTCTACATCATAAAAAGTTATTTGAGACTCATGCATGAAAGCGGGTGTGTTAAGAGCTTTTTGGACACTCGAGGAATACAGAAAACCCCTGCATGGAGAAGTATTATCTTCTTGAAGAAGCATGGTGGAAACTGTGTGCATGGGGAGGGAAGGGTTAAAGCCTGCTACTTCCTTTTAGCATGATGACAGGCACCCCAACCTCATTGTGTGTGCAGAGCAGCCATAAAGCCCAGAGTGCTTCACCAATTAGTTATTGCTCACATTTCCCTTGTTTCATAAATCGCAGTCTTATAAGGCCTGGTCACACAATACCAGAAGAACATGGTAAAGATGTTTTTATTTGAAGGCAGAAAGGGAGAAAAAAAAAGAAAGAATAAGTGTGCTTGTAGCATTTTCTATTTTTCTGAGGTACACCAAAAAAGGAAGCAAGTTATTCTCAATACACAGAAGTTGAATAATTACCTCTGTTCCTTAAGGCAGTGTTATCATATTCAATGTATTTTTTCATTAAGCATATCAGACAGAGATCAATGAATGTAGAAGAGTTCTCTCTTCCCCACAGCAGTGAGTGCTAATGGTGCTGAATTGCTGTGATACCACACACCTCTCAGAAAGAAACAAATGCTGTGTGCTCCGTTAGAAACCTAAGAGTCTTTAGAATCATAGAATCATAGAATCGTTAAGGTTGGAAAAGACCCTTAAGATCATCGAGTCCAACCGTTAACCTATCACTGCCAAGTCCACCACTAAACCATGTCCCTAAGCACCACGTCTACCCGTCTTTTAAATACCTCCAGGGATGGAGACTCAACCACTTCCCTGGGCAGCCTGTTCCAGTGCCTGACTACCCTTTCAGTGAAGAAGTTTTTCCTAATATCCAACCTAAACTTGCCCTGGCACAACTTGAGGCCGTTTCCTCTTGTCCTATCCCTTGTTACTTGGGAGAAGAGACTGACCCCCACCTCACTACACCTCCTTTCAGGCAGTTGTAGGGAGCAATAAGGTCTCCCCTCAGTCTCCTCCAAACTAAACAACCCCAGCTCCCTCAGCCGCTCCTCATAAGACTTGTTCTCCAGACCATTCACCAGCTTCGTTGCCCTTCTCTGGACACAGTCCAGCACCTCGATGTCCTTCTTGTAGTGAGGGGCCCAAAACTGAACACAGTACTCGAGGTGCGGCCTCACCAGTGCCGAGTACAGGGGCACTATCACCTCCCTGGTCCTGCTGGCCACACTATTCCTGATACAAGCCAGGATGCCATTGGCCCTCTTGGCCACCTGAGCACACTGCTGGCTCAAGTTCAGCTGGCTATCGACCAGCACCCCCAGGTCCTTTTCCGCCAGGCAGCTCTCCAGCCACTCCTCCCCAAGCCTGTAGTGTTGCATGGGGTTGTTGTGACCCAAGGGCAGGACCCGGCACTTAGCCTTGTTGAATCTCATACAGTTGGCCTCGGCCCATCGGTCCAGCCTGTCCAGGTCCCTCTGTAGGGCCTTCCTACCCTCCAGCAGATCGACACTTCCACCCAACTTGGTGTTGTCTGCAAACTTACTGAGGGTGCATTCAATCACTTGCTGACTCCTAAACTGTGTCCACGGGGCACCGAAGCTGATTAATCTTGGATGTCCACTAAAACTGCTGATTTGCTTTCTTTCTCATGTCAAAGGTTTCTGGTTAGCGTTTTGTTGCATCTTAGTCACCATAATACCTATAGAAGGACTCCAAACACGCAGAATACTTCATTAAAAAATACAAGGAATTTTTGGTGTCAGACAGTATTAAAGATCTTGATGAGCTCTAGCATAAAGTCATAGCTGCCAGAGAGAAAAGACGATGCTTTGCTAAAGAGATGCAGGAATTACCACTTTCCTCATAGCACCCTGCATTCCTGCTTTGTACCCCTTTAATCCTTTGGATGCGAGTTATTATTCTTCATTCTCTCACTATAGGAATCCCTTGCACTTTTCTTCTAATGGAAAATGAAGTCACCCTGAATCACGTTGGGTCTCACTAGAAGATAGCGAGATCCACTGAGAGTGAGAGAGGAACTAGACTTATCTCTTTCCCTTTAGTGATTCCCATGGTATCTGCTACAGAGCAGCTTCTGTTGTAAAAGAGCACAAATATCACGTTTGCAGGCTAAAGGATGAGTTTCTGCAGCACAGAAGGAACAGATATTTTGTGCGGTGAAGAATAATATGTTTTCAGATAATAATGCAAAGAGCCAGGGCTGAATTGTTTAAAAAAGCTCTGATACCTATTTCAGCTACTGAGGAGCTTTAATGATCACTATAAGATGAATGTTTCATCACTATTTATTATTAAAGTGATTTCTAGCATCAGTCAGGATTTGAAGTTGGTTTTAACCCTTTGCATTTCCTGTAAAATACATGTATATGAACACACACGCAATCTAAGGCAAGCACAATAGACTGAGAACAGAGATACCAATATTTTGAAGCTGTTCAATTCACCAAAATTTACCTTACAATTTATTAGAAGAACAGATTTCTTTTTCTAGCTCCAAAATCTTAATGCTGACAAATTAGGAATCTCCCCCTGCCTAGTTAATTAGTAAGGCATAGATTTTTAAATGTCTCTGATATTTGAAGTGAAAATTGTGAATTTTAACTCAGAGGACTGGCAATTATCCAGAAAGTAGTATAAATAGTATCTCCTACACTGTAACACCATCCTTCTGCCACAGATATGGATTGCACTTCTGATCAACAGCTTCAAAAGAAGTTAAAAGTGTTTAACACGGCCCCTGTATTTCAGGGCGTGTTCAGCCTTTATGGAAATTTAACTTGATTTCCTTAGACTACCTTCCCTCGTGTGTTTACTATTAAAATTAAACTCGAAGTAAGAATTCAAAACACAAAAAATAACAATATTTTTCTTAATAATCTTTTTTTTTTTAATTAGCTGAAGCACTGCTAGGATATTTCTCTAGTTCCTGTCATTACAAGCCAAATACATCAGTATGGAGGAGGTATTACTATCACAGAGGGAACTCCTAACAGTGCTTCTTAGAGACGGCAAACTTTATGCCCAACATACTGGCCAGTGATTCCTGACCAGCAAATGGCTCCGATATGGCAGAGAAGGTGACTTTTATTCTACTTCATCTTTGTTAGCTTTTTCTTCCTTCTGCAGCATTTTTTGAAAACCCATGTAGGGAGACCTTTGGTGTACACAAGGGTTTTACCACCATACTCACATCACAGTGGGATCCTTGATCTGAAATGTAAAGTACAAAGCATGGAATCATTTATCACTTCTACTAATATTGATATTAAAATGCTCCTTACCTAAAAGGCATGAAGAAAAGATGCTCTCAGATGATCTTTGGACAGAGGCAGTCTCAATGTTGACTGGTGGATGAACGTCTGACCTGGGTGTTTGCTGAACAAGGAGAAACAGCTCTTAATGGTTTGCCATACATTTGGATCTGTAAAAAAAAAAAAAAAAAAAAAAATTGAAAACCACAACAAATTAAATCAAACATGAGAAGACTGCCAATGGGATGTTATTCCTGCAGATCACTATTGCTTCTCTCTTCTTTCTTGTTCAGCCATTCTGAAAAATGGGAGATTTTTCCTTAATAGTATTTTTTTTCTTTTGGTAAAGAAACAAGTAAAGAGGAGGCCAACATACTGTAGAAACTCATGGATCTTATAAAAATATCACAGGACTTTCAATATCCACACATACAACAGAAACTACTGACTTGTAATTTATAAAAATCAGGTGAAAGACACCTACCATTCCCAGTACTTACATGAAATTCAATTATCTCCTTCAAACACCATAGAACCATAGAACCGTTAAGGTTGGAAAAGACCCTTAAGATCATCAAGTCCAACCGTTAACCTATCACTGCCAAGTCCACCACTAAACCATGTCCCTAAGCACCACGTCTACCCGTCTTTTAAATACCTCCAGGGATGGAGACTCAACCACTTCCCTGGGCAGCCTGTTCCAATGCCTGGCTACCCTTTCAGTGAAGAAGTTTTTCCTAATATCCAACCTAAACTTGCCCTGGCACAACTTGAGGCCGTTTCCTCTTGTCCTATCCCTTGTTACTTGGGAGAAGAGACCGACCCCCACCTCACTACACCTCCTTTCAGGTAGTTGTAGAGAGCGATAAGGTCTCCCCTCAGTCTCCTCCAAACTAAACAACCCCAGCTCCCTCAGCCGCTCCTCATAAGACTTGTTCTCCAGACCATTCACCAGCTTCGTTGCCCTTCTCTGGACACAGTCCAGCACCTCGATGTCCTTCTTGTAGTGAGGGGCCCAAAACTGAACACAGTACTCGAGGTGCGGCCTCACCAGTGCCGAGTACAGGGGCACTATCACCTCCCTGGTCCTGCTGACCACACTATTCCTGATACAAGCCAGGATGCCATTGGCCCTCTTGGCCACCTGGGCACACTGCTGGCTCAAGTTCAGCTGGCTATCGACCAGCACCCCCAGGTCCTTTCCGCCAGGCAGCTCTCCAGCCACTCCTCCCCAAGCCTGTAGTGTTGCATGGGGTTGTTGTGACCCAAGGGCAGGACCCGGCACTTAGCCTTGTTGAATCTCATACAGTTGGCCTCGGCCCATCGGTCCAGCCTGTCCAGGTCCCTCTGTAGGGCCTTCCTACCCTCCAGCAGATCGACACTTCCACCCAACTTGGTGTCGTCTGCAAACTTACTGAGGGTGCATTCAATCCCCTCAGCCAGATCATCTATAAAGATATTGAACAGGACCAGCCCCAACACTGAGCCCTGGGGAACACCACTCGTGACCGGTCGCCAACTGGATTTGACTCCATTCACCACCACTCTCTGGGCTCGGCCAGCCAGCCAGTTTTTAACCCAGTGCAGAGTGCACTTATCCAAGCCGTGAGCAGTCAGTTTCTCCAGGAGAATGCTGTGGGAGACAGTGTCAAAGGCCTTACTAAAGTCCAGGTAGACAACATCCACAGCCTTCCCCTCATCCACTAAGCGGGTCACCTTGTCACAGAAGGAGATGAGGTTGGTCAAGCAGGATCTTCCCTTCATGAACTCATGCTAGCTGGGCCTGATCCCCCGATTGTCCCACACGTGCCGCGTGATGGCACTCAAGATGATCTGTTCCTGACCTTCCCTGGCACCGAGGTCAGGCTGACAGGCCTGTAGTTCCCCGGATCCTCCTTCCGACCCTTCTTGTAGATGGCTGTCACATTAGCTAACTTCCAGTCATCTGGGACCTCCCCGGTTGACCAGGACTGCTGGTAAATGATGGAGAGTGGCTTGGCCAGCTCCTCTGCCAGCTCCCTCAGTATCCTTGGGTGGATCCCGTCTGGCCCCATGGACTTGTGAGTATTCAGGTGGGGGAGCAGGTCGCTGACTGTAACCTCTTTGACAACTGGGACTTCATTCTGCATCCTATCTCCATCTCCCAGCTCAGGGGCCTGAAAACCCTGAGGATGACCAGTCTGACTGTTAAAGACTGAGGCAAAGAAGGCATTAAGTACCTCAGCCTTCTCCTCATCCTTGGTGGCAATGTTTCTCCACATCCAACAAAGGAGGGAGATTCTCCCTGGCCCTCCTTTTGTCGCTGATATATTTGTAAAAACATTTTTTGTTATCTTTAATGGTGGTGGCCAGTTTAAGTCCTAGCTGGGCCTTTGCCTTTCTAATTTTCTCCCTGCATAACCTCACAACATCCTTGTAGTCCTCCTGAGTTTCCTGCCCCTTCTTCCAAAGGTGGTAGGCTCTCCTTTTTTTCCTGAGTTCCAGCCAAAGCTCTCTGTTCAGCCAGGACAGTCGTCTTCCCTGCCTGCTCGTCTTTTGGCACATGGGGACAGCCTGCTCCTGCGCCTTTAAGTCTTCGTTCTTGAATAACATCCAGCCTTCCTGGACTCCTTTGCCCTTCAGGACTGCCTCCCAAGGGACTCTCTCAACCAGGCTCCTAAACAATCTAAAGTCCGCCCTTCTAAAGTCCAGGCTAGTGGTTTTGCTGACCCCCTCCTTACTCCTCCAGGAATTGAAAACTCTATCATTTCATGGTCGCTGTGCCCAAGACAGCCTCCGACCACCACATCACCCACCAGGCCTTCTCTGTTTGTAAACAGCAGGTCCAGCCAGGCACCTCCCCTGGTTGGCTCCCTCACCAGCTGCGTCAGGAAGTTATCTTCTTCCACACACTCCAGGAACCTCCGAGACTGCTTCCTCTCTGCTGTGTTGTGTTTCCAGCAGAGATCTGGTAAGTTGAAGTCTCCCACAAGAACAAGGGATAGAGATTGTGAGACTTCAGCCAGATGCTTGTAGAATGCTTCATCTGTTTCTTCATCTTGGTTGGGTGGTCTATAACAGACTCCCACCAGGATATCTGCCTTGTTGGCCTTCCCCCTGATCTTTACCTATAAGCACTCAACCTTATCATTACCGTCATTGAGCTCTAGACAGTCAAATCACTCTCTAACGTACAAGGCTACCCCACCACCTCTCCTTCCTTGCCTATCCCTTCTGAAGAGCTTGTAGCTGTCCATTGCAGCACTCCAGTTGTGTGAGTCATCCCACCAGGTTTCCATGATGGCAACTACATCATAGTTTTTCTGCCGCACAATGGTAGCCCCATCTGTCTCCAGCAGGCCTGGTGCCATGTAAACTGCCCCATGAGTGAAAAAAACAAAATTCCACTGCTGGCACCAGCCTCTGAGCCATGTGTTAATGAGGTGGGTCTTCCCATTCCTTTCCATATGCCTCCTGCCTACTGAAGGGATGGAGGAAAACACTACCTGCACTCCTGATCCTTCAAGCAATCGCCCCAGTTCTCTAAAGTCCCTTTTGGTCATCTTTGTACTTCTCTCGGCTACCTCATCGCTGCCAACCTGAACAACCAATAGTGGGTAATAATCAGACGGTTGTACCAGCCTAGGGAGCTTCCTGGTAATGTCTCTGACCCCAGCCCCAGGGAGGCAGCAGACTTCCCTATGGGATGGGTCCGGTCAGCATATCGGGCCCTCTGTTCCCCTCAGAAAGGAGTCGCCTATGACAATTACCCTTCTTTTTTTCTTACCAGTGGCCATTGTAATGCGTGGGGCTGACTGGCTCCCCTAGTCAACCCCTGGATGGATCTTTGTCCGCATCATCATCCTCCTGGCCCTCAAGTTCCAGAGCCTCATACCTGTTGTGTAAGGGCACCTGGGGGGGGGCGAGGTAGGCTGGGAGAGGATTCGCCTGCTGCACTGAGCAGGGATCTGTTTCCATCCCCCTCCTTCTCTTAGGTCCCCTCCTTCTGCCTGGTGGCAAGAGGGTAGGGGAGCCTCTCCTTCTCTTGATGCTTCCATCTGGCGTGCTCATCTCAGGGATGGTAGGGAGTGGCTCCACCAGTCTATCTCCCTCTTGCACTCCCTGATACTCCTCAGTCTTGTGACTTCTTCTTTCAGCTCTGCCACCATGCTGGGCAAATCCTCCACCTGCTCGCACCTCATGCAGGTGTTGTCTTGGCAGCCCTCCGTCACCAGAGCAAGGCTCTGGCATTCCCTGCAGCCAGAGACCTGGGTGGCTGCATGTTTTAGTGGGAGCTCCATTTGTGTCTCCACATCCCTTCTGGCGATGGCTCTTGCCCGAGTGGAAACCATGGCTAGGTCTCTTCTGGGAGGGCGAAGACCACAAGTAGAGCTCGCCAGCTGCCTGCACGCCCTGCCTGCGCGAACTGCCGCGCCACGCCCTTTCTGATGCGCTACGCCCTGTTTACCCGTCCTGGTCACTGGCGCTCCCTAGGGGCGTTTAAATCTCCCGCGGTTTCCCTGGCAACGCCCAAGCCCCATCTGCCTCGCTCGCGAGAGCTGCCGTGGTTTTTTGGGGGTTTTTTTGTTTGTTTGTTTTTTGGGTTTTTTTTGGTTTTTTGGCACGAGGGCCCCACCAGGCTCTTTGTCGGGTTCCCCGGCACAGGAAACCCCCTTTTCCACCCCAATCTAGCACCCAGTCACAGGACTTACCATTGCTGCCACCGCGTGCCTTGCCGACTGAGTGTTGCTTCCGGATCACTAATATTGTAACTGTAAACTCTGCTTTGAAGAGGTGTATGTTTCAACTCAGTGTCAAGAGCAAAAAGAATGAGGAGGATCACACTTACAGGACTTTGGCCAGCTAATATGCTTGGTACCCCCACATTCCCTACTACAACTGCATCCCTACAATAACACAAACCCGCTTAAGTCCATCTGAGGCTGTGCTGGCTATTTATTCCAGCCCTTACATATGCTCAGCTGTTGCATAATTATAGGCCGATGTCTCTGAGCTGTGCATGCTGTAAAATTCACGAGCAGATAGTTTGCAAATATATGGCTGAGTATTTGGAACAGAATAATTTACTCGGTTTCTGTCAATGGGGTTTACAGTCAGAGTATTCCTCCGTCACAGCTTACTGGGAGCATTCATGAATGTTCTTGTGCCCTTGCTAATAGTAAACAGGTGGATGCTATCATTTCACATTTCTTTTTTTTTTTTTTCTGGTGGGGCAAAATGTTCTGCATAACAAGCTCACATAAAATTTAAAATGCACAGGACAGAACTATAAGTTAACTTTATTGTCTGGATTTAGTGTTAGCCCTTTGCACTGAACACCATTTGCATACATCAGAGATTCCTGGACTGTATGTGTCCAGGTCACTTATTCATTATTATAATTTATTTCTAGCACAGTAATACCTAGAGGCCCCAGGGAAAGGCAGTTACACATACATGCATATAACAAAAAGACAGTTCTTGCCCTGAAGAGCTCAGCATAGAGCTACCTACCTGATACAACAGCACCCCATGCAGAGATGCCAGGCTTATCTCTAAATGAGATGATACATTTATGTAGTATAGTATAATGCCATGCAGAGATACTCTCTGTCCTGGAAGCAGTGTAGTTACATCACTACAGACCTATATCTGGGCTAAATTTGCTGTAAATAATGTATAAACTGACAGCTACAATGCTTCCAGTTTTAGTTATCTCTGAAATGGCATTTTACTGTGCAGACCTATTGTTTACATTTTCTACCTAAACAGAATAGAAAAAATAACAGCTAAAGGTTTAAAATTGTCAGACTCAAGAGAGAATTTAGGGGAGAGGTACTATTTTCTCCACTGTGGGTTTAATTGTCAGAGCAGGCTAATATTCCTTGAGAACAGTCTAAATGAACTTGTACTCACTGGAGGGGAAAAAAAAAACAACAAAAAACCAAAAAAACCCACCAAACCCACAACCCAAAACCAATTTATTTTGATTAGTAAATATGCATATATTTTATAATTCTCACACTTACTTGCATGCTGGTAAGTTGAAGTCTCCCACATGAACAAGGGATAGAGATTGTGAGACTTCAGCCAGATGCTTGTAGAATGCTTCATCTGTTTCTTCATCTTGGTGGGTGGTCTATAACAGACTCCCACCAGGATATCTGTCTTGTTGGCCTTCCCCCTGATCTTTACCTATAAGCACTCAACCTTATCATTACTGTCATTGAGCTCTAGACAGTCAAATCACTCTCTAACGTACAAGGCTACCTCACCAGCTCTCCTTCCTTGCCTATCCCTTCTGAAGAGCTTGTAGCCATCATTGCAGCACTCCAGTTGTGCGAGTCATCCCACCGTGTTTCTGTGATGGCAACCACATCATAGTTTTTCTGCCGCGCAATGGCTTCCAGCTCCTCCTGCTTATTGCCCATGCTGTGTGCATTGGTGTAAATGCACTTCAGTTGGGCTATTGATGTCTTCTGCAACACAGGCATGCCACCCCTAGGCTCATCCCTATCAAGCCTGGTTTTATCCCCTTCCCCCCTTCGCATCTAGTTTAAAGCTCTCTCAATGAGGCCTGCTAACTCCTGAGCTAGAATCCTTTTCCCCCTTTGTGACAGGTGAACCCCATCTGTCTCTAGCAGGCCTGGTGCCATGTAAACTGCCCCATGATTGAAAAAAACAAAATTCCACTGCTGGCACCAGCCTCTGAGCCACGTGTTAATGAGGTGGGTCTTCCTGTTCCTTTCCATATGCCTCCGTTTGCTGCAACCAGAAGAAAGCTCCATTTTGAGCCTTGATGAATTGAAAGTTATGCAGTTACAAATCCACCAGTAGTGTAGGAAAGGATCTTTTTTCTTTTCTGAGCCCCCAACTAATGCCATTCAGGCAGGAGATGGGAGAACTGCACACTGGCAATCTCTTCTCTTGAACGTTGTTTAAAATACAAACATTCACACACACGCAGACTCACTACAATTATAACTGTAAATGTTGAAAAATTAAAGTTTTGCACATATGAGAGTCAGCAGATTCAGCGGAGGCAAGCGTGATTTTGCGACTGTCATTTTTCACCGAGTGTCACCATCACACATGTTGGTTGTACCTACCAGCTGATTGCGACGTAAACATGGAGTCATTCCACTAAAGCCTCTTTCTGACACTTTTTCAATGCCTGAAAAAGTCTGGAGCTTCTGTAAGCCAACATGGAACAAAATACTATAGTTCAGGGCAAAAAGGAAAAAGATAGCTTTTGTTTGGTATTCATGCCTTCTTTCCCATTTCACCAATAACATATCAGGATCAACTTTTAGATAGTATAACTTCTATTTTTACAGAAAGAAAATAAATCAGATTTACTTCATCAAGTCTCAGCAGTTGAATTTATCCTGGAAATAAAGACTGTACTACCAAGATGGGTACATTTGAATTATTCACTTCAGTCAATGAAGAAAAAAATGAATATTTCTGCAGTATAGTTCATCTGAGCTTTGTGTCTACATTTATTCACGTGAAACCCAACCAGTGAGGTTTAACAACAAGAGTCTCTCTGAAAGAATACAAACTCATGTGTGTGTGTCTTCTAATTGACTAACTGAAAAATGACCTTCTGCTGCTGGAAACATTAATTCCAGATTCATAAAGATAAAATAGATGTTGGTTTTAATTCATCTGTGTCATTAAACATGGTGAATTATACATCTGCTCTGAAAGGTCCCAAGAACAGAAACATGAAAAAAATTGCGTGTCTTTTCAATAGCATTGCTCACAGGGCTTAGGTTAATGACTAGATTAAGGAGTCATGGATCCATCGACTTCAAAGGAGCAATTACAGTTTCTATAAACAGAGGATGTCCTGGGGTTTATTAAACAAATATCATGTCAAAAAGAGGATGAGGAGAAACTCTATTGTTTGGCACAAAATATTCACAAGAGACTCCCACTGAAATACTTCAGAATAATTCAGGGAAAGAAGGCAAGACTGCACAAAAGTAGTTTTCCCTTGAAATGTAAGCTGTCTCCCTGCAGTGTCTTGGCACTTGTAACTATTCCTGAAGTATGAAGTAGTCTTGGGATTATTCAGCCATCATGTTTAAATAACTGAGTTATGGAGTTTACTGTTATCTTTTGTAGTTAGATTGAGAACAAATACTGCCATTTCCTGGTTTGTCAAATTTAACTTTGCTTTTGCTTTTGCTTTTGCTTTAGCTGAGGAGTCCCTTGTGAAAACATCATGTAGTTTATTTGGACTTCATTTGTAAAGCATATAGGTTTGGATAAATACACACAAGTTAAAAGTAAACTGATGTGGAAGCGAGCATACATATTTTGCCCTACTTAAATTACATTTAACCTCTATCTGCAAGACTTCCGTGGCCTGCAGACACTCTGTTGGCACTCTGCAGCTACATTTTATGCCCTGAATAAACCTATATATTTGTGAGTACTTATCCTAGCTGGACTATATCTGTGCATTCAGGTTTCCTTTATCACACAAACTGTGCCTATTCTGCCTTTGTCTTTTCTACCATTGTCATTTTCTTACCATATACAAAATAACTGTTTCTGAACTATCTAAAAGGCTCAATCTGATACCTGTTCTAGTTATACTGGCTTTCCCTGGACAGATCTGGTCATCCTGATTCTGTTGTGTAAGTACATTTGATATCTTACCCAGCAAATAACGTTACTAATGATAATTGAAGGCAGTTTGGCTTGATATGGCCAGGAATATGAAACCAAAGGAAATAAAAGAAGGCTTTAAAGCTCCCCAAAAAGCATGCTGAACACTGAAAGGAAGTTAACAATTTTAGCACTATTGAAGGTACTTTATTAAATGGAAAGATTTGGGCTTTTGAAACAATGGCCAATATGTATGTGAATTAAACATCTGGAGAGAATATAAAAAAAGAAATTCATTTAGAGGGAAATGAATCCCCTATAGAAAGTGTACTAGTCATAAAGACAGAATGTAACTCATGCTGAGGAAGGGATACATTAACGCATTAATTTTAAGAGTCTCAATCTCACTTTTATTTATATTTAAGCTTTTAATCCTCAAATAATTAGTCATTACTAGTATTTAACGACTGGTTTGCTAATTGGGTATCCCTAGATGGAAGTAAAGGCAGTTAAACACTAACAAACTGATCATTAACTACAGTAATGATCAAATTCTCTGGGATTATTACTATTATAAACCATAATTAACAGTTTATAACAGCTATATTTCATTTTGTATTTTGTTTCCTCTAAAGAAAACATCCTGGATTACTGCTGTGAGGCTATGTTAAAATTCTCACTGTTAGAAATGTCATGGTGAAAACACCCATTTCCTCCAGTTACAGGGGAAATATTTAAATGTTTGCCAAAAATAACTGTTATAGTAGGTGGTTTGTTGTCAGATGCTGGCTGAAGAAGGCACCAGTAATGCATTCTAGCAGTTGGGGGAAAAAAAAAACAACCAAACAACAACAACTCAAGAGATGAAGAGTGAATGAAAGCCTATCTCAGATTCTGTAAATTTGCAGTTAACCTTTCAAATGGGTCAAGTACCAAACTCCTTTCATTGTCCCATTACCTACCACAAATAACTCCTCTTGCAGTTTGCCAGGGAGCATTGAACCTACTGCTTTCAGTGACAAACCATCAGACCTCAGGAATGGAGCCAACTTGACTCTTTTGCCAGTCATTGCAATGAACTTTTCGTTTATGGGGATGGAATAACAGTGAGGATAATTGGGTCAATTAGCTCACCCAACCAGCTAGATAACTCATTTTTAGTTTTGAACCAAGATGGGTGCCTTTTCTCTTAAGAAATCCTCAATCAGAGTGTACATTCTCAGAAATGCATGGGTAAATACTGTGTTCTGTACAGGAAATCAAAGTATACACCTAAATATGACTAGCTGAGTAACAGTGTATATTTAGTTTTATACATTGACTTGATCTCCATAGATGACAATGGCAATTTTGATACCTAAGTCATACACAGACAACTTTTGTTAGTTAAATATCTACTTCTTTTAGATGCATGTATTTGAGGAATTAATCTCTCTATGGGTAAGTGATCTGCAGACCTTCCGGGAACAAATAGTTGATCAATAACATCTCACTCTTTCTTATTCATTTACATGGTTATATTCACAGCTCAATGCCATGTGTACTATTTGTTAGTCTGTCTTCCTGATGTTACTTGAATCAGCGTATTCATATTTAAATACCTCATGTTGTTGAAATTATTATTCCTTAAATTTGTCTAAAATGCTTTGACCTAAGCATCTGGGCTCTTAAAGATCTATCAGCTCCTTAACATATTAGCTTTCACATTTTCTCCAGCAAAAACATTGCTGACAGAATGCCAGAATCTTTTTGTGTTTCATGGTCCAGGTACTGTGTTCCCAGACTTTGTGATCATAAACTGGACCTGAAAGAAAACTTTGATTATTTTTATTTTTTCTTTTATTTGGCCCCAGATTTTATTTCTTCATTCAAGAGGAATTGTATCTGCTTTTCACTTCTAAGGCATAATCTACACTAATCAGTACAGACTTAATTCCTCTATGTTATCTGAGGATGTGGATTAAGCAGTCTAGTCTTGCTCCATGATTCACCTTTCGTATTCCTCTCCTACCCCTCACATTTTCCTGTGTGTTTCTGGTACCTAGTAAAGGCTAAATCTAGGAGCTATATGGATTTGTTTGAAGCTCCCTATGCACTTCAGTTGTTCATTTTGTCCACAGCTGGCTAGTTGACCCACGACTTATCTCTCTGCCAACTTAGAGGTCTAACCTTAACCTAACTAAGTCAAACTATAATTCACTTGCTTTTTCCCTCACAGTCACGTCTAACTGTAGTGGACTCTGGACTATGACAAACGTGCTCAAGCAGTATAGAAAAAACTCAGCCATGAATTGTCTTGTCACAGAAATATAAAATGACCAATTTCACTCATTAGCAGGAATCCTGAACAGAAAGAAGGGATAATAAAGAGAACAGACTGGGGGTTGTCTTTCTGTTGCTTTCTTTTCATGGTAACAATTTTGGTTGGCTTCTTAGGTAATTTCATCATAAAGACGATGAAATACTTTAAAGAGGGATAGGCTGAGAAATTGAGTAGGGGTAATGAAGACTTTTTGTGGTGGGTGGAGTAGAGAGGGACCGGGAACAGGGATAGGAATATAATTCAAGGGAGAAGCTTAAGGTATATGGGTGTCCTGGATGATTTCAAGGATGTACTCTAGGAGCTCATACTATCAGTACAGTCTGAATTTCAACAGGAGAACTGAATAGATACAACTCCAGGAATCAGTCTTGAAATAAGAAGGTGCCAAAAATCATCCATAAGAGACCTGCAGGTCTGTGGGTTCCTCTGGTGTGAAAAAGAGGTTGCTGCAGTTCTTCTCACATTTAATCCTCATTACATCAGAGGATAATAACACAATCCAGTCTAGTAGGTCCATTTTCCTAAGTGAAGGACATATGTTACGAAAGAGAAGAGTGAAAAGTTAAAACCAAGCAAAGAAATTGCCTGGGTTTTGAATTACATAGAAGTTGTAAGAAGCAGAGAGAGAGTGCTTGTGACCAGAGCCCTAATTTTGCAAAAGGGAGTTGTAAGAATAACAAAGAATGAGGGAATGTGGCAACCATGTGGCAACCAGTGATGTAGCAAACAGAAAAACACAGTTCAAGGAGACAGGGTAGTAGTAGTCATGCCCTGAAGCATACTGTAGTCTTCAGGTTGCTAAGCCATTCGTGCTTAAGGAATGGCTCAGCAACCACAGAACAACCCACAGGGAGAATTAACTGATCCATTAACTGGGGTTACAACCAAAAATCAATTAGTTAGTTTGGGAAGCTATTCAAGTGTACTTTGGATGGCTAAACTAAAGAAGAGGCGAAAACACAACTTTGGGTTGTAGCCTGGAGTCTGTCTCTGACCTCATATCATCTGTCTGTGTCACACTACTTAGCGGGTGATGGTACAGATGCCAGCCGCAGGTCCAGAAGCAGCATGGGGGAACCAGTGAAGTACATCAGAGAAGTTAACCCTGTCAGAAGGTCATGACTGTCCAACTACAGATTTAACCTGAAAAAACAAGATTGGAACTATGAACTCTGAGTACCTCACTGGATTTCATAAATATATCAACTTGTTCAGCATAAACTGATGCATTTGATTCAGACAGGGCAATACACAGTGGAACATTGCTGGCCCATATGTTACAAAATCCCAGACCAGTTGTGGAGCAGCAGTGGTATTAGAGGTAGCTCAAGAAAACTCTACGGTCTTCCCCCTTCAGTCAGGATGCTGTGCTGTGACTCATGGGGACAGCACAAAATCTATGGTGAAAAGGTAATTTTCAGCAGATAAGAATCTGCCTAGCTGTCCAAACACAGAATGAAAATGCTGTTGCACTTAGTTTACTGTGGGATTATGTCTACATGAGTAGCCCACCTGTCACAGTGCAACCACTAATTTTTTGTGGGCATGCTTCTGATTCCATAGGAGCTAACAGCAAAAGATGCATGTTTAGAGGGTAGGAAATCAGAAGCTGTGTCAGAGCACATTATTTTCCTCAAAGTTATAAGGCAGTCCAAGAATTTATTGAATTGGGAGAGTTTCTTAATCTAACTTTACACAAAATTGTAGGTACCACACACAGACCGCCAATAGCTTAGTCTAACACGCTTACCTTAGCTAAAATAACTCTTCCCATTGGAAATGTAATGTGCAGTACTATCAGACAGGAAAAGTAGCCCAGTACCCTAACTTCTACCATTATGAGGCAGTTTGCCAAAATTCCCCAGGGAATCCTTGTGCTTCTCATCATGTTTCATAACAGGGAACACTAGCATTATAACTCTCAGTTCACAACTAGTACATAAAGGATGTATATTTTAAATGCAGTTTGTATATGTGAAATGCAACTGTTTAAGTGATACAAATTGGCTAGCTCCGAGATTTTATTAAAGAGAACTTGATGCTTGACAATAGACTTGTATTTACATGATTAAGACAGATGTTACCACTGCAATAGGCTCTCTGGTACATTGTTATTTTTTTCTTGTTTTATGATTATATGAGTTTGGAAAGTCTAGAGCTGATATTTTTTTAATCCTAGTATGCAGTCGTGGCCAGGTCTGGGATTGTTTCTTTCTTATTTTACTTTTATTTTAAACCGTGTCCTAGATCCTGCTGTGCACTATGAAGTTCAGGAAGAGGAAGAAAGTTCTAAATTAGGAAGGAAATAACCAATTTACAAGTTAAAAGTCCTACTTTTAACACTGCAGTTTAAGGAACAATGACTGACTACTGGGGTACTATCCCAAATGGAGCATCTTTCATCGTTAAATTAGCGTTTCATTTTCAGTCCAAGTCAAACTAGACTAAACATCATTATCAGCATCAATCCTGGTTAACAGCTTTTTTAGGGAGTTCTCACTTCTCTGCTAGCTTATACTGGCATGAAAGTAATCTGACCCCCTGGTATCTAAGGGTCATACACTCAGTGACCACTTTTTTGTTATTAATAAACCTTTATCATATCTAAAACCACATCAGATTCAGCAGTGAGAATTAAATAGGTTTCTAGAAAATGGCCTTGCTTTTGCTGATGGAAATGGTCTTTTGGGAGCTAATAAGCTGCTGGTAAAAGATAAACTTTCTCTGCTCGGGTTGTGTGTGCTTGTAAATAGAGTAGGTTGGACCTTTTTTACTAGAAATTAGTAATGAATGAGTTTGGGTGTGCAGCAGCAAGGGTTCATATCTAGGGTCTCTGTCCCCTGGACTGCTCATTTAGAATGTCACATGAAAATTAAAGTTATGTAGGAGCTAAAAGCTGCTCTGAAACACACAAACAAAACCCTCCAGCTTTGCTTCCCCTACCTATTTGCATTTCCATCTCCCTGCTGTCCCAGAAAGAAGTGCAGGGAAGGATCTGACAGTGGATCTCATTGCAGGTCTGACTCCACATCCAGTGCAGAGGGCTGAAACATTTAGAGTGTGGAGTAAGACTGCGTGTCGGAGGGCACTGTGGTCTCCTGCAGAACAGTAAACCCTGTATTTAATAGGAGCACTTTTTCCACAAGGAACCTGTTCTACCTGTGTAGAACACCTCTTTGCCTAGCAGGATTTCTCATCACGAAAGATAATAATTGAAAATCTTATTAAGCTATTAAATGTCTACAAGGTGATTGTGCTATTGTAATCCCAAATGTTCTCTGGGTAGAGGTGTCTGTTGGATATCAGGCTGCCCCAAGTTGTGTATGTTAGGTTGTCTCATTAAAGGCTAATCAAAGACCTGGCGAGGATCAGAGGAGTAATTTCAGGGGAAGGAGCCCTGTAACTTTGCCAGTGAAAAGGGAGCACCCAGAACCCCTCACTCCCTGAAACCATCAAAGGGCAAATGAGTAGACAATTGTCCCTAGTGTGAAACCCAACAACAGGAGTCAATGGGAAAGGTCTCTTCCTTTGCAAAAAAACCCAAAAAATTCATTGGAGCCAGGTAGGTCAACAGCTATAAAACACAGAAGTATGCAAACAAATGGCAGCTCAGGAAATCCTTCAGCTGCAAATTGCTGGAAGGGTGACTCTCTGCTTATCCTTTCATTCATTCTAAGCACCTGCTATCCCCAAAGTATCTGGCAGATGAGTTAATAATACTGTAGACATTAAAACTACTTAATGTGGGGCAGGTTTTCAAAGGCTTGGAGAACATCTGATGACCTTCGCAGTGTAGACTAGCATATAGGACAGAAACAAATGTGAGAGTGTGCTGTTATGTGGAAATGAGATAGAAACGGTTCCAGGTTAAGACAACTGTATTCAGTGTTCTTCAACATGTGCATGGTTTCCAAGCTCTTATTACAGTCACCAAAGAGACCTAGGACTTGATTAAGTGGCTTTAACATGGGCATGTAATGCAACTTGAAAAGCCTTAGCATGTCAGAGGTATCTACTTAAGGCCAATAGCCCTACATAAGTCCTACCTTTTCAGGAGGGCAGCAATGATACATCAAAAATGACACTAGGAACCTCTGTTTTGGTAAATGCTTTGAGTCCCCAATCCATGGAAGCTTGAACTGAAAACAACTGAGCCTCTACAGAAAACCCTTCATGGCAGAGCAGCTGAACCCCAAATTCGTTTCTGTGCCTGTCATGACAGTGGGAAGAATTTTACTGCCCAAACATTTCCATTTTAAACACCTTAGTGTAGGTGTTAGTGTAGCCTAATTATTATATAGCCTGCTTCCAGCTGCTCCTCCAGAATAGTGCTGCTCCCTTATAGATCACAGGGCCTGTTTGCTAGAGTCATGTGGATATGTGGGATACCGTAAGTTATCTGAAGTGACACTAAGGTGCTATGTGCTGGCAACAATGCGGGCTTAGACCCTAAGCCTCCATGTAATATTGGGGCAGACATTTACAGGAAGATGTCTTTATCTGGGATTGAATCCCATCCAAGCTTGCTGTTCTACCAAGTCAGTGCATGACATGTTGGACCAACAACCAACAAAATAAAGCCTTATGTGTGTGTATATGTATAGCATGGAATGTAAAGCATTGTACCTTTGGCTAAACAATAGCAGGTTAGCAAAACTTTACAAAATAGTTTAGGACTTGTATGCATGGAAGGAGTCCAGAACAGTTATTCCTTATCTGTTATGCCTTCCTGAAATCCTTAAAGGCAATGAAAGTGCATACTCATACTCGAGGTTCTGGAGATCCTGTTCTACCACTGTTCCTTGTTAGTTCAGTCCATTACACAGCTTAAACCGAACTGGAACAAAGGTTGAAACTTGCATTTCCTAATTTCCATTATCTTCACTGAAGGTTTCCACCCCCGTCAATAAAGACAGTGGAGTACATTCATCACTTTCTAAAGAAGACCCATGTATTTAAATGAATTGCATTCTCATGTTCATTGACTACAAAGAGTTTTTTCAGGGTGAGATGTTAACAATTTTAGAGTTTTGAACTTCAATTTTGTCCTGATATTTTGGGGAATGGGGGGGTGGGGGTGGAAACTGGGAAATCAGTCATGATGGAAGATACTTATTTTTCTACTCTGACTTGCTCTATCTTCATTAAATAAACATCAGATTCTGAATACAACATTTAAAATGGAGTCAATATTCATTAAAGCACATGTTTTGGCTGAAATGATAGAAGAAAATGTTTAAATGTTCCTATTTGCTATAGAATCATTGACATCTTTGAATCATTCCCAAAAGATTTGCTTTTGCTGCTACTGTTCTCTTCTTACTTTTTCTATCCCTTTCTTTTTTCTTTCTCTTTTTTTGTTTTTCATTCTGTTTTCTCATTGACTCATACAAGACTGGATGAAATGTTAGCAAATGAACCTAAGGGAGCAATCCCATACCCAGAATTGTGCCAGCTGATCTATCTAGTGTTCTCCATCTGTTCCGTCCCTTTTAATGTACTTCTCACTGACTGGCTTCATTGACTGTCAATATAAACTGAAGGAGTGCCATGGATGAGGGTGTATTTGTAAAAATGTTCCCATGCTTCATCATAGGTCATTTGTCTTCTCTGGTGCTCTTTTTCTATTTTGTTCTGTGATTAAATGATATGTTAATGGCAGCCATTTCAATTTAGAAATAGCAATGAGAAAGAAAAGATGGCATCCATGGTACATTGCCAGGCCCTTCTATACCACATCAGAACTGAAGCAGAGCTGGCACCAATGACCATGAAGACACAAGTTGTGAAGAAGTCTTTCTCTTGCTAGCACTGAATCAACATGGTGGCTTCATCACCTTCTCCTTTCAGCCAGAGGTCATGTTGGGAGTATCCCCTCCAGGCTGCTGTTAATCCATTGAAGTTAAAAATAGTTAAACTAGTAGGAATTTACTTCGAGGTAATACCCCAGAGTATTGTGATTTCTAGACCATTGCTATCAGAGGGCTAATTTAAAGCTCTCTGTGTTGTAAGAGCTCCAAAACCCTCTCTGTTGATGCCTCAAATTCTTGAGGATTTAGTGTACAGTACTGTTAAAATTAGAAAAATGGTTTGGCCATCTAAATTTCCATTGCCTTTTAAAAACTTAAGCTTATTATTAGGTGAAGATGCAGCAAAAGAAAAGATGTTAAAGATTCCCGCAGACCTCTAAAATTTTACAGGTGGGAAACATTACCTCTGTGTATGCACATCTGTAACATTCTTCACACTTTGCAATTCTCTCTTAGCCAAGAAAGGCAGCTGCTGAAGGGTCTTTGGGAATTCTTTTTTTTTTTCTCTCCCTGTATTTTCCTCCCTCTCCCCTCCATATTACCAAATCATTACTGCTTGGGAAGCTGACAGAGGAGGTTATGAGTTAGTTATCAAATTAACGTTAGATATCTTTATACCAATTTAACTTCCACAGGAGGAAGATATTTCTGGCTATCACTTGTATTGAACTTGTCATTTTAATTTCTCAGCACGAAGAAAGAAGTGATCACATAGCTTAGCAGCAGTCTCTCATCCAAACTGTCTGTGCAACCACTGCTAAGGTTCAGCTGTACTGGAAAAGACACCCTGCTCTCTGCTTCATTTTGACTTTCATATAGCACAGCTGTCCTCTGGTAAAACACACCCGTATGATCCTGCACTGAGGGTAAATGCTCCTTCGCGCACTCTGTGTGGTGACAGTGCTTCAGCAGTAGTAAGAAAAAAACCACACACTTCTTCCATGCCCCCAGGATAGTCAGTTTTCAATATTGCTGTCTTTTAATTCTGGCCTATTACATGCTCTCTAAATCTGAAACTTTGCCCAGTAGAAATGTTCAGAACATATTTATCATGATCTCAGCTTGATGTAATCCCTGATTTATGTGTTTATGTTCAGGCTTCTCTCAATTCTGTCTCTGTTAGCTTCAATCTATCATAGTGCAGCTCTGTTCTGGGTTCCCCAATAAATTATCACTTTTAGCATTTTCTATCTGAAAGTAAAATGCATTATTCTTCTCATTTTTTGTGTAATCTGAAAGACAGCTGATAGCTACCATATGTAAGCATTAATCTCACTTGTTTGGAGTGCAATAATCTTATCTGATTGTGCTAGTCAGCAGATAGAGACTTCCTTCTCACTTTCTATCTAACATTGAGTATCCTCTTAAATTTTTTTTTATTCCATATGGACTGGTATCTTGGCTTTGCTTTGCATTGTAGAGCTTTCTAGGAGTTTATTCACAGGAGTAACTTGCCATGGATGTGCATTCCTACTGTCTCCCCCGAGGAAAAAATGTGTGCAGTGGCATGCTCAGCTTTGTCAGGATTTGCCTGGGTTGGATTAGATGCACGTGCTACTTTTTTTTACTCCTAGATTAAAGGAGCAAAAGCTTTGAGATGATCTTTGAATCCACCTATCATCTTTACATATAGCATACAACACCATTGTGCACTAGTACTGTCTCAAAACCCTACAGATCTGTCAGTCCAGTGCTGTCCCTGAGCTAATTATCCCTGATCTCTCAAAATACATAATGCATTACACAATTACAATACATAATCTCAGGTGAAGTGTTTTATTCTCATGTGTATAAGGATTTACAGTTTGCTTTGCTCTCTCTGCATTATTTTCCACTGTGCAGCATGGATTTGGTCCAAGGTATCTATCAATCTTGCGCAGTGCTGTACGTGCCCCTGTGATAGGCAGACTCTTGGCTGAACTAGATCTGAAAGTCTGTACTACAGCAGCTTGTGCTGAAGAACCGCAAGTTTATAGTAATGACTTTTAACACCCTGTTGACAGTGGGTGGCAATTATATGCTCAATTCTGTCCCTTACCCTGATCCTTCCTAGACATGTAGGACAAGCTTGGATAAGGGGAGAAAAAGAAGAAAAAAAAAAAAAAAGAGAGAAAGAGTTTAGTTCTTGAAAAACCTACACAGCCTGGAAATCAGGTTTTGGAAGCAAAACATTGCCATCATGAAGGCTTGCACCAGGAAGTCAGAAAGCAAATGCACACTATTGCAAAGCCCTGCTGCACCCTCCATCCATCTGTTGATGGTTATCGCTTAGGCAGATACGCAATGATCTGAAAACTAAAAAGGGAGAGAGAGAAGTGGGATAAAAATCCATCAGCTAGATGAATAGTCTAGAGTTTGCAGCAGCATTTGACAACTGTTTGTCACATAAAATGACTGTGGGTGGAAACCTAGTCGTGAAGCCAACCAGAAACCTCTTGTTGACTCCATAGTGATATGCCTTATGTTCCCATGTCAGCAAGACATCCCACCCTCCCTTATTCTCTCCCTTAGTGCAGAAAATCGTGATGGCATGCCTGTATGGCTTGGGGATTATCTGACTCTTCATGCCAGTCAGTGATTAACCTGTCTTTTGTGGCTGGAGACTGATGCCAGCCATGAATGTCAGTGGAAGGTGCACATCTGTCTGCAAGAAAGAGGTCTGGCACCACCAGCTTGTCACACATAGCCCACAGAGTGGCTGGCAGATGGCAGACATGGCTCCTGTCTATCCTAGTCTAGATCTGGATGCTGGTTCCGTTCAAAAATGCCTATATAGAAACTGTGCTAGGAGTGAAACTTCCATTCAGATTCAGGTGTTGATTAAGGTGGTGGCCATATCCTATGGCAGGGAAGAAACCTATGTTTGCAAAGAAATCACTTTCTTTGCAAGTATAAAAGAATATATGTATGTATGCATTTATATATATAGAATCATAGAATGCTTTAGGATGGAAGGGACCTTTAAAGGTCATCTAGTCCAACCCCCCTGCAATGGGCAGGGACATCTTCAACTAGATCAGGTTGCTCAAAGCCCCATCTAGCCTGTCCTTGAATGTTTCCAAGGATGGTGCACCTACCACCTCTCTGGGCAACCCGTTCCAGTGTTTCACCACCCTCATAGTGAATTTTTTTTTTTTATGTATATGTAAACACATATAAAAGAATATATGTATATATAAGCATATAGGTATATACATATGTATGCTTACATGACATACACCTCAGAGATTAACTAGGGGCAAAAATTTTATGTACTTCATATCTATTTCTCCTATTTCACCTCCTTCAAAATTGATAGAGTCGCAGAATTTTCAGGGATGACCGTATAAGACGAATGGAAATATTTTCTGCAGATAACACAAATTGCTCCAATTTCTGGATTGTGATTAATGAGGCACAAACATCAGAAAAGGTTTGCTTCAGATGGATGTCCAAACATTCAAGCACTTATTGGAAGCTTGTCCAAAAATTTGATCTGGAAGAGTTTTGTTTTTCTTTCTTTACTGCTTTGGCACCATTTTGCAATATATGTGTATTAATATTCCCTAGCTAATGTGGGAATAGATTAGGAATCACTTTTAGCCCTTAGTAATAAAGCCATTTACAAGGAATTTCCACAAAGAATATAGAACCTGTAGAAGATTTATAAATCACCGAATGGAAAATTTTCCCAAAATTCCCTCTTCAGATACTTTACAAGCTTTTCAGGAATTCCTTCATATGTGAAAAAATATTCAGACATTCACATTTTTAAAACTGTTATTATTTTACATGTCAATAGTACACAAAATAGTACATAAAAGGTAAGCACCAGTGGAACAAGTTCACACATTATTTGCAATTAATTCATCTAATAAGAGATAGCCTCTGCCCCAAAGAGAGCACAATCAAAACAGAGAAGGCAGAAAAAATAAAAGTAGGAAGAAATTATTATTATCCTGGTAACAAATCTGAATTTCCACGCTATGGAAAATCCCAGAAGCCTGGATAGAGGCTAAAATATTAATGTTCATTGTGGAAAGAAAAATTATGAAGAGACTTGACATGGTAATGCTGAAGCTTTTTGGTGTGACATTTTCAATTGAAAAGATGTTTTCAGCATTACTGAAGCAAGGTGTTTCGTTTCACCATGTTCAATCAAATAGAAAGGTTCAAGTTTGATATTAAGCACCATTTTCTTAGGCTGGAAAGGAGAATTTGGATTTTAATGAGGTTAAAATGTTAAGAAAAACTTATTTGCTGGTATACCACCAGCACAGTGAAGCATACTCTAAAGTTTTGAGGTAACAATGGTCTCTATATATGTAAAAGGCCTCTGCCAACCAAGCAGGGATGGGACAAGAAGTCATGGGTCATGTAATAAGACAGATTGAAGACAGATGGGACTGAATGACTTCCTGAAATCTCCGCCAGGATACTCCTAGCTTGCTGTTACTTCTAGTTTATTCCCATTGCAAAAGTCAGTAATAAAATCCTTCAGACTTCCTGTTAAAGATAAAGAAGGAAATAAAAAAAGAACAGCTTAAAAACTTAAAAAGTAAAGCATTAAAAAAAGTCTTTTATTTAACAATATCTTTGTTCCCTTTTGAAATGTGAAAACCTTTTAAAAAGAATTTCTGTCATTTAACAGACTTTTAGATAGCAGAAAAAAAAAAAAGTAATGAAAGCCATTTTAGTGGAAAAGAGAGGACAGGTGATTGAGATGGGCTAAAATTTTGTTTCACCTGTTATTATTGTTTGATCATGTTTCCTTAAAGATAATTAAAAAAATAAAGAAAACATTAAGGACAAAATAAAAGGAATAACAAAAAGAAATGTAAATATGGCTTCGACGCTGACACTTTGGGTGTGTGGACATGGATACATAGATTCATATCTTTACTCTCAGCCAGCCTGAGCCAACCTGCCATCTCTCTAAATTCTGTCTTTGCTGCTCATGGACTTCTAAACACAAGTCCTGAAGCATGAGCATTTCAATCTCACTGAGGGAGTGGTTGAGTCCAGGTTGCCCAGATGCTCTGTGGAGTTTCTTACGTTGGACTGGATGACTGAGGTTTTACATGTTAGATCTGGCTTGTTATGAGCTTTGAGGCAACCTGAAGTGTGACTACAGGCATACAAATTCTCAAGAACTCAGCTACAGAAATATGTGCCTCACACACAGGCTTTCCCAAAGGCACAAAGACCTGGTACATCTGTATCAATGTAGGATTTATAGGTCACAGTTTAAGCTACATTTGTGCTGGGGCTCATAGAATTATGGCAGAAGATGCACTCCTGGATGCAGTTTTGAAGACAAAAGAAGAAAGAAAAGAGAGGATAAATCAGGGAAGAGGAGGTAACTCAGAATAGTGAGGGTGACAATAGGACTTCCTTTCTCCTGAAGATAAATTAGCCAAAGTAGGTAGTGGTGGCAGTGTCACTGGCTCTTCTTTGACCTGGTCTGATCCTGGTGTCTCAGAACAGTGAAACTGGAGTTGTGATTTCTCCAGTCTGAGAAAACTGGTATTTTCACACTTATATTTAACATCTCGGATAAAGCAGTCTAAGAGCTTACCTTTTCCAGCAGGCGGATGGAAGAAAGTGAAGGTCTCCAAATCCTTGATTTAGATAAGCAGAATCCTTCTCTGGAGGTATTTACACACATATTTAGATAGATATCTTAAATACTTATTTTAAAATAACTGCTTTATTAGGTAGACGCATTCCTACCACCTATAAATTTGGACAACTTGGAGCATAGTTTCAGAACATGGAAAAAAGAAGTTAAATGTCTGACATCCTTGCTACTTCCCCTCCCAGGTTGAGTGTTCATGGCACTTGTGTAGTATTCCTGACAGTTTAGAGATAATGAAGCTGCAGAGTTATGAAAGATGAGACCCACTGGAGGGAAGACTCTTGGGTATTGCCCATGTCTTCTCTGAGGTATCATAGCAGCATAGGCTAACCTAAACGGTTTAATTTAGTGAAGCATGAAAGAAATCTCACCCTAATAGGCACTGAAAAACTGTTTGGAATATGTAACCTTAATGACCTGATAAAGATCAGGCAGGAAAACTGCAGCAGAATTTGGACCACAGCTCTGAAGCCTAAATGCATTGTCCAGACATTTAAAACATCATTTTTCTCTAGACAAATCTTTCTTTCTAAATGTGGGAATACATTCTCTGTTTGAACCTGATCTCCCAACTCTACAGTAAGAAAGAAGAAATAATGTGTCAGCATTATAAAAACTAGGGGTTGTGCTCAGCATTATCTTCCTATTCCTAGATGAGTCTGTGGAAATCATGTTTCATTCTCGAAATCCAGTGTTGCAAAAATGGGTTTGGTCAGAAAATTCTCAGTGTGCAAGCGACAATTTCTAAAGGAGAAAAAAAGGGAATGTGTGTATTTGTTTTTCTCAGGCATGAGGTGGTTGAACACTATGCCACTGGGGGCCTCCTTCCACCAGGGTATCTAGAAAATAAGTTCACAAATGAGTAGGTATTAAAAAAGCAAAGAAAATTCAATGCATCAGCAGATAGCAAATATTTGAACAATGAAGTGAATGAAATGCCAGATGGACGATTTATGACACTGTAAAACATCCCCTGCAGGAATCAGTAATCTTTTATCATCCAGAAAAAGTATGGTCTGGGTTTCTGTCCACTAATTAAAAGTCCAGGTTGACCTCTCAGCTTATTTATATGTGTTTTTCTCAAACATCTGGTTACACTTATATGAGCAGGAAGCAAATTCAGACTCATAATGTTGTTAACATTGATCATTAAACCCTACTGCAAAGGTAAAGGGATGTAAAGTAAATAAATTAATCTGCTGTATTTTCTGGTGCACCACACAGTCTGATATATGATGCAAATCTACCATAGATTCTTTTGTTGCCTCTGCAGCATCTATGCCTGCTGTTGTTAAGGACAGATTTTTGTTGGTGATATCATCTCTGGTAGAGGTACCTGGGGTTAGAGCAGATATTATGGGTATGTAAGGTGCACTCTTACTTTCCACTGCCATACTCAGGGAAAAAGGAAGGAGAATAAACCCCATATAGTAAAATATACAGTAGGACTTACATGAACTGGGTCCAGCTCTGCTTTACTCTGCTTTAGAAGAAAACAGCAAACACTTTCTAAGAAACTAATTGAGTAACAGAAACAAAAACCAAAAAAACCCAAAACAAAACAAAAAAAGACAAAAGGTCAAAAACTTAATCCCAGCAGGAAATTCTGTCCCTTCTATTTAAAATATTTGTGAATACAGATGCAAAGGGTTGCACTAGTCTCTCCCAGGATTGTATTTAGTGTTGTGTGCAGCGAACCTCTCGGTTCGAGTGGCCAATCATCTGGCCATAAATGTGATGGAATTACTGTAACATCCGCTCCTGTATCTAAAAGGGCTCTTAACACGAGGCGTGGTGTTCCCCCCAACTCTGGGAGCCATGGGGTAACTATAATATCTACTTCTGGTCGTGTGGTCATGTTTAGGGTGAGTGCCACATACGGCGAGGCTCTATCCCCAGCCTCCTCTATTGCGCGCTCCCATCTCCCCAAGGCAGCTGAGTTGGATATTGCATCATTGGGACCGCAGGCGACTGTGCTGGTCCCGGGGAAGGAGAGACTCCCTGTGCCATACATTGCGCTGCTGTCGTCGGGCCTGTTGAGCTGATCACTGGGGCAGGTGGGGATGGCACGGCCCTCAGCCATCCCCTCTTCTCGTTTCCCCAGCCTGGTCTCCTTTGCTGACTCCCCGATTTGCACTGTCGAGCTCTGTGGCCTAGTCGCCCACAGCGCCAGCATCGTAGGTCTCTCTCTCCTTCCCCTGTTCCGGGGGTGTTTATTTTTGAAGGGCATTGTCGCGCCATGTGTCCTTGCCCCCCACACTTACGGCACATAAGTCGTGCGCCGCGGCAGGCCGCATGGACTGCGGCCACTACCGGTTGCATACTTTGCGCCTGTTCCTGTTCCAGCACGTAACGAATCATCTGTGAAAGCATGGTCCCTATGGGTAACTGTCTTAGCAACACTGCAGTTTGTGGGTTTGCTTGCGTACGTGCACAGTCAAGCAATATCGCCTCCTTAGCCTGCTCAGGAAGTCGAGCAACCTGGAGCGCCGCTTGCAGCCCGTCTAAAAACTTTGTGAAGGGCTCACTTAACGATTTCCGTATTTGGACCCATGGAGGCTCCCTTTTATCAAGGGCCACGATGATGCGTATCGCTTCCTGGGCAGCTTTCGAAGATGCAGCAAAATCGCGCCCCCGCATTCGCTGAGCCTGTGCCTGAGGAGTTGCAAACTGCCCTTCACCCATCAGCTGCTCTAAAGTCACTCCTGCCATGGGATGGTTGGCCTGTTGCGCCTCAATAACAACTTGGGTGCACCGATTCCTCCACTCCTCCCTAAACAATACCATCATCGAGGGGGTCAATACGGCCCGCATCAACTGAATGATATCAAAAGGTGCAAGCGGCGTTGCAAAAACAGTCTAGTAAGACTTGGGTTTCTGGGGAATTTAATCCATGACTTTTCACCGCTGTGACCAATTCTTTCACCAACTTTGCATCTAACGGTTGCCACTCATATCCTCCACCTGGGGCTGCTCGGATAGGAAATGCTTGAATCGGAGGGGCCTGGAATCGCACTCCTTCCAAGACACAATTTTTTGCAATCATCTGCCAATCCGTCCCGTTTGCCCTCTCTTTCGGCATTCCCCCTGGCATAAGACTTTCCGCATTTGCCACCACCCCTCTCAATCGGCTGATCAATGCCTCGAGTTCCCTTGAAACCTCATTAGTCCGTCTCGGAAGCGGGGGCGGATGAGCAACAATCAAGGATCCCTCGTCACCCCCTTCGCCCTCACTGCTATCAGAGGTCATGGGGTAATCGTGTACAGGCTCCCTCCACTGTGAGGGAATACCAGTTTGATTTTCCATTGCCCTAGGGATAGGGGTTCCCTCTGGTGGCTCAGGTATCACTGACAGTGCCGGGGGAGCCCTACCACACCCCCTCGATGTCCTGCGCTCCGCTCTCTGTGTGTCCAGCACTCGTCGATCACTGAGATACAACAGGGCGTCCTCAGGTGTTTTGCCTTCTTTTTCTCCTTCCCGCCATCTTCCTTCACGTAGTTCGCGATACCGCTGGGATCCCACATCGGCCCCCGGGACCCAATCCAGCAACCTATCAGTCAGCTCCCTTTCCACACATTGTTGCAACTCGCCCCAGGGGTATTGAGGAAGTGGCAGATCCGCCGTTGCAGGAGGTGCCGAAGGTTCCGTGGGTGGCCGCTCTAAACTCCCCACTCGTATCGGGAACACCTTTCCCGAATCCTTTGTTCCCGCTGCACCATAGTCTCCCTGCACCTCCCCTTCCTCCGTTGGCTCAGCCCCCAGTAACAACGGTTCCGTCTGTGTCCCACAGGCCACTCCTTCCCAGCCAGCCTGTGTCCCCTCCGAAACTAAACTTGTTGGCTTTTCGTTCCCAGGAGATTCATGCCCCATCAGCACACCACCTGCAGCAGGTCGGCGCCGCCTTGCCGCAAACCCCCTCTTGAGCACCCTTGTCGTTACCGACTTTAGTACCTTTATGAGTTCCGCGAGCTCCATCGCTGTTGCCTAATCACGTCGGGGTCACCACTGCGTAGCAAACACTACACATCAAGGTTATTCCCCCCAAATCTCCAGCCAACACGGGCTTTATACCCCCAGCAGTAGGCGTGTCATGTTATAAGGGGCGGAGACAAGGGAGGGTCGACCCTTAACTCTTTCCGTACAGCACGTGATCTTCCGGTCGCCAGCCCTTATCTTTACTACAGTTGTGCAATGTGTTTTTTCTACACACCATTCATTTGAGCAAGAGACCCACTGCCCTTAAAATTGGGGAAGGAATAAAAAGGATTCATAGTTTAACTTAGTTTCTTTTCCTAGACATTCCTGTTAACATTGAACCCAGTCCTGGATCCCTCCCCTAAAAAAACAGTCCATGTCTCTCTGAAGAAAAGGAGAGCAATTCAGGTGCCCAGGCATAGGCATCCACTGCCTTTACAGATGCCATTTATGGAGTACCCTGCCCAGCCTTCAGTTGCTGCTTCAAAAGCCAGAAAGGCAGCAGGTCCTGTGTCATGTCTGTTGGCCTCACGAGGGCATCTTGGATGGTCTTATATGTCTAGAAAATATCAGACACTTGTCACTCCTGAGACCTCTCCCAGTCAGTTTAACAAGAAAAAAAGTGCTTTCTTTGCCCAAAGAAAAATAGTGTGGTATAGCTGCATTTCCATTTTCAAAGCAATTCTCCTTCTGTCCCCGAGAGCAGCCTTTTGATGCTATTTAAGCTTCTTCATGCCTCAATTCCCCAGTACGGAACAGAAGATAACTTCCAGAGACTTTCTTTCTAAAAAATTGCAATATCCCAAGGTAAAGATACTGTGTGTTACATGTTATTATTGTTTAACCTAAAGAAATTAATTTATTATATTCTCTGCCACAGCTAAGTAAACCTTGTAAGTCTTTATAATGGAAACAACTTTGTGTTTTTTCTGTTTTGCTTGTTTGCTTTCCAGCTGTTTGCTGGTGGATAAGATTCAGCTCAGAGTCTGATTTTATGAGAAATCTTCCTTTTTAATGCAAAGGTAACTTCTGTGTGACTGCAGAGCTCTGATGGCATGCACAGCAAATAGTAGCTTCTTATCATTTCTGATTCTGTCATGAGGCAGAAAATTGCAGGGTTTGAGTTATTTGGTAATGCATTGGCTGTTTCCAGAATTCCAGCTGGAATGGGTACAAGTGCATCAAAACTGTCAGAGAGTCATTTTGGATAACAAAGCAAACCAAAAACATTTTTGTGTGAAAATGAGGCAGTCGTACCAGAGAATATGAGCAAAATAGGGAGAACTGAGCACAGAGTCTCAGCCTTAATCACTGGCTAGAGTTAGCAAAGTGACAATTGTTTGCAATAGGAAGCAAAACTGCATAACGAACAAAGTTTGTCACATTTCAGTGAAAATCAAAGCAAAAGCCAATTTCTGAAAGCGTTGTGTAAGTCCATAAAACCATATTTATGTACTTTAGGAAAATACACATGTGCCTGGATGTGTCATGGGTTTAAAATAAAGCACAGTCACTGGATTTTGTGTATTTCATGGGTAGTTTTTTCTCTTACTATGTAAATCTGAGCATATTGTTATTTTATTCTACGCCTGTCCCAGCTGAGTTTGTATATAGAAACTTTCAGGACAGCATACCACACTGACCAGTGTTTGCTCACTGAGTATACCAGCCATAACCAAAGGTCTCACTACATGTTTAAGGGCTCATGATCTATAGGAGTCCTTGCTGGATAGACCTGCTGTCTATCCTAGCCTATGCAAAATTTTTTTGAAATCTCAGAGTAAAATCTAGCTGGCAGGTTTCGTAAATCACAAGGGGAACATTTAAAAAGCTTTATCAGTAAGACTTGAATAAAAGACCAATCTTTCTTGATCCTGGGGTGAGTTTCAAGTTTCTTTTTTTTTTTTGGATAATAATGATATTAATCTCTGGTAAATTATTTCAAGATTAATGCAGAGAGGTTATTCAGCTGCAGTTTAACATTATTGACTGTGTCATTATATGAGGCATTGCTGGTTGACCATTATGTCTTGTTTGCAGTTTATAAAGATGCTGAACAGGATGTGAAACTCAATAATGCATCAGCAGCAAATGCAAATTTCCTGTATTTACTAGAGGGGGGGAAGGAACTCACTACCAACAAACAAACAAACAAACAAAGTTAGGCCATGCTTTAATGGGTTTCTTTGTCAGCCTCCAGCATTTTGCTTTTCCAAATCTGCCAAGCTGACAGAAACCTCCACAGTGATGCGGCCCTCTCCCAGGTCCCTGATGCCCCAGCATTGCCAGCTGCTGCTGTTGAGTCAGTGACAGGTTCTGACTTCTCTGTGAAAGCCAAAGGGCCAACTTATGGCTCCAAACTTCCCTTTTGCAGGTCACAGCTTCTTTTAGGAATGTAAATCCTCTGCTGGGATGAGGTAGTTGATATTCCTGACAAGGTCACTGCTGCTGAGAATAAAAGACCACAGGTTTTTTAGTAGTCATTTTGCAAGAACAGGTTTTCAAAGTATTCCAGTCTTCTCATTAACTTTGCAGACAGCAGGAGTTCTTATCTATTTCATCTCCCTTTGCTAGAAGCTGCAGTCCCCATAATCATGAAATGGTTATGCTTATTCATATCACAGTATCACCTCTTTTTGAGAGAATACATTACAAGAGAATCAATAGAAACTGTAGCTGTATTGCTTTCTGGTTTTTAGCTCTTCATACCTGTAATCCATTACATTGTTTTCCATAATTATGAGAATTTTAAATAGCTAATCAAGCCCCATGAAACAGAAGACCAATATTTTACAGAGACTAGTACTGGGAAATAATTTGAATTCCTGAATGAGCAGCAAGATGTTCATTAGTGTGCATAAGGCAGACATTCACAGCCAAGTTTCAACAAAGAGTGTATAAATTGAGTGGAAAGCTCATATATTATTCTCATGTAAAACATTCTGCCCATGCTGGATCATTTATACAATTTATATTATGATGTTTGACGTTGCTGGTTAATTTCTTTCTAAAGGGATCCTCTGACTGATCCCAAACTTTTGTAGTATTTAGGGTCAGGCACAAAGGGACCTAGGTCATAGCTTCCAGATGTGCATTGGCTTTCCTGCTGCTACTCCCACACAAACATCTTCTCACTCTGCCCATACGCAGGCACACTGTTTTATCATTGTTTCCCTTTGAAATTGGTTCAGTTGTTAATTTTCCCAATCCCCCTATAAATTGCTATATCAATAATCAATGTTATAATTATGTTACTGGTATTAGCTGAAGAATGTGTGGGGAAAGAGGATTTGTTTTTAGACTAGTTTTTCATCATGCAGTTGTATACCATTGTTACATAAGGTTTATCTAAATCTCCTGAATCTGAAATGCATCTCAGCAGAATCTCAGTCTTGTGCTATTTATTATTAGCTTAAGGGAATCAACTCATGGACTGGAAAACAAACTTTAAAAATTTCATCTGGGTAAGTCATATGAAAGTTGAATAGTTGAGTAGAAACAAACAGTTGAAGATCTCTTTGGGAGATCTACTACATTGATTGTGTCTGTCCTCTGTAGATATTCTTGGGCTAACACTAGGTATGAAAACATGGGCACCAGGAGTAATGTAACTACATAACTAAATTAGCTGTTCAAGCATTCACCCAGCTTTTCAGATGAATATAGTTTGTTTGGTTTTTTCCTCTGAAGAGGCTATAAGTGCCAGAAAACTTACAGAAAACTCCTTACGGTTTACACTCTGCATTATTTCAGTCAAGATTCAGGAATCCTTCTTAGATGACATTAAAATTTCCATATCAGTTATTCAAAGATTTATTTCCTGGGGAATTTTCTGTATTTGTCATCTTCTGACACAAGCAGCATCAGACTGTTCACTGTTCCTATCATCCTAAGTGTTGTTCAGATGTAAATGAAAATTAATGATAAGAAAAAAAAAATCATTATTTTTAACACTAAATGTTTCCAACTGTAGGTTTAAATTTCAGTTGATGGTATTTGTCACATTCGACTATAATATGGTTTCTTTGTTACTTCTGTTATACAAAAGAGGAATTTTCCAGATGGTGAAAAAAGGGGCTAAAGCTCCACTGAAGTCACCAGTCACCAAATAATCCAATCCCAACAGCACTGTAAGGAAAATAACTGAATTAAGAAGGTGGGGTGGGTGTGGGTGTGGAGGGGGAAGCACTCAATTGTAATGGGTCAAATTAGGCAAGGTCTTCTTTTGCCAGCTTTCATAAAGCAGGAAATGTGTTAGTATATTGATTATGTCAAAGTATTTTCTTCCCAAAGCTAGAGTGTTTACCAAGTACTGATGGGAAGAAAAAAGGCAGTACAGTAATCACTCTATTGCCTTTTATAAGTTTTAAACTTCATCAATAGTTTTGAATCTGCTCTTTTGGAAGGAAAAAGAAACCTCTTTTGAGTAACATTTCAGTGAACATCTTAAGCTTAAGGCAAGGAATGTTTCAAATTATGTCACTGGAAGACATCATTAAATAATATAAAAAAACCCCCTCTTCTATAGTTTTAACCTTTTTTCCTATAGAAATTCTCAAATTCTAAGCTAAGAGTAGCCCTGGGAGAAATAGAGTGTTTTTTTTGTCTAGTTCAATTCTTTTTTAGGGTAGATATCTACCTGTATTCCTTTCCATGTAGCTGTAAGTTTTGTGTAGAGGAGGATGAAAGAACTATTTTATTTCAATAACATTGTGGTCGTGTACTAAGCAATTTAAGAGAGAAAATAACATTGTTAAAAATAGGCGAATAAAGCAAGAAATAGTGAACCAGCTGCAGCTCTTACTTCCTTCTCCTTCCCCCACTCAAATAAAAAGCAAGAGAATATGAGAAACAACTTTTTTTTTTGCTATTATTATTTCCCAAGGGCAAAAACCTGCAAATAGGAAAGCTGTTTGTGAGGGAAGAAAATAAAAAATTAGGTGGGTCGTATTTATTATGAAAGAAGTAAAAACATAGCATCAGCTTTTTCCAACCTTGAGTATCTATAATGAGGCAATTAAACGACTAGGTAAATCTATCGGTAGGACACAGAGGCATTAGCAAGTGCATCCATCCAAGTGCATACCCTGGGCATATCCTAACCCTCCTCTCTGTGGAAAGAAAATTTGGGTATGCAGGCTGGAAGAACACTAAATCAGGGTGCCACAAGTCCTTCCAGCAGGACTAATGGGGGTCAGGACTGTGGGGAATGCTGTGACAGACACCTGCCCTGCATGATGGACACAACTGGAGTTTGGTAAGGTCCCTTGGTCTCTCCTTACCCCAGGTGGTGGAACAAATTGTATAGTTAGGATTCATGGGGGAAAACACAAGAAGTAAGTTGGTGATGAAAATTTCTTTGGTATAGCTAGCAATTTCATGACAATTCAACAACTGGAAACATGTTAAACAAACTGAAATAAAAATGTGTCATGCATTTTGAGTAGTGTGGGCAATTGTGGACAAGCACCTTTGAACCAGAAGCAGCGTAGATTATTCATACACTTACATTTGCATTTGAGGATTGGGTTGACATCTTTTACAGTTCTTGATCCTTTTATGAAGAAGGCTCAAAGGTATGTTCCTGACAAAGAGAAATTAAAGAAAATATGCAAGGAAAATGGCTGTTCCCTTGGACTCTGCCCATGGGAACTGCAAACCATGCAGTATGAGATTTGCAAGGGGCAGGATTGTAGAAGAAAAGAGGTGTTCTAGGTGTTTCTCATGTTAACACCTTCTGTATGTTTTTATGCAACACAAACCATCACCCTGGGCTCTGTTTCTACAGTAGAAATGATGAATTTGATTCAGGAGCCACTTCATGAAATTCTTTAGCCAGTTTTATGCCTCAGGTCGAACTAGATAACAATTATGGTCTCAATATTATGAGTTTATAGTCTTAATTATGATATTATGGACTCATTATGCTCTCAAAATTATCCAAGATTCTTAAGAGTCAGCAGAAAGGTTGGGAAGGTTTGAAAAGTAAATGATAGTCACAAAGCCAGAAACTGTACTGTTAAGACAGATGTTGATCTCCTCCCTTTGCATGGGCAGGGAAACTGGGGTGCTGCAAAGTACTCTTGAAAGGCTGCACAGGATATCCTTATTTATTGGGTGAAGAGAAAAATCTTTCACTGATGGAAAGGAGTGAGCAACTGGCCTGTGAAGGAATTGCATCTGTAAGAGCCACTGTTGAAATTGAGTGATGTTTTGCTGGGAAAATACCAAGTATTATTGTAAATGTTTTCTTGTATATTTATATAGGTATGTATATAAGATCATTTTACTTTAGTTCATTTAACCTCCCTGAGATTCTTCACCTGTTATCTGTGTAGGTCAAACACAGTTGATCTCAATCCTTTCTTTCCTCCTCTGTCAGCATTCAAGAAAGTGAATGTCATAGAGAATTACGGTAGCAGAGCATTGATCTGTTCTGCTTTACAGACAAACTATGATGATGATGTAACACAAACCACTTTTGATAAAACAAAAAGCATCTGGCCCATAATACTTTTCATGAAACATTAAGGCCCCTTTCTTCAAAACAGATCATAATATTTTCCCTGAGAAAGCAGCTTTAAGCAATCCATTGCCCAAAACCTCTCAAAGTTTTAACAAGGAGAAAAATTTCATGAGACGAAACACTAATCCAAGCTCTATCATGATTTATTTTCATTGCCGTGGTGTTAGAACTATTCAAGAACCACAGCCTATTGTACTAAATAATACATTAATATGGGTTGCTATTTTCAAAAATTGCTAGTAATTTTAAGCATCGGAGCTCAGTTGTCCTAGAGGGATTTGACTTTCAAAAGGAAAGTCAGTAATATCAAAACAAATCCCATCAAAGGTGTCACAAAGCTTGAAAAACTGAATTATAAGGTTATTCCAAAATCACTAATGGTTTTGAGAAACATTAGTCTTGACCCATTCCCACAGCCTCTTGAAGCATGCCACCCTTTCACACTTTGACTTAGTATGCTGCTGTCTGGAGCAAGGATCCTGTCTCTGATCATTTGACAGGGGCCTTGCAAACAGGAACAATGCCATGCAAACAAATAAAGAAATAAAAAAACCACATATTATCTCTTTATCAAGAAAACAGATTGAATCTCAAGATAGTTTAGAAGTGTTATACTAAGTTTTAGATCATTTTCCTGTCTGCCGTGACAGTCAATAAAATATCAAAAAATATTGCATCTTCTGCAGTTAGGCTGGCATTGCTTTTGGCCTGCTAAAACTTGAGGTGTTTTTATTCACTACCCTGTCCTTCAGTCCTTGAATTCTGAGAAATTTCTAACTTCTCCCTTGAAATGTGTCATGATGGATAGATGTGGGAATAAATGAGGCTGTGTTTGACTTTGACGAGATGCAGCTGTGCCCTTGAGGCTTGTTACAAACAGGTTTGAAGGGACGCAGCTGTGCCCTTGAGGCTTGTTACAAACAAGTTTGCAAAAACTTAGGGGCAGCAAAATAAGGATGTGATTAGATACATTTCTGAAAGAGAAAAGTCACGTGCACCAACTTGAAGAACCAATAAGCAGCGCGGAAGAGACACGTGAACGTAAGGCAGTAACCAATGAAATAAGTTTTGCTTGCTCGTGAACACTAGATCATATTATAAAAGGGATAGATTGTAAAAATAAAGTGTCTTCGCTTGTCTTCGCCTGAACTCATATGCGGAGTCCGTGTCTCATTCCCTTCAAATGGTGACCCCGACATGATCCGGAGGAGGCAGCGCTGCAAGTAGCATCCGGAGGGAACCCAGCTGAACGACTCAAGCTGACAGCAGGACCGCGGCTTTAATCCCGGGACATCACCTTAAGAAACAGGTGAGCAGCTGGGCAGTAATCATGGGAGCTAACATATCAGCTGAAGAAGAAGCTGTAGTTAAACTTGTAATGCAGCTATTAGCGAAACGAGGAGTGAAGTATGACACATATAAAATAAAATTATTACTGAAGTTCTTGCAAAAGCAAGGGGCTCCCTCTACAGTCTCTGCAGTATTTGATGTGAAAACTTGGGAACAGGCAGGGGAGACGATTTGGGAGGCGGCGTCCAGAGGGGACACCACCGCCACCGAAGTCATGACCACTTGGCAATTAGTGACTGAGACCTTGCGCTCATGGCAAGCTGAAAAAAAGGTACAAAACACAGTCGCTCAAGCGGCGCAGATAGGGAATGATGAACTGAGTGAAAGCAAGCCCCAAGACAAGGAAGCTCTTATAGACTTGGGGGAAAATGAAAAGAATGAGAACTTGGGCGAAACAAACAAGGGAACAGGACTCAGACGCCTCCCCCAAGTTCCATTCCAATGAAACCCACTCCATCCTGTCCCCCGTGTCCGATGCAGCTGCCCGCGCCGCAGGCTGTACCACAGCCTGAGCGAGCCTTCGACCCCCGGGATCGGTGGGAGCAGCTCCGTAGGGAAGCGCTGAAAGATGGAGAAACTGCGGGGTTCGCGTTTCCGGTGCGGGTACAAGATAATAGACCAAACGAATGGATCCCCTTTCAATGGGATCTGATTAAGGAATTAAGGAAAACCGTCACTGTGTACGGTTTAAACGCGCCGTTTTCTCAATCACTGTTGGAAAATGTTATGACGGGACAGTTATTAATGCCATTTGACTCATGACAAGTGGCTGCAATGATCTGAACACCGACCCAGCGATTACTCTGGGAGCAAAAATGGAGGGAACGCTGTGAGGTAGCCGCCCTGAACAATCTAGCGCGACAGGATGGAGATCCCCTTGCCGGAGCAGGGATACCCCAGCTGATGGGTACTGACCCTTTGCTGGATCCCTGGTTACAGGCTAGATTAGACCCAAATATCCTTCGACAATCCGCGGCGTTAGCTCTTCAGGCGATGTTGCGGCTGCCCGAAGTGGGGAAGCCAGAGCAATCGTTTACTAGTATTCGGCAGGGGACCCAAGAACCATATATGCAATTCATTGATAGGTTAAGAGATGCATTGGATAAACAAATCGAAAATCGTGAGGCAAAAGCAGCCCTAATACTAAAGCTAGCAGTGGAAAATGCAAATACAGATTGTAAAAAATTACTGCAGGCGCTACCTGTAAATGCCACACTGGTGCAGATGATAGAGGCTTGTAATAGAGTCGGATCTATTGAACATCATACTGCCGCGTTGGCAGGAGCGTTTGCTGCAGCCCTCAACATTGGGAAGGGTGCCGACAGGGAACGGCGATGCTATCGGTGTCATGCCACCGGACACCTAGCTGCTGATTGCCCACAGCGGGCTGGCCGAAGTGCCGCTCCCAATCCTCGTACCCTATGTCCACGATGTGGAAAAGGGTGGCACTGGGCTAACCAGTGCCCCTCGAAATATAATGCGGAAGGACAACCCCTGCCAGCACGGCAGGGAAATGGGAGGTGGAGCGCGGGGCGGAGCCACGCGATGACACAAGCTCCACCGCCTCTCAGACCGAAAGGACGGCCAACGCCAGGTTTCCGGCCAAGGGCAATGCTGGCCGAGAGGCCGGTTTCTGCAACAGTGACGGCAACTTCACAGACATCGTCCCCGTGGGCACCCTCGCCACCCAGACCAGAGGGAGTGCCGGACTGGATGTCGCCACAACAGCAGATCTTACCCTTTGGGGATCCCATGTGCAAAAAACCCCACTAAACGTGAAAGGACCCATTGGACAAGGATATAGTGCACTATTATTAGGTAGATCAAGCACCACCTTAACAGGCTGTTTTGTTTTGCCTGGAGTAATTGATGCCGACTATGAGGGGCAAATTCAAGCAATGGTTTGGACTCCTCCTCCCCCAGTATTTATACCTAAGGGAACCAGAATTGCTCAACTAATCCTGTTTAAAGCTACAGTTCCGCGAGCTGAAAATCACACGTGGCACAACGCAGGATTCGGATCAACAGGGCCTCCTGCGATTTTTTGGGCCATAGACATCGCCACTACAAGACCGACACTTACAGTTACGTTACGCAACCCACGTGCAACTCCTTCTTGTACCCAGCTATCAGTCTTAATGGATACTGGAGCCGATGTTACTGTCTTAGCTCTTAAGGACTGGCCACGTAGTTGGCCGTTAGCCACCCCCACAGAGGGCTGGATTGGAGTCGGCGGCCTTTCTCAAACCTTTCAAAGCACCCACCTGCTCAGTATCAATACCCAAGAAGGGTCTACTTTTACTGTACAGCCATATGTGACAAATTTGCCCATGAGCCTGTTGGGGCGAGATGTAATGTCCCAATGTGGCTTCACCTTAAATTGCCCTGAAAATTTTCAGTAGCGGCCGTTGATGAGCGACCGACAATGAAACTTATTTGGAAAAAAGAAACACCCATTTGGATAGATCAATGGCCACTCCCCAAAGAAAAGGTCGCTGCCCTTCAAGAACTGGTCAAAGAACAACTTCAACAAGGACATATCACTCCTACAACCAGCCCCTGGAATTCTCCTGTATTTGTTATAAAAAAGAAGAGTGGAAAATGGCGACTGCTACATGACTTGAGACAAATAAACGAAGCTATGGAAGAAATGGGAGCGCTCCAACCTGGCTTGCCCTCGCCAACAATGATACCCTGAAATTGGGACATAATCATAGTAGACTTAAAAGACTGCTTCTTTATTATCCCACTACATCTTATGGATGCACCGCGTTTTGCGTTTTCGGTACCAAAAATTAACCGAGGCGAGCCAATGGATAGATACCACTGGACTGTCCTGCCTCAAGGAATGAAGAATTCTCCAATGATCTGTCAAACATACGTGGCTAAAGCCATACATCCTGTACGACTAAAATTCCCGGAAATGTATATCTATCACTATATGGACGACATTTTACTAGCAGGCCCCACGAACACCATGGTGCATGAAGCACTACCTGTTTTAAAATATGCATTGCAAAGCAAAGGACTGCAAATCGCACCAGAAAAAATTCAAATGGAATCACCATGGAAATATCTTGGGTGGAAAATCTTACAACAAAGTATCCAACCTCAAAATGTGATCATTTCAGCAGACATAAAAACCTTGAATGATGTACAAAAACTATTGGGAAACATAAATTGGATTAGAGCGCAGTGTGGTATCGATAACTACACATTAACACCCTTATTTGAGCTACTTAAAGGAGATACCGATATTAACGCACCACGCCAATGGACGACCGAAGCAAAAAACGCACTGAGAATCATAAATGAAAAACTCTCACTGCAACAATGTCACCAACGACTTGAAAATTTACCCATACAATTATATATCTGTGTCCCGATCCAAAGTCGGGGGAGGTTTCGATACGATCCCAAGGACGAGATTAAGACGCAAACGAGGTCAAATGCCGTACAACCTTTTGACTTTATTTTGGTGAATGAAGGGGTGAGGACCGGGTAGGAAGACGGGGGGGAAAAGAAAGAGAGAAAAGGAGAGAAAAAATAGAGAAAGAGCATGCTCAGGCGGGTGAGAAGAGAGCCACATAGGGGAACTAGCTACTGCCACTCTGAGTCCGGCGTTGTCCCGTCGATCACAGGTCCAGTCGGTCCAGCCTCTGTGTCCGCAGAAGCAGCTTCCAAGGAGGTGTGCGGGACAGGACGAGAAGAGAAAGAGGCCCTCAAAAGGCGCGCGCGGTCCTTTTATAGGGCCATGCACATGCGCAGAATGGGTCTGCGTACATGCAGTTTGCGCTTCTGCTTTTCACGCCCTGGTGTCTGCGCAGGCGTGCATGCAGTCCATGGCCCCGCCTTTCGCGTCCTGGCCTCCGCCTTTCGCACCCTGGTGTCTGCGCAGGCATGCGTGCAGTTCATGGTCCCACCTTTCGTGTCCTGGTCTCTGCACGGGCGTCCTGTGGTGGTTTCGTCGGGGGCTGGATGTCGAAACCAGAAGATGGCGGTAGAACGGCAATGTCGAGACTATTCTGGTTCCATAACAGTCCTCAACAATCTGCAACCAAAAACAACAGCCTCTAGCAATCATCGGACAATGGGTGAACAAAGGAATAGACCCTCTCATAATGTTGGAACGGGTGTTTTTGCCACATCAACCTGCGAAAACCCTGGCTACTCATATCGAAATGTTCGCCGCCTCAATAAAAAAGGGCAGAGAACGAATTGTAGAAATGGCTGGAGAAGAGCCTCATCTCATTGTCCTTCCTGTCGTAAAGGACTACTTAGATTGGTGCTTACAAAATAGTCTAGAATTTCAAATGGCCTTAGCAGGGTTTAGTGGAAGAATTGATACTCATCACTCCCCTCATAAAATGTTCACCTTTTACAATAATGTAAAAATTGAAGAGGCGCCACTATACCAGCGGCAACCGGTTAAGGGTCAAACGGTGTTCACCGACGGCTCAGGGAAAACAGGAAAAGCAGTCATCACATGGAAAAAAGAAGGTCAATGGCAACACCAAATAGAAAAAATTGAGGGTTCACCTCAATTAGTCGAGTTGCACGCCATTACCATGGCTTTTAGAGAATGGCCTCTAACTCCACTAAATATTGTATCAGACTCACTATATGCTGTAGGAATTGTGCAACGCATTGAAAGGGCACAACTAAAACATATACTGAAAGAAGCCTTGCTTTTGAAGTTTAAGGAGCTATTATTCTTAATAGAACAACGAAAACATCCCTATTGTGTAATCCACATTAGAAGCCATACAAACTTACCCGGGTTCTTTACAGAAGGAAATGCACGAGCCGATTACCTAACGAACATTGCATTACATACCCCAGTACCAAACACACTTTCTCAAGCTCAATTATCGCATCAGTTTTTCCACCAATCTGCCAAAGCTCTTGTGAAACAATTTGCAATCTCTATGGGGGATGCAAAACTTGTTGTGCAAACATGTCCAGACTGTCAACAACAACCATCCCGCCCATTGTTTGCGACAAACCCTAGGGGACTGTCCTCCCTTCAGCTCTGGCAAACTGACGTGACTCATGTACCCGACTTTGGTCGGCAGAGATATGTTCACGTTTCCATAGATACCTACTCCCATGCAATCTGGGCCACTGCAATGACAGGTGAAACTAGCCGGCACGTACAAAGCCATTTCCGAGCTGCCTTTGCAGCGCTTGGTATTCCAAAAGAAATAAAAACAGATAATGGCCCTGCATATGTCAGCTATGCGACACAAAAATTTTTCCACACATAGGGTATTACTCATAAGACAGGGATACCCCATTCTCCCACAGGGCAAGCTATTATAGAACGTGCATGCAGAACCATAAAAACTCTATTGCAAAAACAAAAAGAGGGGGAAGCTCAGGAATCTCCCCAAAACAGATTAGGAAAAGCTATATATGTACTAAACCATTTATTGCTGCCTTTTCAACATGAAGATGTCACACCCATAGTCAAACATTTTAAAGCTATGGAGTCGGGAATGGCACATATATCACAGGAGAAGGCGATGGTAATGATGAAAAATTTAAATACTGGGTGTTGGGAAGGGCCATATCGGCTACTAATTTGGGGTCGAGGGTATGCTTGTGTCTCAACAGATGTAGGACCTAAGTGGGTACCTGCAAGGTGCGTAAGACCGGCCCTTGCATCGGATAACAGGAACGAGCAGCAGAAGACACTGAACTCCGAGAAGACTGATGGGAAATGATCCCCACGTGAACGTGAGAGCAGTTTGTGTCCATCGTTGGAGACCAGGAGTGTCTCTTTGTCCCATCTGTAAACGGTGTTGTGGATTTGTGATCTTTTTTTTAATTACTATAATAAGTAAACAAGCTTTTGTGGTAGAAAAACAAAAAGGGGGAATTGTGGGAATAAATGAGGCTGTGTTTGACTTTGACGAGATGCAGCTGTGCCCTTGAGGCTTGTTACAAACAAGTTTGCAAAAACTTAGAGGCAGCAAAATAAGGATGTGATTAGATACGTTTCTGAAAGAGAAAAGTCGCGTGCACCAACTTGAAGAACCAATAAGCAGCGCGGAAGAGACGCGTGAACATAAGGCAATAACCAATGAAATAAGTTTTGCTTGCTCGTGAACACTAGATCATATTATAAAAGGGATAGATTGTAAAAATAAAAGGTCTTTGCTTGTCTTCGCCTGAACTCATATGCGGAGTCCGTGTCTCATTCCCTTCAGATAGAAGATGACTGTAGGCATTCAGAGTGAAATATGGAGGTGGAATCCTCCTCTTCATCAGAGACCTAAACCAAAGAAAAATGGGTTTGTACAGAAATAGGCCCATGCTTTCCTATCCCCGAATAGCTTCCTTCTTTGGCACAAACTCTGTATTGTTACCTGGTAAGGCTCCTAGTCCTCTGCAAAGTACTATAGCATGGTTTGAGCTGAGAGGGCAAGGATTTTGCGAAGTTTATTTAACAGAATTCTGGTTTTATCACCTGAATATCCCTCAGAAAATTTACTTTCTGTAAGCTAACTGGTCCACATGAGGAAACTCATGGTCACGTTTAACAATACCAGCAAATGCTACCGCTCTGAAACTCAATGTCCCACTTTGAACTGTTGGAACAGTCCCTGTGGGCACATCTAATTTATTAATATGGCTGTAGTCTTAGCTACTGAGTGACCTAATTTTAGTTAGTAGTCTCAAATAAGGCGTGCCGTTAAAATAACTTTACTAAGGTTAGTGTCCTGGTTTCAGCTGGGATAGAGTTAATTTTCTTCCTAGTAGCTGGTATAGGGCTGTGTTTTGGATTTAATATGAGAATAATGTTGATAACACACTGATGTTTTAGTTGTTGCTAAGTAGTGCTTACACTAGTCAAGGCCTTTTCAGCTTTCCCTGCCCTGCCAGCAAGAAGCTGGGAGGAGGCACAGCCAGGACAGCTGACCCAGACTGGCCAAAGGGCTATTCCATACCATATGACGTCATGCTCAATATATAAACTGGGGGAGTTGTCCAGGGGGCAGTGATTGCTGCTTGGGGATGGGCTGGGCATCGGTCGGTGGGTGGTGAGCCAATTGTATAGTGTATCATATTATTGTTGTATTATTATAATGTTATTATTATCATTATTATTACTACTACTACCACTACTATTACTACTATTCTATTTTATTTTACTTCAATTATTAAACTGTTCTTATCTCAACCCATGAGTTTTCTCACTTTTACCATTCCAATTCTCTCCCCCATCCCACCAAGGGGTGGGGGAGTGAGCAAGCAGCTGTGTGGTGCTTAGTTGCTGGCTGGGGTTAAACCACGACAGTCCTTTTTGGCGCCCAACATGGGGCACAAAGGGTTTGAGATAATAACAGATTAACCAGAGTGTATTAAGGATTTTGTATCTGTCAGCAGCTGCTGATCATAATATTGATTCATCTGTTCTCGGTATTAGTCTACCTGATCTGCACCATGCTCTTGTTTTTGCAGTACATGTTAAAGATTGGTGTTGGGTTTTGCAGTTCCCTGTGCTCTGCAGTGATTACTGATGTTTTCCCTGGGAGATTTGTTATTAAAACACTGACCTTGAGCGCTATCTGGTATTTGGGTTCTGTAGTGAAGCCGTTACTGTACTTCGGGTACCACCTCATGGAGACAATTAGCAATTATACCTCTTCCTCTGAGAGGTTTTTTATGGAGGAAATCATAGAATTGTAGAATCATAGAATACCAGGTTGGAAGGGACCTCGAGGATCATCTGGTCCAACCTTTCTAGGCAAGAATTTGCACAGTCTAGACGAGATGGCCCAGCACCAGGTCCAGCTGAGTCTTAAAAGTGTCCAGTGTAGTGGAGTCAACCACTTCCCTGGGGAGATTATTCCAATGATTGACTGTTCTCATTGTGAAAAATTTTCCTCTCGTGTCCAAACGGAATCTCCCTGGGAGTAACTTGTACCTGTTACCCCTTGTCCTCACCATGTGACTCCTTGTAAAAAGGGAGTCTCCATCTTCTTTGTAGCTGCCCTTTAAGTACTGGTACATGGTGATGAGATCACCTCTAAGCCTCCTTTTCTCAAGGCTGAACAAGCCCAGCTCTCTCAGCCTATCCTCATATGGCAGGCTTCCCAGACCCTTGATCATCTTGGTGGCCCTTCTCTGGACCCCCTCCAGCCTGTCCACATCTTTTTTGTATAACGGGGACCAGAACTGTACACAGTATTCCAGGTGTGGCCTGACAAGCGCCGAGTAGAGTGGGATAAGGACTTCTTTATCTCTGCTGGTGATGCCCTTGTTGATGCAACCCAGCATCCTATTGGCCTTCTTGGCTGCAGCAGCACACTGTTCACTCATATTGAGCTTCCTGTCCACTCATATTGAGCTTCCTGTCCACCAGGACCCCCAGGTCCCTCTCCACAGAGCTGCTCTCCAGCCAGGTGGATCCCAGTCTGGGCTGCACTCCTGGATTATGTTTTCCCAGGTGCAAGACCTTACACTTGTCCTTGTTAAACTTCATAAGGTTCCTGTTAGCCCACTCTTCCAGCCTATCCAGATCTTCCTGCAGGGTGGCTCTCCCTTCCAGAGTGTCTACTTCCCCACTCAATTTGGTGTCATCTGCAAACTTCATCAGGCTACACTTGATCCCGTTATCCAGATCACTTATGAAGATATTGAATAGCGTTGGGCCCAATATCGATCCCTGGGGGACCCCACTTGTGACGGGTTGCCAGTTTGAAAAAGAGCTGTTTACCACCACCCTTTGGGTACGGCCCGTCAGCCAATTCCTCACCCACCGCACAGACCACTTGTCTAGGCCATAACACATCAATTTCTCCAGGAGGAGGCCATGGGGAACCGTCTCGAAAGCCTTGGAGAAGTCCAGGTAGACAACATCCGCTGCTCGCCCCATGTCAACCGAGCAAGTCACTTTATCATAGAAGGCCACCAGATTTGTCAGGCACGATCTGCCCTTAGTGAAGCCATGTTGGCTTTCCCCAATCATCACGTGCTTCATTTGACTCGTGATGGCCCCCAGGAGGATCCCTTCCATAGAATCCATCATTGTCCTTTATCACAGAAATGGCTTTTTCCTTTCCACTCTCAATAACAACAAAGAAAGTGTGTGTGTTAAAATTAACTGTTACCCTGAAAAAAAGTCTGTAAAAGCTTAACTGGTCCTTGTCACCATAATTTCTACATGCCAGTCAGAATTGGCTTTAATCTCTCATCATCTTTGAGGGAGGGTGATCTGAGGGAGAGTGATGCATCCCTTGTCATTTGATGTTACAATGAGAGGTGCCAGCAGTTGGGCTACAGATACTTCAGATTCAGTTTATTAACCTCTTCCCATTTGTGCTGATCCCTGTCTACTGGAAAATTTATCCCAATAGGACCTCTTGACTCAGTGTGTCCCTTGCACTTATGATGTTTGGATGCAGTGTTTCAGCTGGATACAGCACTAGTATCAGTGCTACACAACACCCTAAGCTCAAACACAGCCTAGGAGGATGTGCCGGTAACAGCTTCGTCCCCCAGCTTCTGGGCACATGCAGAGACACCTCGCTGGAGAGGATGTCCTGAATAGGGGCTGCTTATTTTATCTCCCCTCCAGAAGGAAGAAACTTTTTGTTAAGATGAAAGGAGGGAAGTACTGAACTTAGTTGCATGCCGTCCTTGCTGTAAGAAAAAAGTGTTCATCAAAGTGCTATTTCTGACTCATTTAAATTGAGAGGGATGTTTATAATACATAGCTCTAATATTTTTGTTTAAGAATAGCAAATCTGTGTCTGTTGTAACACAAGTTATATTTTCCTAGCTTTCAGACTCTGGGAGATGTGAAGTACTCTCTCATTATAAGTCAGTGATGGATCCAATTAGAGAAAACAGTCACTATTTTTCTTTCTTTACTTCCTTTCCTACCCAAATATGAAGTTTAAAATAATTCATTCAGAACTACCTGATAGTTATTAGACAGTCTTTCAGTTAGTTTACAGAGAAATATTTCTATAGAAATACATTTGCAACAGTTTGAGAATCATAGAATGTCCTGAGTTGGAAGGGACCCACAAGGATCATCGAGTCCAACTCCTGTCCCTGCATAGGACAACCCCAAAATTCACACCATATGTCTGAGGGCGTTGTCCAAATGCTTCTTAAATATTGTCAGGCTTGGCGCCGTGACTGCCTCCCGGGGGAGCTTGTTCCAGTGCTCCACCACCCTTTGGGTGAAGAACCTTTTCCTAATGTCCAGCCTAAACCTCCCCTGGCATATCTTCCTGCTGTTCCCTTGGGTCCTATCATTGGTCGTCAGGGAGAAGACATCAGTGCCTGTCCCTCCTCTTCCCCTCGTGAGGAAGCTGTAGACCGCGATGAGGTCTCCCCTCAGTCTCCTCTTCTCCAGGCTGAACAGACCAAGTGACTTCAGCTGCTCCTCATACGGCTTCCCCTCTGTTGTTTGCCCTCTATGAAATAGGAGGGTGTCGAGGACTGTTACGGAACCAGAATTGTCTCGACATTGCCATTATACCGCCATCTTCTGGCTTCGACCACTTGTCCAGGCCGTAACACATCAATTTCTCCAGGAGGAGGCCGTGGGGAACCATACTGAAAGCCTTGGAGAAGTCCAGGTAGACAATGTTGACCACTCTCCCCCTGTCAACCGAGCAGGTCACTTTTTATCATAGAAGGCCACCAGATTTGTCAGGCGTGATCAGCCCTTGGTGAAGCCGTGTTGGCTTTTCCCAATCATCACGTGCTTCATTTGACTCGTGATGGCCCCCAGGAGGATCCATTCCATGACTTTCCCGGGGATTGAAGTAAGACTGATGGGCCTATAATTACCCGGATCCTCCCTTGAGCCCTTCTTGCAGATAGGGGTAACATTCGCCTTCCTCCAGTCCTCTGGGACATCCCCCGGGACATCCCCCGATCTCCACGACTTCTCAAAGATTATAGAGAGTGGCCCCGCAATGATATCAGCCAGCTCTCTCAACACCCTCGGGTGGATGGCGTCAGGGCCCATCAATTTGTAGGGGTCAAGCTCCTGTAATAATTCACATCTTAACTCCTCCTTCACTGATGGTGTGTCTATGTTTGGATCCTCCTGGATTTTCATTCCCAACGCCTGGGATCCAACAGTGTTGGTAAAGACAGAGGTGAAGAAAGTGTTGAGAACCTCTGCCTTTTCAGCATTGTTGGTGACTGATTCACCTCTACTGTTCAACAGTGGGCCTATGTTTTCCTTCTGTTTCCGCTTGCAATTTACATACCTGAAGAACCCTTTCTTGTTATTTTTGACATCTCTGGCCAGTTCCAATTCAAGCTGAGCTTTTGCTTTTCTAACTGCATCTCTGCACACTCTGGCAATGCCCTTGTAGTACTCAGTGGACAATTTTCCACTTCTCCATCTCTGGTACACATCTCTCTTGGTTTTAAGCAGACCCAGGAGCTCGTGGTTGAGCACCTTCGCTGCCTTCTTCTATGATGTTTCCTCCTTCATTACAACAACTTTTCAGTATCTTGAACATCCTTGGGTAGTTAAGATATATCTATTGGTAGTTCTTGGGAATATTGTTTCGGTTTTGTCTAAGGTTAATAAGCAATTTCAGAATATCATTCAGAGGTCTGCCCCAAGGCTGGATAGTTATGAGTGGCAGGGTGTGTGGGAGAGTATGGGCAAGTACCTAGGACAGTGGGCACCTCCAGTGTTTTGGAACTTCACCCCCGAACAAGTGCAGAATCCTGAAAAACTAGTAAAGTATTTGGAAAAAGTATGTTGTCACACTGGCAACTCCAGAGAGACACAGATCCCTGCAACGTGCTGGGGCCTGGCCCATGCCTACCGAGCCCTATTCAACACTATTCAGTACCCTCAAGGGGAAGAGAAGGTCTCTGACGACAAAACGACAGGCGCTGCGGCTACGCCAGCCCTGGCGAAGGCGCTGTGGCTACGCCAGCCCCAGCGACAGGCACTGTGGCTACGCCAGCCCCCACGACAGGTGCTGCGGCTACACCAGAGAACCAACCCATGCCAGTATCAGTCACCCCTATACAGAAGAAAAAATACACAAGAAAATCAGCTCGTTTAGTAAGGGCTGATGATGAGCCAGGGCCATCAAGAGAACAGGAGGAGGAAGAGGCAGAACCCATAAATGAGATGGTAACCACCCGATCTCTGTCCCTGAGTGAGCTGCGAGATATGCGAAAAGATTCCGGTCGTCGTCCAGGCGAGCACATCATCACTTGGCTGCTCCGATGCTGGGATAACAGGGCCAGTAGCCTGGAATTAGAGGGTAGGGAAGCCAAGCAGCTGGGATCCCTTTCTAGGGAAGGAGGCATTCATAAAGCAACTGGAAAAGGGGCAAAAGCCCTCAGCCTCTGGAGGCGACTCCTGTCAGGCGTGAAGGAAAGGTATCCCTTCAAGGAAGATGTTATATGTCACCCAGGCAAGTGGACCACCATGGAGAGAGGTATCCAGTACCTGAGGGAATTAGCTCTGCTGGAGGTGATTTATAATGACCTGGACAATGAGCAGTTATCCAAAGATCCAGATGAAGTCCAGTGCACATGACCCATGTGGCGGAAGTTTGTACGGAGCGCACCATCATCATAAGCAAATTCATTGGCAATACTGACCTGGAAAGCTGAAGAGGGACCAACGGTGGATGAAATGGCTAGACAACTCTGACAATATGAGGAAAGCCTCCCTTCCTCCCTACGGGCCTGCAGCTCAGCTGTGGAGAAACTGTCCCGGGAGTTCCAGCAAGTCAAAGAGGACATGTCCTACTCCTCACCTGTACGGACCAGTATCTCAGCCATTAGGAGCAAGCATCCCTCTGCTCCAGAGAGAAGATATAGTGGATACACACCACGGGGCACCCTGTGGTTTTATCTGCGTGACCACGGAGAGCACATGAGGAAGTGGGATGGAAAATCTACCTTGACCCTAGAGGCACGGGTACGTGAGTTGCAAGGAAAAACAACTACAAAAGGGGGTTCTCCCAGGAGAGTTGCAGCTCCAGTTTCCAGCGAGCAGTTCCCCAGACAGGGTAGAAGGGCTGATTCTGTTTCCGATCCTAATAAAGGGATTTTTCACTCGCATTTACAAGAAGTGAGTAACGAATGCTATGACCTGGGCTAGAGGGGCCCTGCCTCCAGCCAGGTGGAGGAAAGGGACAATCGGGTGTACTGGACTGTGTGGATTCGATGGCCTGGCACATCAGCCCCACAGGAGTATAAGGCTTTAGTAGACATCGGTGCACAGTGTACCCTAATGCCATCAAGCTATGAAGGGGCAGAACCCATCTGTATTTCTGGAGTGACAGGGGGATCCCAACAGCTGACTGTATTGGAGGCTGAAGTGAGCCTAACCGGGAAGGAGTGGCAGAAGCACCCCATTGTGACTGGCCCAGAGGCTCCGTGCATCCTTGGCATAGACTACCTCAGGAGAGGGTATTTCAAGGACCCAAAAGGGTACCGATGGGCATTTGGCATAGCTGCCTTGGAGATGGAGGAAATTAAACAGCTGTCTACCCTGCCCGGTGTCTCAAAGGACCCTTCTGTTGTGGGGTTGCTGAGGGTCAGAGAACAACAGGTACCAATTGCTACCACAGTGGTGCACCGGCAGCAATACCACACCAACTGAGACGCCCTGATTCCCATCCATATTCCCATTCCATTGATTCGTTGACTGGAGAGCCAAGGAGTGATCAGCAAGACTCACTCACCTTTTAACAGTCCCATATGGCCAGTGCGAAAGTCTAATGGAGAGTGGAGACTAACAGTAGACTATCGGGGCCTGAATGAAGTCACACCGCCACTGAGCGCTGCTGTGCCAGACATGCTAGAACTCCAATATGAACTGGAGTCAAAGGCAGCCAAGTGGTATGCCACCATTGACATCGCTAATGCATTTTTCTCTATCCCTTTGGCAGCAGAGTGCAGGCCACAGTTTGCTTTTGTGTGGAGGGGTATCCAGTACACCTGGAATCGACTGCCCCAGGGGTGGAAACACAGCCCCACCATTTGCCATGGACTGATCCAGACTGCATTGGAACAGGGTGGGGCTCCAGAACACCTGCAATACATTGATGACATCATCGTGTGGGGCAACACAGCAGAAGAAGTTGTTTTTGAGAAAGGGAAGAAAATAGTCCAAATCCTTCTGGAAGCTGGCTTTGCTATAAAACAATGTAAGGTCAAGGGACCTGCACAGGAGATCCAGTTTTTAGGAATAAAATGGCAAGATGGATGTCGTCAGATCCCAATGGATGTAATCAACAAAATCACAGCCATGTCCCCACCAACCAGCAAAAAGGAAACACAAGCTTTCTTGGGCATTGTGGGTTTTTGGAGAATGCATATTCCAAATTACAGTCTGATCGTAAGCCCTCTCTATCAAGTCACCCGGAAGAAGAACGATTTCAAATGGGGCCCTGAACAACGACAGGCCTTTGAACAAATTAAACAGGAGATAGTCCATGCAGTCGCCCTTGGGCCAGTCCGGGCAGGACAAGATGTAAAAAATGTGCTCTACACTGCAGCCGGGGAGAATGGCCCTACCTGGAGCCTCTGGCAGAAAGCATCGGGGGAGACTCGAGGTCGACCCCTAGGGTTTTGGAGTCGGGGATACAGAGGATCCGAGGCTGGCTATACTCCAACTGAAAAAGAGCTATTGGCAGCATATGAAGGGGTTTGAGCTGCTTCAGAAGTGGTTGGTACTGAAGCACAGCTCCTCCTGGCACCCCGACTGCTGGTGCTGGGCTGGATGTTCAAAGGGAGGGTCCCCTGTACACATCATGCAACTGATGCTACGTGGAGTAAGTGGGTCGCACTGATCACCCAACGGGCCCAAACAGGAAACCCCAGTTGCCCAGGAATCTTGGAAGTGATCATGGACTGGCCAGAAGGCAAAGATTCCGGAATATCGCCAGAGGAGGAGGTGACGCGTGCTGAGGAGGCCCCACTGTATAATAAACTGCCAGAAAATGAAAAGCAATATGCCCTGTTCACTGATGGGTCCTGTCGTCTTGTGGGGAAGCATCGGAGGTGGAAAGCTGCTGTATGGAGTCCTGTACGACAAGTGGCAGAAACTGCTGAAGGAGAAGGTGAATCGAGTCAGTTTGCAGAGGTGAAAGCCATCCATCTGGCTTTAGATATTGTTGAATGAGAAAAGTGGCCAATGCTCTCTCTCTATACTGACTCATGGATGGTGGCAAATGCTCTATGAGGGTGGTTACAGCAATGGAAGCAGAGCAACTGGCAGCGCAGAGGCAAACCCATCTGGGCTGCCACACTGTGGCAAGATATTGCTGCCTGGATAGAGAACCTGGTTGTAAAAGTATGTCACGTAGATGCTCACGTACCCAAGAGTCAGGCCACTGAAAAACATCAAAACAATCAGCAGGTGGATCAGGCTGCTAAGATTGAAGTGGCTCAGCTGGATCTGGACTGGCAACATAAGGGTGAATTATTCCTAGCTTGGTGGGCCCATGACACCTCAGGCCATCAAGGAAGAGATGCAACATATAGATGGGCTCGTGATCGAGGGGCGGACTTAACCATGGACACTATTGCACAGGTTATCCATGAATGCGAAACATGCGCTGCAATCAAGCAAGCCAAGCGGTTCAAGCCTCTCTGGTATGGAGAACAATGGCTGAAATATAAATATGGGGAGGCCTGGCAGATTGATTATATCGCACTCCCATAAACCCGCCAAGGCAAGCGCCATGTGCTTACAATGGTGGAAGCAACCACTGGATGGCTGGAAACATATCCCGTGCCCCATGCCACTGCCTGGAACACTATCCTGGGTCTTGAAAAGCAAGTGCTATGGCGACATGGCACCCCAGAAAGAATTGAGTCAGACAATGGAACTCATTTCCAAAACAGCCTCATAGACACCTGGGCCAAAGAGCATGGCATTGAGTGGGTATATCACATCCCCTATCATGCACCAGCCTCTGGGACAATCGAACAATACAATGGACTGTTAAAGACTATACTGAGAGCGATGGGTGCTGGGACATTCAAACATTGGGATACACATTTAGCAAAGGCCACCTGGTTAGTCAACAGTAGGGGATTGTCACGGAGGTACACTAAGACTAACCAAAACAAGGGACAAACTCAAACTTTATTGCACAAAACAACCAAAACCTCTCAACAGAAACCAATGATGAGAAACAGGGGGTAAACAAAAATCAGTCAACACTCCCATAACATTTAACACATAACAGGTTCGAGTTGTCATTTCAGCAGGGTATTGTTACTACACAGCAATACACACGACAGTGATGATCCAAAGTGTGCACACACACTCACTCACAAAGGGGGGAAAACTCTCTCCCTCCTATGGGTACCCAGAGGATGTAATCACTCACTGCGCAGGGTGGGGGTGGGGGGTGTGAGGGCTCACTCAAGGATATCCAGAAGAAAATCACTCACCCAAAGGAGGTGAGGGCACTCAATCCCAGGAAGTTTCCTCAGGCGGCATCCCAACCCGCTGCTCTGAGAAGACCACTCCAAGGTGGTCTCCAGCAGCACCCATTTATACCCTGGGTCGGATCTGAGCTGTGGTCTTAAGGTCATAATTGGTAATGATCTAGAAGCTTCTCCGAGCCAAGGTGCCTCACTGGATGCAGACCCTGCCTGGCGACTGAGAGGCCCCGCTCCTCCTGCTCCCCCTGCTGGATGGTGTACGTGCCTGGGGGCACAGCAGAGCACAAAAGGTGCGAAAATGAGGCGGTAAAAGCCAGTGATCGCCATGTTAAAGCCCCGATCTTCATGGCCGGGTGGGGGGGTGGGGGGAGTGTACCTGTCACACAATCCACCCTGTGACCACAGTCATGATCCGACCGGTTTCTTTGGAGTGGTGGTACAGTCACCTCTTGCCTCCAAAGTTAAAAGGGGGCATAGTTTTGGTGAGTTTAACACCCACTGTGGATCATCATTCTTCAAGTGTCTTTAGCCAGCCAACAGTCAATCCACAATAAACTATCAACCATGTAACAGTATTCAACATTATAGCAACAATTAACAATAGCAATGGGCGAACATATGAGCACCATCCTGGGGTTGTACTGGGACATCTAACATACAGACAGGGTTTGGGGGGGGGAAGGTCAATTGCATGGGTTGGTTTAGGGGCATGTCAGTGTCACAAGTGGGATTTAGAGAAATGTCAGTTTCAAGGGCGGGTTTCAAGGGAGTGTACTTCACAGTGGACACAGATTTCATTATGGTGCTCTTAACACAGCTTATAATAATGCAAATTGCAACAATCACAGTTATGATCATTATCAAAGACTGAAGGAGGCTAGTCAGCCACCCTGACAAGGAAAACCCAAACACATTAAAAACTTTCCTCAACCAGTTAGTCCCTAGTGCAGTAGTGATTTCTCTTGTGTCTCTAGCTATTTTCTTCGTCTTATTCATCTGTTCTTGTAGTAGCATCGAAACATTTGGGATGTGGACGCAACAGTTGTCTGCCGACAGATTCAGCTTCCCACACACGCCTTTCTCCTTCAATAGGATTAAGTCTAACACAGCTCGGTTTTGAATAGTCATCTTGCTGTTTTCTTGTAATTGATGATTTAAAAAGCCTATGGGTGATGCAGGAGGATGGGGAAGTCCGATGTGTACCTCAAGGGGATTTGGTTTTCGGTGAAAATAGCCAATGAACTGAATTGTATAATGTTAGTTGCTATATAATACTGGATGTCATCACTTCAATGATTACTATGTGCCATATCAACAGTATACAGTAAGAATCACCCAGATTAATGAAGAATGAACTTTGAGGAAACCAAGCCAAGTGCAGAGGTGATAGAACCAGAACTGGCTTCAGCGTGCAACAATCCACCACCACACACCATCTCTCCTGCCCTGAAAGGCTGTTATGACAGATGAAGCCCAAAGTCATAAACTAAATTAACTCAACGAACATTTTAGAGGGATGGCCCATAGACTAAGGAAATTATATCTGTGTGTACATATATCAAAAGACTGGAAAAGTGGTGGTGATTAATTGGAATGTATTGGAAAGTGTAAGACCTGGGCATGACATATACAGTATGGAATAAGGGGTGGATATTGTCCTGGTTTCAGCTGGGATAGAGTTAATTTTCTTCCTAGTAGCTGGTATAGGGCTGTGTTTTGGATTTAGGATGAGAATAATGTTGATAACACACTGATGTTTTAGTTGTTGCTAAGTAGTGCTTACACTAGTCAAGGACTTTTCAGCTTTCCCTGGCCTGCCAGCGAGAAGCTGGGAAGGGGGCACAGCCAGGACAGCTGACGCAGACTGGCCAAAGGGGTATTCCATACCATATGATGTCATGCTCAGTATATAAAATGGGGGAGTTGGCTGGGGGGCAGTGATCGCTGCTCAGGGACGGGCTGGGCATCGGTCGGTGGGTGGTGAGCAATTGTATCATGTATCACTTGCTTTGTATATTATTATTATATTATTATAATATTATTATTATCATTATTATTATTAATATTACTACTATTACTACTGTTCTATTTTATTTTACTTCAATTATTAAACTGTTCTTCTCTCAACCCATGAGTTTTCTGACTTTTGCCCTTCCAATTCTCTCCCCCATCCCACTGGGGGGGGGGGTGGTGGTGAGCAAGTGGCTGTGTGGTGCTTAGTTGCTGGCTGGGGTTAAACCACAACAGGTTAGAAAGGTACATTCTCTACAAGTAGGAAATACTAGAAAGAGGAGTGTCTGTGTTGTTCCATTACAGCCTGCTTCTATATAGCCATTTGGACACAGTCTTTGGTTGATCACAGAATACTGATCGCCCAGATTACCCTTCCGGGTGCACAGATAAGGATTGGTGCTCATTTAAAGTTTCTTCATCCAGTTCCAGCTGTGAAGATCTGTATTTCCTTTAGGACTCTATCCATACTCCTTGGTGTGCCCCCAAACCAACCTATTTTCTTGTCATCTTTATAAAGGCTCCATTGTTGTGACTTAAATAAAAATATACCCTCCAGAAACTCACCCAAAGAGGATACCTTTGCACTCTAAATAGCAACAATTAAAAGCAATTGGAGAAAGTTTCTCACAGTAAGATCATTGGCCCCTCTTAATAATATATAGTGACAGAGAAATATCTAAAAATAAATCAAATGTTGTATGACCTTATTTAATATGAGTCTAAGGACTTGTCTCTCAGTTCATTTTAACTACACTCATATAGGTGAGGACCCTTCTGAATCTTTTCTTCTCTGCAAAAGAAAAATTTCCTCAATCCAGCTCTTGCCTTACACTCGGAAATAACTGGGTTTGGTCATCTAAAGGAGGCCTCATCTTTGTCCCCTTGGATTACTTGCATGAATAGGACTTCTTTATTTTAGATACTCTTTGGGCTCAGTCCCTCAATGTTCCAAAATGCTGTATATTTTTCCTAAATTCTAAATGATCCTAAACATTATCTTATTCTTCACATACAGCTTGTTACCTGTCCTCTTGCCTTTGCTCTCTGCTCACTTCATATGACATCATATGACTTCATATGACTTCGTTTACAGGAGAAAGCCACATTCAAAATCTCCTACATTAACTTTTAAAGAACTGAATTTTAAATTCACCTATCTGTATTAGAAGGGCTTGTACGGTACGGTTTTAACAGTGGGACTGATATAGCAGCATTACATAATAAATATAGCTGAGCACATTGCTTCAACATTTATTTTGTTGATGTTGCTGAATATACACATAATATAACAGAGGTGCAAAGATATATGTCATACTGCCATCAAATGAATCAGAGCATTCAATGACATAGAAAATATAGAAAGTCGTACTGTAGCTCACGGTTCATGTAATCAGGGTCATCCAGGCCCTCAAAATTGAAGATTAAGCTTTTAAAACCACCATAAATGAGTCATAAACCTTCAATTAGATGCACTAACTTCTTCAATAACATTTGAATGAAAAGTAAGTCTCATTTAATAGTGAAATAGGGGAAAGACTGTGACTGGTGTAATATAGTATAATCGTGAAATATAGGAAAGATAATGACTAGTGTAGTCATTAACTGAGCGCATTGAATAGCTTAGAGAGAGAAGGCAATGGCAATAAGAAATAGTGTCTTACCTGCCTTCAGGGCTTTCCATCATATGATCTCAAAGTATCTTGCAAAATAATAGCAGTGATTCGCATCACTTCTGGTAGGGATGCTGCTATTACAGCAGTACCTGATTATATCATTCAGCGTTTAGAGCTCTCATGACCTGAGACACTGAACAACCTATTCACTGAATATTCCTAATACTTCCTCTGGCTACCATCTCTGCTTTGTTCCTCTCAGGATACATGTGCCTTTTTTTTTTTTTCTTCCAAGTTTTTCTTGACAAACAAGGAAGCTATAAGCTTACTTTTTAAGGAGGAAAGCTGGAATCCTCCCTTCACTATGTGGCCCTTGGAGCAAGAGTTGAAAAACAACAAAAATTAGCTATCATAAAACTTGGGATGGAATAGGAAGAAGAATCACCGAGGAAAAATAAAGTGGTTTTAACTTGAGTATGCAACTCTGAGCACCAAAACAAGATGAATTATGCTGTTGTGTTTTTTTTTAACCTGTGTTATAAAATTCTGGTTTCTGAATCAAATTTTAAGTTTATATGGGGAAATGATATAGCTGCCTGGGTAATAAAAAAATGTGATCTGCAGCTCTAAAGTAATACCAAATCCAGGGTCTTGTGTGAAAATACAGCCCCAGAGTAAGCTGCTCGTTGCAAGATTGTACTGAAATTGTGTACTGCAACATTTGAGCTTCCTAAGTGATATGGACATTATCTAGTCCAAAAGAGTAATTCAGACCATGTCTTATCCTGGAGGCACCTGAAATTGGTTGGCATCCCCTTGTTGAACTGCAGATTTCCCCCAGCACTAAAATGCATGCTGCCATGTACACTCAGAAGCAACCCCATCTGAGCTGGAATCTACTTAAGCTCAGTGATAATTCATATGCATAATTCTATAATTTAGACATGTTCAAAGTGATAAAATACAACCACTTTGAAGCAAAGTTACAGCATCAGGTCTCAAGATCTACTGTCTGGACACTAATCTAGTTTTTGCCCTGGAGTCACAGATGCTAACATGATTGAGGGAAAAAAAAAGTCCTAAATACTTCCAGTAAATTTTTACATAAGCACCTTCTTGGTTGGACTCGATGATCTTAAGGGTCTTTTCCAACCTTATCGATTCTATGATTCTATGATTCTTTGATTCTATGATTCTTCTAGCAGGAAAATATGTAGTTTTATATGTAGTATCTTATTATTTTTCCTAACTGGGGACCACGCAGTTTGATTTCACATAGGCCAACTACATGACTAAGCATTTCCCTTTAATGAGTTTATCTTAATATTTTTACATTCTTGGTGTTACTTTATCCATGTATGTAGACACTTACACATGCTAACACACAGCTTTGAACATATAAATATGGCAGTGTTATCTGTTTGCTGATAATGTACACAACTTACCAATACCAAATCAATTCATGTACAGTGCACTTGGCAAACGAGATCCAATTTTTGTCCTAAATCAATGGTGAATTAATTAACAACATGGTAAACAAAGGTTGCATCTAATATATCACTGGGGCTATGTCTGTAAGGGAGCTACAGCTTTGACTAACTCACTGGTATTGCAGCTACCTGATCTGCGCCATGCTCTATTTTTGCTGTACATGTTAAAGATTGGTGTTGGTTTTTGCAGTTCTCCATGACTAAGTTCTTACCAGGATGTGGGCAAACCTGTTCTTGGAGGTCCAGGTCAAGTGTTAGAGAGTAAAGGGCAGGAGGATTGATTTGGGGTAAGAGCAGTTTTGGAATTGTCACAGATGAGTGGTTAGGCTGCTTAAAAAAATCACCATCAAAGATATTTGCAAATAGTGATTTTAATAGAAATCTATAAAAGTCTGATTTAACAGAGTTCGATGGCAAGGTTCACTCTATCATTGTCCTGGTTTCAGCTGGGATAGAGTTGATTTTCTTCCTAGTAGCTGGTATAGGGCTGTGTTTTGGATTTAGGATGAGAATAATGTTGATAACACACTGATGTTTTAGTTGTTGCTAAGTAGTGCTTACATTAGTCAAGGACTTTTCAGCTTCCCATGCTCGGCCCGGTGTACAAGAAGCTGGGAGGGGGCACAGCCAGGACAGCTGACCCAGACTGGCCAAAGGGTTATTCCATACCATATGATGTCATGCTCAGTATACAAAATGGGGGAGTTGGCTGGGGGGCAGCGATTGCTGCTCGGGGACGTGCTGGGCATCGGTCGGTGGGTGGTGAGCAATTGTATCATGTATCACTTGCTTTGTATATTATTATTGTATTATTATATTAGTAGTAGTAGTAGTACTACTACTACTATTCTATTTTATTTTACTTCAATTATTAAACTGTTCTTATCTCAACCCACGAGTTTTTTGACTTTTACCCTTCCAATTCTCTCCCCCATCCCACTGGGGTGGGGGGAGTGAGCGAGCAGCTGTGTGGTGCTTAGTTGCTGGCTGGGGTTAAACCACAAAAATCACTTATTAAATGAATGGAATATATATATATATGTAAAGAGAAAGAAAGAGGAAATCGAGCCTGAAGAAAATACAAGGAGGAAAAGGGAAGCCCTCTCGTTGAGTCACGAGGTTTAGAATGGACCCCCTTGCTTTCTAAACTCCTCAGAGAGGAGCCTAGGTGTGGCTGGATCCAATCCTAGTCTCAGACTTGGTCAACGGTTTATGGCTAAGGATTATATATGTTTAGCAGCAGTTTAAGGTTTGTTTGCAGCAAGGAGAGAATCACAAAAAATTAGCGATAACTAATCATTAATTAATCTAGCATCTACAAAGTGATTAAATGAGGTTTACTATAATATTTGAATCGATTCACACACACACAATAGGCCTAAATACTCAGTATATGCGCAGTTAAAGGCACGAATAAAAATTCCCCACTGGGTTTAGTGAAATACTCACTTTAAATGACTGTCTCATCAGGCGAAAGTCAAACCTCGAGAAGCAAGAGGCGCCAGAAATCAGCTCATGCAAACTTAAGAGTTTGCAGCTCTGAGAGGCATCCCACTCAGAGGGAGATTCTGGTGCAGCCCGCTGCGGTCCAGGAGATCTCAAAAGGGTCTCACTTGGTACCACTGTTTATAGAGTTACAAGATGATTGACTTTAGGCATCAGTAAATTTCCATTCTACTTTCACAGCCCGTGTTGAAGATTACTAAAGTTCTCAAAAATTCCAGTGATGCTGATACAGATCCTCCTGAGTTACAGCCTAGATAAGATAGGCCCCAAGGCTGCCAGATGGCGACTAGTACAGACGGAAAATATGTTCCAAGGTTGTCAGGGCTGCCTCCCTGGAACAGACAGGGCTGCTCCCACCTCAGCCATGTAAGAGTTTTTGATACAGTCAAGGGATGCTTAACCACCAAACTTGTTACACAAAGGCCAAGTTTTGATGGGAGTTACTGAGATTGTAAAGCAGCTCCACTTCCCATGCTCTGCCAGGTGCATAAGAAGAAAAAGGGGGAGGCAGAATGCACCACCACAGGAATCCAGTCTAAACACCCTGATATTAAAGAGTGCCTACATTTTAAGCACGTACATAAAGCTCCAGAGTCCTTTAATATTATGTTCGTGCACTAGAGAACTAACCTGAAATTATCATGGTTGTTACTTTTTTCTGTTTACTTCTTCCCAAAGATAAGTATAGTCTTTCACATGTTCCACACAATTCCCAATCAATCAGTAAGTTTTCCAGGAAGAATACTTTTTTTTTTTTTTAATTGGCTACATGACAAGGTAGCCAAGAGTCATTAACACAAGTTCTCCTTGTAGGGGGAAGGTTGGTACAAATTTTCTGAGATCCAAAACAGAAATAAGATGCTGAAGAAATCAATACCTAGTATTTAATGCAAACCCTTCTAATTAGCCCTGAAAAAATCAATTGGGATAGGATAGAAGGGAAGACTCTTCTTTCAAGGGTTTTTCCTCCTATGGAAACCACTGCAGACATCAGAATAAAGTTCCCCTCTTTTCTGTCTCTTCTGACATTATTTTTTGGGGGTGGGTTTTTGTTTGTTTTTGTTTATTATGTGTCCTTGGGCAATTAAACTGATCTATATCCCAGTTTCATCTTTGTGCATGCGCTGGAGAAAATAGACTTCCCTTCCTTACCTCCTTTCCCAAAACTAAGAGTTGGGTCCTTGTCAGTTCATCCTCTCTCCTAGAGAAAGAGTATGAGAAGGACATAAATAATATCGACTAAAACCGTAAGGCTATATAAAGTCAAACTGATACTTACAGAATATTTTAAGATCCTTAAAAAGGCAGTTCTTTTTTTAAAAAGTCAGAAATGCTTAGTTGCACTTAAATGATGACAAGGAGAGTTTGGTAGGAGCAGCACCTTGCTGAGTAAGTGGAGGGGCCATATTCCCTGCCAGCACTTGAAGCAACTGCAGAATATGTTGAAGTTAAGGAAAGTTCCCCCAAATCATCCTGCCTACTTCTGCACTGTAAAGGAAGCAGTCTCTTGTCACCTCCTGCTTCTAGCACAGAAGAGCTCTGTCTCTCTTTTCCCCTGCTGGAGACAGCTAAGTGTAGGACATAGATCATAAAGATAAAGACATTTTTGTTTATTTCCTTTCCCTGAAGACCTTTAAAAATGTGAAATGAAGGAAATTCAATAGATGCTTCAATCTCCTCTGAGAAAGTTTTCTTGATTTTTAGGCCAAAACAGGGGATTGCCCTCATAGAAATGTAAGTTTTCCCTTTGCTTTCAAAACTGATTTCCTAGGTACTTTCATAAGTCATTTCCTTTATGTTTCCTTCATTTTCATAATTATAACATAAAACTAAATGTTTGGAATGAGGTAGAATGACTCCTATGAAACCTTTGTTGTATTTCTGTTGATCGAGAGTTAGGAATGAGGACTGCCACCCTCCATATACTGCTGTGCTCCCTCTCCTGAGCTCCCACCCAAGTATTTGCCATGACCTGAAGAACAGAACTTTCTTTTGAATGGAAAACAAATCACAAAACTGTGCCCTTGAAAGGTGATCCCATATCTCAGGATGAGATGTCCAGATGTGGGTGAGACGATGGGGAAGAAAGAGACACACAAAGACCTACACTTTTTTCCCAGCTGGGTTTATAGAAGGATCTGCCATGCTGTTTGTTCTCTCCTCTTTCACATGTGGCCAAAGAGCACCGATTATTCCTGGCTCAGTGGCAGTGCCTTCAGCAGCAGCCCAGCAAAGGCATTTTGCCAAAGGCAGCTGAAAATGACTCTCCCAGGTTCCTAGCTCTGTAATGTCAGTGCAGCTTCTAAATTTAGAAAACTCCATTCCTCCATTCCCACCTAAACTGGCTGCTTTTGTGGCATCTACTCATGCCATGTCCTCCAAGACACTTGATGAGCAGCACTCCTGGGATTGGGGCAGTAATTGAGGCTTTTCAAGTTTCCTACTCTATCACTCTCTTTCCATTTACTGTACACTTTCTCTAGGGTAAAGATAATTAACTAGTCTTCCACTGTAAGCACCCATATGGTTTGGGAATCATGATCTAGTTCAACATACTCCTCGGGCAAACATATTAGCTCTCGGTGACTTACAGTAGTTTTGTTACAAAATATGCTAGCATCACCATGGGAAAAAATTGTGTCAGGAGATGGAAGACCAGCAATGCTATGTGAAGAAAGCTGCAAGAAATATATGGGGTATGGCATTACCAACATTGCTCTGGTAAAAATGTAAAAAGCAACATTCAAAGAAATGAAATATTCTGCCAATGTGACCATGCTAAAGCAATACTGTGAAGAAGTAGATGGATAGGAAAAGATCTATAAAAATAGTAACGTCTTGAAAATCTCAAAGCTCTGTGCAATGCAATCTAGGTTCTTACCTCACTTTAGACAACTAAAGGACAGACATCTAAAATTTAGCTGTTACCTTAAAATCCCATTATAGGGGATATGATTGCAATACAGGTGCCTCCAGAGGGTAATCATTCTCACCTATTTTAAGCTCCTGGTTTGGATAAATCATTATCTGAAAGTGCCTATACCTGTTAACTGAGTCTAGGGTGACCAGGCTAGAGTCTGATTTCTAACTTGAAGATTTAGTTAAGTTGAGTAAGATTAATTTCACCCTAACAGCTCACTTCAGGTAAGTTTTATTTAAGTATCTGCTCACATTTTTTTTTTTTCACTGAAGAATATCTGCTGCAGAGACCTAGCGAACATGACACAGAGGCTGCAGAAAAATTACTGTCCACTGGGGCACCAGCTAGAGGCCAGGCAGGATGACAGTCATCATCTGAAATGGCACTAGACATCCTTGTGTAGTAACTGAATTGAGCTTCAAGTTTCCCTGTGTTTGACAGTTTTTGCACTGTGGTCATCCTGTTTTCCGACACCAAGCAATGCGGTTTGCTGCCAAAAAAAAGGCAAGTTTTTGCAGCTGTTTTAGCACATGTGAATTTCAAAACTTGTAAGATGGCCAGAAGTTATGGCTAGACTTTGAAGCATTACTTTTGTACTTAGATGAAGAGTCCCTGCCCTGAACAATTTGATAGAAAGAGGGAGGCAGATAAGCTGGACAAGTCTTCAGAGGTTAATGCTTTGTTCAGTTGTATTTATGTATGGAGCTTTGGTAGTTGTGTTAGGTGGACTAGATAGTCCTCTAAAGGCCAGAAACTTACAGAGCTGGTGATGTGGTATCTAAATTAAGCAGACAGGGTTTCCTCTTTCTCAGGGGCAAAAGATACTCAGTTTAGTGTCAATTCCAGTATCAACCTCTCAAAGAAGAATAGAGATGACTTCATAGGTTATATTCCTGGCTCAGCTACAGATTCAGTTTCTGATTTAGCTTCTCTGTTCTTGCAATTGTCTGTGATATGCATGTAGATAAAAATACTTAACTATATTCCAGGTCTGTTTTGAAGTTTAATTACTAGATATTTGTTAGGAGCTTTGAGGCATTTATGAACATAAACTGAAAATGCACTCTCTCCTGTCCTGCTGCTTATTAAGGGTTATTTTTTTCTTATGGCTGTTTAGCTTGTTTGGTTTTCAGAATATTGAATAATCTCCTAATAATGACATTATAAATGAAAGACAGACTAGAGACACTCTTCTTTGGTGACATTTACAAAGAAACTGTAACTCATGCTGTTTGAGAAAAAAATCTTTCTTCATCAAAGATAAAAGCCACATTCTGCCTCAAGGCCTGGTCTTCCTATGATAGCAAGACATTTCACATCTGCTTTTGTCCCTCAAAAAGAGATTTGCTTTTCATACATTCTATCGCTTTCAGTCCCTTTCTCCTCCCCTCCTCCTCTCCCCCTTTCTCCTTCCCTCACTCTCCCACACACATACACACACTATATATGCAAATGCATGGTCTTAGGAAACAAATCCACATATCAAGTTAAAAATAAACTTGGAGAGAGGTTCCCTTTTGAGTGCACCACATGATCCTCTTATTTGTCTCACTGAGGGACCTACAGGGTGGCAAGAATACATGGAGTTCCTATTTTAGGACTTGGAGACCAGGTAGCTTGTAGTGGGTAAATGATGGGTTCGGCACTAAGTTAACTGTAATTATGTTAGTGTGTTGTAGAAAAAACAAGCTTTGCCTTTCTTTGTCAGCAGGGATCTAGAACCAGAGACAACCAAAGACAAACAGGTAGAAGGATAACCTATAAAATGGATAGGTTTACAGGGCAAAAAAGTTCTGCTCTCTTGGCTATTTGATTATCTACAGGGCAAACATATTAGAATACTTCAGGGTTTCCTCCCAAAAAAAGCCCAAATCTTAGTGTGATTCCAGGGTTAGCTGAGTCCAGGGACCCTTTTTTATTAATAATCCTGTTGAGTCAAATATAGAGCTGAGTTCCCTTACCCTGGTAGGAAGAAATTGTTGGGCTGTGGGGTGGGTTGGAACATCAAGAGTGACATTTAGATGCATTAAGAAAAAAAATCCATTGTTGAATCAGCCTTTTGTGTGGAGGATGGCAAGTCCTTGGCATAACAGAGGCATCAAGTAGACCTGCAGCTTCATGAACATGGGTGCAGCTTTGCTATCTAGGGGAGTGTGCCTTCACATGCCCTGCACTTTTGCTACCCTGACTGTTGTCTACGTTAATAAACTGAACATGTCAAAGAATGTTTCGAGGCAATTCACTTGCCTATACACTAAATTTTTAGAACAGTCCCTAACATATTTTTGACCTGTGCGAACAGGCACTCTCCCAAACTATTTCTGGGCATAGCACAGCACCTGCAGAAGACCAGAGCCACTTCCAACTGGCAGGTGCTGATGCTGGGAGAGCTCAGTAACATAGATGCAAGTCCTGCCATGTCAATAGGCCTCAAAGCCAGGGAGTGGTCTGGAATACACACAATTTTTAACATAGATACAATTTCACTGTCCTGTTTGGATCTTGCTCTTTTCTAGTCTGTGCTCCTGGGAATCATTTTCATGTAAGTGAGGATATGTGAGGCAGAAGGGGACTAATATGTACCTCTATCCTCTCTTTATAAAGAATTAGGAAGCTATCTTTAACCAGTATAGGCAGATGTGCCAGTTTGGTTAGGGAAGGTTGCACCAGATGAAGTGTCAGTATTTCAAGAGGTTCTAAATATTCAAATATTTCAAGGTTCTACATATTTAGAGGTTCTGAATATTCAAATATTTAGGTGGCAAATGGGTTAGACTCCAAAAGAAAAAGACTTCTCCAAACATAAGCATTGCTTCTAAATGATGGTTAACAACTGCTGGTGTGTTGGGTGGCTGACAGCAAGAAGTGTCCAGTAACATTTGACCAGCAGTAAGAGAAACTGGACTTGAGAGAGATGGTGAAGTTTCTGGAGAGACAGCGTTTGCTGAAACACTATCAGTTCAACTTAAGCAAGACTGCCTGCTGCTGCACAAATGTGTAGTGTATATCTTGAACTTAGACATGGTCAGAACAAACCTGTAGTCCATGCCCACCTGCCCCATCCTCTTTCCTTTTTTAAACTTGACCTGCAGCTCAGCAGTGACATGAGTCAATAGATTCTTTCAACTTAGTTCCTGCAGTTTAGTGATCATCCAGTCTTCGACTCAGTTGTCTGCATTTATCACACTGCTTCTGTCTAAAGCAGTGGAGTGACACAGGATAGATTCATTTCTGAAATCTGAAAACCTCAAGTACTTGGGTGAAGCCAAGATGCCTCCTATATCACACATCAGTAATAAAACATAACTGCATTCTTTTATTATCTTTCCCGAGAGGATGTTGTAGGTAGCAGGCGTGATAGTCCATAAGTAGGTCTAGATAAAAAACACAAAACCAGAGTCATTCCTTTTCTTCAAGGGCAGGAGACAAACCTATATACACTTAATTCCTCACTTTTGGAGGGCAATAAACTCAAAGCTGGCAGCTACAAAAACAACAGGCTTTCTTTATTTAGCAATTTTAGCATTCTTGGGCCATAATAAAGTGGCACTTTTGAGTCTTCTCTATGTTCTTTAGTAACAATAAAACATTCCTCTAGCCTCCCATAAGGCTGACACTGGAAATTCCTAAGCTCTATAGACAGGCCAGCATAAAAGAGATTTTTCTTCCTGTAATATATTTGAAGTAATAAAATACACCTTTATCAACACTCTGTGTGACAACAGAGGACATATATTCCAGGCTGCCTTTTATGCAGATGATATTCACTGTTTGCTGCACAGAATCCCTCTGATCTGGAGGCTGGTATCAGCATGGATGGACAGTAGTCGTTTCCTGACATCACTCATATGATACTAAATAGTGGTGTGTTCTAATCAGTAATCAAGTATTTTTTGAATACTGTAGATCCTAAATGCCTTCAGTAATTAAAATGTATCATAGACGGAGCATTTTTATTTCTAAAAAATTGTTTTAACTTTGGTTTGTGCCCAATTTGATACAATCCCACTTAGTGTTTAATGTTCACACTTTGTTAAGCAAAGAACATTTTGGAAATCAAATTCACAAGTCACTGAGGTGAATAATGCTAAAAAGAGATCCAAGATAATACGTTACTTGGAATCATTTCTCCACAAGGCTGGCTGAAGAGGGCACTGGCATAGCTTAAATAGAGGTCCTTGGAGCAACTAAAGACTTTCACCAAGGTGTTTTGTGTTAGAGCTTCATTACAGCAGTTTAGACTTGTATATAGGACACATAAAACCCTGTTTCAGGATGGCACGTGTTGGTAGTTAAAGCTATGGTACCTTTCCGTATGAATTATTAACAGCAGCAGCAACAATATTGTATAATGCTACAACCAAAATTGGAGGCTTCTAATATTATGACCTGAACTTTTGCATTTTAATTGCATAGACAACAAGTAAATCAGATTTGGTATGTAATTGAATATATTGTCTATTAGTAACAACACAGGTAAAACTATGTCTTAATTTCATGATATTATACCAGAGTAAATCTCACAGTCTTTATTTAAATTCTAATTCATCCATTAAGTTCTTAAAATACATGGCCTGTGAATGTTTTTTTTTTATTTTATTTTTTCTGTTCATTTTATTTAATTGTTCATTGTAGTAAAGATAAGGGCTGGCGACCGGAAGATCACGTGCTGTACGGAAAGAGTTAAGGGTCGACCCTCCCTTGTCTCCGCCCCTTATAACATGACACACCTACTGCTGGGGGTATAAAGCCCGGGTCGGCTGGAGATCTAGTGGGATAACCTTGATGTGTAGTGTTTGCTACACAGTGGTGACCCCGGCGTGATCAGGCAACAGCGATGGAGCTCGCGGAACTCATAAAGGTACTAAAGTCGGTAACGACAAGGGTGCTTAAGAGGGGGTTTGCGGCAAGGCGGCGCCGACCTGCTGCACGTGGTGTGCTGATGGGGCAGGAATCTCCTGGGAACGAAAAGCCAACAAGTTTAGTTTCGGAGGGGACACAGGCTGGCTGGGAAGGAGTGGCCTGTGGGACACAGACGGAACCGTTGTTACTGGGGGCTGAGCCAACGGAGGAAGGGGAGGTGCAAGGAGACTATGGCGCAGCGGGAACAAAGGAGTCGGGAAAGGTGTTCCCGATACAAGTGGGGAGTTTAGAGCGGCCGCCCACGGAACCTTCGGCACCTCCTGCACCGGCGGATCTGCCACTTCCTCAATACCCCTGGGGCGAGTTGCAACAATGTGTGGAAAGGGAGCTGACTGATAGGTTGCTGGATTGGGTCCCGGGGGCTGATGTGGGATCCCAGCAGTATCGTGAACTACGTGAAGGAAGATGGCGGGAAGGAGAAAAAGAAGGCAAAACACCTGAGGACGCCCCATTGTATCCCAGTGATCGACGAGTGCTGGACACACAGAGAGCGGAGCGCAGGACATCGAGGGGGTGGTAGGGCTCCCCGGCACTGTCAGTGATACCTGAGCCACCAGAGGGAACCCCTATCCCTAGGGCAATGAGAAATCAAACTGGTATTCCCCTCACAGTGGAGGGAGCCTGTACACGATTACCCCCATGAGCTCTGATAGCAGTGAGGGCGAAGGGGGTGACGAGGGATCCTTGATTGTTGCTCATCCGCCCCGCTTCCAAGACGGACTAACGAGGTTTCAAGGGAACTCGAGGCATTGATCAGCCGATTGAGAGGGGTGGTGGCAAATGCGGAAAGTCTTATGCCAGGGGGAATGCCGAAAGAGAGGGCAAATGGGACGGATTGGCAGATGATTGCAAAAAATTGTGTCTTGGAAGGAGTGCGATTCCAGGCCCCTCCGATTCAAGCATTTCCTATCCGAGCAGCCCCAGGTGGAGGATATGAGTGGCAACCGTTAGATGCAAAGTTGGTGAAAGAATTGGTCACAACGGTGAAAAGTCATGGATTAAATTCCCCAGAGACCCAAGTCCTACTAGACTGTGTTTTTGCAACGCCGCTTGCACCTTTTGATATCATTCAGTTGATGCGGGCCGTATTGACCCCCTCGATGATGGTATTGTTTAGGGAGGAGTGGAGGAATCGGTGCACCCAAGTTGTTATTGAGGCGCAACAGGCCAACCATCCCATGGCAGGAGTGACTTTAGAGCAGCTGATGGGTGAAGGGCAGTTCGCAACTCCTCAGGCACAGAGCTCAGCGAATGCGGGGGCGCGATTTTGCTGCATCTTCGAAAGCTGCCCAGGAAGCAATACGCATCATCGCAGCTCTTGATAAGGGAGCCTCCATGGGTCCAAATACGGCAATCGTTAAGTGAGCCCTTCACAAAGTTTTTAGACCGGCTGCAAGCGGCGCTCCAGGTTGCTCGACTTCCTGAGCAGGCTAAGGAGGCGATATTGCTTGACTGTGCACGTACGCAAGCAAACCCACAAACTGCAGTGTTGCTAAGACAGTTACCCATAGGGACCACGCTTTCACAGATGATTCGTTATGTGCTGGAACAGGAACAGGCGCAAAGTATGCAACCGGTAGTGGCCGCAGTCCATGCGGCCTGCCGCGGCGCACGACTTATGTGCCGTAAGTGTGGGGGGCAAGGACACATGGCGCGACAATGCCCTTCAAAAATAAACACCCCCGGAACAGGGGAAGGAGAGAGACCTACGATGCTGGCGCTGTGGGCGACTAGGCCACAGAGCTCGACAGTGCAAATCGGGGAGTCAGCAAAGGAGACCGGGCTGGGGAAACGAGAAGAGGGGATGGCTGAGGGCCGTGCCATCCCCACCTGCCCCAGTGATCAGCTCAACAGGCCCGACGACAGCAGCGCAATGTATGGCACAGGGAGTCTTTCCTTCCCCGGGACCAGCACAGTCGCCTGCGGTCCCAATGATGCAATATCCAACTCAGCTGCCTTGGGGAGATGGGAGCGCGCAATAGAGGAGGCTGGGGATAGAGCCTCGCCGTATGTGGCACTCACCCTAAACATGACCACACGACCAGAAGTAGATATTATAGTTACCCCATGGCTCCCAGCGTTGGGGGGAACACCACGCCTCGTGTTAAGAGCCCTTTTAGATACAGGAGCGGATGTTACAGTAATCCCATCACATCTATGGCCAGATGATTGGCCACTCGAACCGAGAGGTTCGCTGCAAGGCGTGGGAGGCATGCAGACCTCGCATCAAAGCAGGAACCCAATGCAAATTATGTTGAAGGATCTGGAATCTGGACAAGCTAGGGTAGCATGGTGTAACCCTGTCATTGCTGAGTTACCCATTGTCATCTTGGGACGATGTTGCTTGCAGAAGATGAATATAGTGCTGCGTACAAATTTATCATAATGGCCACTGCCTGTGTCCGCCCATTAAAACTCACCTGGTTGACAGATAAACCAGTGTGGGTAGAGCAGTGGCCATTGACAGAGGAAAAGAGACGCTGTTCGACAATTGGTACAACGAGAACTTGACGCAGGACACATCGAACCCTCTACAAGTCCCTGGAACACCCCCGTTTTCGTGATAAAGAAAAAATCGAGAGCGTGGCGACTGCTACATGATCTACGCGCAGTTAATGCATGTATACAAGACATGGGTCCGCTACAAGCGGGCCTCCCTTCTCCGGCCATGATTCCACCTGACTATCAAATAGTGGTTATAGATATTAGAGATTGCTTTTTAGTGTTCCCTTGCATGAAGAAGATAGAGTACGCTTTGCCTTTACTGTTCCTGAGCCTAACAATCAACACCCGTGCGCCAGATATCAATGGAAGGTGTTACCCCAGGGCATGAAAAACTCACCAGTCTTGTGTCAAATTGCTGTAGCTGCTGCGATACGCCCTATTCGAGAAAATTTCCCTACGGTCATCATTTTCCATTACATGGATGACGTGTTACTGGCGTCCAACCAAGAGGAGTTACTGGAAAAGGCACGCGTGCAGCTGATAGTCAGTTTGGAGCGACATGGGTTACACATTGAGCCTCGGAAAACACAGGTAGGGCGTGCAGTAAAGTATTTAGGTACTCAACTGAGGCCACGAAGCGTGACAGCACAATCATTTGAAATTCGGACTACAGTGACAACACTCCATGAGGCACAAAAATTAATTGGACAACTATTGTGGCTTAGAAACTTTATTCCAATATCTGAGGCAGAAATGACTACCTTATATCAACTCCTGAAAGGAGGAGATTCCCCCTAGCTCCAAGGACTCTTTCAAGAAACCATCAGGAGATTCTTAGGACAATTATGGAGCGAGCCCAGCATTGGGGTCTCGCTCGATTTACACCTGAACAACCAGTCACTGCCCTGATTTACATGACCGATACCGCTGGCCATGGTTTACTAATTCAAAATAATGGTGAAAAAGGCTGGCCTTTTGCTTGGTTGTATCAAGGCAAACCAAAGACGGCTTTAATTTCTTGGCCAACATTATTATCCCAGCTTATTCTCCGCTGTCGGAGGCAAACTCAACACTTAACAGGGAAGGACCCGGAGGTCATCGCATTGCCCTGTTCTTTGGCACAGTGGGAGTTGGTACTTCCACAAGTGGGGCTCCTGCAAGCGGCGATAGCTGAATTTACGGGTCGTATTGAAGGTCTAAGACCACACCCCTGTGGGGAGATAATCCAGGTACTCCATTTTTTGCCAGCTAGTGCCATAGTTGAACAACCCACCGGAGGCCGCACGGTTTTTACCGACGCGTCATCGATTACTGGGAAAGCTGTCGTTACATGGCAGGAGGATGGTCAGTGGACCCACATTAGTTATCAAGATCAAGGGCAATCCGTGCAGTATCTTGAGGCCAAGGCGGTATGGATGGCTCTCACTCAATGGCCCGAAGAGGCCTTGGATCTAATCACAGACTCTTGCTATGTATATAAGTTACTGAAGAAGTGCCGATGGGCACTTGGGGCAACGTCAGAGATTGCCGGAATGTTGCTCACCGCACTGCAAATGAGAACCGCTCCTGTCTGTCCTATCCATGTTAATAGTCATAGTTCCATACCGAGTTTTCTTTCTGCTGGGAATGAAATAGCGGACAGCTTAGCAAGGAGCGTACTGGCGGTTGAAGAAACTTCTAACCTAAGGCGAGCTTTCCGCCTGCATGAGCTCCTCCACTGTGGAGCTCGCGGTTTAGCTAGGCTCGCTGGCATTACGTTGCAAGATGCTCGCTCTGTGATTGCTGCTTGTCCTGTGTGTTCCAAGGTCCCCTCTGGGAGGCAGGGTAAACCCTCGAGTGTTGCAGCCCAACCAAATATGGCAGTCTGATGTTACGATTTATGAACCCTTTAATCCACGTAAGAATCTGCATGTCACAGTTGATACCTGCAATGGAGTAAATTTAAGGACTATGCATGCTAAACAAAATGCTCTCGCAGTTATTTTACATTGGCAGGACTGTATGGCGCAACTTGGCATCCCACAAAAAATTAAAACAGATAACGGAGCGGCATATGTCAGCAAGAAGACAAAGGACTTTTGCGCGCGCTGGGATATTCAGTTGAGTCATGGCATTCCCTACAACAGTACGGGCCAAAGCATTGTAGAACGCGCGCACCGCACATTAAAAGAGTTACTCGACCGACTTAGGGAGGGGGAAAAGATAAGCCCAGGAACAGGGGTTCCCCCTCCCCTTGACCCTCCCTTATTTCGGGCACAGCGTCTGTTGACGACGGCACTAATTACCTTAAATCATACCATTCGAGGGAACACCTATAAAACCCAGACTGCAACCCAGGCACATTTCTGGCTCGATGAGAACGAAGGGCCTTACCCTTTGGTTCAAGTACGGGACCTGCAAACCCGTGAATGGGGGGGCCCTTATTCCCTCCGTTGCTTGGGATGTGGGTATGCATGTGTGCAAACCGAGAAAGGGACGCTAGAATGGGTACCCAGTCGAAATATTCGACCGTATAGACATTAATCAATCTATTGAGTCTTATCTTGACAGGTTACCATTTCCCTATGCATCCTGATGGTGTGGGGGAGTAATGAGGGAGCCGCGACGAACTACTGGCTGGACTGGGCAAAATCTATGAACGTAATGGATGCGTGTCTGTATAAGTCTTACCATGTATCGATTATTTTACACGCAGCTTCCCCAGCAAGATCCAGAACTACTGGAGCTAAGGGAGGGGGAAATGTAGTAAAGATAAGGGCTGGCGACCGGAAGATCACGTGCTGTACGGAAAGAGTTAAGGGTCGACCCTCCCTTGTCTCCGCCCCTTATAACATGACACACCTACTGCTGGGGGTATAAAGCCCGGGTCGGCTGGAGATCTAGTGGGATAACCTTGATGTGTAGTGTTTGCTACAGTTCATATTGATTTTTAAAAAAATATTTGAAATGAAGCATCTGAAGTTTTATTTACTTTAATATTGTAATTGTATTTTGCATGCCTTCCAGCTGATCTAAACCAGAACAATAGTGTCAAACTATACAGGCTGAAGAATAAACTATGGACAAGCAGTAAAAGAAAAAATGTATACAAATACACATTATGTAAAATATCTTTCCAGTGAGCCTCTTCCCACAGAAACTTCTTAACAATTCCATTATCTTTTCACTCACATATCTATATTTAATTTTAGTAGAAAAATGTGTTTTTCTTATGTGAAGTAATGTTTTTAAGGTTTGTCATTAATCTTATAAGGAAGACAGTCTTATGAAGCAATTTCTGACATGTCAACATCCTAATCTTTTAAAAGTGGGACACAACAGCTTTTCTACCTTCTAAGGATCAGCTTTTTTGCAGAGCCAAGGGCAATCAATATCAGTTTCTGTACTGAGGGAAAAATCATGCAGCAGACAGTAGCTGTGGTGCCACTGGTAATGTATGATGCCATATCCCTTCAAACACTTAGAACCTGAACAAACCATTCCTATTAAATTAGTTTAGGACCAACCGATGCATATGAAATATTTATTTTCTTCTGCTTCCGGCAACAATATTTGGAAAGCAGAACATGTATGTCTATAGCAAATTAATTTAGAATTTTTCTGTGAAAGATAAAGGTTTGCCCAAAAAGTAAAAAAATAAAAATTAAAGAAACCACTCCCTTTGCTATGATTCTTTGTCTAAGTCAACTGGCAACATCATGCCCTAACACTAAACAGTAAATCTCAATCTCATTTTTATGTTGTAAACTCCACAGAAGTATCTGAAGGGGATAGATGTGACTGTTTTCAAGAAGGCTTTGAGAAAGTGAGTCAATATGCATTGCAGAACTTGACTTTTACCTTTCACTGTCTTCATGTTGAATGATGTATCTACAGGTTGGATGAATGGATGGAAGAATGGAAGGAAGGAAAGAAGGTAGGAATACTGTTAAGGTTAAACAGAAATCTCTGATAAAGCTGTAATGAATGTCTATTTGTGGTTGTATGTGAAGTACTCAGATATTCTATTAATGATCAACGGATTGAATCATAGAACAGAATGATTTAGGGTGGAAGGGACCACTGGGAGTCATCTGGTCTTACCCTCTGCTCAAAGCAATCATGCATGTTGTACATAATGTGTCTCTCTATCTATCCACAGGTACATAAAATCTTCCTCTTCCTCTCTATCTGTTCCTCATGTATGCACATACACCCACACAAACACAGAGTTTCTAATATAAGACCAGGAAGTAAAACAGACTCTCAGAAACTAAAAAAAAGCTATGGAAAATTAATAAAAGTATCATGGCCCTCACCTTTAATGATTAAATATCCAGATTAAACACCTTAGTTAGAAAGTGTAGTTGTTCTGTGTGCAGAGTAGGAAATATAACGTCTTCTGCAGAGATCATAATTAAGTAAATCTTTCTGTTATATCCTTGTAAATGAATGTACAGTTTAATATAAAAGGGTCACAGAGAGAAATGTGTTAATTATTCATGTGGGAAATTTTTTACAATCTCTGTGGCAAAGAGGTTCAGAACAACCAATAAACTGCAGAGGTGTATATTTTAAATATGGTAATGAAGTACTAGAATAGTTCATTTGGAAAAATATAAATTCATTCCTTTAAATTTTGATATAAGAACTCCTAGATATTTTCAGAAAAAGATTCTGTAATTCTTGCAAGAGCTGTGGTCATGATGCAGCATTTACCAGGTGATGCTCCCAGGCCCATGTTACCTAATCATTTGAACTAGATTACTGAACTAGCCCTTCTGGTTTTGAAATCTATTAATCCGTGAATATTCTTCAACAGTGGAGGTCAGCAGCTGCTCAGAATATAGAGTTTAATTGCAAATGTTAGTCAAAGGCCCCTCCCCCCACCATGTCATGCTCTGGTGATCTAATGTAATAGATTCATATCCAGTAATGAAGTTTTCTCCCATGACAGTGAACTATGAAGCTATTCCACAGACTTTTAAAAAATAGAACATCAGCCTTACAAATTCGAGTGGCAGAATTGTACCAAGTTTTATCCTCTATAGCTAATGTTGTCTAAGAAAATCAGAAGTGAATTTTTGCTGCCACCTTTTAAAGTCAAATTCTCCATTCTAAGAAATGAGAAAAAAGTCTCAAACGACCCAAAAATGACTCCTACAAAAAGCAAAATGAAAGGGTCCATATTCTGCTGCCCTTAGTCACACTGAGTAGTAGTTTAGTTTGCTAATACTTCCTAATGCATATTTATTCTTGAATCTGAATTTACAGACCATCTTTACTGTGTGTGCCACCCACTGCATGGGGGAAACACCGCTGTCACCTTTTCATGTGGATTCATGCGCATACCTATGTACAGCCCAGATGGTTTAACCTTGCTATGTCCAGTCATCATGGTGTAGTCTCTCTGTCCTTGCAGCAGTATCATGTGGCCACAGTTGAGCTGAGATTTTTCTGAGAAGAGTTTGACACTGCCCACTGAAAGGGTAATTGGGATTTTAGACTCTCAGAGCTCATGTTGCCTTACTTTGGGCAAAGTAATTCAAGCCATGATCATCCTGTCAGTGTTGATATGAAAAAGCACTGCTGGGGTGGGGTTAAAATCAGGGGCTATATCTGCCTAGATACACATTTCAGTGATTCACTTCAAGTGCTATACAATTTGCATCCAAACTATACATACCATTATGCAGAACAAACTGATTCTTTCTAGCTAACCTTCCACTTCTTCTCTGATTCCTTTCTCCCTAGTAAATTGCTGATAAGTCTTTTTCCCTGTCTTTAAAAGAAGATGAGATCAAATACAGAGAAAGAGGAAAGAAAGTTCAAGCTAAATGAAAATGGCTAAATCCAATCCTATGTCAAATAAGTCACTTGAGGTACATACACTTCAGGTGTCATCTATTTCCTTTTTACAATGGAGAAACTGTGACCCAGAAGAGTGTTTAAAAAAGTCATGATAATCCAATAGCAAGGCCAGAAAGAGCCACAGACGAATTCTCTCTTACCTGGAGAAGCCATTTATTCCATGACAAAATCAAACCAGATCTGATCTACCTGCATTTTGCACAAAATATGCACTGGTACAAATAACTGGGTAGCACCAAGTAATAGTGCCTTGAAGTGGCATGAATTCACATGAGATTGCTACACTGATAGATGGAAATGCCAATGAAGTCATAATTACAGCTATGGAAAGGAATACATTATAATTAGCAAAATTATGTGTGGCCTTCACAGCTCTGCCTCTGTTTCTGGAACTATACATGTTTTTTAAGCAACCACATAGCTCATTAGCTACACACACATGAGGAATTTGCATCCTCGATGTGTATCAACTAGATTTCCTAATTTATGTCCACAAGGCCTTTAGACTTCCCTCTTAATTTATTCAGCAAATTTCACATCCTTTAGACAACACGTATTGAATCTCATGGCCTAGGATTTGATTGATTCCAATGTAGAGGTAATATGTTATCTTGTTGCAGCAATATCTGGCAGGCATTTATTATGGATTTTAAAAGGATAAGGAGTCACACAACAGCTACAAAAGTCTCTGAAATCCCTAAAGGTCATATCCAGAGAAGAACTTTGAAACAGAAAAAGCCATTCTACTATTAAAAAATAATGGTCTGTTGCAGAAGAGAAAAGACCACATATCATTTGATCCAAAGCTCACTAAATGGGATGGGAGTCAGATAATTATGAATTTATATTAATAACAAAAGGAGGGCAGCAGAGGGATTCAATTATTATGCTTAATTGGTTAGGGAATATCAGAAAGTGCTGTATTATATTGTATTGGGGATAGTTTTAAATAAATATTAAGAAAAATATATTCAGATGAGAATCAAGAGGGTAAGGAAAAGAGCGTATCTGGTGAATTAGAAGACAGTGATTAGTTATTTGTGTGAGATGCTAGGGGCTATTAACCTGAGTGACCTGTTAGCTTTCCATTTCAGATGGTTATATTTTGCTTAGTGAAAGTGTTACGTACTTATCAATTAGCTATGACATTTCTTTTACTCCTTCTCCTAAGATGTTGTGTATTTTTAATCTCTTCTGTAATAACGAATAAGAAGTAAGTAAAATCAAGCACTTGGTGTATAGAACTATATAAGTAAATGCTCTGTCACCTGTACAGGAACCGAGCAAATTTGGATTACTGAAATTTAGCCTGAATACTGTTTCTTTTCTGTTTCTATATTCTGAAGAGATAGCTGTATTTCAGTTATAAGTGAAAGTATTGCTAGATGAGCATGTTTCTTATGCTGCTTGCTCACTGTAGGTTTCAAGATAATAAGCTTTGAACTGTGAGTTAACTTGTATTTTGAGTCAACGATAAATTTTCAAACAGTTTGAAAGATTCTGTAAACTATATTTAAGGATTTCAAAGCCACCTTAAAGATGCAGATGCAACAAATCCCATTCAGTTCTGGATAACAATGCTTTCAGATCTTCTCAGCAGCATTAAGATCTCAGTATATATTCAAAATGTTTTTCAATAAAATTGCACTTCATAGACTGAAATGTGCATTAATTAAATCACAGCCTTGTTTCTCCTTTACGTAACTCATACTGATTTGTCTTCTCTCTTCTTGTGCCTGAAATAAATAAGGTGCCAAAAGCTTTTTAAAACTGATACTAAGGCTGAGCTGGCTGACTTTCTACTGGAACAGATGAGGAGTGCTTACACCCCTATCCTGCCAATGTAGTGTGTGAGTGGTAACCTCCACTTGAGCTGTAACACCACCTCTAGGTTACAGCTGGACAGAATCTAATATCATATGCCATCATGGCTCTATCTCCAGTAAAACTCTGAACTGAATTTTTACCAATTAGGGACCTAAATTGGTTTGAAAGTCAATAGATTTCTTGCTCCAGTGCCTAGATTTCTGAACATATTAGCTATCAGAAGCGTCTGCTTCTGAAAATATTTTTTTTGTTAAAGCGCTTTACTGGGTGTGCCACAGAATATCTTAAAGAACTTAAAAATCTGTTCCCTAAACTTCGACGCATTAAGCAAAGAACTTTTTGAATACAATGAGAACTTAAGTAACCTACAGTCAGCCTTGCCAATCTGGTTCTTTGATGCAATATACAAATCATCCAAAGTGTAAAGGGATATCTCTATAGGCTAACCAAAAGTAGCATATAATGACTAGATCCTAAATGTTTAAATCACCTTTTTGTAGACTTTTTCCCTCCTCTACAAGTACATCCCTTGAAAATCAGTAGCACTATTCAAAGACTGAGATGTAGTTCAGCCCAAAACCCCATGAGCAGAGCAGCAGGTGACAATTGTATAAACCTACACTAGACTCATCAGTAGATGTGCAAAAAACTCAAAAGGGATTCATAAACAAGTGCTGGGCCAAAGGTTTTATCCAATAGCTAACAGAAAAAGTCACACTGGCCAGTTATTGAATTGTATTATTATAAAAGGGCTTATTCTCTGCATTATGCTTTGAATGGTCAGAAACATGTGGAGGAAAATGCTCCTGTAGGGTTACTGAGCTGGCCACCATGCTGCTAATCATTTTAATGTATTCAGTTTTATTTTTGAAGTAAGAAAGGAAAAGTTCTGCAGGGCGTGAAACAAACACTGCAGCAGCACTTCAGTTTTAATAGTGTCTGACACCCAGCCCAGCTTGCCACCCATTCTTCACAGCTGGAACACAGCTGGTCCAGAAGGAGAGGCAGGAAGGGTTATTCTTAGGCTGATATAACAGCAACTATGCCATTCACATGTCAAGGCGTGCTCTGTGATTGCTGTCGGACACGATCTCATTCAAGACAATGCTGGGCAAGTCTGAAAGATGAGAGCATAGAGGCTAAGCTAAACTTCTGCATGGTTGCTCTCTAACATTTAGGGAAAAGCCGAGGTCAGCTCAATAATGATCTCACTGTACACGTCACCAGCTCCCTAGGAGGTGGGAGTTTACTTTAAGCTGTGATTTGAACTGATTCATATAAGCTGCTTGAAGCCAATTAGCACAATGCAATCACAGTGGTGGTAGTACTCTACCTCCAGCAATGTGTGCTGACAGCTTGCTAAAAGATTACAGGAAGGAAGGAAACCTTGGTTTAAATTTGGGTCAACTTCTTACCATCTACCACCTTGGGCTGTGCTTCTGCAGAGTGCAGTGCTGAGGTAAGCATTTGTCTGCTTTGATGTCCGTGCTGCACAGGCATTCACAGACAAAGGAGCTGTTAAAAAAGAAAAAAAAAAGTAATAATTTATTGGGATCCTTGCATAGGCTAAAGGTCACGTGGGGAATCAAATCCCTCAGACAGGTTGTTTAGCTGCTCTCTGGTTGGTGAAGTTAGTTTCCATTGCAAGGATCCTTGCAACGATATCTTCAGCTGGATCAGGTGAGACTTCTCAATCCACTGCTTTTCTCAGGTCTTACATCCTGCTGGTTTGCGATCCTGTCTGATTGTTCCAGCACATGTATGATCCATCACTATATGTTATCTTACACTACGTATAAAACATCCCCTATCTTAGCCACGTACTATACACTGCAGAAACAGTTTCTGCTGCTGACTTAGAAATGTCTTCTCTAAGTACACTTTGGCCAATTCTGCACCATGAAAAGATTGCACAGGGCTGTTCATTCCTATTTGGATGATTGTGAACCAATGCCCAAACCTGATATTGTCTCCCCGATCTCTCATTTCATTTAGTAACTGTTGTATCATGCTAGCTTGTGTATGAACAACTACAACTCTCCAATGACACTGAGACAAATATCCAAACAAAATGCAGTGACTTCATCCCTCCATCAAGGTGAATTCTTCTTTGTTCCATCTGTTCTTTTTCCTTCAATACTGACATCACGTTAAATGTTTTGCTGTGGACCTCATTCCTTCTGCTGCCCAAATGTTTCTCCACTTACCTGTGAACCTCCAAGAAGATACTTTGAATACAGCTCTTATTGGTAAAATTATATTTCTGTTCCAGAGAGCCTCACGTATTCTCTTTTAGCAATCTGTGCTAGTTAAAGAAATGCAGTCCCTGTATTCTAGGCAGACAATTAACGCTGGTATCCCTAGAAACATATGGTTAGTATTCTCCTGCAGGAACCAAGAATAACTTAATTAGAAGTTCATGCTAGGAAGTAGCTGCCTAATGGTAACAATGTTATTTCTTCTCTATGGTATTATTTCATACAAAGTCTCTCCCAAAATAGTTTACAGAGTTAATATATACATATATATATATCCCAGAGGAAAAGAGAAATTAATAGGTTTAAGTAATGATGAAAAGACATACTGAAATGAGGCTTAAAAATAGATGAGCAAGCTGATGTGGAAAGAAATATGTGAAGAATATCTTCACACAGCAAAGACTGTGGAGAAAAAAGAGCTTATGAAAATAATTTTTTAGTTCCTACTATTAGAGCCCAAACTTAGGAAACTGTGCATGAAATTTCTGAAAACATTTGTTCTAATTCCTAATCAATTAATTTGGCTGTATCTGTCTTCTTCAATATGAATATTCCTGAAGTATGAATGCTCTCCACATGTATTTGTTTAGAAATGTTCTTGAAAAATACTTTCAGTGTCATCAAATTTTAAATATTTATATTGAAAGACACATATTCATCCCACTTAAACTAAGCATACCAGAATATTGTAAACTGAGTCCTTATTCATCCTACGTTTAATATACTGGAAAAGTATTTTAAATCTGGAGTCTGAGTAAGGTCTTAATCAGGCTAAATACCCCTTAAAGGTGATGAAAATATTTCTTTTACTATATAGGTGTCCGGATTTCAGCTGGAATAGAGTTAATTTTCTTCCTAGTAGCTGGTATAGGGCTGTGTTTTGGATTTAGGATGAGAATAATGTTGATAACACACTGATGTTTTAGTTGTTGCTAAGTAGTGCTTACACTAGTCAAGGACTTTTCAGCTTTCCCTGCCCTGCCAGCGAGAAGCTGGGAGGAGGCACAGCCAGGACAGCTGACCCAGACTGGCCACAGGGGTATTCCATACCACATGATGTCATGCTCAGTATATAAACTGTGGGAGCTGGCCGGGGTGCAGCGATTGCTGCTCGGGGATGTGCTGAGCATCGATTGGTGGGTGGTGAGCAATTGTATCATGTATCACTTGCTTTGTATATTATTATTGTATTATTATCATTATCATACTACACGGCACCAGGCTTGCTGACATCCAACGGGCTTCACCTTACTTACCTTTTTTGCTGGCAGAGCTTCAGCGCCCTGCCTGCACAAACTGCCGCACCACACCCTGTTTGCCACGCTCCTGGTCGCTTGTGTTCTCTAGGGGCCGTTTAAATCTCCCGCGGTTGCTCCTGGTTACGCCCCCCTGCTGCGTCATCCTCGATCGCGAGAGCTGGCGGCTCCGGGTGTGTCTCTCGGCGCGTCCACGCGTTTCCCGGGCTCCGGGAACCCCCCCGTAGCCTTGTCGCCTCGTGCTCAGCCATGGAACTTACCGTTGCCGCCACTGTGCTCCTCGTCGACTGGGTGTTGCTTACGTTTTCACCGCGTTTAAATCTCCCGCAGTTGTGGGGGGACTAAAGAAGATGGAGGCAGACTCTTCACAGTGGTGCCCAGTGACAGTACAAGAGGCAAAGGGGACAAACTTGAAACACAGGAAAAGGTATTTAGATGTAAGAAAATACTTTACACTGGTACAGGTTGCCCAGGGAGGTTGAGGAGTCTCCATCCTTGGAGCTATTCAAAACCTGACTGGATGCAGCCCTGAGCAACCTGCTTTAGGTGACCCTGCTTGAGCAGAGGTTTGGACTAGATGGTCTCCAGAGATCTTTCTAACGTCAGCCATTGTGGGAATTCAGACTTACATTTCTAGATGCTCTGTCTTGTTGTTTTTGCTAAAGGAAAAATGTAGGTGAAGAAATATGAACTTGAAAAGGATACAGATAAGTAATATTTGTCCTCATTTCTAGTTACAACATGGATTTTGAGGGGATTTGAGGGACAGCAGGTAGTCAGCCAAGAAGTCCTAGAGTCCTCACACTGACTCTCCTGCAGTCTTGATCAGCTGACACTTTTTGAGGAAAAGGAGAAAAAAAAAAAAATCCAGGAAAACACAGCTCGACATTAGGAAAGTCCTGTGGGTGGGTGTTTTTTTGTTGGTTTTGGGTTTTTTAAAGTATTTTATATTTAAGTTTTTAAGACAAAAGCATGTAGAAAGCCAGAGTCATGGAAAAGTGCACCTAGGCCATAAAGGGAGGGATTAAATTGCCTAAATATAGGTGTATGCTGCCATTTTCAGCAGGTGAAATATTTCACTTGTCTCCTGCAGCCACTCCAGAGGAGCCTGGGTCTCCTGCAATTCTGTGCTAAATTTGTCATACGGGTGCAAAATTCTTGAATGTTATCGGGCATCTCAAGGCACATATTCAGGATACCTGATTGGGATTCAGTTGTCTAGCACCTGCAGCCATTCTGACTTTTGTGTAGCTGTATCAGCGGTGGACAGATTTATCAGATTCTTTAACACAGCAACAAAAAGATATTTTTTTTTACCAAACTGTAGATAACACTACCATGCCACAGAGATCTGCTAACTGCTTGCTTTTTTTGTATGCACTACTTTGCATAATTTTTTCATTAAAATTGTCTCCATAATGAAGCATTATGCCTTAAAAATCCTCAGATCTCCTCTACTGCTAACAGTGCTGATTGCTTGTGTTCTTGATAAGTGAAATAATATCAAATAGACAGTCTGTGTTACAGAACATGACAGCATCCTCAAAAAAGCAGAAAGAAAAGCAAATAAAGACCAAGTGCCCTCCCACCTTTCAGACCCAATTCCCAGTCCTCAGTTTCAGCTTTGTTATTTCTTTTAATCTGTTTGGAGAAACCACTCCTGGGCAGGGCATCCTTGTTGCAGGGATCACTAGTTCAAAGAGAGGCAAACGAAAAATAAGGAATTTGTATTTTGGTCACAAAATAGATCAAAGAAAACTTTCCTAGGGCAAGGTGCTGTTGTCAAGATTGTCCTGGAGAAAGGAAAATCATTACAGAGGATTATCTATAACAGTGGTTCTCAACCTTTCTTTCAGCTTGTGTACCCCAAGGCAGAAGTATAGTGTGACTGATTATGATTACCACACACTCACACAAAGACCCACTCTTCTACAGATATATTTTTGCACGTGTTCTATAATGTCTTGTGATGTTATTCCTAAAAACAGGCCCACCATGCACATATGCACATGCTCAGCTTAAAAATAATAATAATAATGAAAATGTATATTCTTTATTCCCAGGCAGTGTGAATCAACAAATATTGAAAAATGCATCCTCTGCTTGGAGAATGGTGTAACAGGAGATTCATTTTGTAGCTCTTCCTCCATTATTGCTCACTGGAGCTTCTCAAAGGTCACCATTTTAAGGAGATTTTTCTGGGGAAGCATTGATCCTTTCACTACCAATTTTCCCTAGTTGTGATATGACTAGCGAAAAGGTATCCTTTAATTTTATTAACTTGGAGCACCTTTGGAGCTTGCTTGGGTAGTGGGACACTATCTCCATCTGTACTACCCAATAATAGATCCCATTCTTAAGGCCCCCCAACCTTGCAGCAGCTTGCACCTGTGCGGCTAAACCTGCTTTTCCCCCAGATCCACGTGGCCTGATTCTTGCTACCTATTGGGAAAATTGTTTTGTTATGTTATACCTATTTCTGAGTATCTAGGAGACTGGGATATGTTGTCATGGCCTAACACCATGCAGGAAGCATGCTAGGAATTAACTACTATAACTTAAACACAGTTGAATACAGCACAGTATTCAGGTCCTGTTTAGATTTCTAGTGTAGACATTTCTAGGGTCTCGCTCTTCATGGCAGGGATATTAGAGATCATACAGCTGTTATTTAATACTCAGAGTAATGAAACTCTTGCCCAGAGTGGGGCTCATAGCTTCTTCTACAACACAAATTTTAGAAAGAAGCATATTTCATAACAGAGGACTCAGCACTTGATTTCATAACATTTCAGTGCACCCAGCCTCAACTCAAAAGCTTAAAGACATTGAAGGTCATGTTATGATCTTCCTGAAAATATACACTAATATCTATCTAATATCTCATCGTGAAAAATTGCTTCCTTATATCTAGTCTGAATCTACCCTCTTTTAGTTTAAAACCATTACCCCTTGTCCTATCACTACAGGCCCTGCTAAAAAGTCTGTCCCCATCTTTCTTCTAAGCCCCCTTTAAGTACTGAAAGGCTGCAATAAGGTCTCTCCGCAGCCTTCTCTTCTCCAGGCTGAACAACCTGAGCTCTTTCAGCCTTTCCTCATAGCAGAGGTGCTCCAGCCCTCTGATCATTTTTGTGGCCCTCCTCTGGACCCGCTCCAACAGGTCCATGTCCTTCCTGTGCTGAGGACCCCAGAGCTGGACGCAATTCTCCAGGTGGGGTCTCACCAGAGCAGAATAGAGGGGCAGAATCCCCTCCCTCGACCTGCTGGCCACGCTTCTTTTGATGCAGCCCAGGATACGGTTGGCTTTCTGGGCTGCGAGAGCACATTGCTGGATCATGTCCAGCTTTTCATCCACCAGTATCCCCAAGTCCTTCTTGGCAGGGCTGCTCTCAATCCCTTCATCCCCCAGCCTGTATTGATACCGGGGATTACCCCGACCCAGGTGCAGGACCTTGCACTTGTCCTTGTTGAACCTCATGAGGTTCACACAGGCCCATTTCTCCAGCTTGTCCAGATCCCTCTGGATGGCATCCCGTCCCTCAGGCGTGTCAACTGCACCGCTCAGTTTGGTGTCATCTTCAAGCTTGCTGAGGGTCTACTCGATGCCGCTATGTCATTGATGAAGGTATTGAACAGCACTGGCCCCAGAACGGACCCCTGAGGGACACCACTCGCCACTGTTCTCCATCTGGACATCGAGCCATTGACCACTACCCTCTGGATGCGACCATCCAGCCAATTCCTTATCCACCGAACAGTCCACCCTTCTGAAGAGGACAGAGGGCCCAATATGCCGGGCAAACCCTCCTCAAAGGGAAGTCTGCTGCCTCCCTGGGGCCCGGGTTAAGGACATCACCAGGAAACTTCCCAGCCTGGTAAGGCCCTCCAACTACTACCCATTATTGATCTTCCATGTAGGTGGAGAGGAAGCTGCAACCCGTAGTCCAAGAGCTATCCAGAGAGACTTCAGGGCCTTGGGACGGTTGGTGAGGGAATCGGGAGCACAGATTATTTTGTCCTCCCACCTTCCAGTTGCGGGCAGGAACACTGAAAGGAACAGACTGATCTAGTCCATTAATACATGGCTCTGTGGCTGGTGTCATTGTCACAATTTTGGAAAGGCTGAGAGAGTTGAGGTTGTTCAGCCTGGAGAAGAGAAGGCTTCGGGGACACCTTATTGTGGCCTTTCAGTACTTTAAAGGAGACTTATAAGAAGGATGGACAGAGACTTTTTGCAAAGGCCTGTAGTGATAGGACAAGGGGCAACGGTTTTGAACTAAAAGAGGGTAGATTTAGATTGGATGAACACACCAAGGGGTGTTCCTCCAAGAAGGTGACATGGCCGACAGCCCAGCTGAAGTGCCTCTATACCAATGCACGCAGCATGGGCAACAAACAGGAGGAGCTGGAAGCCACTGTGCTGCTAGAAAGCTACGACCTAGTTGCCATCACTGAAACTTGGTGGGATGAATCCCATGACTGGCGTTCAGCTATTGAAGGCTACAGGCTGTTCAGAAGGGACAGGCGAGGTAGGAGGGACGGAGGCGTTGCCCTCTACGTCAAGAAATGGATAGAGTGTGAAGAAGTGTCCCTGAAGAACAGCCATGAGCAGATTGAAAGCTTATGGATAAGAATTAGAGACCGAGGCAACAAAGGGAACCTTGTGGTTGGGGTCTACTACAGGCTGCCTGATCAAGGGGAGCCTATTGACGAAGCCTTTTTTCTTCAGCTACGGGAAGCTTCACGCTCACAGGCTCTTGTCCTGATGGGGGATTTCAACCACCCTGACATCTGCTGGGAAAGTAGCACGGCAGGTGGTAGGCAATCTAGGAGACTCCTGGAGTGCAAGGAGGACAACTTCCTAAGCCAGGTAATAGATAGCCCTACCAGAGGGGATGCGGTACTGGACCTGGTGGTCACCAATGTAAGTGAGCTCATTGGTGATGTCAGGATTGGAGGCAGCCTGGGCTGCAGTGATCATGAACTGGTAGAGTTCACAGTCCGGAGAGGTAAGGGTCGGGTGAAGAGTATAGTCGGGACCCTGAATTTTAGGAAAGCAAACTTCCAGCTCTTCAAGGAGTTAATCAACAGGACTCCCTGGGAAATGGCCCTCAGGGACAAGGGAGCAGAACAGAGCTGGCAGGTCTTCAAGGATGCTTTCCATAGGGCACAAGAGCTCTCGATCCCCAGGTGCAGGAAATCGGGCAAGTAAGGGAAGAGGCCAGCATGGCTGAGCCATGACCTGTGGGTCCAACTAAAGGGCAAGAAGAGAATGCACAGGCAGTGGAAGAAGGGACTGGTATCTTGGGAAGAGTACAGGGATGCTGCCCATTTGTGTAAGGATGGGATCAGGAAGGCCAAGGCTCGGCTGGAGCTGAACCTGGCGAGGGACACAAAGAATAATAAGAAGGGCTTCTACAGGTACGTCAACCAGAAAAGGAAGGTTAAGGAAAGCGTACCCCCTCTGATGAGCAAAACTGGCAAGCTGATAACAACAGACGAGGAGAAGGCTGAGGTACTCAACAACTTCTTTGCCTCAGTCTTCACTGACAATCTCTCTCCTCACACCTCCTGAGTCAATGGGCTATTTGACAGGATCTGGGGGGCAAAGTTCCTCCCACTGTAAGAGAAGATCACGTTCGTGACCACCTGAGGAACCTGAACGTATATAAGTCTATGGGTCCCAATGAGATGCATCCCAGAGTTCTGAGGGAATTGGCTGATGTAGTTGCCAAGCCACTCACCATGATATTTGAAAAGTCATGGCAGTCAGGTGAAGTCCCTGGGGACTGGAAAAAGGGAAATATTGCAGCCATTTTTAAAAAGGGTAGAAAGGAGGACCCTGGGAACTATTGACCTGTCAGCCTCACCTCTGTGCCTGGGAAGATCATGGAACAGATCCTCCTAGAAGCTATGCTAAGGCACATGGAGGACAGGGAGGTGATTCGAGAAAGCCAGCACGGCTTCACCAAGGGCAAGTCCTGCCTGACCAACCTAGTGGCCTTCTATGATGGAGTAACTGCATCAGTGGACAAGGGAAGAGCCACAGATGTCATCTATTTGGACTTCTGTAAGGCCTTTGACACGGTCCCCCACGCTATCCTTCTCTCTAAATTGGAAGGATATGGATTTGATGGGCGGACTGTTCGGTGGATAAGGAATTGGCTGGATGGTCGCATCCAGAGGGTAGTGGTCAATGGCTCCATGTCCAGATGGAGATCAGTGACGAGTGGTGTCCCTCAGGGGTCCGTTCTGGGGCCAGTGCTGTTCAATACCTTCATCAATGACATAGACAGCGGCATCGAGTGCACCCTCAGTAAGTTTGCAGATGACACCAAGCTGAGCAGTGCAGTCGACATGCCTGAGGGACAGGATGCCATCCAGAGGGACCTGGACAAGCTTGAGAAGTGGGCCCATGGGAACCTCATGAGGTTCAACAAGGCCAAGTGCAAGGTCCTGCACCTGGGTTGGGGCAATCCCTGGTATCAATACAGGCTGGGGGATGAAGGGATTGTGTGCAGACCTGCTGAGAAGGACTTGGGGGTACTGATAGACAAAAAGCTGGACATGAGCCAGCAATGTGCTCTCGCAGCCCAGAAAGCCAACTATATCCTGGGCTGCATCAAAAGAAGCATGGCCAGCAGGTTAAGAGAGGTGATTCTGCTCCTCTACTCTGGTGAGACCCCACCTGGAGAATTGCGTCCAGCTCTGGGGTCCTCAGCACAGGAAGGACATGGACCTGTTGGAGCGGGTCCAGAAGAGGGCCACAAAAATGATCAGAGGGATGGAACACCTCTGCTATGAGGAAAGGCTGAAAGAGCTCAGGTTGTTCAGCCTGGAGAAGAGAAGGCTGCGGGGAGACCTTATTGCAGCCTTTCAGTACTTAAAGGGGGCCTACAAGAAAGATAGGGATAGTCTTTTTAGCAAGGCCTGCTGTGACAGGACAAGGGGTAATGGTTTTAAACTAAAGGAGGGTAGATTTAGACTAAACACAAGGAAAAAAATTTTCACGATGAGGGTGTTGAAACACTGGAATGGGTTGCCCAGAGAGGTGGTAGATGCCCCATCCTTGGAAACATTCAAGGTGAGGTTGGAGGGGGCTCTGAGCAACCTGATCTAGTTGTAGATGTCCCTGCCCATTGCAGGGAGGTTGGACTAGATGACCTTTAAAGGTCCCTTCCATCCCAAAGCATTCTATGATTCTTTGATTTGTTATTATTATTATTATTATTACTACTACTACTACTACTACTACTACTACTACTACTACTACTACTACTACTACTACTACTATTCTATTTTATTTTACTTCAATTATTAAACTGTTCTTATCTCAACCCACAAGTTTTCTGACTTTTACCCTTCCAATTCTCTCCCCCATCCCACTGGGGTGGGGGGGGTGAGCAAGTGGCTGTGTGGTGCTTAGTTGCTGGCTCGGGTTAAACCATGACAATAGGGAAGCTGCAAGTTTAATATATAGGTACTTGAATTTAGGTAGGTGAATCCGCATAAAAGTGGTCAAATATTTTCCCCAACAAATAAACCCTACCCCCTACATTATATAACTAATGTAAATAATCTCTCATAGCTTAGACATTGCACATTATTGAAATAACCACTGATAACCAAAGCTCAGCTTCAAAGTGCTGTGTAAAGTATTTGTAGAAAATGAAAATAAACAATAAAAATGAATGTCCAAATCCATGGTTAGCCAAGGACTCTGATTCTCATTGGAGATATTGGATGTTATGTGTCAGTACTTTGTGCTGAATAGCATGTTAGGTATAATTAATAATATAATGCATATTAATATACCTTTAAATGTTTATTAGATGTCCTGAGTATAAATTAAATCATATATGTAATTAATACATGTAAGATGTCTCACTGTCCATTTACAGATATTCTGACAGCAGGAAAAGAGATAAAACATATGAACCTGTTGAGAGGAGAGTATTACGAGATTAGATACAAACCCTGAGTACTTATGCCATCCTTTTCTCTCTGCATTAATGTCTGCCCAAATTCTGCACAATGCACAAGAAGGTGAGGAGCTGTGAAGACAAGTCTAAAGTACCAACCTCAGTGTTGGTCTACCTTATGTAAAATATTGAACATGATGCTCTTTGTCAAACTCATCGAGAAACCCTCGTGCTGCAGAGAGGAACTTTTACTGTCAGCCAGGTCATAAATCAGGAAATTCTTTAGTGAAAACCCAATGGACAGTCAGCCACCTAATCAGCAATTTGGCATGCTACTTCAATTTTTGATCTTCCAATTAAATGTTGTCTGTTTCACTCCGTCAACACTTGCAAAAGTACTTAGGACACTCTGACATGTACCTGCATGAAAAGGAAGACAGAATATCCTGATCTATGGCCCAGATCTGCAGTTATCTAATTTTCTAGGGAGACTATTACCAGCTATTACCATTGAAAAATTATGAGCCAAGCACTCAGTAGTTGTGATTTTGACTTACAAACATGCTTTTTAACTTAAAAGGCCTTTTTTCCTTGGTTTATTTCAGTGGTGGTCTGGCACAGGTCCAGGCTCTTCTCTGTATAAGGTTGAAAAAATTCAACCTGAAGCTGAGATGTTTTACTCAGCATTTGATTTTGAGAATTTCATGGTATTGAGAGCACTATTAAGAGATCTGAATTTCATCAGCTGCAATTTTACAAAAGGTGTTAAATGTTATTGTAATTCACCATGACTTGATTTTGAGGCTTACAGTACAAAGGTCTGAAGACCTATATCCTTAGGGTTAATGATGCAAATGATTTGTTTTGAGAGCAATATGAGGTAGATAAATGCATGGGGGCACCTAGGACCAAGTGACTTTTCTGAAGACAGGTTTATGTTGTTGTCACTTAGGCATTTTTCCCATGGCAAGACAACATTCGGCCAGTGCTGCTCAGTACTCATCTAAGACATCCTTCAAGGAAAGCTCAAAATACCTCTAGGAAAAGAAGATTACTGATTCATTGTGAAATTTTGTTCAGTTCATTATTATCTTGTAACCAGCATTTTGAATCAAACCAGAAATGCCTACCTCAAAAATCTAGCCTATAATCCTGTGTTTGACAGTAGCCAGGAACAGACATTCAGGAAAAGGCAATAAGAACGAGGCAACCTGTGTATCCTTCCAGAAATCTGCTCTGCAGCGAGTTCCTGACTCGGGTTTTACCTCTTGATTTTTTGTTTAATAGAACTTCCAACTTGTCTCAACACACTAAGCAATAGCTCCAATTTCCAAAACATTATAATCACAAAGAATTGCAAAACAACTGCAACAAGGGAGGAGTATTTTGAAGGAAAATAATTTCAGGAACTGAAGAAGATGCAGATGTTGTGCTGCTGACAGGTGTGTTGTCTTCCCATTTTCTGGTATAGGCTCTGGCATCATGCATCACTATACCAGTTACTCAACAAAATTCACCTCCCTTTGCAAAGAAAGGGACAATATTGTGCATCATGGAAGATATAATCCAACATCTGTTTCTGGACCGTAGAAAAGAGTGAGAGCAACTAAGACATCAAAAGAATTCCTAGACTACATTTTTGTTTGTTTGTTTTGATAAAAATACTTTTTTTAATTGAAAGTTTTTTTCTGAAGTTGGAAATATATAATAAAAATATTTTCAGGTGGGTTTACTTATTACAGTACAAATGTTTTTGTGAAGAGACTTATTCTGGAATTAGACTGCCTTATTTTCTGGCCTCCAAACAGGCTTGCTCTGAAATAGTTACCAGCATGGATCAACTGCTCTGTTATTTCTGCTTTAGTGTAATTTAAATTTTTAATTTTTTAAATTCAGTATCTGTCTAATGCATTAATTTTGATATTTTACAGTTATAATAGGGCCTAAGTACAACACATGAGATCAGACATTTGTACAAGCATACTGGGAGAGCCCAAATGAGAAAAAAGTTACTTAAAAGGAGAAAGCCTGGCCAATATTACAGCTAGAAAGCAGGAGAACAAAATGGAATCATATTGTCTTCATTAAGCTAACATACATAGGAAACAGCCTTTCCTACTCCTTTTTTTTGTTGTGATTTCCTGGAATTTTTAACTGTGGGAGTTTGATCAAGTTTAAAAAAAGCATTTACGTGTCCTCATGTAGCTGTCTAAATGTACGTTGCGTGTCTAAGCTACTGTCACAGCCAGAGGGGACCTGTGCAGTATAATTCCTGCTGCTACCAGACCTATGGCGAAAAATAGGTCCCTATTTTAAGGTGGGTGGCATCTCCTTCCCTAGGTTCTACTGCATGCATTAACTTGGTCTCCATTGACTCCAATGGGAGTTTAGAACCTAATTGAATCCAGGCACTAATTAAGGTGTCTTAATCTGCAGCTGAATCCCACCATTGGGGTTCAATTACTTTGTCTAAATATCATGTCATTTGAGATAGCTTAGCTCACCTTTGCCTCCTGACCAGCTGAGGAGCCCCAGACATGTAGGTCCTATGTCAAATCTGCAAGTCTGCTGTGGGTGTCTCAAACGCCCGTGTGTATATCTCAGAAACCGTTAGATGTTTAACCAGCTGTTCTGAGCCCTAAATGTCCTTATATGATAGTGGAGAGCATCCTGGAGAAGGCAGTGCATACATTGCTCTGTGATAGGATGTCACAGAATATCGAAGCAGTGGGAAATGCAGGGGCTGTAGTGCCAGGACAGGTTTATGTCAGAAGACATATCACTTTCTGAGGTCTCCATACCCCTCCATCCCTTTATCATTAACGCAACAGAAAAAGGCATTGAAAAAGTCTGGGAGCAGGTGATAAATAAGGCCCATGCAGCTTGCTTGGAAGTGTGTCTGTGTAGATCTCTCAAAGATTGGAACATGAAAAGGTCATATAATTTACATGGTGACTCCATTTCCATTATCTCTAGGGTGTCAGGCCAGGCTGTAAATAAGCTAAACAATGCAACTTTCCAGGCTTTGCAAAAAATCCCTCCTTCATATCTATTTTAATGGTTTCTATTCCATTGCTTTCCTCCCCACCCCTTCCCAGGGATTGTTCTACCTAATAAATTTTATGTAGTCATAGCAATGTTTGCAATTTAAAAATTTAACAGATTTGAGCTGCAGCTGCACTATCCTGGCAAGCCAGACCAGCTTCGGGTAACAAGATTTATTTTCCTTGTGTGCTGCCAAGTCAACCTGAAGACAATGTTAATAGAAAAGGTCACAGACTGATAAGCTGACATGTCTTTAATTCTTTAGGACAAATCCATGGATGGTGAATTGAAATGCTACTCTGCAGCTCCTCAGGGGCAGAGGCATTAAAGTTAAATGTTACAGATGTGAAGGAATGGCAGCAAGCATGTTTGGTTTGCAAAAGAGCTTGTGGCTGTGGTGATAGAAATGCAGCAGACACCAGCAGAATTTATTTTCTGGGCTAAAGGATATTTTAAGGACACAGTGCAACCACCTCCACATAGAGCAGATCTATCTGCCAGGGTGCAATTGGTGGTGTGGTAAGAACGGCACGGTTCACAAGTAGAACAGGTCACTTTAAAAGAAAGATCTAATTTCTCTGTTTATGTTAACATATGCTTTGCGATGTGTGGAGGAGAGAGGGAGTGAAAGAAAATGGAGTTATTCTGCTGCTCTCAGAATAATGGTTTAAGGCTTCAGACTTTTCATCTGGAGGCAGGTTGCTTATCTAATGTTCCAAAATTCAAAATTTGAATGAAAAGTCTCCTTTTACCCTCAGTGGTGACACACTAGTAAATTAAACTGGGACAGGGAAGTGCCGAGGACCAGAAACACAATATCATCTCTACTGTTAAATGGTTGGAAGAGCCCTTGGTGTAACCGACACTCTCCTAAACATTTTGTGGGTACAGTTTGCAACTTAGGACAAGCCAGTGACCATTCCCAACAAGCATTTTAGACTTGTTTGGAGAGTAAGGGAGGTTAACAGGATGGAAGTGCAGGGTCCTAGTCCAGCTGGTCTCAGCAAGAGAACAGTCTTGGGCTTGTTTAACTTACTAGTACAGACACAGAAAGTGGCACAGAGACCATCCCTTTCTTCAGCTTGCTCATCTGTAATGAAGAGTTTGCAGCTAAAGTTTCCAGAAACAGCTAAAGAAACAACCTGTGTTCGGTCTTTCTCCAGGCTGATAGAGAACAAAGGAAAAGGTAGACTTTTCTTTTTATCCCATGAAGTTCCTGTGGGGATGAACAGAAATCTGCCACACTCACCCCTTTGGTGTTGTCTTCTACTTCAGGTGAAATTTTGGTGGCTCAAGTGCAATGTATACTTAGAGAATGTAAAAATTCAACATGAACAAGAACAGCCCTGTCTTTTTGTGCATCAGTTGAACAGGTTAAAGAAATGTGAGATATTATTACCAGAATGGCATGACTAATTCATTGGAATATGGAGGCTGCTAATGTTACTTTTGCTATTGTGACTCAGGGGAGACTAACAAGATAAATTTGTCTTCTTTTTTTTCTCCCTTTTTCTTCCCCTGTTCTTAGTCTGAAAGACTGACACATTATAAATGGAGGATAAAGAAATGGTTCTGCATTAATTATTTCCATTATTTTCATGCTAAGACGTCCTAGCAAAGATCAAAGTCCCACTGTGCTCCACGCTGTATGAACACATTGTAAGGGACAGAGATGACTATGAAGAATTTGCAGTAGTAAATGCCTATGTGAAAAGAGAAATACGTGCTAATATCTCATTTCCAGTATGAGCTTTCAGGGGGATAATTTAGCATGTTATATTTCTGGACATTTTGGGAATTTGTACTCATCTTTATAAATACCAGCAGCTTGTTCAAATATTTGAGGACAACTGATACCATAGCACCTCCGAACCATTATGAATTAAGCTCGGCACTTTGATTCATGAGAATATTCATTGCTGTCAGCTTGCTTTCTGGCTCTCCTTGGTCACTGCAGTGGCTGTTTACAATTTCCTTGTGCATGGGACTTTCTAGGGGTGGGCAAGAGGTGTGTCACTTGGCTGTGAAATAGAGATGTTTCAGGTAGAATTGTTTTGCTTCATTACAAGCCTGTTATAACAGATTAACTAAGCAAAAGAGCTTAATTTATGGGAAGCAACTCATACCACATTCATCTCAGCTGGATGGCACAGCCTGTGCTGCTGCCACACTTATGCAAAAGATTCAGAATTTAACAAGCATTAGATAAAAGTAAACAAACAAACAAACAAAAATCCAAAATACAGAGAGCAAAACCACCTAAAATGAATGATTCGCCTAAAATAAGTGAAGGAGCTATCTAGCTTTACATCACTTGTTTTTCACATTATTTATTTGCTACCATCTCTCGGGTGTCTGTTTTCTGTTTTCCATGAATCTTGATAGCTGCTATCTAGCCAAAAGTTTCTTTAAAATCTGAGAAATATTCATGCTGTGGAGAACAACATTCCAGTATTTACAGTGAAAACATCAAAGCCCCAAACAAGAAAATGAAAAAAGAACCCTATAATCTAACAATCATTTCAGAAGAAATTTTATAACTATCCATCTACATTATAAAGTATTTAGATGAAATTATGTTTGGATGTAGACACACAGAGTAAACAAATGGGACTACTATGAATTTGCAGGTGTGTATTGGACCTAAATCTCACCCCAGGCTTCCAGTTGCGAGGGCAAATTAAAAAAGAACGTAATACTTATACTGTGGTATAGATAGATACTTGTACAGTTACTTTCGCTGCATCTTTACACCTGATGTGTAGTAGCTGTTGAACAGAATAGTCAGACTTTCAAATAATAATAATACCCAAAAACATTGTTTGCATGTGATTATTTGATTTTCAAATGTAGTAGCTGCAAATCAAAACATGCTTTCAGTCTATTACCTGTTATGTTATCATAGGACATTTGCCAGGATCTTTAATAGACACACATTGGTAAGGAAAAGTAAAGGAAAGGTAAAAAAAAGGAAAGGTAAAAAAATGTTGTGGGCAGCTACTGCCTTAATTAAAAAAAAAATTAAATTATGTGGTCATCAGCTGAAGCTATGACTCAGTTCCCATAGCTGCACTAGTGTTAGTAATTTCCTGTACTCATTTACTAATTACACTTGCAGGTTTTATCAAGAGGGCATTCATTTTTAGTTTATACTCAGAAAAAAAGGAAGAATTTCAGTGAGTTAGAAAAGGTTTAATTTGGTATATGTCAGTGCAAATGTGTATGAAAGAGAGCTTGGCTTGGTGTTTTCTGAAGTCTTGCTATAATTGAAGTCTACTGTAGTTTTAAACTGTCAAGAATAAGAACTTAGTACTGTGTCACCACAACAGCACAGACAGCAAACATATCTCTATGGCAAAAACCCTGTAAATAGCTGACTGATCGACCCATATTCATTCAACTGCATGATTTACAGATGAATTGTATGCTAGCTTGCTAATTTACAGCTGACAGTGTTTAATTCTATGTAAGTGTAGACCACCACTGTGAGAAAGAGCTAAAGATACCTTGAACAGAATGTAAGCATTATTAACAGTTCACATTTACTTTTTATGTTCATATGCAAGTCAAATGGTATACACAAGCACAAAACCCAACCGTGGGCTATACAGAATGAAAAGAGATGTCAATTCAGTGCCAAAGTGTGCTTGCAGATTGGACTTCACAATCAACTTTCAGGCCTTCTCTGGCTTTTTCAGCCACTTTTTTGTAAACTGATTGACATTATTGTTTTTATGTGCCACAGTTTCTTATTGAACACAAATTGTTTGCTGCTTTACATTGACCAAAATCATAAAGAGTTCCTCTGGGACTGAGCATTTGCTCTGTGCTATTTAATATCTTTATTAATAAAATTATATACATATTTAAAATTACTAATTGAGTTTGCAGCTGACAAAAAGGAAAAGAAGTGGATGAATAGCTGAAAACAGAAAGGACAGAGCATTCCTACAGATAATCCGGGAAAAAGTTGTGTTTTAATGAGATTAAATATGTAGCTACACACTTAGAAAATAAAATTGTAAGCTACATTTACTGGTTGGAAGACTTTCCCTATTGACTCTAAGGAGCACTCAGGATTGTGCTGAATCATCATCTGCTAAAGAGCTTCAGAATGTAATTTAGGGCTATGCCATTAGATTATAGAGTATTATGAAACAAAATTAAGGATATTCCATTCTTTCTGTGTTTGGTGCTGGTACCTGCTGGCAGTGGAATATTATCTTCCATTACAACAATTGTTCACTAGTATCTGAGATATTCTTCTTTTAAGGGCCTATTTTATATCAGAGAGACTGAAAGAAGGGCTAATGTGCATGGAAGAATCTGACCCCTTTGCTTTTGAAAAAAACCGTGACACTTTAATGATCTCAGATGAAGACTGTATGCTGCATCAGCATGAAACACAAGCCTAGCACAAGTTTGTACACACTGCCCGTATTTACATCTGCTGATGGACTTTATGAGCTTGGTAAACTGTGTCTCTGGCAGCATTCCTGGCCCACACCTTTCCCTTTCCCATGCTGTTAGCTCTCAAGCACCTGTTCAGGCTGTTTAAGGCTTGAACACCTTCAATGCCATGCTGATATACCTCCTTCTGTCTCTGCAGTGCTCCTTCTTGGGTTACTCCAAGGACCTTGTCCCTTTTTGCCATTTTTTTTGACTGTCTATCATTGAGTTTATCCCCACTCATTTTCAGCTTCCAGAAAAATTGCAGCAAAAGGAATGATCAAGTTGGAATTCAGGTGGAGCTGCACAAATATGAGCCTCTCAGTCAGTAAACTAAATATCCTCTGCTATGAGGAAAGGCTGAAAGAGCTCAGGTTGTTCAGCCTGGAGAAGAGAAGGCTGCAGGGAGACCTTATTGCAGCCTTTCAATACTTAAAGGGGGCCTACAAGAAAGATAGGGATAGTCTTTTTAGCAAGGCCTGCTGTGACAGGACAAGGGGTAATGGTTTTAAACTAAAGGAGGGTAGATTTAGACTGAACACAAGGAAAAAATTTTCACGATGAGGGTGTTGAAACACTGGAATGGGTTGCCCAGAGAGGTGGTAGATGCCCCATCCTTGGAAACATTCAAGGTGAGGTTGGAGGGGGCTCTGAGCAACCTGATCTAGTTGTAGATGTCCCTGCCCATTGCAGGGAGGTTGGACTAGATGACCTTTAAAGGTCCCTTCCATCCCAAAGCATTCTAGGATTCTGTGTCCCACCAGATATTTATGCACATGGTTAAGATCCCTCAGAACTTTCTATTCTCCAAGCTGAACAGTCCCAGCTCTCGCAGCCTCTCTTCATACATCAGATGTTCCAGTCCCCTCATCATCTTTGTGGCCTTTCACTGGACTTGGTCCAATGCGCCCATTTCTCCAGTACTGGGGGAACCCACTATGCAACACAGCACCTCAGGCGTGCCTCACCAGTCCTGAGCAGAGAGGAAGGATCACTTGCCTCAGCCTGCTGGCAATACTGTGCCTAACGCAGCCCAGTGAGGCTGTTTGATTTCTTTTACCACGAGGGCACATTGCTGGATCATGGTCACCTTGTTGTCCACCACAACCCCCAGGGCCTTCTCTGCCAAGCTGTTTTCCAGACAGTTTGCCCCCCAGCTTGTGCTGGTGCCTTGAGTTATTCCTCCCCAAATGCATGACTTCGTACTTCCTTTTGTTGAACTTCATGAGGTTCCTATGGATCCAATTCTCCATCCTGTTGAGGTCCCTCTGAACAGCAGGACAACCCTGATGAAATGCAGTGCTGTATGGTCAATACAGCATTCACATGCCAATGGTCTTGGACAGAAAATCTGTGAATAAACTAAATTCAAATTGCTACTATTATATGTATATTTTTTTTTCTTATACTTGCAATAAAAGCCAGTAATAACTCAATGCAAATCATCAACTAACACTTGAATGCAACAACAGTAATAAAAAAAAATAGCGTAACAGTGTTTGGGACCAAATTAATCTCTATCCTGAATGGTATAAAAAGAAAGAGAAGTGAAGACCTTCAAGTCCTTCCAAGAAATTGATGTTTTTCTTTTACTACAATTTTTTTCACCAACCACTTGACAAATTCTTTCTGAACACTAGATAATCTGTTTCTTAAATAATCACAGTGATTCCTTGATCCTAAAGTTAAAAAAAAGATATAGACATGTATTATTTCCTTTGGTATTTTCTTGAGATTGATGATAGCAGATTTTATGATTTATCTCCTTGTCTTAACTCCATTATTATAGGAACCAAAATTAGGCACTCAGCACCTTCATTGACTCTGGAGTGGCAAGCACATATAGAAATAAAATCACCACTTGCAGGTGAGCAGCTGTCACGTATTTTTTCCCCAACTAGCAGACATTAATACTGGGTTATATTATTAATAATTATTAATAATAATTGTTATTAATCTATTTCTAAATTTTACATCACCGTTTCCTTCTAGCATAAGATAGACTTCAATGTGGTAGATGCTCTTTGGCTTCACCAGAGGATATCAACCTTTAACTAGAGGACAGTATATTGAGAAGCTTGTTCACTTTTCATGCTCAATTAATCTTAAGTCTCTCTTTGGAGCACATGCTATAAAAAATGTCAAACGTGCAATGGTTTTCTGATGTGGATTCCAGCTTATTCAACATTTAACTGGGATCATCAAACTTATTTTATCAATATTTTTTATTAGTTATCAATATCTAATTGCTCTTATTTTACTGACTTTAGTCAGGCTAAATTCAAACTCTGCTCTACATGGAAGAAAATGAATGACTTATCTGGTGAATATGATATTGCTGTTTTACTACATAGCTGGAGTAAATGTAACTTTTACAGTTTATCACTACAGCAAGAAAGTCAGCAATGCAATTAACTGGCTTTTAATTTTTTTTAAGCTCCTTCTTCCAGTGCCTGGCTTTGCAAATTAAAATAAGCTTGCTCCAATATTAAATTTTGGGATGTTTACTGCCTTAAATCAGGAAAAAAGTAGAGAAAGCAAAGCCATTTCATGTGGTAAACAAGTCAAATAACTATTGCCCAGGGCTACCAAATAAGTGTGCAGAGCCAGAGTGACAATTCGCTGTATTTGTAATATTTTGTTTAGAAAAAAGAACATTATGTTGACATATAAGTAACAAAGAATTAAATTGTCATGGAAGCTGTGTCACTGATTTCTTAGCTTCTTATCCTTCCAAAACAACAGACACAGACTAGTCTCAGGGAAGACTGATCTTTAGGAAGCAAAGCTGAGAATATTAGAATATTGAGCTGGCATCCCCAAAAAGCAGATGAACCAAGTTTATATCCCAAAAGCCATTTAAGCTCAAATTGCTGCTGACAGCATTATTATTGAATTACTTATTCACATGATGGTAGCAAATTAGAAGCAAGGTTCATGTCACCAGGTGCTATCCATAGTTAAAATACATGTCTACATGCAGATTTTTGATCCAAATCTTTGAGGTGTTTCATAGAAACAACCCCTGAGTCAGGTCACTCTTCCTCTGCTTTCAGCAGAGCTGTTGGGACAGGTGAAATCCAACCATACAGAGCTGTTGGCCAACAGGTTTTACATTTAGCTGAAGATCTAAACAGGATGCATGAGCAGGCATTAGGGTCAGAGGACTGTTAAATGATAAACCAGATATTTTAGCAAAGCAAAGCTGGTTGTGAGCATCTGAAAAGATCAAGATTTTATGATCCTTATCAATATCTCCCAGTGTGGAAGGTGACCTCTCCTTAAAAAGCTCAGCTGGTTTGCCTTTCCTTTTATTCTCCAAGGCATTGCTGGAAAACCATTAGAAAACACTGAAACAAAATATAAAAAAATTCCCACTGTGTCAGTGTGAACTATTAACCATTCAGGTTTGTTATATGCACAAAGGGTGGAGAACTGTGTTTATATTTTTTTCTGTCCTTTTATCATGAAGCTGAAGTGCAGTAGATTTTGTAACTAGGATGATAAGCTTTCAAGAAGAATTTGTACAGCTGAAATGGTAAACTATATAACACAAATGGAAGTCAGGCTGAAAACCAAATGCTAGTGAACAGAGCTGAAGGAGTAATGTGCATGCATGCATTTAAAGTGAAATTTCTCAGATGAAGTCAAGCAGTTCAGGGGAGACGAGGCTAACAGCTCTGGGACCGTAATGTTGCTGAGCCTTTTGTTGTCACAGCCGTCTTGACAATGGACAGTCAAGGACTGAACTCTTCATTTATGAATCACACAAACCTCTTTTTCAATAATCCTTTGACTAGGACAGACAGTTTGACTTGGAAGAGACTTGTAGCTTGAGAGAGCACCTGGAAGTGTCTGGGCTGAAAGATTAGACTTTTCCTACAGAAAGCCGAAAATTATGCCTTTTACAAGTCCTTAGGAATAACTGAACTCTTCAACTCAAGTAAAGAGGGAAGTAAGAATAGAATAGAATAGAGTATTTTCAGTTGGAAGGGATCTACAACAATCATCTAGTTCAACCACCTGACCAAAAGTTAAAGCATGTTATTGAGGGCATTGTCCAAATGCCTCTTTAAACACTGACAGTCTTGGGGCACCAACCACCACTCTAGGAAGTCTGTTCCAGTGTTTGACCACCCTCTCGGTAAAGAAATGCTTCCAGTCTAAACCTCCCCCGGTGCAGCTTTGAAAAGTACCTGACCAGGAGACTACTGAAATAGATTTTGATACCCAGGCACAGAAACAGGGTCTTGGCAACGGGTTGTACTCCCTTCCTTGGCCCCAGTTCCTGGTCACCTGCCACAGCTCTGGCTACTCCAGCTTCTTTTCCAATACTCCAAACCATAGGAAAGTTTCCACTCTCTGTGGCATCCAGGAGCATACAAGCAGCACATCCTGCTGTGCTCAGTCCCTTCCCACAAGAAGCTACAAAAGGATATAGGAGCTACCATCACAAGATACAGTGTGAGCATCATGCCTTTTTATAAGACTGTGAGGAAATGGCCACATTTATGTGAAGAGATGTTTCAAAGCCTGCTTGCCCCTCTTTGATTGTAGTTGGGCCACATGTCTCCCAATTTCTAACAAGTTATTCTTTGTTATTTCACTGGAAGCCTTTACTGAATATATTTTATTTCTACACACTGCAGCTGTAACATGGCAAGAGACAGTCCCTACTTTGCAGAATTTATCCTTGACTAGACATAGGGCAGAAAGGGACTCAGTGGCACACAGATGTGGCAAAGAACTTGAACCCAATTTCAAAATCTCAATCCATTTACTGGGAAGGCAAGTCATTCCTTGTAGGAAACGTCACCTTGCCTGTTATGGCAGTGCAGCTGTCTACAGGAGACTGTTAGCTCACCTTCAAGAGTTTTGGTGATCCATTAGCTACTCAGATCCCAGAGAGCACAAGGAGGTCACAGCCTTAACTGTGTGACAGATGAGTTTACAAAAACAATAGTACTTTAAAGTGCTCAGATGGGAAAAGCTACAGCACTGCAGAGTTTAGTTGTTAGATGATGCCTCAGACATCCCATACTGGGAATTGTATTAATTCCATCTCCCCCCAGGAAGCATTTCACCTCCAGCCTGTTCTGCAGAGAACACAGAAGTGCTGGAGGAAGTATCCAGAGCACTAACAAATACACACACCTCTTGGTCATTTTGTACTTCTTGGTGTGGGAAGGGGAAATATGAGCTACTGTGAACCTCTGGGATGGTTTCATGCATGAAGGTGGCATTACATACATATGGACTCTGATGTTGTGGCTCTGCCCAGCTGATCTCTGGACTTTAAGAGAAAAAGAGCATCCCTATACCTACCAAACAAGAAATAGACAGAGGTGCTTAATGAGGAGAAAGTGCCTATTAAATGCCTTTTCATTGGAAGAGAAATTAAAAAGTGTTAAATTTTAAAAAGGTGGAGGGAATCACAAACTCACTGAAGAAAAATCAGCATGAAGTTTCTCAATTACAATTAACTACCATACATGTGCATTCCTGTCTTGTTGTAGCTGGTGCAGGGTCTATTCCTCCAAAAGTTGTTCCAAAATTTAATTTATAAAAAGAGGAATAAATTGAGAAAGAGTCAGACAGAGATGCTTTGATTTCTTTGTTCCCTCTCCATAAATATTAATGCATTTCCTAGGTGCTGCCATTGTGACATGCCGTGGACAGGGGCAGAACATGTGCTTGCCTGGCTCTCAGCCTCGCTGCGTACAGATGAGTGCTTTCAGAAAGGCTGTAGGTGAAATGCACACATAAAGTAAAATTATAGCTGCCCCTTGTCAAATGCAGCAACATGGGCCAATAATAGCTGCTTATTCCGTCAGTGGATAATGCAGTCATTGTGTACAACTTCCTTGGCCTTGACCTACTCAATGGTGTTGTAGTGTTAGGGGAAAAAGGTAACGTAGGTTGCCAGAGAAAGCATGAAACTGGCAGTTTATCACTAATACTTCCTCCTCACCTAGAATTCAGAAATATTTCCTTTCTATCACATTAGTTCCTTTACAACTTTCTATTCACACCCTTCATCATTCTCATCAGAAAAAAAGGCATACAGGCTATGTAACAGACTGAAAATGCATCAGATATGAAGAACTTTTCATGTGTAAAAGCACAGATTTAGCTTTAGTTGCAAGAAACAAAGGAAAGGGAAATGAATACCAGAAAAATTTTCAGATGTTATGATTTCTAGAGGTATTGTTATTTTGATGATGACACCGTGGGAAGTTTTAAATCACAAGTGAATTGTGGTAGCTACTTTATAAACAAAAGACAAATGGCAATCTTGCCCTTGAAAAGCTGAAGTGTAACAAATAAAAAGAAATAACAAGAGACAGATAAATGGGTTTTCATAAGGAAGTTCTGAGCAACGTGGGTTTATGTGAAAATGCAATGGACTTTTTAATTCAGTTTCTTAATATAACAAGTAGCTCCATACCATGGCTGTTTTATCTCCGTTCTTTAAAAAAAACCCAAAAAACAAAAAAAACAACCAAACACTTTTAACATGTCTTGATAAACAGCCATGTTAACTTAAGGGAAATTTATCTGGCTTTATAAATCTTAGAGAATCAGTCTAGCTTTGTCACATAAATAAACCATGGAATAGGTTTTCTAGAGATAGGTACAAGCGGACAAATCACCTGAAGCTTGATGAATTGTATCCTAGAAATGCCTCTCTATTTTTCTACTAACTATACAGGGAGACTAGATATTTAGCTAAACCTTCTTCATATAATTAAAATTAGGTGTCATGGTTTGACCCCAGCTGGCAACTAAGAACCACAGAGCCACTCGCTCACTCCCCTCACAGTGGGATGGGGGAGAGAGTCAGAAGGCAAGAGTGAGAAAACTCATGGGCTGAGATAAGACAGTTTAATAGGTAAGGCAAAAGCCACACACACAAGCAAAGCAAAACAAGGAATTCATTCACTACTTCCCATCGGCAGGCAGGTGTTCAGCCATCTCCAGGAAAGCAGGGCTCCATCACGCATAATGGTTACTTGGGAAGACAAACGCCATCACTCCAAACATCCCCCCCCTTCCTTCTTTGTAGCAAACACTACACATCAAGGTTATCCCACCAGATCTCCAGCCAACACGGGCTTTATATCCCCAGCAGTAGGTGTGTCATGTTATAAGGGGCAGAGACAAGGGAGGGTCGACCCTTAACTCTTTCCGTATAGCACGTGATCTTCCGGTCGCCAGCCCTTATCTTTACTACATTTCCCCCTCCCTTAGCTCCAGTAGTTCTGGATCTTGCTGGGGAAGCTGCGTGTAAAATAATCGATACATGGTAAGACTTATACAGACACGCATCCGTTACGTTCATAGATTTTGCCCAGTCCAGCCAGTAGTTCGTCGCGGCTCCCTCATTACTCCCCCACACCATCAGGATGCATAGGGAAATGGTAACCTGTCAAGATAAGACTCAATAGATTGATTAATGTCTATACGGTCGAATATTTCGACTGGGTACCCATTCTAGCGTCCCTTTCTCGGTTTGCACACACGCATACCCACGTCCCAAGCAACGGAGGGAATAAGGCCCCCCCCATTCACGGGTTTGCAGGTCCCGTACTTGAACCAAAGGGTAAGGCCCTTCGTTCTCATCGAGCCGGAAATGTGCCTGGGTTGCAGTCTGGGTTTTATAGGTGTTCCCTCGAATGGTATGATTTAAGGTAATTAGTGCCGTCGTCAACAGACGCTGTGCCCGAAATAAGGGAGGGTCAAGGGGAGGGGGAACCCCTGTTCCTGGGCTTATCTTTTCCCCCTCCCTAAGTCGGTCGAGTAACTCTTTTAATGTGCGGTGCGCGCGTTCTACAATGCTTTGGCCCGTACTGTTGTAGGGAATGCCATGACTCAACTGAATATCCCAGCGCGCGCAAAAGTCCTTTGTCTTCTTGCTGACATATGCCGCTCCGTTATCTGTTTTAATTTTTTGTGGGATGCCAAGTTGCGCCATACAGTCCTGCCAATGTAAAATAACTGCGAGAGCATTTTGTTTAGCATGCATAGTCGCTAAAATAACTCCACTGCAGCTATCAACTGTGACATGCAGATACTTACGTGGATTAAAGGGTTCATAAATCGTAACATCAGACTGCCATATTTGGTTGGGCTGCAACCCTCGAGGGTTTACCCCTGCCTCCCAGAGGGGACCTTTGGAACACACAGGACAAGCAGCAATCACAGAGCGAGCATCTTGCAACGTAATGCCAGCGAGCCTAGCTAAACCGCGAGCTCCACAGTGGAGGAGCTCATGCAGGCGGAAAGCTCGCCTTAGGTTAGAAGTTTCTTCAACCGCCAGTACGCTCTTTGCTAAGCTGTCCGCTATTTCATTCCCAGCAGAAAGAAAACTCGGTATGGAACTATGACTATTAACATGGATAGGACAGACAGGAGCGGTTCTCATTTGCAGTGCGGTGAGCAACATTCCGGCAATCTCTGACGTTGCCCCAAGTGCCCATCGGCACTTCTTCAGTAACTTATATACATAGCAAGAGTCTGTGATTAGATCCAAGGCCTCTTCGGGCCATTGAGTGAGAGCCATCCATACCGCTTTGGCCTCAAGATACTGCACGGATTGCCCTTGATCTTGATAACTAATGTGGGTCCACTGACCATCCTCCTGCCATGTAACGACAGCTTTCCCAGTAATCAATGACGCGTCGGTAAAAACCGTGCGGCCTCCGGTGGGTTGTTCAACTATGGCACTAGCTGGCAAAAAATGGAGTACCTGGATTATCTCCCCACAGGGGTGTGGTCTTAGACCTTCAATACGACCCGTAAATTCAGCTATCGCCGCTTGCAGGAGCCCCACTTGTGGAAGTACCAACTCCCACTGTGCCAAAGAACAGGGCAATGCGATGACCTCCGGGTCCTTCCCTGTTAAGTGTTGAGTTTGCCTCCGACAGCGGAGAATAAGCTGGGATAATAATGTTGGCCAAGAAATTAAAGCCGTCTTTGGTTTGCCTTGATACAACCAAGCAAAAGGCCAGCCTTTTTCACCATTATTTTGAATTAGTAAACCATGGCCAGCGGTATCGGTCATGTAAATCAGGGCAGTGACCGGTTGTTCAGGTGTAAATCGAGCGAGACCCCAATGCTGGGCCCGCTCCATAATTGTCCTAAGAATCTCCTGATGGTTTCTTGAAAGAGTCCTTGGAGCTAGGCGGGAATCTCCTCCTTTCAGGAGTTGATATAAGGTAGTCATTTCTGCCTCAGATATTGGAATAAAGTTTCTAAGCCACAATAGTTGTCCAATTAATTTTTGTGCCTCATGGAGTGTTGTCACTGTAGTCCGAATTTCAAATGATTGTGCTGTCACGCTTCGTGGCCTCAGTTGAGTACCTAAATACTTTACTGCACGCCCTACCTGTGTTTTCCGAGGCTCAATGTGTAACCCATGTCGCTCCAAACTGACTATCAGCTGCACGCGTGCCTTTTCCAGTAACTCCTCTTGGTTGGACGCCAGTAACACGTCATCCATGTAATGGAAAATGATGACCGTAGGGAAATTTTCTTGAATAGGGCGTATCGCAGCAGCTACAGCAATTTGACACAAGACTGGTGAGTTTTTCATGCCCTGGGGTAACACCTTCCATTGATATCTGGCGCACGGGTGTTGATTGTTAGGCTCAGGAACAGTAAAGGCAAAGCGTACTCTATCTTCTTCATGCAAGGGAACACTAAAAAAGCAATCTCTAATATCTATAACCACTATTTGATAGTCAGGTGGAATCATGGCCGGAGAAGGGAGGCCCGCTTGTAGCGGACCCATGTCTTGTATGCATGCATTAACTGCGCGTAGATCATGTAGCAGTCGCCACGCTCTCGATTTTTTCTTTATCACGAAAATGGGGGTGTTCCAGGGACTTGTAGAGGGTTCGATGTGTCCTGCGTCAAGTTCTCGTTGTACCAATTGTCGAACAGCCGCCCTCTTTTCCTCTGTCAATGGCCACTGCTCTACCCACACTGGTTTATCTGTCAACCAGGTGAGTTTTAATGGGCGGACACAGGCAGTGGCCATTATGATAAATTTGTACGCAGCACTATATTCATCTTCTGCAAGCAACATCGTCCCAAGATGACAATGGGTAACTCAGCAATGACGGGGTTACACCATGCTACCCTAGCTTGTCCGGATTCCAGATCCTTCAACATAATTTGCATTGGGTTCCTGCTTTGATGCGAGGTCTGCATGCCTCCCACGCCTTGCAGCGAACCTCTCGGTTCGAGTGGCCAATCATCTGGCCATAGATGTGATGGGATTACTGTAACATCCGCTCCTGTATCTAAAAGGGCTCTTAACACGAGGCGTGGTGTTCCCCCCAACTCTGGGAGCCATGGGGTAACTATAATATCTACTTCTGGTCGTGTGGTCATGTTTAGGGTGAGTGCCACATACGGCGAGGCTCTATCCCCAGCCTCCTCTATTGCGTGCTCCCATCTCCCCAAGGCAGCTGAGTTGGATATTGCATCATTGGGACCGCAGGCGACTGTGCTGGTCCCGGGGAAGGAGAGACTCCCTGTGCCATACATTGCGCTGCTGTCGTCGGGCCTGTTGAGCTGATCACTGGGGCAGGTGGGGATGGCACGGCCCTCAGCCATCCCCTCTTCTCGTTTCCCCAGCCTGGTCTCCTTTGCCGACTCCCCGATTTGCACTGTCGAGCTCTGTGGCCTAGTCGCCCGCAGCGCCAGCATCGTAGGTCTCTCTCTCCTTCCCCTGTTCCGGGGGTGTTTATTTTTGAAGGGCATTGTCGCGCCATGTGTCCTTGCCCCCCACACTTACGGCACATAAGTCGTGCGCCGCGGCAGGCCGCATGGACTGCGGCCACTACCGGTTGCATACTTTGCGCCTGTTCCTGTTCCAGCACGTAACGAATCATCTGTGAAAGCGTGGTCCCTATGGGTAACTGTCTTAGCAACACTGCAGTTTGTGGGTTTGCTTGCGTACGTGCACAGTCAAGCAATATCGCCTCCTTAGCCTGCTCAGGAAGTCGAGCAACCTGGAGCACTGCTTGCAGCCGGTCTAAAAACTTTGTGAAGGGCTCACTTAACGATTGCCGTATTTGGACCCATGGAGGCTCCCTTTTATCAAGGGCCACGATGATGCGTATCGCTTCCTGGGCAGCTTTCGAAGATGCAGCAAAATCGCGCCCCCGCATTCGCTGAGCCTGTGCCTGAGGAGTTGCGAACTGCCCTTCACCCATCAGCTGCTCTAAAGTCACTCCTGCCATGGGATGGTTGGCCTGTTGCGCCTCGATAACAACTTGGGTGCACCGATTCCTCCACTCCTCCCTAAACAATACCATCATCGAGGGGGTCAATACGGCCCGCATCAACTGAATGATATCAAAAGGTGCAAGCGGCGTTGCAAAAACACAGTCTAGTAAGACTTGGGTTTCTGGGGAATTTAATCCATGACTTTTCACCGCTGTGACCAATTCTTTCACCAACTTCGCATCTAACGGTTGCCACTCATATCCTCCACCTGGGGCTGCTCGGATAGGAAATGCTTGAATCGGAGGGGCCTGGAACCGCACTCCTTCCAAGACACAATTTTTTGCAATCATCTGCCAATCCGTCCCATTTGCCCTCTCTTTCAGCATTCCCCCTGGCATAAGACTTTCCGCATTTGCCACCACCCCTCTCAATCGGCTGATCAATGCCTCGAGTTCCCTTGAAACCTCATTAGTCCGTCTCGGAAGCGGGGGCGGATGAGCAACAATCGAGGATCCCTCGTCACCCCCTTCGCCCTCACTGCTATCAGAGCTCATGGGGTAATCGTGTACAGGCTCCCTCCACTGTGAGGGAATACCAGTTTGATTTCCCATTGCCCTAGGGATAGGGGTTCCCTCTGGTGGCTCAGGTATCACTGACAGTGCCGGGGGAGCCCTACCACCCCCCTCGATGTCCTGCGCTCCGCTCTCTGTGTGTCCAGCACTCATCGATCACTGGGATACAATGGGGCGTCCTCAGGTGTTTTGCCTTCTTTTTCTCCTTCCCGCCATCTTCCTTCACGTAGTTCACGATACCGCTGGGATCCCACATCGACCCCCGGGACCCAATCCAGCAACCTATCAGTCAGCTCCCTTTCCACACATTGTTGCAACTCGCCCCAGGGGTATTGAGGAAGTGGCAGATCCGCCGGTGCAGGAGGTGCCGAAGGTTCCGTGGGCGGCCGCTCTAAACTCCCCACTCGTATCGGGAACACCTTTCCCGAATCCTTTGTTCCCGCTGCACCATAGTCTCCTTGCACCTCCCCTTCCTCCGTTGGCTCAGCCCCCAGTAACAACGGTTCCGTCTGTGTCCCACAGGCCACTCCTTCCCAGCCAGCCTGTGTCCCCTCCGAAACTAAACTTGTTGGCTTTTCGTTCCCAGGAGATTCCTGCCCCATCAGCACACCACGTGCAGCAGGTCGGCGCCGCCTTGCCGCAAACCCCCTCTTGAGCACCCTTGTCATTACCGATTTTTGTACCTTTATGAGTTCCGCGAGCTCCATCACTGTTGCCTGATCACGTCGGGGTCACCACTGTGTAGCAAACACTACACATCAAGGTTATCCCACCAGATCTCCAGCCAACACGGGCTTTATACCCCCAGCAGTAGGTGTGTCATGTTATAAGGGGCGGAGACAAGGGAGGGTCGACCCTTAACTCTTTCCGTACAGCACGTGATCTTCCGGTCGCCAGCCCTTATCTTTACTACACTTCTTCTTCCCCCAGCTTTATACACTGAGCATGACAACATATGGTATGGGATATCCCTTTGGTCAGTTGGGATCAGCTGTCTCAGCTGTGTCCCCTCCCAACTTCTTGTGCACCCCCAGCCTGCTTGCTGGTGGGGTGGTGTGAGAAGCAGAAAAGTTCTTGACTCTGTGTAAGCATTGCTCAACAATAATGAAGACACCCCTGTATTATCAATCAACACTGTTTTCGGCACAAATCCAAAACATAACATAGCCCCATACTGGCTACTATGAGGAAAATTATCCCAGCCAAAACCAGCACATTAGGTTAAATGAATCCTGACTGGAGTAAAAATGATGAGTCTGAAAAGACCTTCTATGAAGACATGGAAGTTAATTCAGCTGATATGAAAGGTCTCATATCTGTTAGAGCTAATCAGGTATCTGGATTTCCATCCATGTATCAGGTCCATTTATCATAACAGAGTGATCTTTGTGATGAAGATTACTTTGGTACTTTGTATATAAGCATTCCTAATCTCCTGCCTCCTAACAAGAAAGAATTCTTAAGAAATTGCTCTCCCTTGTAGCCAAGCATGTTTCTCAAAACGTTTTTCCATTAATTCACCTGATAATATAAAATACCTGATTGAAATGTTTAATCTGGGATTATGGCAACTATTTCTTTCCTCTCTCAGCGAATGGAGGGAGATGGACCAAAGGGTACTTCAGATCACACAAAACTACCATGCATACTCAACCCTACCTTCTCAGATACATGTTTCAATCAATTTTCAAATATATTTAAGAATCAGCTGAATTTAAAACCTGGACAACCTAAGATGAAATGAACAACTCATGATCAGCCTTTTTTCTTACTTAAATAGGAGATTGCATATTAAATTGTTTGCTCAAACCTTTTGACAAATTTATTTAAAAATACATGAAGTAAGCAATCTGTATGAGCTGAGAACCTTAAATTTTGGAGATATTTTCCTTCAGGTGCTGAACAGACATGTTTTCTCCAAAGTTAACAGCATCTTTAAAGATACAGTTTATAAGATTAACTGAATTTAAATAACAATGTGCAGTAACTGACATCAGCATAATAGCAGCACCAAATACACAATCATTTCATAATTACTGAGTGCTAAATACAAAACCTTTGTAAATGCTTTCTTTGGATCCACATAGCAACAGTATTTCAGTTAGGTTTATACCTAACTTTGAGATGAGATTTGGATATATATGCAACAAAATGATGAAACATGAGGAAGGATCTTGCATGTTTCAGTGTATAACTGCCCAGGAAAAAAAATTCCTCCCTTCAGATCTTGCACATCTCTCAATGCATTCCAGAATATGAAGATATGAACAAATGATTACGAATAAATCAGTTGGTGCAACATAAAAGTGAGCATTTCTCATACAAGCCAAAGTGTGTCTAGCCTACACAATTGAATAGCTGGTCAAAAAAAAAAAAAAAGGGTGGGGTCAGGGCCTTTACTTCTCTAGGACTTCCCACATAGTCAGTTAAGAAAAAATACTTTGCCAAGAGCTCATAACCCATAGCATCTTGATTTGAATTATCACTGGATTTGATTTTATTTGATCTGTCTAACCTCAAAACATAAGGGTTTCAGTTGATGCTTTCTGCCTCCTCCTCAGTCATAGAATCATAGAATACCAGGCTGGAAGGGACCTCAAGGACATCTGCTCCAACCCTTCTAGCACAATCTAGATGAGATGGCCCAGCACCATGTCCAGCTGAGTCTTAAATGTGTTCAGCGTAGCAGAGTCAACCACTTCCAATGATTGACTGTTCTCATTGTGAAAAATTTACTTCTCATGTCCAATCAGAATCTCCCTGGGAGTAACTTGTACCCATTACCCCTTGTCCTCACCATGTGACTCCTTGTAAAAAGGGAGTCTCCATCTTCTTTGTAGCTCCCCTTTAAGTACTGGTACGTGGTGATGAGATCACCTCTAAGGCTCCTTTTCTGAAGGCTGAACAAGCCCAGTTCTCTCAGCCTGTCCTGATATGGCAGGCTTCCCAGACCCTTGATCATCTTGGTGGCCCTTCTCTGGACCCCCTCCAGCCTGTCCACATCTTTTTTGTATAATGGGGACCAGAACTATACACAGTATTCCAGGTGTACACAGTACCAGAACTATACACACTATTCCAGTATTCCAGTCATCCCCACTTAAGATATAATAATATATTAAAGAAGTTCAGAGCTACTTTTCCTGTACTATCTTCTTCCTCACATTGTTTTAGCAATTTTAAGTTTAGAACACTTCAAATATCACAGAAGATTCAGAAGTTATCCTAATTGTACTGATATTTCTTTACTGAGGTTGCAATTTTTAAAGCCTTTTTTTTTCCTGTTACAAAGTCAATCTTTTATTAAGTTTAGTAAGGATTAGACATGATCAACTAAAAGCAAAATTGAAACTGCTCTGAATAGCTTATGATTAATAAACTTATTTTAAGTAAACAGTTCACCCAGCTGCATATCAGAAAATGTCATATGGGAGCAGTCACTGTGGTGCTACTGGAATTAAGTAATAGCATAATTAGTAGTGGTCACCAGAAGGAGTTAATATAGCTGGATCTTACAGTTCTGAGACTAATAAGCACCTAATGTTTTAATATCCTCTTCCTCATTATTAACGTCCGCCAAGACCAAGCCAGCAATTTTTCGTCTCTGCAGGCACATATATCATTCCACTGAACTGTGAGTGAAAAAAACTTCCTTCTCATTTGTAGCAATTGAGGTCTATGAGCAGAATCACTGGGAAGTTATAAGGTAGCTCACAGGATTAATTTCTTCCATGCCTGGAAAAATTTTAGGCTTCAACCATCAGCTATTTAAGGCCTGAGAAGATCTGTCCCATCCAGTAATGACATGTAATATTGAAAGCATAACATTTAATTTCAAAGAATAAGACAATGGCCAGCACTGAATAACCTCTCAAAACATCTTATGCATACAAAGCAGAAGGTAAATTAGGTTGCAAAATGTGCTTTCAAGGTTTATGATGTTAAAGATTATCCATACATCTAAGCCAATGCTCACAGAATTTCTCTTTTTTGAGAAAATAAATTTTCTGTCATGGCCCTGATCCATTCATTGTGCATGATGGCATGAGCCCATCTACTTGATTTCTAAAGTGCTATAATCTTTTATAACCTGCATCCATTCCAGGATTAAAATTTTGTTATTTTCCTACCTAACATTTCCTCATCTTGCTGTGATATTCTGTAAATACCTTTCATTAATCAACTTGTTTAGTATCAAGTAGCCATCTCCTCTGGAAAGTCCCCATTTCATGAATAGAAATAGGTACAAAAAATTCAGAAAAGAAGTAGGAAAAAAAATAGCAACTCCTTCATGCCTAAAAAAAGTAATATAATAATAAACTTACAATATAAGAATAAAATATGGCTCAAAGCAAAGAAATTTGAGGACACAGAGACAGAAAGAATCTTTGTGTGATTATTAGATCAGAAAAAGATACATAATTTTAAAAGTCAGTCTTTCCACTGTGTGATGTCAGATGTGTCACATCTGGAACCTACCTGTTTGACAGTTGAGGGCTGTACATGTTTTCATAAAAATAATTTTGTTCCTCGGCTTCACCAAGTTATTTTCTGTTTCATCCTTGATAATTCACACTGGACTTGTTCTTCGATTGCCCCTCGAGATGTACATGTTTTCATCTCCATCTATGTCTCCAGTATTCCCCACACAATACTATGTCTCAGTTGGGTTGGTGTACAATGAGAAACTGAAAAGTTTATCAGCGATTCTCATCTTTCTTGTTGATGAGTAAGAGAGGCAAAAAAGTTAGAAGCATTGTCTCTGGACAGCTTCTAGAGATTACAGAAACAGAGGCTATTCCAAAAGCGCAAGGAAGTCAATTAAGAGATTCATTGACTTCAACAGGCTTTGGAGCAGCACATAATGAATGTAGGTTTATCTCACTATCTGATGGGGAGCCTCAGATCAATCAACATTGCAGCTGCTCAAGAGGAGAAAACTATTTGTAAATAAATTATTCACTGATTAGTTATGATACTCTCCCCAAAGCATTTAACTACTCAATTGACAGTCTACAGAACTGATTATAAAGTGGCAAATTTTAATGGTGAGTAATTCAGGGAAACACAAGCTCTGTCTCTCACAAATATATTCTGGAAAGCTGATTCCATAGCCCTGATGTATCCTGCTTGCATTTTGGGTGAAGACTTTTATCTAGCCTTTCTTATTATACCATCTGAATGCTTTACAAGTCTTAATAAATTTATCCTCATAGTGTCCCTGAGGCAACAGCTACATGAACAAAGTTGCCCAAGACAAGGAACCTCTAGGCAAAAGCCCGAAGAAAAATGCTGCAGGCAATCACATGCAAAAGAACAGCTGTCCAGAGAAGAAAATATTCTGCCCCAGGAAGAATTGACCATGGGACAGAACTGGGGAATGTCCTTGATCGGGTCAGATTTACTGGACTATGTGGCTCCAGTTTTTCCTTTCTTCCTTCTGACAGATGGGGTTTTCCCAGTATTTCTCATATCCATTTCAGAAGTCATAAAAATTTTAAAACTGTAGACTGCAATTTTTGATGTTGCCCTCCTGAAAGCTAGATCTAATAAAATAATTCATGGAGTTATTATGAATATCAGTTTTTACTGCTGCAGCCCAGTAAATACAGTATTGCTATTGCTACTAAGAGGCTTTGTACTGAGTTTGCAGGGCCTCAGGAGCAAGGCTTCTCAGGTTCGTTTTGTTTGAATTTGTGTTCACTTGCCTGGGGCTTTGTCTTAGTTACTTTAGCTGAAACAGAGTGTTTTCTAGCAGCAGGTCACTGGCTAATTTGTTTTACTTTGTATTTGTATGGTACAATCATAGTTTTTAAGTAGATAGATGCAAAAGGCAGTTTTGTTCATATTGAGACTCTTTCTATAGTATTATTCCTTTCTGTTATAATCACATCTCAACTAATAATGATTTGGATTAGACTGTTAAGACTTCAGTTATACCAACAATAAATTCCTGGATTTGTACATAAGGCATTTTCCTTTTCTCTAAACAAGACTGAGGGTAATTGGTTCAAGTTTGCATACAATGCAAAGCAAACAACATAGCAGCTGTCCTGGGCCTTCTGGTGACAGATGCTGTACAACTCAGAAGAGCAAGATGTTCTCTGCCCAGAAGTTTACAAGATCAAGGGCAAGATCAAGTTTACAAGATTACTACAGGCAACTCTGTACGTAAAAAAGGAAGGAGGCACAGTATCAGAAACATAGCCAGTGAATGAAACTGATTTAGCAGAGAATAAATACTCTTGCTGTGCATTAAGTAACCTTTGTACAAGTGCAGCAGAAAGTACAATTTAATATTTTGTACCTGCATCTACTTAGGCTTCTGAGTGAAGATATCTTTCAGCATTAAAAGCAATTGTATCAGTTTGCTGATTTCTTTTAATTCATTTATTTTTCAGCAAACATGCCCAGAGGGAGTTTTAGAGAGATTTGCACCTGCTCAGAATCCAGCCTCTAATCTTCTGCTCCCACTGATATCTAGAAAACCTTCCTTTCCTTATAAAGGGCTAGTGACTTTTAGAAGTGGTACTTCTTTGTAGCCAGGGATTAGGATTTATAGATGATCCTTAAGCATCCTGCCAGTCTGGTCTTCCAACTTTTCCAGAGCACATTGCTTAATGGACTTAGAGGAACTAAGTATCTCCCATTTTTACACAGCTCTTACACAGATGTGAAACTGGTGCAAGACAGTCAGTGCTGCAGGGCCAGCACAACTCTACATATTACCGTTCAATAGACTTTGCAATCAATCTTCTTGTCTTATTGTCTTTCTCATTCCCTATCAGCCATCACATAGTGATCTTCCGCTGTCAGCTCTGTAAAGGACCGATAGAAAAACGTGGTTTTTGTCTCGATGTTGCCGCTATAGCGCCATCCAGCATCGCATTTCGAAAAGACCATCTTCTCCACAGCTTTGAGAAAAACAACCTCGTGTGCCTGCGCACAGACTAAAGGCGCGAAAAGAGCCGAGGCGGGGACAAAAAGGCGCGAAAAGAGCAGAGGCGGGGACAGCACATCGTGGCGAGCCGCACGTACGCATTTATGATCCGCGCATGCGTGAGCCCCTATATAAGGAGCACACGTGCCCCGCGGCGGCGGCGTGCAAGACCACTTCTTCTGTTCCTCCACCCTCAAACCCCCTCCCCTCCCCTCCCCTCCCCTCCCCTCCCCTCCCCTCCCCTCCCCTCTCCTCTCCTCTCCTCTCCTGTCCCCGACGAAGCCTGAGGCCACCGAAGACCCAGCAGAAGATCATCAGGACTCGAAGTGGTGGTGATAAACCCCTCCTTCTCTTTCTTTCTTTCTCTCTCCCCCCTATTCTTTTCCTCTCCTCCCTTGCCCTCCCTCCGTTCTCTTCTCCCCTCAAATAAAAGTGAATGGTTGTATGACATCTGACCGATTCCAGCGTCTTAATCTCGTCCTTGGGATCGTATCGAAACCTCCCCCGACATTGGATCGGGACAAGCTCATACATATTCCAGCAACTCCCCAGAAACCACACATTGAGTAGTTTCTCTCTTCTTGCAGTCATTTATTTGTAGATTAGCCTCTAAAGAAATAAAGACCATCTCGTTGTCCTCATTTAAATGGACTCTCAAGGCCAACTGACCAAATTTTCTTCTAATTTGTAGGGCTATTTTCAAGAGCATTGTTCTGTTTTATTGTCCTACTGCTTGTTAAAGTGCATGAATGCTGTATGGGAATTTTGCTTAATGATTTGTTAATACCTCAAGTACAAAAGGAAATGAGATTGGAAAACCTTTGCCAATCTTAGTAAGCTATAAATTCTGCAATGTACACAAAGATAAAGTGACGCTGTGCCAAGTTTTTAAAGGGAATAGAAAGCTTTCTGCTGTAAATATAATAATTAAAAACAAAGATCAAAGATGCTGACGAATTTCAGTAACACAGTCTTGTGCCACCACACAATGTGTGGTCAATGTCAGTCATGCATTGGACACCAAGTTTCTTTGTAGGGTGTTTCAGTTATGACGTCTAGGGGAGTGTACCAGGATTAGCTGGGCAGAAATTTATCACTAGAAAAGTCCTTAAAGCGTTAAGAAGGGATTAATATGAACCTCTATGAATAAAAAGAGTCTATTGCTGCAAAATACACAGGGTTCTAATAAAGAGTACAGTTGTAAAAATGGTAAAAAAAGTCTGAGTCACAGCGGAGAGAGGTGTTTGTGTTACCTATATTTCTTAAAATTTTGATATAGCTTGAGGAACTTTTAGATGGCATAGTCTGTTGAAGAATTCTCTGGGGTATTCTAAATTTACAAGGAAAGACACTGGGGCTTACCACTAATACCATCATATGTATAATACATTAAAGCTTTCTTGTTAAGGATTCTTTATAGTATACTTCAAAATTTCTTTTCTGAGATGATTTAAAAGCGTTATAATACAAAGTCAGTCTCATAAAATTCTATAAGTGTTCATGCTAAGCCTTTTTTACTGATACTGAACATCAATATGCCTTATTTGAATGTAACTCCAGAAAATTATTTGTGCTTTTAAAATTGCAGCCAGACTGTTCAAAGCAGGAATGATTTCCTGCATGTATTTAGTACAATCGCTACATGCAGATTTGATTCGCCTCCTTACCTGACACTAAGGAATGAATTAGCATGGAATAGCTTTCACTAAAATCCCCAGGCCCAGCTGACTGTCCCTAACCTTCCAGAAATTGCGTGTGCAATTCACATGGATGTATCTAACTTTACTATAAACCATTAACTTAGGTACTGATACCAGAAAAAGGGACACAGCATAGCTCATTTGACACTAAACCCCACAATTTATCAGCCAGGGGAATTTCTGGCAGTTGACCTCGTGAGTTACATGCTAGCCTATCTCCTATGTTACCTTTCCCCAAGCTATTTTGAATTTAAATATGTTCTATCTTTACAAACTGCACTTGATGCAATAGCTGTAGCAGAGCTCAAAATGCAAAAACATCTTAAGTGTGCTTCCCTCCCCTCATGAGGTAACTACTGGGGAGGTTATTATGATGACTAAGGAGAAATTAAGTATGTATGGATTTATGATTGTCAGGAAAAAATTAAACATGTTTGAATTACTCCTAATATGAACAAACAGAAACCAATATTCACAAGTAATATAAGTACTTAGTGATTCAAAAGGTCTGTTTTCCCAGAACAAAGGAAAGTTATAAGGAATACTGATTGGAGGAAAAAATAAGCAAGAAACCTGAATGAAATTTACGAGTTTCTTCATGATAGTTTAGTTGTGTAGTATTCCATAACCACTGAGCAGAACAGCTATGCTTGCAAGCTCAGTGGCAGAAAAAGGGAGCAATCAGAACAGTTGTATAACAGAGAAACATCATAATCTAGGTAAGCAGCATAAAATAGATGATAGTTTCAGACTAGAACTAGTAGGCATCATCTAGATCTACATAGTGTTTCAGAGTTGCACTAATTTTCCCCTTACTGGAGAAGTGAAGCAGCCCTGTTAGATTTGCATGTAATTAATCCCACACTTCAGTATCCAAAAAGAGATATCAATAAAATGGAAAGATGACAGCTAACTTCAGGTAAACTACATTTTAAGTTTGCTATTTGTTGCAGGAGTTTGCTAGTCTGACTGGATGTCCCAATCTAGTGTTTTCAGGGAAACAAAGAATTTACTGTAAGAAAGAATTCAGGTTCATCAGTAGGCAATTAAAATCTGTTTCTTTCCTCCCGGCAGGAATACAAACAGCTGTGTTATCAACACAGAGGACAGACAGAATCATCTTTTAACATTTTTGGCACACATTAGTGGGGTATCCATAAAGATCTCTTAATAAGGCATTTGAAATCACAGGGAAATGCCTCCCAACAACAGCAAATATTTATTTATTTAAACTTCTATTCTTACCTATTACCTCTTTGGACCCACTGCTGCATTTTTCATCTAACTGAATGAAATCATGCATGAAATAGTATTCTATTTAGTTTAATGGTTAACAGAACCTGAATGGCTACATGCAGTGCATTAGCATACTTCTGAAAGATTCAGTAATTTTTAATAGAGCACAGAACTGTTCAGTGTATAACCTCAGTGAATAGGCCAGCCTTATTTCCATTATCAGCAAATATATTCCAGAAAGCTCTTCCATAATATTTGTTCTTATATAATTTCATCTTCTACAAAAAGAACCCTAAAAATCAAACTCCCAAAGTTCCATATTCTCTGATTTTATTATTAAATATTACCTCTGCTTGCAAGAAAATCTTAGTGTTATTTCACTTTTTATCCTCACTTCCTTTGAAAGAATAGCAGCCTTTATCACCATTTGCCCAGATATCTCATAAGCAAATTTGTCTTTTTCTGAGATGCCTCTTTTGATAGAACACCTTCCTTAAACACTGCACTTTCCTTAAATACACTGCTATTAAGGATACTTTCTTTAAAGATATTAAAGAAAATTTCATCTGTACGTTTTACCATCCTCACATTTTAAATGAAAGTAAAAGAAAACAAGATCAGTGATAGCATGGAAACTGTAGAAGTACTTGAATTTATCATTTTTATTGCAATCCAATTAGAAAAAATGGTGTTCAAGTAGAACATTGTTCTACAAGGTGCTGTAGAAACAGCTTAGGAGAAGATTTCTCCCCACTGAGTCTGTATAATAACAACAGATATGCATGTAGCAATTGCATTAATATCTATAAGCTTTGTTTGTCAAAAGCCGTCAGGAAATATAATAGAATTCCAGAAAATTGGGCTTTTCAAGGTCAAAATAATGGAGTCAAATCCAGCTGGCGGCCGATCACGAGTGGTGTTCCCCAGGGCTCAGTGTTGGGGCCAATCCTGTTCAACATCTTCATTGATGATCTGGATGAGGGGATTGAGTGCACCCTCAGTAAGTTTGCAGATGACACCAAGTTGGGTGGAAGTGTCGATCTGCTGGAGGGTAGGAAGGCCCTGCAGAGGGATCTGGACAGGCTGGATCATTGGGCTGGGGCCAACTGTATGAGATTCAACAAGGCTCAGTGCTGGGTCCTGCACTTTGGTCACAACAACCCCATGCAATGCTACAGGTGTAGCTGGTAGCAGGTGGCTGGAGAGCTGCCTGGCAGAAAAGGACCTGGGGGTGTTGGTTGACAGCTGCCTGAACATGAGCCAGCAGTGTGCTCAGGTGGCCAAGAGGGCCAATGGCATCCTGGCTTGTATCAAGAATAGTGTGGCCAGCAGGACCAGGGAGGTGATAGTGCCCCTGTACTTGGCATTGGTGAGGCCGCACCTCGAGTACTGTGTTCAGTTTTGGGCCCCTCTCTCCAAGAAGGACATCGAGGTGCTGAAGCATGTCCAGAGGAGGGCAACGAAGTTGGTGAAGGGTCTAGAGCACAAGTCTTATGAGGAGCGGCTGAAGGAACTGGGGTTGTTTAGTTTGGAGAAAAGGAGGCTGAGGGGAGACCTTATTGCTCTCTACAACTACCTGAAAGGAGGTTGTAGCGAGGTGGGGGTCAGTCTCTTCTCACTAGTAACAAGTGATAGGATGAGAGGAAATGGCCTCAAGCTGCGCCAGGGGAGGTTTAGGTTGGATATTAGGAAAAACTTCTTCATCGAAAGGGTGGTCAAGCATTGGCACAGGCTGCCCATGGAAGTGCTTGAGTCTCCATCCCTGGAGGTATTTAAAAGACGGTTAGACGTGGTGTTTGAGGCCATGGTTTAGTGGTTGGCTTGGCAAAGCTAGGTTAACGGTTCGACTCGATGATCTTAAGGGTCTTTTCCAACCTTATTGATTCTATGATTCTACGAAAATATTGTTTTTAGAAATTTTTCTGAATTTTAAATGACTAGAATTTTAGAATTGGGACAAATTCACCCCTGCAGGTTTCCATGTCTTAAAACATCATTAAGATGTCCATAAATACATGTGTTCCAGAACATTTCTTGTTCTTCTTATTCCAAACATGTTTCTACATATTCTTAAGAAGCCCTCCTTAACATAGTTAGCCCTACTGGCTGTGTGCCCACCACCAGTGCAGAAAATCCAGAGGTAACACTGACAAGTTATTCTGGAGTAGGCTTTCTTTGCTGCAAGCTAAAGCCAATTATATTAGTTGTAATGTTATGCTGATGCAGCTATACTGCACTTCGGTTTGGACCCTAATGTCTTCATATGGTTTTTGACTCTTGTTTGGCCATCTCTTAAAGCATGCAGAGTTTTACCACTGACTCAAGGTTTCTTTTAGTTGCCCACATTTTTGGGACCTAGGACCATCTGAGATATCATCAGGTACCCAAAACATCCAGATGACACTGGCAGATCTCACACAGGACTTGAGGGAGATTGTGCATGTCCTCAAGCACCATGTCTACCCTTCTTTTAAATACCTCCAGGGATGGAGACTCAACCACTTCCCTGGGCAGCCTGTTCCAATGCCTGACTACCCTTTCAGTGAAGAAGTTTTTCCTAATATCCAACCTAAACTTCCCCTGGCACAGCTTGAGGCCATTTCCTCTTATCCTATCGCTTGTTACTAGGGAGAAGAGACTGACCCCCACCTCGCTACAACCTCCTTTCAGGTAGTTGTAGAGAGCAATAAGGTCTCCCCTCAGCCTCCTCTTCTCCAGACTAAACAACCCCAGCTCCCTCAGCTGCTCCTCATAAGACACGTGCTCTAGACCCTTCACCAGCTTCGTTGCCCTTCTTTGGACATGCTCCAGCACCTCGATGTCCTTCTTGTAGTGAGGGGCTGTCATGGTTTAACCCCAGCCAGCAACTAAGCACCACACAGCCGCTCGTTCGCTCCCCCCCGGTGGGATGGGGGAGAGAATCGGAAGAGTAAAAGTGAGAAAAGCTGAAGGGAAAAACCTCAGCAATTTGCCATGACCAGTGAGTAGCTGATACTCAGCACTTATTCTTCATTGTATTTTGCGCTACAGGCTTCTTGTGTCACTTCTTTTGAGTACGTTGGCTTTGGAGACCTTCTCAGATTGTACAAGATGTATCTGTTAGAAAGTTCCATGTCACATTCATCGATAAGTTATACACCATTCTAACTTAATTTTCAATTCTTTAATTATCTAAAGACATAAGCTTCAGATTTATGTTCAGCTCTATTGTTGCTAGTGGCTTTCTTTTTTTGTGTGTGTGTTCTTTAACTTCTTCCCCACATGCACCAAAACTGCCATCATCCCTTCATTGGTCTTAATAGTGATATGATCCAGACAAAGAAAGAAAACAGTCTTTACCAAGACATGGCTAATTCAAAATTGCTTCCTAAATTGTCAAGAAACATAAGTAACTCAGTAGTCTAGTAGCCTCTATTACTAAACATTTATGGGTTTTCCAAGTTTATTTAGTTTCTAAAGAGTTGACATAATGTTTCCAAATGTTGGAAGAGACCTTAAAATTCATGCTCCAGGGATTAAAACAATAGTTATTAAATCCTCCAATTGCTCATATACCCCTGACTCTGAATTGTGGCAGGTTTTATCTCACACACACATACATATGAACACACAGAAATATGCACACAGATCTAAAGGACAGTCTCTGTATTTGGAATATCTGCAACGTAAGGAATTCAATCACAAAAAAACTTTGACCTCTTAGTAAGCCATTTCAGATATTCAGCCAAATATTGCCTGTTATGACTTCATCATAGTCTCTATAGTTACTGTTAATTAAAATCCTCTGAAGCATCAGTGTCCTTACCTGGTCATTACACTCACTACAGAATAACAGATACTCTACTGTAAATGTATGGGAGTGAAAATAAGATATTTCAGAGTGTCCTGGTTTCAGCTGGGATAGAGTTCATTTTCTTCTTGGTAGCCAGGGTTAAACCATGACACAGAGAAAACAGAGTAACTCCATCAATGATACTTAACAGAAATCATTTTACAAAGGAAAAATGTGGAGAAAGAAATGTGGAGAGGTAGGTAGTAGGCCTCACTACTGCATGAACGATGTAAAAAATTCCTCTGTAATAAGGAATTATTCTTCAACGCACTTTTTTTGAGTTTGTGGAATTAGCAATAAGCTTAATATTCCTTGCAAAACATTAGTATTCCTTAGCCATGAATATCTTTTAGTTTGTGTTTTATTGTAAAGCCATTTCTAGGCACTATTTTTCCCTTCAACAGCTTTTTTTACCACATAGCTTTTTAATTTACTGAGCATGACGTCATATGGTATGGAATAGCCCTTTGGCCAGTCTGGGTCAGCTGTCCTAGCTATGCTCCCTCCCAGCTTCTTATACCTGACACAGAGATGTGCACTGAGGCAGCTGTAATGTCCCAGACATAAGACAGATCTGCTCAGCAAGAACCAAAACATCAGTGTGTTATCAACATTATTCTCATACTAAATCCAAAACACAGCACTATACCAGCTACTAGGAAGAAAACTAACTCTATCCCAGCTGAAACCAGGACAGTATCCACCCCTTATTCCATACCATTTGACATGGACACTCAGCAGAGTGCACAATTAATAGACATGCAGTGAATCACTCCTTAAATTTGACCTAAGGTCATCATCTAGGTTCAATGTGTCCTCAAATGAGAGCTATCAAAACCTTCAGGGTGTTATTAGTAGCCTCAGACATCTGTATTAGGATAGGATGAAGTGTGTTTGGGAACATTTATTTTTCAGCATTGACTATTGAAAAGGAGCTTAAACAAATACTTAGGCTGGATACCTTCAAGTAAATACAACCAAGATGATCCTGTTCTCAGTGTTTTGGTTTCATACAATTTTTAAAAAAGTATTTAGTTTAAGTTAGATTATTTCACAGAAATATATTATTTCTGCAAGAAAAAAAGTAAGATAAAAAGGACCAGTTTAATCTGTTTCATTTTTAGCATCATTATTACCTCTGGGTAATCACAGTTATTCCCAAATCACCCCAATTTTGGTGGAATACACAAGTGGTAAAGTCCCCAGTGAACTCCCAACATACTTCCTAATCTTTATCTTTCAACTGCCAGATGTTGTAACAAAATAAAGATAATTGCATCTGAGAAGTTACTAAGTATGCATTTGCATAAATTTATTGCTATTAGGAAAGTTTGGTCCACTGCATTCTGAATGCATAAATTCCAAAGTGATTGATGTGCAAATGGCTTTTTGTCTGGAGTTTGGTTCAAATCCATTTCTAATTAGAATAGCTTGATTTTGAATCTACTATTTTAATCACCTTTTCTTTCTACTTTTAGCACATAAATCCCTTATTTTGGTCATTCAGATTGCTCCCCTCCCCAGGCCATCCTTGTCTTTAATATTTAGAAGACCTTATATCTCAAAGTGACACCACAAGCAGCTTTAAGAAACACCTGGCTTACATCAGATAGGTGTTACGATGTTTGAAATTATATTCAAGTTTTACAATCAAATGATTTTGTTGCAAGAATTAGTAATCTCAGTTTGATATAAGGTTCTGTCCTGGTTTCAGCTGGGATAGTGTTGATTTTTCTTCCTAGTAGCTGGTATAGTGCTGTGTTTTGGATTTACTGAGAATAATGTTGATAACACGCTGATGTTTTAGTTCTTGCTGAGTAGAATTTACACTAGTCAAGGACTTTTCAGCTTCCCGTGCTCTGCCAGGTGTACAAGAAGCTGGGAGGGAGCACAGCCAGGACAGCTGACCCAGACTGGCCAAAGGGATATTCCATACCATATGACATCATGCTCAGTATATAAGCTGGGGGAAGAAGAAGGAAGGGGGGGATGTTCAGAGTGATGGCATTTGTCTTCCTAAGTAACCGTTATGCGTGATGGATCCCTGCTTTCCTGAGGATGGCCGAACACCTGCCTGCGGATGGGAAGTAGTGAACGAATTCCTTCGTTTTGCTTGTGCGCATGGCTTTTGCTTTACCTATTAAACTGTCTTTACCTCAGTCCTTGAGGTTTCTCACTTCTACTATTCTGATTCTCTCCCCCATCCCACTGGGGGCGAGTGAGCGAGCGGCTGCGTGGTGCTTAGTTGCTGGCTGGGGTTAAACCACGACAGGTTACATGTACATCCTCTAGTCAAGTATGAACCAATAAAAGTTAAGTTCAGTTAAAGATATTAGCTTGTAGAACTGTTGTGGTGTCAAAAGTTTAAAGACCTTTTTTTATGACTTCTCTCTTTAAGGCAGACTAACTTTTCTCTTCTGCTTCCAACATTCAGATGTAGATTTACCAACACCTCAAAGTAAAGCTGTATCTAAACATACCCATTCGCTTTCACTTAAAGTGCAACATATTTTTCCTGCAGAAATGAATGAACAGAAAAACAGCTCTTGGTTTTTAACTTTAGTTAACCTATGTACACAGCTATCATTACCCACAGAGAATGAGAAGTATTGATTTTAATTTGTCCCATATCAAAGTCCTACAGAAGATTTTGAAATAAATTGCTCCCTTCCCCCACATGGTAGCTGTTCAGATTTCTCCAGTCTGTCTGTCTTTCCTCCCTCTCCCTCCCCCCCCCAATAGGACTTTCAGATTTAAGTAGTGACTATTCAACACATATGCCACAAAGAGCCTAATGTCATTGATTCTCAGTGCTGCAATTTAACTGCATCCGTTGACAGTTAATTTGATATATATATATAAAGCTACAAATACATTTTTAATGAAAAATGTTAACAATTTTTTATTGTTCTTGATTTTGTAGCAAAAATGCAGCACTCCTAAACAAACAATATCTAAATTTTATGCACTGTTCACCTTGCCCGTAATTTGTATATATATGTGGTGGCAGAGATTGCAATTGAAAATGTTTACTTTATTACCTGAACATTGTCAAATTTTGGTTGCTAAAGTGACTTTTGTGAATACAATATTTTTTTTTAATTAGGAAGATTTTTTCATTAAAGTTTTTCCAAAATATCAATATATTACTTTAAATTTATTGAAAATAAGGTAACTTAGTAGAGTTCTGATAATCTAACAAGATCCTTTTCTTTGTTTGCTATAGCCTAGAAGATTACAGTAAGATGTTATTTTTTATAAGAGTTTAGTCTTCCAGACACACTGTAAGATCTTTGTCATATTTTAGCACTTCTCTCTCTCCATTTAAAATCTGGCAGATCAGAATATGACGAGGATGAACAAGCATTGATGGAGAGGGAAGAGAGAAGATGCTGATTCCTGGAAATCATTCAAACCTCAAAAAAGGGTCAGGTTCAGGGTGCCCATTTCCTAAATTAGAAATCTAGTCAACCAATCCCAATGTCTCTCTCTTTCACATTAGAGTGCCAAACCACATCAGACCAGATTTTTCTCTGTTTTTACAGCTACATAATTGAAACCTGCATCTACTACTGCATGAATGTTAATGTGCCATTCCAGTGGTTATTCATAGTCCCTAAGTTCTGTTCTTCTACACAATGGTTTAAGAAATAAATACAATCAAATAGTGAAAAATAAGGCTTCATTTGGGTTCATCTGGTGAGCAGAGAAGGCTTTTAATTTTACAGAGAAGGCAAAAAAAGGTAGTCTGTCCATTCCTCGAAGTGGTGATATAGAACCAAGCTCTATGGGGTTGCTGACTGGATTTATCATATGTCACACGGATCAAAAGTAAGTGTAGGCAGCTAAAGAGTCTTGATACCCAGCTGGGTAGGATGGTTTGTGAGCGTAACAGACCCCAACCATGCCACAGCACAATACTTCTGCTTGCCAAGTTAATTAAGTTAGGAATGAATGCCCATGGATAGGGGATAATAATATCAGCCACATACAAAGTATATGTGATATTGTAGATTAGGTTTATAAGATCTGCTTTGTCTCTCTGACAGGGAGACAAAAGTGTGCTGCCATTAAACTCTGAGAGATGGGACTCCTGCCATATTCAAGAACATGCTTTAGTTTGTATTTTTTTCATTTATTATTTCTATTTCCCATTTAATGAAAACCTGCGCCTTTGAGCTATATGCAAGGGAAATGGCAGAAAAGGTGACAAGCCCAGGAAACCGCCAGAAATGAACTTAACTCACAGCAACATCTCAAGACAGGCTGTAAATAGGATTACTTTTATTAGACTGCTGCCTGCTGCAGCCATTCTCGTTAAGGGCCTGTCACTCTGCCCATTGTGCACAGCAGAGTGACAGGCAGCCAAGCCTTGGGGACCCAGCTCAGGGCCCCCACTGCCACCTGTCACTCAGGTGGAACCATCCCTTTGAGTCAATAACAGCATCTGTCTGAAGCATAAAACAAGATTGCAACGTGCTTTACAGAAGATGGGCAGATGTTGGGATTACCCTTTCAACATAAACACAGGTTGCCAGTAGAGGGCCAGGTGAACCACCAAGAGTGTCCCCCCCATGGATGTGCCTCCAATGAACTGAGTCATGCACCAGCATGTCACCGTGTTGACCACATCGGTGGTTAAGCCCTGTTCTAGATTTTTTTTTCTTCTTGCTTCCTAGTCCAGTGCCCAAATCACAAAAGGCTTGCACAAGGCAATGCTCAGTCTGGGTTGAGTCTTAAAAAGAAATAATCAAGCTTTCAGGTAAGATCAAGTGTTTCCAAGGTCTGGGCCACTGCAATGCAAGGTGGGGTGTAAAGATCAAACCATTCTGAGGGAAGCACAAGGATTATGGTGATGTCTGCACCTAAAATTTATGGAGACGAAGAATAGCAGATAAGAGAAATGGAAATAAGGAAATAACAATGGGGAGAGCTTCCTGGAGAGAGCAAGAGTTACAGCAAATTTTTTATAGTATGTGCCTGCTACTGTAGCTGATGGTCAGTAGATGTAGAACCTTACATCTGCAAGTCAACCTGGGTAACCAAGAGAGGAGAAAGCTCCTGTGAAATTACCAAGTCTCCCCGCTGGAGTCTGAAATACATATACACACACACACACACACACACACACACACATATGTACAAGCACTTGCAGCTCCAGTTTCTCCAAGCCTCTCTAGTTTCTGCAAAAGCCCAGTTCAAGCTGGTAAGAAGGTCCCACACTACAGGAGGCTGGAAGTCCAACTGAGGTGCTCATCTCATGCATTTTACTCCATCCAAGCAATCCTTCATTTCACAGGATGATTTGAATGCTGAAGTTTTCTAGATAGACATTGCAGTAGACATTCAAACTGCATCAGCTGAAATATTTTTAAAGGATGAGATAATTTGAATTCCAGACCCAATGTAGCAAAAGGAGGAAGCTGGAAAGCTGTGGGCCAAATGAGAGAGAGAGGGTGAGCGAGAGGGCGAGCGTGAGGGCGAGCGAGAGCAGGCGTGAGCAAGAGCAATAGATATTTTCCTCACGTACTTGGCCCTGACTCTGCAAAGGCATGTATGTGCTTGTGTCAGGGACTAGCACAAGTTTAAACACCTTTTAAAAAGGATATAGACTTCTAGGTTGCTATTCTGTTAATTTTGATTAACATTACTCAAGTATTCCTAAATAAAAATATTTAGTCTGGACATATCTTGCGGGAAGCATTTGCAGCAATACATTTGTAATACTTTTTATTATTTCCTTTCTCAGAGAGATTTATAGGAGCACACATCTCAAAACACACAAACAAAAAACATTAAAAAAATATTATAAAAGCTATTATGTTTCATGATCTGATTATACTTATTCTGTTTCAGGACAAGCACACTATTTGGAAAATAATAGTCTTAGTCCAGTCACCTTTTTGAGAACATCCCTATTTATATTCCTGACTGGCATCTCCTATTTCTCCAAGTGACTTTGCTCAGTTTGCATGATACAAATCATCATCTATATAAAGGAAGACCAGGTCCAAATTCATTCCTGATTTGTCTCCACCCATGCACAGAAAGGTAAAGAAAATACATTAAAAACAAGATAAAAAAAAAAAAAAAGAGAGCCACAGCATGAGCTGGATGGAAGATAAATGCCAAAGACCTGATTGTCATTTACATTAAGCAAGAATAAAGAAGCTGTGAATGAGAACACAAGACAGGCTGTGATTCCGTTTATTTCCAGCTAAATATGCGATGGATTTTTTTTTCCCCTTTGGGGTAGGTTCTCATTTGTTTGTCAGAAATTATTTTTTGCATTGATGGGGGTTGTTTTTTTTGGAGGACTAGGTGAAAGGTTCAGTGTTGAACTGATTTTACAAATCCTCCAGCTCTCCAGAATTCATTGAGCTCTCTCTGAAAGGATCTGTCTATCTCTTCATCACAGGCCTTGCAACCGCTGGCTATTATGCGAGGGTCAAGCTCACTCTGAGAAAGGAGAATATACTAAATTAAGATGTATAAGAGATTAACCAGCTCAGGCTAATGGTGTTTTCATTTTCTTAAGAATTTACCAATGCTGTAAAATAAATCTCATTATGTTTTTGCAGTTATTAAAAGAAAATGGGACACTACATAATAGTGACAGTCATCATCAGATCTGAAAACAAGAACTGAAAAGCAATTCTTCCCAGCTGAAAGTATAACCAAGTGACTGCATTTAACACTGTTTCTATAAACTCCCTGCTATTTCTTCATCTTCTTTTTCTGTTACTATTCAACAAGAGTTCTTGTCATTCTTGCTTACAATGTCTTCAAGAAGGTATCTTTGTGCCTGTTGAAACTCCTGTTCCCGTGATCTTTCCTTTCCAGGCCTTATAACATCTTTTTGTAACTATGGATTAGAGACAAGCCAGCTTCCTTATGTGAAATAATCTTTCTGTGTTGATAACTGAAAGCACAGAGAAAAACAGACACTGACCAAGTTAAGCTAAGGGGATGGAGATGTCAGGCAGGGAAGAGGGGAGGGTAATAATAAAATAAAAGTAACATCTGTCTCCTTCCTATTTGGAATAGATGAGGTGCTTTGGATCAGCATCTTCCTCATGTTTGAGTCTGCCCACAAACAAATACACTTTTTGAATGAAGCAGCTGTGTTTTACAAACACATTGCTGCACACCAGAAGTACTCAAACAGCAGTCACAGGACCTTCCCTCAAGTTGTACCTTACCAATAAGAGGTGGCACGTACAGCCATGTTGAAATACCAGTATTCTGCCTTACTGGAGAGCTGGGTGCATATGGTTTTGTGGCTGGGCCTGATTTTATTTCATTTTCCACTTGAGCTACAACCCAGATCCCTAACTGGGTCTCTTCCAAAAAGCCAGTACCAGTTCCCAAGGTACTCAGGCAAGATCACTGGGGGCACCTAATCTCACTTCATAAGATGAAGCACTTCGTTCTTCCTTGCATTATACTAACTACCATAAAATACATATTTAGTACTATTTAAACTGTTGTAGGAAGTGCTGGGGAGGAGGCTGTGCAACCCTCATTATGTTGGCTGATTGTTTACAACAATTTTAGCAATAATGAATTTCCTCATGTGAATAAAGGCTCCCCAGGGTAAAGGGAGCATCCAGCAATCAAGAAACTTGAATTTCCTTTGTGCTCATTAAAATGAAACAAACAAAAGAAACCTTGCTGGGGGGGGGGAACACGACGACACAGGACAGAGGACAACAACAACAATACACACACAACAAAAAGCGTCAATCTGAACACCACAAACCTGGCAGCAAACCTCCGTGCTTTCCATTTTGCAGAAGATAAAACAGGAACCAATTTGGAAGCAATATTAGCTCAATCTTGACTGATCTTCCTTAACTTTAATCTTCCTCTTCAGTCACCCAAAGGACTCTTTACAGTTGATACTAGAGAGGGATGCTTCCAGATCTTAAGCCCTCTGAATCATTTTCAAACCAAGTCCAATGATCCTCATATATTGCCAAAGGAGCCTAGAGTGAATAGTTTTGTCATTTACTTGACTCCCATGTTTTCCCTGATGTGACCGACAATATTATAAAGCTAAACCAACATAACTCAAATGTTTTCTTATCCATAAATGATCCTCTGAAAACATATGTTATTTTTCTTTTTAGTCTGAAGTGAATGGAAAGATATACTGGGAGGAGAAACTGAAGTATTATACATAGCCCTAATTAAACAGGATTTTTCATAATTGTAGAAAAATAGGATACGATCTTAAATTTATTCTGTTGCTGTCTGATAAAGACAATGGTTTGGGACTTCAAAATGCCAGGGAGAAGAATTGGTGAACAAAGAAGTCTTTGCTTTGATGGTGCTTTTTCCACTTTGCTTCTGAGTAAAAGTTAGTATTTCAAATCATTTTCAGAGTCTCACCTCTTCAAAAATACTTTATTACATTAGACATTGGGACTTTTCAAAATAAGCACTGTTTCAAAATGGAGAAAAAATAAGTGGATAATCTGCAGTTCAGATTTTTCTCATGGCTAACGTGAGTCACTTGCGTTTTTTTCCAAATTTGAAAAAAAAAACACTAAAGAGGTCCTTTGTGTTTTTCTAGTAGTAACAAATTAAATAAATGGTACTCGTAAACCAAACCAAGTATATGATTAAGCAGATAGTCTTTCATTAGCTCTACTAGGAAAACCTGAGCTTGATTCCTCACTCTGCATATTACTATGTAATTTGTATCTCTTACAGTGCTTATGCCTCACTGCAAGAGAGGCCCTCATCTGTTAAATAGGGCTAATAATGCTTGCGAAGCACAGGAGAACAAGTGTGTCCAGAACTGAGAACCTTATGTACTGTTACAGTGCAACTGAACAACAAAACCCAAAATTTGCAACGATTTTTAATCAAAGACTTATGTGTAAGGTTGTTAATATGAACAAGTGTTCATTCCACTTTTAGCAAAACGCTGTAGTATTGCTGTTACCTCACCCTCTGATGGCATGTTTACATATATTTTGAAATATGAAGTGATTTCATTGGTTGAATTAGAATTTGAAATATTTTTTCAGTTAATAGTTCATGTGATTTTTATCAACAGTTTCCTAGCTAGAAACAAAACCCACCTAAATGGAAAAGATTCCCCCTCCCTCCCCCCTCCCCCCCAAGATTGTTTCTGGCTTTTTATCTTCTAGTACAGCAGCTGCATTCTTCTAATTTTTCATTTTGAAGTGGCACCTTCTTGGAAAAACAACATTTATTTGGCTAGAAATCTAAAATGTACAAATTACACCTGACCTCCTGCCCCCAGTATTAGCAAGGGGGTTGGATTCTATTCCTGCTCCCCCAAGAAAAAAAATCCCTAAAGTATTACTCATTTTTATAGCCAGAAAGAGCATTTCTTATAACCAGGCTAAAGTTACTCAGTTGTGAAAAATGACACTGATCATGACTGAAAGATAAATTCTGGGAACAGAAAAAGAAAAAGACAAAGAAAGAAGATTAAAAAAGGGCACAGGAACTTTTCATGTCATGTATGCTTTCATGGCCTAGAGCTACAAAACAGTGCTTGCATTTCAACAGATAGTAGGGGACGGACTACTTAAGCTAAACATAAGTTTTTACTTGCTTTAGGGGCCAACAGTTATAGTTGCCCATAAATGTTTTGTAATAGGCAGGCTTATAAATTCAGGTGACAACCTTCCACTTCCAGCAGCTGTAGGAACAGGCCACACTTGGACTGGGGTTTAAAGCACATTGCCTAAGTAATTGCAACAAGGTGATTTGGAGTTTTATTTCTTTTCCTGTATATCAACATTGGTCAAAGAAAAACATTTTGTTTCTTCTAAGTGTTTTATAGCCAGAGATAACAAAGCACTTCTGAAAGTATTTGTGTATAATCCTCCCCTCAAGCTATTTATGCCCGAAGTGTCAAACTTGAGTATTTAAACTCACACACCTAAGCCTGTATTCATGCATGTTTGCAAGTCAACCTGAATTTCAGAGGGACCTCCAAGGTGTTTCCAGGGGAACCACTTCAAAGATGTCTCCAAGATGATCAATGTGGCCAAGACTCAATGTCGCTACTAGGTGCTGCATGGCGCACATCAAACTACTCACTCTCTGAAATGTATCTGGGTCTCTTTACCTCAGCAATGCTATTGTTAATAATTATAGGCTCCATACCAAGTCCTACTGGCCTTTTCCTGAATTACCAGCCCATTTCTGACCATGACTGGTGTTCCTGATGGCTGGAGGCTCTGCTACAAACCCAAGTCTCTCCAACAGAATGGAGAAGGGTAGGAGGAATTGAGGGAAACTGGTAGTTTAGACATGGGACTCAACCAGAAAGCCACAATACAGAAATGCATAGAGCTCTTATAAAAGATATTGGTCCAGTGAAACCAGGGAGCTTACTTTCACAGTAAAGTCAGGTGGAGATATAACAGCATAGAATAATGCTATTTTTCCTTTGTCTAAGCTCCTCACCTTGTCTGTCTATTTTATAGCTTTTCTCACCTCTTTCAGGCAAAAATCACTTCCAAATTAGGGTAACATTAGCCTAGTCTTTACCTAATTGGCCACCTTTTGCCCCCCGCCCCCGCCCCCCCCCCCCCCGGCTTGCAGTGAGGAGAGGCTGAGTTTAATGAAATTCAGCTGAAATTGAATTCCCTCATTAGCCTTTTCTATCAGGTTGCCACATTTTTGTCACAGTGACTGAGTATCTTCTGCTGTTACTATAGCAATTCTGCCCTTATTTACAAAAGGTAGGCACAAATCACTTAACTTTGTTCTATTACTGAGTCGATTATTGATTTAAACATCCAGGTGTACAAAGGCAAGAGAAGAGGCAAGAGCCTAGCAAATTCCTAAAGGATCAGATATTTCTAAAAAAATATATATTACTTTCTGAAGATGAAATAAACTAACATCTCAGTGGTGCCATGCTTAGGTTTTACAAGACTATCAGGGATTCTCCTGGAAGGGAGGGCCTTTACTTATTACTAATGACCTTCACCAGCTAAAGGTGGCCTATGAGCATAACTGGTGGTTGATTTACCCAGCTTGTATATTTGGGAATTGTAGTAGCTCTTTCTTACTGTTTCTCAGTGTGTATGTGGCTATAGCAGTGCTCAGAAATGTTCGTTCTGAAACCTGGTCTCTTATTCTTTACCTTATTTTTGGTTTGGTTTGTTTTGTTTTAGTTTCTAGTTCACGTGCTCTTTCTCTTTATCTTAGGTTGGCCTTTTGTATAAGCCACTTCTTTCTTTGGTCCTTTCTCTGTTTTGTTTTGTTTTGTTTTCTGCTTCCTTGAGTGTGTACATCTGTTATCAACCATTAAGCCTTTATTTCTTCCTGAAAATTGCTTTGTAGCCCATAATGTCTTACTGGGTGAAACGACATAGTACTGAATTCAGTCATACAAGAAACTAAAATTTAATTCTTTCGGTCATCAGTTGAATAGTTAGATGGGAGCCCAACAGTTACCAAGGGAGAAGACTTTGCAATAACTCTTGCAGCCACTTCAGAAGTGACACTGATGGCTCTAAAAGATTTGGTGAAGCTGATCTTTCAGCATTATATTTCGGCAGAAGAGGGAGAAAGCCATAAAAATGATGAACAGATTACAGTGAAGAAACTTGCTGAAGAATAAGGGTAAATGGAGGAAAGAATATAGAAAACAGAGAGCGCAAACTCGGTGCCTGAAATATTGAAAGAAAAAGAGTACATCTATAGTTTGCCTAACTGGTGCAATTCATATAGAAACTTTTTCAAGAATCTGGAGACAACAAATTAACTTTCAACATATATAAATATACAAAGTATATCTAATAGAAAGGGAAGATATATATGATAAAAAGAGGCTCAGAATTATTTCTTATTTGTTCGTGAAAGCAATGTATGTCATCATTCATTCAAGGCACATCCTGAACATCTCATTACTGGTCCTGACTGTAATTTGCTTCTGTAGGTGTCTATTAACTCTATGTGCAATGCTCAGTGTTTAGATACCACCATAGTCTTCAAAGTCTGCTTGTAAGTATTCATATTTCTGTCTTGTGCTTGGGGATCTCTTCTCCCTTCAAGCTTTTCTTCCTCTACTACCCATGGACAGTTGACAGACTATGCTGAATGCACAGGAGCATCATTGTATAATAAACAATCATCAGGTGGTCACTAATTGACATTATGGGACTCCTCGCAGCCCGTGACATGCAGAAAATGAAAAGTCAGCCCAGTGGTTTGGGGTTTTTTTTGGTATTTGCTCTAACATTTCCTTCATTTCTGTTGTCTTTTCCTGTTGGTGACAACTTTGTCTCTCATGAAGACATGTCCGCATGTCCTGATCAGGGTCCCCTATAGAGCACCCAAACATGTCACACAGACGTTTTTAACTTTTGTGTGTGAGATACAATGGCCAGTAAAGATCATAAGTATTCAGGATACCAAGTTCTGATGCCTGCATTTAAGCCTGAAAAACTGGATCTACATTTCTTCTGGAGAAGTGAAATTTTTCACTTTTCCCCTTCAGACTTCTTTTAGTTCTTAAAACTGCTATTTTTTCGTGCCTCCAACTTTAGTGGTTCAGCCAAAATTTAGTCCTCACTAAAAATCAACTGAGAACTCCTTTTGCTTCCAGAACATCTTCTCTTCTGTGACTTGTGTGGAGCAAACTCATTCCTGCCATCCAGAGCAGAAATACTAATTTCCCAAACCTCAATTATGTTTTTATTTCCATTCAGATAAATTCCATACAAGCTTATTAATTTACACAATTTAATTTGGGTCCTAACAACAATGGTGATGGTAAAATAATAATGTTAACAACTGCCAAAAGTAGTTGAGGTTTTATATAAATGAGATAGGAACAAACCTTGAGATTCCACACAAGAATTAATTATTTAAAAAAAATACAAAGACAAAAAGAAAAGAATGAGAGGACCAGAACCTTTCCTGCTTAGAAAAAAAATTATATAGAGAAAGAAATATTGTTTAATTTATCATCATGGTCTTTTGTGTCTTTCAGCATTCAGCATAAGTTATTTTCTAGAAACAGACTACAAATGAAGAGACTGGAATATGACTCTGTGATAAACAAAAACATCAGACAGTAAACAGGGAAATGAGAACTAGAATTACAGGTGCAAAGTAATTATTCTTGTGGCACAGTATTTCAACTGCTAAGCATTTTATTCCTGCATATTCTGTCAAAGGGATCAGCATTTGGCTTGCAGAGCCACTGATGTTTTCAAGGTCTTTGCATTCATTAGAATTTAGTACTGTGAGATTTTGCTTTGCTTTGCTTTTTTTTAACCTCTTATTCCATTAAGCACATTATGGAGGAAATATTTGTATTGAAACACTGCCTAGGAAAGTAAAACACACCAGAATATGATACATTTTATCAATCAATCAGGTTTATTTTTTATTTTAAAATTTATTATTTTCAGTCTCTAGAATGTCTCATAATTTTTTTATATGTGAAGTTTGTGTGGAAATTTCAAACTCTGAAAGGTTTACAAGGCTTTTGCTATAGATAAGCCCTAGAAAATATCATTTTAAATATAAATAGTGACTATTTCTCCATCTCAGACTCAAACTAGAGTTAAAAATACAGGAAATTTCTGTCAGGAGAAACTACAAGGATCCACTTTGAATAAAGCATAGAACTGTAGTCATACCATGATCACAGGTCATGCCTGAGACTTTATTAGGTACCTTAATATGAGGATTAGCTATAAAGCAATACAGCATAAACTGGATCTCTAGTGTCATAGAAAAGGCTTAATTTAAAGGACGATTCACACCATTATGAGATAAGCATCTCCAGAGACTCATCTCTCTGACCTATTTCTCTCCATTGACAAAAAAGAGCCTAGGGTGACCAGCTCAGATTTCAATGTCTAACCTTTAGATATCTCAGGTGAGATAAGACAAATGCCATACATAGGATTCCTGTGCTGTGAATGGTGATGGATCAACTGCCCCAAAGGGAGCAATCCAGAAAGAGGATGTGCTGAGTGGAGGGCCATGTCATGCAAGTCGGTAGGGGAGGTGGATGGATGGCAGAGTGGGCAGTTCCAACTATCTGCCTTGCTTCTTGGCTGGGGTCCCTAATGTGAAGATGGGGACAAAGTGCCTCTGCCCTTACAGGGCAAGACCTTCCTGGGGTTTGGTGCAGCTTAGTGATACTAGTGGTGCAATTTGTTCCATAGTTAAGTAGGTCAAAATCAATACATTTGGAAGGACCTATTTATAGCAATGAGGTTCTGCAGCATAAAAGACAATCTCTTGTCTTAAACTTCTTGTTATCTCTCTGCTTAACATCAGACCAGCAAGGGAGTGAAAAAACAAAGATAAGAATCACCAACATTTTAGCAGAAACATAAATTTTGAAGAGGTGCATGAGATAACACAACATTAGGCTCACTGATTCTTCCTGTCCTGTGTTTGGTGGGTTTTAATCAAGTAGGAGGATTTCACTGAATGTTCACGTACCCTAAGGAAAGCTGCAGCAAGCCTGTGTTTCCCTCCTCTACAGGGTAGTTATTCCATACAAAATAATTTCCAAGTATATTCATTAGGACTGGGAATTTTGGGGAGAGCAAATCTGGCCAGCTGAGACCTGCAAACCTGTCTGATTATACTGTAGGTTAAAATTTAAATTTAGCGCTCTGACTACATTTCTAAAAATACAGTGAATGTCAGAGCCAATTCTTTATGGCAAGCACTTCGCCAACTGTTTGTGGCCATCTTTGTGTGTGTGAACATCAGAAGCAGAGGACACGGGGGTGGAGGAGGGGATGGCGCTGATGGGATCTCTGTTCCATTGCTGGGTGTTTTTTTGGTCACTTTGTGGGTTTTTTCCCCAAACAAAGATTTTGCTGCTCTGTGATGTGTTTTGATGGCATTTATATTCTTTGTTCTGGGCAGGCTGGAAGTGTCACACTGAAAGATTGACCAGTGCGTTGTGACAGATATGTAATCTACTGAGCAAGAGCACATTTTGCTTTCATGATGTGAACATGATGCTCCTTAACTCCCCAGGGAGCACACATAACACTCATGCCCTCAGCTTCACAGAGCTGTGGAGGAGACACTCCAGCCAGGAAAAATTCTAATGATTAATAGTTTTACTTTTCTAATGGGGCAACTGGTTATTTAACATGTATAACTTCACTTATGAATACATAAAGACATACAGAAGTATTGTTTGTCTTCAAGAGAATTTAGTCCTGCAGGTAAAGTGGAGTTTGGACTTTTAGGTGGTGTTGTCCTTACTAGAAAACAGCATTATTAACAAAAGCACAGGAGTGGTATTGAGGCCAATAAAACTTAGACTTCTCTTTTCCCTGAATCTGGCTATAAAATACCTGTCACTGTAGAATCTGAGCATCCCTCTGGACCTTCGTCTTCACTTGTCCTTCCCAAAGGGCTTGTTTAATCCCCTGTTCAAAAAAAGGAGTGTGGGGATGTTGTGATGCAGGTTTCAGTAGTGTCTTTGCCAGAGTCCCATTTAAGACATCAGTTACCCTATATGCATAGACTTTTCTCTGCTAAACTCTCTAGGAGCCTGACCTTTCTTTTGCTTCAGTTCATGCCCTTATCTTTACCCTTTAAACTGTTTTGCACTTTTGTATCCACTAGCATGCCTCTTCAGCTTTTTTTAAATTTCCTGTTAAAAAAAATCAAGCAAGCACATGCACAGAGATTATCTGGTAAACTGATACAGCCTCTTCATGCAAACTAAGAATTGCTTTCAATATTCATCAAATCTAACTCTTACTGGACTATTATTGGAGAGGAGTTATTTTCTTTTGCATAAGTATGATTTAACACTTGTGTTTTCATGGACTGCAGCTCTGAAGTTCTGGGCTGCAATATAAATCGTACATGGAAGTACTAAGCTAAGTTTTAAAACCTTTTGTTCTTTTGTTCTGGCTTAGAAAAATGCTGGAAATATATGGTATCTCCAAAGGAACCAAATTTCCACATCCATCTAAACATATTTTTGTTAATAGTCGCTCTTTGAAAATCTATTGGATTTGTTCAAGGGAGCCTTAAGCTGATCATTGCTAGTGATCAGGATGCTAGCAGATGGGATCAATTATCCCAGTTCTTCCTGTTGAGTTCTTATGCTTTCTCTGCTGTATCTGCTCTTGGTGTATGCTGACAAAATAATACTGTAAGATATGAGTTTGGATACTATAAATCAATTATTACACAGCTAATTCCTTTTTTCAAGGCTGGTCTCTGTAAATCTTAGTTCTCTGTCTCTTTCCTCAGCTTCAAAGGTAATTTTGACCAAATAAGATTGTTAGAACAAGGCTCTAATTTTGTATATTCCCAAGATATATACTTCAGTCAGTCTGAAGGAAACTTTAAACATGGTATGTGCTAACTCAGTCAGACTTTCAATGTTGACTCAGTGTCTTTTTTGCTTTCAGACTGATGCTGTTGGATATTGTTTCCTTTTTTATTTTTTTTTTTAACATAGGAGTTTACTTGCTGATTAATGGCATTTTAGAAGGAGTTAGTTACTCTTTTGCAATGACAATATGAGAAACAGGAGGGAAATATTGGTTTCCTATTAAATTAGTGTGAATTTCCTGTTTCTATGTGAATTTGCAAATACATTGTATCTTTTGTATGTGCAATGGCACATGGTTTCGGTCAATATGTGCTTTTCCCAGCAGTCAAAATAGCAGTGAAAAAATGTTGAACACTGAAATTATAAGCAAGGTGAAAATTAAACATGGGGTTTTAGTCTCCTGTTTGGGTTTTGGTGCCATTCAAAACCATATTTCCAAGAGAAATGTTCAGACAACTGTGAATCAAAGCTGAAGAAAAGGTTTGCCTAAAGCTTTGTGTTATTAAAGCTAGGGCAACAACTGATACAGTGTTAAATAGGTCTATTAAGATGAAAAACAAAGCAGAAATTATTGAGACATTACACAGAAAAGAATGGAGTCCTTGACTCCCACTACATGTTGTAAAACCTCTAAAATCAGACTGAGATCATGTACTGTTTGATTTATATCTGTCTTTCTGCCAGCAAATATTTGCATTTTCAAGACTATTTCAATCTTATCATTTAAACTATAGCTCTTAATCCTTTTTTTCCAGTATACTTGACAGGAAGACAGTCATTTGTCTTTGTTACCTGACTATATGATGAAGTGGCAGTGGTTAATATAAAAGCCCTCAGTGCTTAGGCCAAATACCTGGTAACTTAGTGAGAACAAGACCTAAATGTGAGAAGAGGATTTGATTGCTTTGCACCTATTTCAGAATAATGCAATTAATCCCACTTTTTTTTTCCCCCTCACACTTTTTATGCTGATGTCTTAGTCTGGTTCTTTATCAGCATCTAAAACCTTTATATTCTATAAGTTTAGCATTCTCACTGCTTTGGATGAAACAAAAGTGGCTTCTTTGTCCTACTCTTAAAGTAGACTTACTCAAAACTGTGGTGATAAACTCAGTGTATTATCCCGAACTGGTCACGTCATTGTTTATGTATTTACCTTCTTCTAACCGACAGTGAAGCACATCAGACACTAGGACAGAAAAGATAAAGAAGCTGTAGTTTATGGAGAAAATACATTAAATCCAGTATCTAAACCAATGCATTTTAATGTGCGGACTTCTGAAGCAAAATGTGTGACATTTAATGTGTATCTTAGCGTACATAGTGTATTGCATCCTTTAATACCTTGAGATAAATTCTTTTGGTAGCATAAGGCATTTCCAACAATATTAATGCTGTAAATTTTACAACTTCATAGTTATTCACCGAAAGTATTAATTACTTTTTTGTTTTGCTTAGAGGAGAGATGAGAAGGATTAGAAAAGTGAAAACTGGAAAAAGCTTAATCCATAAATAATATTGCCAATGAAAAAGTTAGCATCTGAGCAAATGTGAACACCTAGGCATCGTAAATGTCATGACACAGTGAATACTCTGTCAGACTTGTATGGTCCTTGTAAATCAAATACAAAGTCATTAGGAATTATAGTCATCATTGTGGGAAAGGGCAAAAAGCATGAACCTACCTACTGTTACCACAGTGCACCCTGATGATCTGCAAAGGTGGAGGTTTTATACTAATTAAAGAAAGAAAAGGCACTCTTATAACCAAGGCAGATAAATGTGTGTTTGTCAGATACATCCCTTCCACTCCTCATGTGAACTAATGATGTTGTCTGGAAGCAGAGTTCATTGTATGCAATAGTAATTTGAGACTAATCCTTATTTTCCTCAGGCATATTCATCATTTGCTGTTGAGTTGGAACCAAGCATTGTGCTCTGACCTTGATTCAAGGTGTCATAGTTATAATCAACTTCAAAGATGACTAACAACTAGATAAGCACTCAGCTTTGAGGGAGAGTTGTCTCTTAGGGAATCCAAGTTTTGACAGCAATATTCCAGCTGGTCAATATGCAATATCATCTGTGGAGAACAGCAAAGTTAAAGAAAAGGAAGAAACAAAACGGGGACCTACAACAGATTTCAAGACTTCTTAAATATATGATTGCCATCTTAGTTAAATTGCTGTTAAAATAGATTATCACAGCCAAATAACATGAATAATTAATCACAGAACCTGAATTTCAAACTGAATCAGAATTATATGGAACCATCTATGTTGTATCTATACACACATATATACATGTAAATATATATATATAAGCGTTTCAACTTGAAGTATGGAATTTCATTAGTGTGGTGGTGGTGCTGTTTGATTTTGTTTTGTTTCATGTTTCTACTACCCTCTGTGTCTATTTCCTTCTATGAAGACTAGAAATTTAATGATAGGTCTATCAACAAGGTTAAAAAAGTCACCTACTCCATCTCTTTGCAATCATCAGGACAGTTTTAAGTGTTTGAGAAATGCACTTGACTTGCCTAACTGGTTAAACTGAAGCTCAGGTAAGTATTTTTCTAACCAATAAACAAAAACTAGATTCTGTATGTCATTATCCATGATCTACTACTCCAACAGATGAGACAGAGAAACTTCTTTCATTTTTTATCACAAGAATTTGTGTCCAATTCCACTTTTGGCATGGCATGATCAACCATGTAATCTAGTCTGGTGGCTCTCACTCCAGTTAACTTTTTCATACCTTTGGGATTGTTTAAGTTGTGCTCATCGTGTTTGATTCCTTTTACCACAGGAATTAGGAAAGAGAAATCACTCCCTGAAGGTTCCTGTTCCTCTTCTCGGCTGTAGAAGGTGCTGAGGTTGCCTGAGAAGTAGACATCTCATTTTGGACACGGGTGTCAGGACCAATGAATCGCAACTGTTGCTTCTGGTGTTGGCCTAAGTCAGCTTAGGGAAGTGTCTTTTTGAAATGTTAATTGTTATTTGGGTAGCAGACAATAAACAATTCACTGATCTGAAACAATGAATTACACAGGAGGATGGAAAAAAAACAAAAGACTGGCAAAAGGCCTGGAATCAGAGGCCAAGTAGACAGACAAGGGGGATAACTATTGACTAAGTGACAGCGGGTTTAAAGACAGCAGGTATGAAACCTAAGGAGAAAAGCATATTAATTGCATTGGAAAACAGAAGTTGAAGACAAAATTTGAACATGATTTAAATGGGAGACTGTACACCAAGAAATACTATTCCAGCTTATTTTAAACATTTCCCTGTTTCATTCATAAGGGCTGAATAAATAATATACATCAAACATCTCCAGCTTTCGTCTGAAAAAATGACAAGACTAAAAAATAAAGCAAAAGGAATTGGGTAGTTTAACATGAAAACTAAATTCTTTTTCTAACCTGTACTGAATAATCTTTCAGCATCAAGTCTGGGGTGCAGAGAAATGCCAGAGTTGGGGGATGAGATTTTTTTTTCATGTTTACCATCAAGTAGGTAGTTTTGGAAAGTTCAAACAATATTGAAAAAGGGAATGTATTGTGCCTGAAAATAGTCACAGGAAATTAAATGGTGTCTGCTACTGGTACCATATATATGGATTGACATCCAAATACTCTGTGGGTAAAACTAGGACAAGGCAGAGGTTAGCATTTATTCACTATTGGTAATGTCAGATATTTTACCACAAAGCAATTCATGCAGTATTCATTTTTTTTCTTTGTATGGAGGAGAATTCATTGCTATTTTTTGTTAAGGTCTGATTTTTCAGTGGAAATTTCTCCTTTTTTCTTCCTGATATACAATGACTTGGAGGGATATTAAAAGCATATTTTTCAAAAGCTCCTGATGCATCAGTAAAATTACACCCACAGATAATGCCCTCTGCTGGATCCCAACTAGGCTATTCTAAAAGGTGGGATGCTGGCATTTGGGGATTTACTCTAAATACCCATGGCCAGCTATGCGACTTGTTTGATCAGTAGTGTTACAATTTGTCTGGACACAACCTGGAGATTCAAGTTTTCTTTGTTCCTTAATCTTGCCTATGAGAGTTTGAATCCCCTGTATTTCCTTCTGTAAGTTTATCATATGTAGAGTTAAATCTGACCATGTTCCTCTCTTCCTTTCCACATAACACTGTGAGCAACGATATCTGGTTTCCAATGTGTCTCTATCTCAGGCAACCTGATAGTTATTGTTGCTAGAATTGCCTATCACAAAAGTCAAACGTTTAGAGTAAGATTTATCCCAACAAGCTTTATGCACATAAATGTCTGGTGTGTAGTCTAATTTCTAATTGGCAAAGAGATGGAAGTACCTCCAAAAGCGTTTTATCCCACCTTGCATGCCTGTCTCTGGATGGATTGAGTCACCCTTGGGAAGGGCCTATTCCTTTCAATTTCCTTTAACTACATTGCTGTGGTTGAATATTATCATGACAGTGCTTACTGGGAGGAAAAGTCTTCTACAGGAAAATTACCTGCCAGCTGGCAATTGCACTGGGATATAACATATAGCCATACAGGAAAATGGAGCATTTTAGGACAGTGCAATACCTTGCAGGCTCCAAGGGTTAACTTCATACCCTGTATTGATGTTTGTAAGCAAAGAAGTCTGTGCTGACTTCTGGGCTGAGCAAGACTTGAAAGATGAAGCCTATTAAAGAACCTCAAACTTTTCTGCTTTTAAACCAGGAAGTCTATTCTTAGACGACCAGCTTCCAGGCCTCTGCTTTTGGGACTTTTCTGTGATTTTTTTACTGTATTTCTATTTTTTAATACAATAAAGGGTATCCAGATTACTTTTTAGCTTTATTTCTGTGGAGAATGTAGGTAGACTCATTAAAGTCTTTAAAAGTGAGCATGTAGAAATTAAGATAAATATTTACATCATAATGACCTAACACTATAGCTGTTGAGAAAGATAGAACTGCAAAAATGCAGATGCAGATATAAGGGCTACTAATTCCAAAGTATACCGTAATAAGTAACAATATGGGCTATTTCCAGGAAGGGAACTCAACAGTGTTGCAGGAGCTCTGAGATTTCTACTGGCAGTAAGCTGAAGAGCTTGTACAATGCAGAGCTGCAGTATGAAAATCTGGTTAGTATATGATTCTCTGTGTGATGAGCAAAAGCGCAGTCGCTTCTCTTGAGCAACGCTATCACTAATGTGATATGAAAGTGGGATAAGCAGCATTTACCCCTCTGAGGTCCAATAATGGACTCGTTCTGCATCCTGACCAATTTGCAGTTTGGGTAACTACAGACTGGCCTGAAGAAGTATTTCTAAACTTTTCACCACAAACTGTAAGTAGCTGTCTCTTAAATGTAGCTACACAAAGGATTAGGAGGACAGGGGATACGGTGTGTAAAAAAACAAACTGTAAATGAGGATTTAAAAAAAGCTGTGGTTTAAAAAAAAGCTCTTTATATTTACCAAGTGAGATCTCCTTGTACTGTTTCCTGCAGGGATTGTAGATTGGATGCTCATCTTTCTGTCAACCATGGGAAGGAGGATCTCCAGGTAGGAAGAAGCTTTCTGGCAGTGCAAAGCCTTGGTCTCTCACAGCACCTCTCTTCCTTCACCTGAATGCCCCTAACATGGTTCTGTAAACACAAGAGCTTAGAGAGAGATCAATATATATGTAAATATCGAGGGACAGAACTGATTTTACTGAAAATGTAGCTTCTAAGGGCATATTCAGTTATCTATGAATATAATTTTTTAAATTACAGATTGGAGGTTTCATATGCTGACATTTGGGGCCCACAGGGCAATTTAATAGCTGACAGAGATCCCCTAGTCAAAAGATATGGCAAAAACTAGTGACAGGGATAGCATTAACATTCCCAATTTTTCCCATCCTCACAGACACAGAAATATATTAATGCGGGGCCAGGAAAAGAAGTATGTTGCAGCCTATGGAAACAATCAACGACTATATATTTTGCACGTTTTATAACATACGCCATGCAGCATTTGTCACAGGTCCCTTGTACTGTAGACAGAGCACAAAGTAAAGGAAAAGGAAAATATATTAACTTTCAAGTATCTATTTTCATGTAATTGTCAAGTCTCAGCCCAAGTCTCAATCAGATAAAACCCACCAAATTCTCCATTGATCAAAGTTTCTCCAAGAGACAGTTCTGTATTCAACATTGATCTTCCATTGATTTAGTGTTATTTAAACAAGGCTAAATTTAAGCTAGCATTTTCAGACAGATAATCAAGAACAGAACCAAGTTTATTGGGCCTCTTAATAAATTACAGTGAATTGAGGAACTCTGTTAACCAAAGTCAGCTATATTCTTGTTAAAAATAAGCCCAGGTGTCAAATGGTGACAAACTAGGCATTGTTAAGGTATTCCAAACACGTTTTGAACAATGTAGCTCTTTTTCAATGTTGAAAACTCTGTTTATATTTTTATGAAGGCATTTGTTTTTGCCGTCAAGAAACCATAAGAGAAAAAAATGGATGTAGTACGATATACATAGAAAAATCGTGGAGTTAGACATCTCTTCTCCTTTACCTCCTCCATAAATATAAAGCATCAGATAATAGAAACCAGTTCTGTACTGTAAGAAGTCAGGTATTATTAGAGTCAAAGGTGTTATCTGCCTCAGTAAATAGTTGCAATAATCTATAGCCTAATACACTGTAAACCATGGTAATAGATAAGAATAAAGCCAAAAATACCTCTTACAAATACTCTCTACTGTTTATTTGAGTTTTCAGGGAGCAGCATGGAGAGATTTTCCTACCCCATCACAACCCAAGGAGTGATTTACATTTCAACCTATGCAAATTAAGCAAAATAAATAACTACTTAAAAAAAGATAAAGAAGAGTCTGGAGAAGTCAGTCTCTCTCAGAACTGTTTCCCTAATAACTCATCCTTTATGATACCAATAAACCAAAAATAAGGGGAAAGGGAATGATAAAGTTTGTTTTCTTTTCCACCCATTAAATTTGAGGGAAGAGGAACAATACATTTAGACTCAGTTTCTAAATCAGGTATCCACAGAGACCAATACCAACAGTTGGCAAATATTGGAATCGGGACTTTATGATTCAGTAACCTTGTGGAAGCTTCTCCTGACATTGTATTGGCACCCCAAGTATTTACCCCACATATCCAATATATTGACAAGTAAGCAAAGCACTAACAATGATCCACCTAGAAGAAGAGTAAAGCTGCTAGTGCAGCACACTCTAGCTAATTCTGATTTTTACAGCCAAACCTTTCACTGTCTGTAACCTGAACTGTTTCCATTTATTGATAGATGGTTATCTAGTTTTCTAAGCATTTATAATAGATACTGCTTTGCACAAATGCCACAACTGTACCAGACATATAAAACAAGTCTTTAAACAGTTAATGATGTGTCTGGTTGTATCAGAGACAGCCTAATAATACTAAAAAGTTTAGGAATCTCTGATCCAAAAAACCAGTCTTCAAGAACAAATTGCACAGGATCAAACTCAAGGCCTTCTTGTACATTTTATTTATACATTGTTTTAATTATGCTTCTTTTTCCTCACCTTCATTTCTTATGCCTTCTCTAGTCCATTCAGTAAATTTCTGTATTAAATATTTATAATCAAACTTTTATCACTTGCCTTGTTATGTGCTGCACCTTCAAATTCTGAGGAATAAGGAATGTTAATAGCTGGCAGAGATAGTACCTGGTGCTTTTACAAAGTTCCTCCAGTCCACTCCAGTTCAAATATTAACACATTATACTTTCTTATAAGGAATTCACAATTATGGTTTTTCACCATGATTGCCATCTGAACCAAAGTTAATTTAGGTAGAAGAATATGGAAGGCTATGCACTAATTTCCTAGCATGGAAGAAAATTTGCATCTTTTCTATACAAGGACTAATTGTCATGAATCATATAAAATCGCAAGGAAAATTGGTTGTGTTGATGTTATGATGCCACTTCCATCTTCCATTTTTCCTATTGTATGTTTTGTGGGGAGTTTTGGTGGGGAAGTGGATTGTTGTTGATTACAGTTTGAAAGCAGCTGAAATTCCACAAGAAAAGCTGTTCTTTCACAGTGTTCCAGGAAAAGATAGAGGCATTGTCATAAAGACGGATATTCTCATGAGAGTTCTTCTGCTCTCATGAAGGGAAGAAAAAAACCCACACAGGATCAGAAAGTCATTCCAATATCTCCTAAGCTCACTAGGCTGCCAGATTCAAACTGAGATACAAGTCTTGATTTGCAGTCTAACGGAAAACTTAATCCTCATTTTGAGTCAAATTTAAACTCAGTGGTAAAACTTTGCAAGCTTGGATAACTAAAAATCAAGTGAATGTGACACACTGAAATAATCATTGGTCACATCCCCAATATGTGCAATGCAGTCCTGTCAAACCAAAAGCAGACAAAAAAGAGTAACAGATGTGAAATAGTATCTAAAAGCTGAAAAGAGAAGTGAGTCTTGGGAGGAAAGGGGGGGTATACGAGATTCATGCACATTCAGGTAATGTTCTTTTGATCTTCTCTCACTCCTGTATTTCATGTTCATCATTAATGCCTGCACAGAGGGGAGGAAGGATGGAAAATCAAGTAATTAGTTACACATGTACTTTGATCAGTATTGCATTTTTCTTTTTCAAGTTGGTTGCCAAAGTGCTAACAGACGAGAGGAAGGGTTTCATTTATGGCAATTGTTCAGTCAAGCACATTCTCAGGAATGTTTCCATAATCTCTAAATTTAATCCTCAATTTCTCTAATAATAACTTAAAGGTGGTTTGGATTTGATTTTATTTCCACATCATCAAAGCTTTCTTCCTGGTAGAATTTCTGTATTTCCATGTCCTCGATCTCAAGACACTGTACACAGGTATTTAAGTAGCACATTTTTGCAGATGGTGAGCGCAATGTCTGGAGAGCTAAATAAATGGCGAATAATTTGAAAAGTTAGAATTAGATTTAGAAATCTCCTTTTTAGTGCTCAGATGTTGACCTTCCACAGAGGGGAAAAACTTTCCGTGCTCTTTCCTGTTGGTAGTAGCTGGTGCTGTACATGGTCCCTTGTGAAGTGAAATAGTGCCTGTCATGCAGACAGAGTCCCCATCACTGTCTTCAGCTTATCATATCCTCCCTTTACCATTCAACATCAGACAGAGGGAAAAGAAAAGAGGGGGGAAATACTTCTGTAAAAGAGGCAGCATCTTTTATCTCAGATATTCCGTTGGAGTGAGCCATTTTTAGGCTAGTGTTGACACTGAAATAGGGATATAATCTAAAGAGGGGCATGGCTGTACCCATTCAGTTCCCTTCTGGAAGGGGAAGGGGAGCAAGACACCATCAAATCCCATGAGCATGCATAGTTCTGTTTTTGTCTTTCCCTATCACAGCAGACAGGGAGCTGATCGGCTTGTGAGATGAGACACGGGTCATTTCCCTTCGCGTCCTGGCTGGGGGCAGCATTTGAAAGCGGGGTTGTGTGTTAATGATGACAATTCTCTACAGGAACTTTTACTGGAACTTTAAAAATGTGCCCTGTAATAGCCTTACACAGCAGTCAGCACGAGTCCCTTTCTTCTCCATCACAGAGTCCCAGAACACCTGTCCATAGAGCTCCCCACATCCACTATAACTAATGAGGTTGTGGAGCACAGCAGAACAGCATAGATCACTCACTACCAACAGTACGACAAGTGTTGGTTCTGTATAAATTACCTTGTAGACATGTTTTGTGGAATATTTCATTATTTTATATGGTTGACAGCCGGCTGAACATGAGCCAGCAGTGTGCTCAGGTGGCCAAGAGGGCCAATGGCATCCTGGCCTGTATCAGGAATAGTGTGGCCAGCAGGACCAGGGAGGTGATAGTGCCCCTGTACTTGGCACTGGTGAGGCTGCACCTCGAGTACTGTGTTCGGTTTTGGGCCCCTCACTACAAGAAGGACATCGAGGTGTTGGAGCATGTCCAGAGAAGGGCAACGAAGTTGGTGAAGGGTCTAGAGCCCTTAAAGCCCATTGATATATTTAAGAAAAATAAAAGTGAAAATTCAATCTGCTCTAATGTATCAGCCTGTCTATCTGTCTGTTGGTTTTACATTACCATTCTATCACACTATCTGAACAGTTTTCACAAAAAAAAAAAAAAATAACACTGGTGTTATCTCTCCCTGCCCGCACTGGCTTTTCTCCTTTTCACTCCTCTGAGTTTGTCACCTCCATGCTGTGAACACCAGTACTGCCTGTTAGCTGGCTCGGCTGAGGAAGGGAAGCCATTTCACTTGAAACCAAGAGGCCCAGCAAGTGTGATTTATCCTTTTTATCGCAACCATTGTATACCCTGCTGCGACGCAAAAGTCTCACTTCCCTGAGCATGTGGCCGTTGTGGTGGATGGGAAATGTATCTCCACTGGTGCAGGAGGTCTGTGTCCTACCGGGGGAATGTGTCCTTACCTCCTTGGGAAGAGGACAAACAACAAACATCTACATCTGTGGCTATGCACCGCTCCAGGGAGAGGTTTATCTGCTCGGTTTGACTTCAGTCACTTGTTGAGCCTAAGCAGTCTGAAGTTCTTGTTGGATTTTTTTCTCTTTTTTCCTTTCTCTTTTTTTTTCCCAAGTACTCCTGACTTTTGCATTCTCTGTGTGTGCAATGATGGCGGTTGTGTGAGTTGCTCAGAGAATAATGATCCTTGCTGAGACCTGAGGAGGCAATTCATCATGTCAGACTAGCAATGGCTGCAGATAGCACAAGGAAGCCTACATAACTAAGCACTGAAAACTAAGCACAGAGTGCACTGAATTTCCCTGGTGAATATAGAATTTGGGGTAATTATCTCACATTTTTGCTGAATATCACTGGACGTATTTTGAGGCTAACAGATGCATCACTTTGGCTTTATTTCCATCTACCAGGCTGTTGTGGTTTAACCCCAGCCAACAACTAAGCACCACACAGCTGCTCACTCACTCCCCTCACTCCAGTGGGATGGGGAAGAGAATTGGAAGGGTGAAAGTCAGAAAACTCGTGGGTAGAGATAAGAACAGTTTAATAATTGAAGTAAAATGAAATAGAACAGTAGTAATAGTAACAGTAATAGTAATAGTAATAATAAAAATATAATAATAATATACAAAGCAAGTGATACACTATCCAATTGGCTCACCACCTGCCGGCCAATGCCCAGCACGTCCCCGAGCAGCGATTGCTGCCCCCCGGCCAACTCTCCCCAGTTTATATACTGAGCATGATGTCATACGGTATGGAATAGCCCTTTGGCCAGTCTGGGTCAGCTGTCCTGGCTGTGTCCCCTCCCAGCTTCTTGTACACCGGGCCGAGCATGGGAAGCTGAAAAGTCCTTGACTAGTGTAAGCACTACTTAGCAACAACTAAAACATCAGCGTGTTATCATCAACATTACTCTCATCCTAAATCCAAAACACAGCCCTATACCAGCTACTAGGAAGAAAAATCAACGCTATCCCAGCTGAAACCAGGACAATATCCACCCCTTAATCCATACCATACATGCTATGCTCAGGTCTTACACTTCCCAATACATTCCAATTAATCACCACCACTTTTCCAGTCTTTTGAGATAGGTATAGATAGATATAGATATACACACACACGTAGATATAATTTCCTTAGTCTATAGGCTATCCCTCTAAAACGTTTGTTGAGTTCATTTAGTCCATGACTTTGGGCTTCATCCATCATAACAGTCTTTCAGGGCAGGAGAGATGGTGTGTGGTGTTGGATTGTTGCCCGCTGAAGTCAGTTTTGGTTCCATCACCACTGCACTTTGCTTGGTTTCCTCAAAGTTCATTCTTCATTAATCTGGGTGATTCTTGCTGTATACTGTTGATATGGCACATAGTGATCATTGAAGTGATGACATCCAGTATTATATAGCAACTAACATTATACAATTCAGTTCATTGGCTATTTTCACCGAAAACCAAATCCCCTTGAGGTACACATCAGACTTCCCCATCCTTCCGCATCACCCACCAAGTGCATCCAGGTCCTTGAGCAAAAGCAATCCCACGAATGCATTTACCTTTGCCTAAGGCAGGAGTAACCCAGACTGTCTTCCCCATCATATTTATTATGTGCACTACAGGGACTTTATCCCCTTCTACAGTACGTAAAAGTTTTGATTGGGCAGAGCCAGCTCAACTGGCAGATCCCCTAGTGTTGACTAACCAAGTGGCCTTTGCTAGATGTGTATTCCAGTGTTTGAATGTCCCACCACCCATCGCTCTCAGTGTAGTCTTTAACAGTCCATTGTATCGTTCTGTTTTCCCAGAGGCTGGTGCATGATAGGGGATGTGATATACCCACTCAATGCCATGCTCTTTGGCCCAGGTGTCTATGAGGCTGTTTCGGAAATGAGTCCCGTTGTCTGACTCAATTCTTTCTGGGGTGCCATGTCGCCATAAGACTTGTTTTTCAAGACCCAGGATAGTGTTCCAGGCAGTGGCATGGGGCACGGGATATGTTTCCAGCCATCCAGTGGTTGCTTCCACCATTGTAAGCACATGGCGCTTGCCTTGGCGGGTTTGTGGGAGTGTGATCTAATCAATCTGCCAGGCCTCCCCATATTTATATTTCAGCCATCGTCCTCCATACCAGAGAGGCTTGAACCACTTGGCTTGCTTGACTGCAGTGCATGTTTCACATTCATGGATAACCTGTGCAATAGTGTCCATGGTCAAATCCGCCCCTCGATCACGAGCCCATCTATATGTTGCATCTCTTCCTTGATGGCCTGAGGTGTCATGGGCCCACCAAGCTAGGAATAATTCACCCTTATGTTGCCAGTCCAGGTCCACTTGAGCCACTTCAATCTTAGCAGCCTGATCCACCTGCCGATTGTTTTGATGTTCTTCAGTGGCCTGACTCTTGGGTACGTGAGCATCTACGTGACATACTTTTACAACCAGGTTCTCTATCCGGGCAGCAATATCTTGCCACAATGCGGCAGCCCAGATGGGTTTACCTCTGTGCTGCCAGTTTCTCTGCTTCCATTGCTGTAACCACCCCCACAGGGCATTTGCCACCATCCATGAGTCAGTATAGAGAGAGAGCATTGGCCACTTTTCTCGGTCACCAATATCTAAAGCCAGATGGATGGCTTTCACCTCTGCAAACTGACTCGATTCACCTTCTCCTTCAGCAGTTTCTGCAACTTGTCGTACAGGACTCCATACAGCAGCTTTCCACCTCCGATGCTTCCCCACAAGATGACAGGACCCATCAGTGAACAGGGCATATTGCTTCTCATTTTCTGGTAGTTTATTATACAGTGGGGCCTCTTCAGCACGCGTCACCTCCTCCTCTGGTGATATTCTGAAATCTTTGCTTTCTGGCCACTCCATGATCACTTCCAAGATTCCTGGGCGACTGGGGTTTCCTATTTGAGCCCGTTGTGTGATGAGTGCAACCCACTTACTCCATGTAGCATCAGTTGCATGATGTGTAGAGGGGACCCTCCCTTTGAACATCCAGCCCAGCACCAGCAGTCGGGGTGCCAGGAGGAGCTGTGCTTCAGTACCAACCACTTCTGAAGCAGCTCGAACCCCTTCATATGCTGCCAATATCTCTTTTTCAGCTGGAGTATAGCCAGCCTCGGATCCTCTGTATCCCTGACTCCAAAACCCTAGGGGTCGACCTCGAGTCTCCCCCAGTGCTTTCTGCCAGAGGCTCCAGGTAGGGCCATTCTCCCCAGCTGCGGTGTAGAGTGTAGCGTTCGTTACATATCAAGGTTATACCAGCGGATCTCCAGCCGACCCGGGCTGGGGAAGGAACAGTCAGCACACACAGTGTGGGTGTTCAGCTTCAACGTTTATTGCGCAGTAGTTTACCTTTATACCCCCAGCAGTAGGCGTGTCATGTTATAAGGGGAGGAGACAAGGGAGGGTCGACCCTTAACTCTTTCCGTACAGCGCGTGATCTTCCGGTCGCCAGCCCTTATCTTTACTACATTTCCCCCTCCCTTAGCTCCAGTAGCTCTGGATCTCGCTGGGGAAGCTGCGCGTAAAATAATCGATATATGGTAAGACTTCTTAATATACAACTCATAGAACGCATAATTAAGCGTAATAGACAGGGTAATAGCATAGCAAGGACAAGAATAAGTAATAAGATTATGAGCCCGGTTTTTAAAGGTTTGGGAATATTGGTAAACCAGTTGCCTATGTTAGCTATAGCTCCTAAATTAAGGGAGTTTACTTGTATTGCATCAGATAGTTGGTCAAGCGCATTGGTGTGGCTCTTAGAAATATTCAATGTATCGTTGCCAATTATGACGTTATTAACATTCCAGTTTTGTAAGCCTGGGATAGTGGAGCTCTGGTTTGACTTGTGGCAGCAACTGTCCTCCTTATCGCTAGTGAAGTAGGGGGTGAACAATAGACAGGTAGAGGCTTGTCCAATAGCCGGCATATACAGACACGCATCCGTTACGTTCATGGATTTTGCCCAATCCAGCCAGTAGTTCGTCGCGGCTCCCTCATTACTCCCCCACATCATCAGGATGCATAGGGAAATGGTAACCTGTCAAGATAAGACTCAATAGATTGATTAATGTCTATACGGTTGAATATTTCGACTGGGTACCCATTCTAGCGTCCCTTTCTCGGTTTGCACACACGCATACCCACGTCCCAGACAATGGAGGGAATAAGGGCCCCTCCATTCACGGGTTTGCAGGTCCCGTACTTGAACCAAAGGGTAAGGCCCTTCGTTCTCATCGAGCCGGAAATGTGCCTGGGTTGCAGTCTGGGTTTTATAGGTGTTCCCTCGAATGGTATGATTTAAGGTAATTAGTGTCATTGTCAACAGACGCTGTGCCCAAAATAAGGGAGGGTCAAGGGGAGGGGGAACCCCTGTTCCTGGGCTTATCTTTTCCCCCTCCCTAAGTCGGTCGAGTAACTCTTTTAATGTGCGATGCGCGCGTTCTACAATACTTTGGCCCGTACTGTTGTAGGGAATGCCATGACTCAACTGAATATCCCAGCGCGCGCAAAAGTCCTTTGTCTTCTTGCTGACATATGCCGCTCCATTATCTGTTTTAATGTTTTGTGGAATGCCAAGTTGTGCCATACAGTCCTGCCAATGTAAAATAAGTGGATTAAAGGGTTCATAAATCGTAACGTCAGACTGCTATATTTGGTTGGGCTGCAACCCTCGAGGGTTTACCCCTGCTTCCCAGAGGGGACCTTTGGAACACACAGGATAAGCAACAATCGAGGATCCCTCGTCGCCCCCTTCGTCCTCACTGCTATCAGAGCTCATGGGGTAATCGTGTACAGGCTCCCTCCACTGTGAGGGAATACCAGTTCGCTTTCCCACTGCCCAAGGCGTAGGGGGTCCCTCTGGTGGCTCAGGTATCACTGGCAGTGCCGGGGGAGCCCTACCACCCCCCCCCTAGATGTTCTCACCTGTGACGCCGGTTCTCCTTGTTCCTCAGATCCTTTCCTGCACTCCGCTCTCTGTGTGTCCAGCACCCGTCGATCACTGGAATGCAACGGGGCGTCCTCAGAAGGTGATGGTGTCTTGCCCTCCTTTTCTCCTTCCTGCCATCTTCCTTCACGCAGTTCGCGATACCGCTGGGATCCCACATCGGCCCCCAGGACCCAATCCAGCAACCTATCAGTCAGCTCCCTTTCCACACATTGTTGCAACTCACCCCAGGGGTATTGAGGAGGTGGTGGATCCGCCGGTGCAGAAGGTGCCGAAGGTTCCATGGGCGGCTGCTCTAGACTCCCCACTCGTAACGGGAACACCTTTCCTGACTCCTTTGTTCCCGCTGCGCCATAGCCTCCCTGCGCCTCCCCTTCCTCTGTTGGCTCAGCCCCCAGTAACAACGGCCCCGTCTGTGCCCCACAGGCCACCCCTTCAACTCGAGTTCACACTGGAGTTCCAGCCTGTCCAGTACAGCAGTACAGAAAAACAGCAGAGATGCCCTGGCCATCTGCCAGCCCAGGCACATAGCCATTGCTGTTATCAAAACGTTCCCAGGCACAGCGGAGTAAGATGATAAGCAGTTCAGCAGTACAGCAAGCAGCGAAAGCAAAAAGCAGCCACTAACGAGCATTAGACTCTAATATACAGTAAGGCAAGCAAGCCCCGTGGCAAGCACAGAAACCTGCCGATTAATAGCTAAACAGCAATACCAGCTATAACTTCGATCTAGCACATTCCAATTAAATCTGTCGTTATCTCGAACCCTTTGTACCCTATGTTGGGCTCCAAAAAAAACTGTCATGGTTTAACCCCAGCTAGCAACTAAGCACCACACAGCCGCTCGCTCACTCCCCCTTGGTGGGACGGGGGAGAGAATCGGAAGGGTAAAAGGAAGAAAACTCGTGGGTTGAGATAAGAACAGTTTAATGGGTAAAGCAAAAGCCGCGCGTGCAAGCAAAGCAAAGCAAGGAATTCATTCACTACTTCCCATAGGCAAGCAGGTGTTCAGCCATCCTCAGGAAAGCAGGGCTCCATCACGCGTAACGGTTACTTCGGAAGACAAACACCATCACTCCAAACGTCCCCCCCTTCCTTCTTCTTCCCCCAGCTTTATATGCTGAGCATGATGTCATATGGTATGGAATAGCCCTTTGGCCAGTCTGGGTCAGCCCCCCCGGCTGTGCTCCCTCCCAGCCAGCCTGTGTCCCCTCCGAGACTAAACCCGTTGGCTTTTCGTTCCCAGGAACTTCATGCCCCATCAGCGCGCTACGTGCGGCAAGCCAGCACCGCTTTGCAGCAAACCCCTTCTTGAGCACCCTTTCTACTGTTCCCCAGGCGCGAAGCCGGTCACTGGCTCCTCCAACATTGCTTATGATCGCTTCTGTCAGCTCGTTGTGTATTTTCCCCCAATATGAGGTGTCCAAAAACTTCTGTGGGAGCGCCGAGCACTCCCCGGCGTAGCATCCATTGGATGCAGTCGCCCATGGGCCTTTTCCTTATCGCCCTATCCTCGCCCACCTCCGTCGCTACCGACTTTAGTACCTTTACGAGTTCCGCGAGCTCCATCGCTGCTGCCTGCAGCTGATCACATCGGGGTCACCACTATGTAGCGTTCGTTACATATCAAGGTTATACCGGCGGATCTCCAGCCGACCCGGGCTGGGGAAGGAACAGTCAGCACACACAGTGTGGGTGTTCAGCTTCAACGTTTATTGCGCAGTAGTTTACCTTTATACTCCCAGCAGTAGGCGTGTCATGTTATAAGGGGCGGAGGCAAGGGAGGGTCGACCCTTAACTCTTTCCGTACAGCGCGTGATCTTCCGGTCGCCAGCCCTTATCTTTACTACAGTAGAGCACATTTTTTATATCTTGTCCTGCCCGGACTGGCCCAAGGGCGACTGTATGAACTATCTCCTGTTTAATTTGTTCAAAGGCTTGTCGTTCCTCAGGGCCCCATTTGAAATCATTATTTTTCCAGGTCACTTGATAGAGAGGGCTTACGATCAGACTGTAATTTGGAATATGCATTCTCCAAAAACCCACAACGCCCAAGAAAGCTTGTGTTTCCTTTTTTCTGGTTGGTGGAGACATGGCTGTGATTTTGTTGATTACATCCATTGGGATCTGACGACATCCATCTTGCCATTTTATTCCTAAAAACTGGATCTCCTGTGCAGGTCCCTTGACCTTCCTTTGTTTTATGGCAAAGCCAGCTTCCAGAAGGATTTGGACTATTTCCTTCCCTTTCTCAAATACTTCTGCTGCTGTGTTGCCCCACACGATGATGTCATCAATGTATTGCAGGTGTTCTGGAGCCCCACCCTGTTCCAATGCAGTCTGGATCAGTCCATGGCAAATGGTGGGGCTGTGTTTCCACCCCTGGGGCAGTCGATTCCAGGTGTACTGGACGCCCCTCCAAATGAAAGCAAACTGTGGCTTGCACTCTGCTGCCAAAGGGATTGAGAAAAACGCATTAGCGATGTCAATGGTGGCATACCACTTGGCTGCCTTTGACTCCAGTTCATATTGAAGTTCTAACAGGTCCGGCACGGCAGCGCTGAGTGGCGGCGTGACTTCGTTCAGGCCCCGATAGTCTACTGTTAGTCTCCACTCTCCATTAGACTTTCACACTGGCCATATGGGACTGTTAAAAGGTGAGTGAGTCTTGCTGATCACTCCTTGGCTCTCCAGTCGACAAATCACCTTATGGATGGGAATCAGGGAGTCTCGGTTGGTGCAATATTGCCGCCAGTGCACTGCTGTGGTAGCAATTGGTACCTGTTGTTCTCTGACCCTCAGCAACCCCACAATGGATGGGTCCTTTGAGAGACCAGGCAGGGTAGACAGCTGTTTAATTTCCTCCATCTCCAAGGCAGCTATGCCAAAAGCCCACCAGTACCCTTTTGGGTCCTTGAAATACCCTCTCCTGAGGTAGTCTATGCCAAGGATGCACGGAGCCTCTGGGCCAGTCACAATGGGGTGCTTCTGCCACTCCTTCCCTGTTAGGCTCACTTCAGCCTCCAATACAGTCAGCTGTTGGGATCCCCCTGTCACTCCAGAAATACAGATGGGTTCTGCCCCTTCATAGCTTGACGCCATGAGGGTACACTGTGCACCGATGTCTACTAAAGCCTTATACTCCTGTGGGGCTGATGTGCCAGGCCATCGAATCCACACAGTCCAGTACACCCGATTGTCCCTTTCCTCCACCTGGCTGGAGGCAGGGCCCCTCTAGCCCAGGTCATAGCATTCGTTACTCACTTCTTGTAAATGCGAGTGAAAAATCCCTTTATTAGGATCGGAAACAGAATCAGCCCTTCTACCCTGTCTGGGGAACTGCTCGCTGGAAACTGGAGCTGCAACTCTCCTGGGAGAACCCCCTTTTGTAGTTGTTTTTCCTTGCAACTCACGTACCCGTGCCTCTAGGGTCAAGGTAGATTTTCCATCCCACTTCCTCATGTGCTCTCCGTGGTCACGCAGATAAAACCACAGGGTGCCCCATGGTGTGTATCCACTATATCTTCTCTCTTGAGCAGAGGGACGCTGACTCCTAATGGCTGAGATACTGGTCCGTACAGGTGAGGAGTAGGATATATCCTCTTTGAGTTGCTGGACCTTCTGGGACAGTTTCTCCACAGCCGAGACACAGGCCCGTAGGGAGGAAGAGAGACTTTCTTTGTACTGTCGGAGTTGGCTAGCCATTTCACCCACTGTTAATATTGCCAATGAATTTGCGTGCGATGATGGTGTGCTCCATACAAACTTCCGCCACATGGGTCGTGTGCACTGGACTTCATCTGGATCTTTGGATAACTGCTCATTGTCCAGGTCATTATAAATCACCTCCAGCACGGCTAATTCCCTCAGGTACTGGATACCTCTCTCCATGGTGGTCCACTTGCCTGGCTGACATAAAAAATCTTCCTTGAAAGGATACCTTTCCTTCACAGCTGCCAGAAGTCACCTCCAGAGGCTGAGGACTTTTGCCCCTTTTCCAATCGCTTTGTCAATGCCCCCTTCCCTAGAAAGGGATCCCAGCTGCTTGGCTTCCCTACCCTCTAATTCCAGGCTACTGGCCCTGTTATCCCAGCATCGGAGCAGCCAGGTGATGATGTGCTTGCCTGGATGACGACCAGAATCTTTTCGCATATCTCGCAGCTCACTCAGGGACAGGGATCGGGTGGTTACCATCTCATTTATGGATTCTGCCTCTTCCTCCTCCTGTTCTCTTGATGGCCCTAGCTCATCATCAGCCCTTACTAAACGAGCTGATTTCCTTGTGTATTTTTTCTTCTGTATAGGGGCAACTGATACTGGCACAGGTTGGTTCTCTGGATCAGCCGCAGTGCCTGTCGTGGGGGCTGGTGCAGCCGCAGTGCCTGTGGCAGGGGCTGGCACAGCCGCAGGGGCTGGCGCAGGGGCTGGCACAGCCACGGGGACCAGTGCGGGGGCTGGCGCAGCCTCAGTGCCTGTGGCAGGGGCCGGTGCAGCCACGGGGGCTGGCGCAGCCATGGGGGCCGTCATTTTTTTGTCAGATCCAGAGACCTTCTCTTCCCCTTGAGGGTTCTGAATAGTGTTTAATAGGGCTCGGTAGGCATGGGCCAGGCCCCAGCACGTTGCAGGGATCTGTGTCTCTCTGGAGTTGCCAGGGTGACAACATACTTTTTCCAAATACTGTACTAGTTTTTCAGGATTCTGCACTTGTTCGGGGGTGAAGTTCCAAAACACTGGAGGGGCCCACTGTCCTAGGTACTTGCCCATACTCTCCCACACACCCTGCCACTCATAACTATCCAGCCTTGGAGCAGATCTCTGGATGATATTCTTAAACTGCTTATTAACCTTAGGCAAAACTGAAACAATATTCCCAAGAACTACCAATAGATATATCTTAACTACCCAAGGATGTTCAAGATACTGAAAAGTTGTTGTAATGAAGGAGGAAACATCATAGAAGAAAGCAACAAAGGTGCCATTCTGTATTATTTCCTCCATAAAATACCTCTCAGAGGAAGAGGTATAATTGCTAATTGTCTCCATGAGGTGGTACCCGAAGTACAGTAACGGCTTCACTACAGAACCCAAATACCAGATAGCGCTCAAGGTCAGTGTTTTAATAACCAGTCTCCCAGGCAAAACATCACTAATCACTGCAGAGCACAGCAAACTGCAAAACCCAACACCAATCTTTAACACGTACTGCAAAAACAAGAACATGGTGCAGATCAGGTAGACTAATACCGAGAACAGATGAATCAGTATTATGACCAGTAACTGTTGACAGATACAAATTCCTTAATACACTCTGGTTAATCTGTTATTATCTCAAACCCTTTGGGCCCCACGTTGGGCACCAAAAAGGACTGTCATGGTTTAACCCCAGCCAGCAACCAAGTACCACAGAGCCGCTCACTCACTCCCCCCTTCCCGGTGGGATGGGGGGAGAGAATTGGAAGGGTGAAAGTCAGAAAACTCGTGGGTAGAGATAAGAACAGTTTAATAATTGAAGTAAAATGAAATAGAATAGTAGTAATAGTAATAATAGTAATAATAGCAATAATAATAATAATATTAATAACATAATATACAAAGCAAGTGATACACTATACAGTTGGTTCACCACCCACCAACCAATGCCCAGCACATCCCCGAGCAGCGATCGCTGCCCCCCGGCCAACTCTCCCCAGTTTATATACTGAGCATGACATCATACGGTAAGGAATAGCCCTTTGGCCAGTCTGGGTCAGCTGTCCTGGCTGTGCCCCCCTCCCAGCTTCTTGTACACCGGGCCAAGCATGGGAAGCTGAAAAGTCCTTGACTAGTGCAAGCACTACTTAGCAACAACTAAAACATCAGCGTGTTCTCAGCATTATTCTCATCCTAAATCCAAAACGCAGCCCTATACCAGCTACTAGGAAGAAAAATCAACGCTATCCCAGCTGAAACCAGGACACAGGCAAACAGAGGATTTATGGCTATTTCACAGAGCCCACCAAGCAATGCTATGAATAGTATCAAATAGTTTTTTTGCTAAATTCTGCTTTCCTTGGGGGATATGTGTAATTATCTCTTCTGATATATTGCATATTGAGTTGTATTTATTTTTATTGTGATGTGCAATGGTATGTTCCTGCTCCATTTATTGGCATCTTGCAGATAGATGGCAGTTTTGTATAAATTTATTATTTGTTCCAGTATCCTTGGAAAAGGGTAATGACAGGAGAGGGAATTTCTCTAACTAGCCTCTGTGTGTATCGGTATCCACCTGGGTGATTCATTCTCTATGGGTTGGGTTGCAGCATAGATTATCTGCCCATGAAAGAGAGAGAAGACATGTCATAGCTCTCTCATACTCTTCTACAGGGTATGAAGAAGAAAGGTGAGATCTTGGCTCCATCTCCCCTCCTTGCTGCCTCATGCAGGGTGCTGACCAGCCTATCCATAAATCACTGAACCACAGAGAAAAAAGAGAGTGATGCCTTAGAGAGGGACCTCCGAAGCAGAGCTTTGTATTTGCACCTTGTTGGTGGGTGGGATTTTCTTATTTTTCCTATTGATACTCACATTTCTCATGCGGAACATATGTCCAATGTATACCAGGTCATCTCAACCAAGATATTTACCAAATAGGAAATAAGAGTAGTTGCAGCTGAGCTTGATTTTGGCACAGAGAAAACACGAAGTCCCTTTAAAAAATCTTTTGTCGTATCATGAGGATACTTGCCTGCGGAAGAGAAAAGTGCTATTGAACCTAGAAAGCCCTTCCTGGACTTGCTGAATTGGACACCTAGTCATCACTCAGAGGTCCTAAGAGCAGATTTACTGGGACAAGGATGGAAGGAGGTGCGAGAATTGCCTCTCTCAGCAGCAAGGAGCACTCATCCCTGATAAGTATCATCCCTGCAAATTTATGCTGTTGCAGATGCATCAAACTGCGAGTGCACAGCACGTGTTCTGGGCTGAGAGGCTCCTGGTGATTAAGTTCTACGTTCAATTAAACCTAATGCCCCAATAACTTTGAAAAATGAAAAGGGCCCACGGATGCAGGAAGGAACAAAATCCTCAGGCTCACTTTACTGGCCAATAAACCTACTGCAAATGCTCATGACTGGAGGCCCAGATCTTTATATATAGCTGCAAAGCAACATTTCCATTAGCTTTAGTGGTGACAAGCTGGTTTCTGTTGGTTTTGGATTAGATCATGAAAATCCTCCTGTGCCACTTGGGAAAGGAGGCGGGGGGCAGTTGTTCTTGGTTACATTTTGGGACTGAGGGACCAACTTTTAATCTTAGTTCTAAGCATTTTTTAGTTCCTTAAGGCCTTTTAAAAATAGACAGGGAAAAAGTTAAAAAAATAGTCAAAAATAATGCCAGTATGCTCTACTATTTAGAAAACATTACTCCAGCTCACTCACTGAAGATTCCTGAAGATTATGCCAGGCTGACTCTGTAAAACAGGTGAGATTTTCTCACCCAACTTTAGCCCTCTAAAAATTAAGAAAATTGTCAGTGTAGCTGACTACAGAGGGAACCAAAGCACCTGTTTCAAACTAAAAAATAATTAGGCAGATGCATCTACCGAGTATATTAGCTGTAAATAGAATCTCACATAAAGAATTTAGAGCAGTTTAAGATGTTTATGTTTAGCAGACTTTTACCTCACCCGAAGAGAGGTGAAAAGTCGTCTTACCTTTCTGGCAAGTAACTCTCCTCCCTTCCTTGCCCCAAATCCTGTGCTTATGCAGCTCATAACAAAGTGACCTGCCAACTGATGATAACTAGTAATGTAGGGGTGCCAATACAGATATTTTCATTATTTGTTGTTTTCTGATGCTCTACCCTGTATCTTCTTTTTTTTTTCTCTGTCTCCTGTCTTAGGTTTAGAAGGCAAATTGTAAGGAGCAGGGCCTGTCCTTTTATTGTACTAGCAAAGACTTCCCAGGAAATCTGAGCTTGCTTACATTTGAATAAAGACTCGACTACCCTGCTGTATTTATTACTGCTGCTGTTTGTTTGCTTGTTTGTTTGTTTGTTTTCCTCAGACGAGTCATCTTTGGGTATGGAAAGTAGGAATCATTCATCATTCTCAATAAAACACAGCAAGTGAATGAAAATACCATTCAGACATATGGCATACCAAACCCGGGGCCTTTGCAGAGAGGTTTCCTTTTAGCTAAGAAATCAGTGACCTGGGACGTAGAGGACCGGGGTGGGGGTGAGGGGAGGAGGAGACTGAATTCTCATGGCAGGCTTTGGGATGTGGTGTGACAGTTATTAGCCAGAAAACACAACTCAATGCAAAGTGGCAAGGCAGACTGGGCAACTGCGGTGCTGCTGAACCAAAACTGAAGGAAAAGGTGCTGGTGAGTGAACTGGAAAGATGAAATGTGTACTTGGCTGGAACTGATAATAAAGCATGCTGCATTCAGTTTGGCAGCAGACACCAAGAGCTTATCAGAACCAACATATTCTCATGTAGCAGAAGGCAGTACTGTAACTATGTGATTGCAGAGCAGACTATGTAAAACTGTATAAAAACTTTCTTATTGTACTTAAGTCAGCAGGAGACAGAGATCCTCTCTGGCCTTGCAGGAAGAGATAGAGTCATCTTGGCTTTCACAGAGTAGAGCACGTGGCAGATGGGAATTTCACAGAGAAGCATTTTCTCTCTCTTTTTTTTAAAAGAGATTTTGACGGCTAAGTGCAAACTATTCTGAAAAGTGTCAACTGTCCAAATAGTTTTTATAAAAAATAAAGCCAATAGGAGTCTATAGAAAATTATGGAATGAAACTTTTACAGTAACCTTTAAACCAAGAAATAATTTCAAACATGTATATCCCCAGTCAGGATTTCATGGTTAAAACTGTAAGTGGATGAAAATCTTCTTAGCTTCTTTTAAATCGGCGGAATCATCTATTATAATTTAAAGGTCCTAAATGACATCACAGGGCCATCCACAATTTCTATATCTTGTCTTAGACTATGTCTAAGGTTAGAAAGCAGTTATTCTTCCCCCTACTTTTTATGATTTCATAGAAGGGAGCGAAACAGAAAATACAAATGGAAAAATTCATTTTTCCTTGCTGAAACTCTTTCTTAACCAGATGTACAAAGCAGCTAAAAATTCCTTTGGCTTTGATAAACAGGAACAAGTGGTTGCTAGCCATTAGTATTGAAAAAGAGCAAAAGATTCAAGGATCCAGACCTAAGAGCAGCCTGATTGTTGGAGGCCCGTTTGCTACAAATTAACCTGACTTTGACCCTAACCACAGAGAGAGATCTAAAACAAAGCTGTATATTAGCATATACATGTATATGCCTTATAAATAAATATGCACAATTTACTCACTCAACCCACAGCACCAGGATCTACTTACCAAATGCACTGACCTACCAATACAGAACAGCACTAATTACAAAGTGGTGATTGTCTGTGATTTCATGACATGATTAATGAGCTTGATTTTCCACTGTGTGATTATTGATTGAAACCATGTCTGGTAATTCTGTATGGATTTAGTAGTCCAGCTACCCAAACTTAGACAGAAATACATATAAAATGTGGAAAAACTTTTTGTACATTAAAGTCAAGGGCTTGCTGTTTAGCTAACATGCAAGTAATTACATGGCTGACATTGAACATAGAGAGGTGTTTGTTGCAATAGAGTGGCCTGCAAGAACCGCCAGCTCCTGAACGCTTCCAAAAGATAAGAAAGATCCTTCAAATCCTTCAAACCTGCTATGCAATTACTGAAGATTTACAGGATATGTTTTTCATCTTTTGCAAAACAAGGGTTTGCAATAGAGATGAAATTGGATTGGACCAGCAGTTGGCTCTGTCAGTCATACAAGCTGTATTAAAAAAAAGAAAAAGAAAGGTTCTTCCCCTATAAACTAAGCCAGATGGTTGGCAATCCAGACTCATGTCAGAGTGCAAATATATGGCTGATTTGTCCACGCATTTTTTGATTTATTAAGTAAAATTGCCAGTGGAATAAAGACAAGTGAGAAACAGTGATATGAAAACACACATTATATAAATATAAAAAAGGAGCATATCAGAGAAGATAGTTCAGTTGCACCACACACAGCCCAGAGGAAGAGATGCTGTAAATTGTCAAGAAAAATGTGTTAAAAAATGGATATGCAGCTGACTTTTAAAAAAAAATAATCATATCGATGCCTCAAAAAGACAAAGAAGCCATGCCAGTAAGATTTCTACAGGAAGAGAGAAGCTGAAAAAGAGGTGGCAAAGAGATAAAAGATGCTACAGATGTAAACAGTGAACTGGGTAGAAAGAGACAAGAGAAGGGCTTCAGAGAATTGAAAGGAATAAAAAATGTAGGTGTAGAGGAAAGAAACATTAGGAAAGCATTGTGTTCTGGCTCTCATTAGGAGTTTGATCAGCTCTCAGGAAACAAGTTCACTTTGATGCAGTCCACACCACTATTTGTATAATGGATAAAAGAAGTAAGAAAAAAAAAGATAGATGTTCAATCAGCAAGAGCTATATAAAGGGTACTGAATTTGAGGTGATGGGAAATGGAGAGAGGAGATGTCTGAGTTATAAAAAGGAGGATGTTTAAAGAGAGAATCAGCAGCTGCATTTTGCTACTCAACAAAGACCGATTCAAGGCCCAAGGGAGACATTTTGGACTGGACACTAATAGAAACTATCTCATTTCCTAGCAAGAGAAAAACACTGAATAGTAGAAAAGGTGAGTAATGCACATTGCAGAGTCTCTAGGAGGGATGTGACAGAATAAATAGCAGGAACAACCAAGTAGAGGAAACCAGAACATAACAATGATGTTGATCATGTCCTTGCAAAAAAACATCGCTGTATAGCACTGCACTTCCATAATGATCCAGAGCCAGCACAAAAGGGAGAGGAAAATGGTCTTTTTATGACAGTCACTCACATGTGGGATCCTAACAAGCAAAAAGCTGGTGTAACTGGTTTCTACGCTACCTCCCAACAGGTGAAAAAAGTGTTTTTGGTAAAAAAAAAAAAAAAGATACAGAGAACAAGTTGCCTTAGCCAAATGCTCCTCAGCTCTTTCCAGCTGATATATAGCATTTTGATCTGGACTCTTGCAGAGGACCCAGCAGTATTAATCTATTCTGATAGCTTCTCCCTTTACGTGTGGAAGCAAATGATCCATCCTGGTAGGTAGTGGTAGTATTTTTCCCTATCTATTAAATATAGTTTCATGGCCACCTTGATAAAACTATCCTCTGCATTTAACACTGCACTAATACAATCTCCCTGCCAAAAGATCACCATGTTTAATTGTCTTATTTGCAATTATAACTGTAAAAATCCAATATAAAATATGTATTTGTGAATAAAATGCTTCAGCTCAACAGTCATACTTAGTACAAGGACCAATTCTTGACTCGTGAAATAATGCAGATGGATCAAAGTCAAAGGTACAGTGGTAAACTCTCTTGTTCAGCTGCTTTTTCCCACTAAAACAAAATCATTATTCTTTAGCATACTCTCATTTATACCACTTGTTTACATCTACAGTGAGCGTTAATTTCTCTCATATTTTCGACTTGTTAATTTTTCTCTTTTGTTTTCAATATCTCTACATTTTCCCTTCACTCCCTCTGCCATCAAATTAAATTACATACTTATGTCATAATTTGTCTGATTTGCAAGAAAGAACGAACTTGGGAAAACAATGCAGAAATGCTTATTATTAAATAAGTCCACAATAGATAGAAGTTGGTCAGTGAGTAATGGACATAATGAAACTAATGGGTTTGTGACCTTTATCTCCTTTGCCACTTTTCTGGTAATAACCCTGAGTCCTTCCACTGTTTCCAGTGATTCTCAATTTCCCATTTCCCTCAGTACTCCTAAACCTCTTCATAAGTGAGTACCATCCAGTTCCTCTCGGGTCCCCAAAATCTTCTTGTCTATTATGCACATCTCTTCCCCAGCCCCCTCCTTGACTCTGTGTAACACCCTTTGTACATAACTCTCTAATTTCTCTTCACAATGCCTAAGCTCTTCCCCTTTCCTCTGTCTATATATATTTTTGGCTTATGCCTAGGAAAGAGTTGGAATATACTGCAGGCAACCTGCAAATATATATCTGTTGATTGCCCATCTGCTATCAGCATTCAAATTTAAATGGGTAAGAGCTGAGTTTTTTCCACCTTTTCTTCAGTAGTAGCATTCAAAATTTTCCTTCCTTCACCTAGATGTATAGGAAATTGATATCTTTTAGAATTCAGCCTTTCTCTCAAATTTCGTTGAGTCTGACAAGAAGATTAAAGGTTATTAGAGGAAGTTAATTTTACTGACAGCTGGACAGGCAGAATGAGACCATGACTGCGGGAACTCTTTTCCTTTAGGAAACCAGGCTAAAAAGCTGTCACCTCAAAAATGCAAGGCCTGACTCTTCTGGGCAGCTGAAGGATTCTTCCAGAGATGAAGCACATTGTCATAGAATCATAGAATCATAGAACCATAGAATTGTTAAGGTTCGAAAAGACCCTTAAGATCATTGAGTCCAACCATTAACCCAGCACTGCCAAGTCCATCTATACCATGTCCTTGAGCACCACATCTATCCGTTCTTTAAATACTTCCAGGGAGGGAGACTCAACCACTTCCCTGGGTAGCCTGTTCCAATGCTTGACCACCCTTTCGGTGAAGAAGTTTTTCCTAATATCTAACCTAAACCTCCCCTGGCGCAGCTTGAGGCTGTTTCCTCTCATCCTATCACTTGTTACTAGGGAGAAGAGACTGACCCCCACCTCGCTACAACCTCCTTTCAGGTAGTTGTAGAGAGTGATAAGGTCTCCCCTCAGCCTCCTCTTTACCAGACTAAACAACCTCAGTTCCCTCAGCCGTTCCTTATAAGACTTGTGCTCTAGATCCTTCACCAACTTCGTTGCCCTCCTCTGGACACGTTCCAGCACCTCAATGTCCTTCTTGGAGAGAGGGGCCCAAAACTGAACATAGTACTCAAGGTGCGGCCTCACCAATGATGAGTAGAGGGGCACTATCACCTCCCTGGTCCTACTGGCCACACTATTCTTGATACAGGCCAGGATGCCATTGGCCTTCTTGGCCACCTGAGCATGACCACTCCCGGGTCATGTTCAGGCGGCTGTCAACCAACACCCCCAGGTCCTTTTCTGCCAGGCAGCTCTCCAGCCACTCCTCCCCCAGCCTGTAGCGTTGCATGGGGTTGTTGTGACTGAAGTGCAGGACCCAGCACTGAGCCTTGTTGAATCTCATACAGTTGGCCCCGGCCCAATGATCCAGCCTGTCCAGATTCCTCTGCAGGGCCTTCCTACCCTCCAGCAGATCAACACTTCCACCCAACTTGGTGTCATCTGCAAACTTACTGAGGGTGCACTCGATCCCCACATCCAGATCATCAATGAAGATGTTGAACAGGACCGGCCCCAATACTGAGCCCTGAGGAACACCACCCGTGTTGTCATGACGGTGCAGTGCTGATACAAAACTGGGAGGAGTGGCTGATACACCAGATGTTTGCATTTCCTTTCAGAGACATCTTGACAAGCTGAAGAAATGGACCCACAGGAATCTTGTGAAGTTTAACAAAGGGAATTTCCAAGAGTTTCCTTTGCAGAAAAAGACTTGAGGGTCCTGGTGGGCAGCAAGTTGAACAGGAGCCATTCATGTTTCCTTGTAGCAAACAATCTCCAACAGCCTCCTGGGCTACATTAGGAACATAAGAAAAAAAAATTTTGCTGTAGATTCTATGGAGCTGCCAAGAAAACTAAAAAATATTGAGGGACTTACATTTCCAAGATCTCTAAAGATCAAAAGCGAACTTGGGAATAAGGGTCCTTCCCAGTGAGAGAATTCGTTCAAGAGAGCTAGAAATATATACTTTATGTTCACAGTTTTTCTGATACACTTAGCATATTTCTGAAGAAGTCTGCTCCTAGAGAGAAAAATAATAAGGAAATAATTTCAGCTTTTAATAAAGTTTTCCCTTCCATGGTACATTTGTGCCCTCAAATGTTTTAAATAAGCAATTTTTTTTTTTTTTCCTCATGTTACCTTGCACAATTAGGAAAAGCTAAATGTAATGAATATTTGTTGAGACACTTCATTAACCTTCTTGAAGCCATCTTAAAACTCACCCTGATGTAGAAAACTGAGAAGATTTCAACAGCTGCATGCTGAGCCAACTGCTATAACTGTCTTGAACAGTCTCTCAGTAAGGCCTACCAGTAGTGTCCATTTGCTCATTGGCTGGCATTTAAGCTTTTGGGGCAGATTACTTTCTCTTTTTCCACGCTACAGTAATTATTGATGATCATCACCATCATAAGCATAATAATACGTTTTCTGCCACTCTGCATTGTATAATTTTAAGTATACTATTTGAAGGCACTTCCATTAACTTCCAAGAAGCTTACATTAAAAATGCAAATATTGGTATGAATGGGCCCCTCTAATGCTCTCCATGCTCCACTGTGCTTCCTCAGACCTACTTTTCTTTTCACGTTAGACTTACCAGGCTCTTTCATCTTCCTGTCTGTGACATATTTGTTACATGGTGTTTTTCTGGCATTTTTTTCTCCCTTATTAGCTCCTGGGGGTTCCTGAAATTGTCAGAGACACAATTTATGAAGCTTTTCTGATGCCAGATTAAAGCAATGTCTTCAAGGTTAAAAGTGTTGTTGGACTATAGCATGAGGGGTAAAAACTCCTGTTTCCTCTGATCTGTTTCATTTAATTAGAGATTCTTGGGAAACCTCTCCATGTGTAATTCAACATTTAAAGGCTAGAAAGGAAAGGGTGCCTTGGTCTTGTAAAAAGACACTGGCTCTTGGTCTCCAAATGGAATACACCAGTGGAAAGGTTGGTAGTGATGACTGGTTGCTCCACAGGATAGTAAGACTGATGATTAAAGTCTGAGAGCATGACAACCCTAACATTTACATTTTGATGTATACAGATGAGGCCACAGTGAGGCTGTAACTAACTGCATGACCTGAGGGTGGAATAGGGAAACATGGAAGTCTTGTAAAAGATCCTAAACTTCCCATGCCTCCAAAATTAGGAAGGCAGAAGAGCCAGCTGTTTTCATGCAAGGCATTTGTGCACTACCTGTAGGCAGAAGAGTTTTTGTACCCCCTTATATTAGAAAGGATATGTATATTATCCTTTTTTTAAAAACTATTTTCTCTGCCTTGCTTTTAGTCAGGTTGTGTGGTCTTAAATCACTGCTGGAAAGACATAGAATTAGAGTAGGAGGGTCACAAGCAATGACCACAACTTAGGCTTTCTCTGCTTCTCTGTGGTATTCTTCAGTTTGAGGAAGATGCAATGAAAGATTGCAGCATTCCCTGCTCTGGTAAGCTTTTAGTGTTTTCTTTTTCCATAAATGAAGAGCTTTGATATAGACTCGCATTGCTGAGAAAAGTTGTGGCTCCTCTGTCACTTCAGGGAGCAAAACCAGGAGACTGAACCCCTGAGAAAGTGGCAGGGAGGGAAGGAAGTTTCCCTGAGGGGGAGTGAAATTACAAGTCCAGACATCATAAATTTTAGTGCCTGCTGTTTTATAGCTATTGGTGATTTTTTTTTTTTTGTTTCCATCACAAGCCTCATTATAAGCAAATTCTCCTTGTTGCTCCTTTTAGGAGATAAGTACCACCTATCAACTTCATGGCAAGAAGACATTAAGTCATTCCAGTGAGACCTGGGATGAGAATGCAGCTGGCTAATAAAACAGAGTTACTACTCAACCATTTTATCACTCAGGCTTTTGGCTGGCTTGATGCAAATTGGATGCTTCAGTAGGCCACATGGCATTACCCATGTGCAGGTAAATGATAGATGGGGACTTTTATCATTAAAGTATCTCATGCATATGCTTAGATGGCAAAGGTCTGAGATCTGAAGTTTGTCCTCCACAAATAATGTTTGGATATTTTTTGTCCAGAAATGCTTCATCCAAGTTTGCTTCTAAATTTAGGAAGTGGAGGAAAAGGAGACGAAGGAAAAAAGACAACAATAAGTAATGTTGCACTGCTCTCCATCCAACAGTTTGGTGAGCCTTCTCCTTACAGAGCATGGGTCCCACTGATGGATTTTGACCTTTGTGATTTTGTAGCACTGAGAATAATGTATGGAAATTGTGTTACCACAATATTTTAAATCTAAAGACCATGAAGCTTATCAGCAAGTTCTTAAAAACAAAAACAAAACCAAAAACTGAAACAAAAAAAAAACCAACCCAACCAGATTTGAATATCCAGAGTTTGGATGTCTAACTTGAAATGTCATTACCAGGTATCATTCTTTAACATTGGATGTCCCTGCCTGCATTCTGATACAGGCAAAAACTTAATGGCTACAGGAAAAACTAAAATGCCAGGTTAATGTTATAGATACAGAAAATTAAATTATAACCATTTGGTTTAACCCCCCTGTATTAACAAGTTCTATAGACTTTCCCTGAATTGACTCCTGTGTGAATTAGAATTTAATCTTTAGGGAGAAAATTGAAACAATACAAAACAAAACCATATCCAATCTCCATTAAAATTGTTGGTGATGGGATCTGAGGAACTAAATCAGCATGCAAGTGGGGCTAACAGTAGAAAAGGTCAATCTTTTGCATATATTCCTCAGGATAAATAAGAAAGAAAAATGCAGTGGCTTACTAACATAGAGATGGTATAGTATGCTTTGCACAGAATACACAGTACTGTATCTGAGAAATAGGAAAAAGTTCCATTTTTTACAATAGGCCATAGGCCTGGTAGCTTGCCCTCAGAGATATAACAAATAAGGACATAGAAAGAAGCCTCGTTATAATATTTAACATCGGATTTGAACCAAGTTGAACTAGCTGGGTATCTTTCACTGAGAAGATAATTGATTTCCTCCGGGGAATATGTTAGATCTCATTTGTTTGGACTTCAGTAAAACATTTGATATGGTGCACATAGGAAATGCCAATGATATTTGAGAAGAAAGGGATGAATATTATCATTGCATGATGGATAAGGAGCTGGATACCTAGGCACCCATTAGCTTTTTGAAAGCTGTATTTCATTACTGGGGAAGAGTTATTAGTGGTGTTTCTCCAAGACTAGTCACGACAGGAATTGCTGTTATTTTTTATTATTATTTTTTATGAATGACTTTGGTATAAAATCAATCAAATTAACAATATATGACTAAGTTTAATAAAACAGAGGTAGATACACTGTATAATTACTTTCTAGTAATACATAAGTGTAACCTCTGATTGTTATATCTTATTTAAAACTAGTTTCTCAAAAAGCACTGATTAATTCATTAATAACAATTAATTCTCTAAGGAAATAGTTTAATAAATTTCCTACTGATCTTAAATATAGTCTTTACTGCCTGTAGGTCCTGGGTCATGAAAAATGTACCCTACAGCATGCCAGGAAGGGAGCAGAAAAGTTTATGCAAAAGGACAATGATATGCTGAAAATAATTAATAATAAATGAATATGTTTATCCTGAAAATTAGAATGTTTCTAGCAATAAAACCAGTGACATTCAGGAAACAGTTGTCCATTTAACAAGAACAGAAATATATCCCATTTAAGCGGGGGTTGGATTATGAAATGGACTATATGAGATGGCTGCTGGAAAACTGGGTTTGTGGCAATCCTTGCTTCGTTCTTATTATTTTTAATGCCTCTGTGTCTTGCAATTACTAAATTCTGAAATGTGTCTAAAAAGGCTTATTTCTAGAGGACTTTTACTCACTGATTTACACTGTGAGAAGTTTCCCATAGTAAGTAACCTGCCACAGCCACTGCTGGAAATGAATTTCCACAGAGCCATCCTATGGCTGATGAGATCTCTACTCTTTTGCTGTGTGCTGGTCAGCCTTTGGCAAGCCATCAACTTTGGGTATTTTCAGTGAAGGCAAGAAAAAGGCACATGTTTTTATTTTCTTTTGAGATTAGAAAGGTTTAGAGATCATAGATGAGTTTTGCTCTCAAGTCAAGGTAGCTTTACTGCCTCTGAAATGTCATTTAATTATTCAAATGTTCGGCTTAAACAAAACCCAACATTAGGCTTGGTGCTAATATATGTATCAGCATAAATTATTACCTGCTTATTTCCCTACTGCTTATTTGCAGCAGTAATTCAATTTACTATAGTCAAAATTATTTCAATAAATATAACAAATTATGGATGTAATTATTACAGCATGCATTTCAGAACACAGCTTTATTCACAAAGGACACAGCATTGATTAAAAGGGCTTGAATTATGCTAACTACAACACTGAACTCTCTTTACAAGACCATCTGAGAAGCACAGTAATTTGAGTTCAAGGGAGAGGCAGTATTACAAGAAGGCTAATGATAATCGTGTTTAAGGTCATTGGCAACTAAAGTACTTACTGTACAGGAGCCTTCTGTCAGAGACAATTATAGCAAAGGGCCTTTGAATGGGGTCGAAACACTCGGAGTGTGTTTCTGTGACAGCTTTATTCTTACAATATTTATTCTGTTTCTAGTTTATCTGTAGCACAGTATTAAATTTAGTGTCACAAGCCAAGTGGTTCATGCAAAACTAAATTGACAGAATGCAATGATGTTGTAGTTACACTGCAGCCTTTCTAATAATGGCAATGCCTTGTTAGATCAAAAGCATCCCCCAGGACCTAGGAGGCAGCGCCAGTAGTCCTGTTCACACAGATTACAAAAGTACTGCTGGCTGCACAAGGCTGTTGGAAATAAAGAAAAATCTTCTAGGGTCACATTCTTTTGTAGCTGGTCTTCAGTCCACAGTTTTATTTGTTGCACATCTAATTTATTGCATTTTACTTTTGTTTGTCTGGAAAAGGAGGAAATAGATGAACAATTAACTTCACATACTCTGCTGTATCTAAACTACTCATAGTCTTTAATCTGTTCAGCCTCACCACAAAACTTGGTGGTATTGTGAATATTGCAGAAGGAAAATTGAGTCATGCAACACATGAAGTAACTTGAGTATTGTTTCCTAAATGGTTGCAGAGTGTCCACTCTCCAGCATTGTGGCTTGGGGACCTAACCGTGCTGCCATCCTACCCCAAATAATACTGGTCTCCACTGGGGTGGCCTCAGCACTCTGAAGTGGCAGAGGAATTGAAATAACTCCAGTGTGTATGGCAAAATCTTGTTTCACACAAACAGGACATGTAACCAGTCACTTCAGTCGGGAGTAACACACCATCAGATTTTAGGTGACACACATTACACATGTGCCTGGTGACAGAGGCAGGTTCAGCATTGCCTTCCCTCCCTATCTGTTCCCCTGGGTTGGTGATGAAGAGTCAAACTATATCTTAAAGCTCATGGGAAATCTTTCACAAGTACTGAAATTTGGAGATTATTTTTTATAATATTAGTTGTCTATTGAATAATATTAGTTGTCTATCAATATATTATTATATTATTATTTGTCTGTTATAATCAAAAGCAGAGCCAGAAAAGTGTTTTCATGGGACCCTCATTAGATGGCAGCTTGTCTTTTTCCATTTTTACAGCAGCCTTTTTGCAAACTTCAGTCTTTGCTATTTTCTTGAGAAAAATTAACTCACCTGGGTCCTGTCCTCTGTGAGGATTAGTTAAAATTGAAAGGAAAGATTAAAAAAAATCTATCATTTTCACAACAGTTTTTTAATTAACATCTGGATTTACAGTTTAAAACCCTTTAATATTTTAATGAAAAAATAAGAAAACTCACAATAATGTTGATTCATCTTCAAATAGGTTTAGGATTAAATTTTAAATAAATAATGGAGTTTTGGTCAGATATTTCAAAATGCTGCTATCTTAATTTTTTCAAGTGAATTTTTTCAAGTGTTCTGTGCAACCTAATGTGGTTTGTATTGCTTATGCTTATACCACATTTATGGGCCAAGCTGTCTTATCAAATAATAATTTTCATTATTTTAACCTTTTAGAGAAGTGAGGAAAGTAAAAGTAAGTTAGGCATAGTGTTTCCTTAAGCATGTACTTCCCCACAGACTGTACTCCCAGAGACAAGGGAAGATAGGAACCAACAAAACCACCATTTCCAGAATGCAATGCAAAATCTTATTAAATTTGCCACCTTCAGTCTTCATTCAGATTATTGGGTGTTTATTTGAAATAAGGCAAGTTGAGTTAGCAAAATTATATTTTTTCATCGTGGATATTTTCAATGGAAAAAACAGCTTCATGAAAAAAATAATTTTCCATCAAAAAAACAGTGATAGGCATTTTGTTACAGAACTTAATGTGAACACTAACTACTTTACAGCAAACTTTGATGCTTTTAAGCATTATTCTGCTTATTTCATTTTAAGTGACAGACAAGAAAAGCAAAATTTGAAGCACATGTATTACAGTGCGCATTAACCACAGACATATCAAAAATCAGCCACTCCTACTTTAGCAAATTCATACAGAGTGCCAAAAAGATATTGTTTTGGTTTTTTTTTTTCTAATGTTCATAGGAGAAAAAAAATCAGCTAGATTTGCTGTTTCCTGGTGAGTGAACATAATTTCCCTGTGTTTAACTCGGAATACTTTTTATACTTTTTATGCATTAACATGGGCTCATTTACATGGTTTTGAATAGATGTCAGACTTAAAAATAATACACATGGCCATGGGCTGATTCTTCCATTGTGTGATTGATTTTCTTCTCCAATGGGGAAAAAACGAGGGAGAAAAAGAGGAAAAAAGAAGGCAGGGAAAACCCTGTCCTTTGGTGCTTGGTTGTAAAGGCTGAGCTGCGAGGACAGAGCCATTCGATGAGGTTTTGCTGCAAGGTTTTGGGCAGCTCTGGAATGCACACACAACTACTGGCATTTGGTTTCACTCTTAATGGTACCATCTCCTCGGCACTGACTGAGGGGCATTAAATATTCATGAGTTTCTTAAAGGCTTTCTGAAAGAACGTGCTAGAAAGGAGCATTAACATGCTGATCTTTACTAGCGTGTGTCAGTGAGGGGATATTAAATAATTAAATCAATTTAAGCTGTTTTTTGCACAGAAAGAGGTTAAGATTAGCAGCCCCTGCATGCTGGAGATGCCCCCTTTTCCACTGCTGGTGCTTTTAGAGCTAGGAAAACAAAAACAGAATAAAAGGGCCAGGTTGATTCCCAATAAAAAATGCACTAAAGCACCATTTGGTCCATGTTGTTGCCCCTGTTTTAGATTAGGAGTGTCTTTTTGCCACTCCAGATGGAAATGTGACCTAGTAAAAACCTCTCTGTACACAATATGTTCTCTAACCTCTGCCTATGAAAAGGCTCATGCAAAAATTAAACAATTGTATAGAAATGACCCAGTTTGCTTGTGAAAATACAGATTTGCAAAGGGCTATCCTCCCAATTCCTGCCTTCTGACATCTTGTGTTATATTTTCTTTTTTGTGCTGAGCCTCAGAGAGTTGAGGCTCTCATTGGCTCAACATCACTGGAGCTGAATCTCCGGGAGGGTACTTCACCTTGGGGTATTTGAATTAACAGAACAAGGATAATTTTAACTGAGTCAAAATGGGCAAAACATGCATATCTAAGTCATGAGAACACACACTGGGGAGGTTTACTCATACACACACAGACACACACACATAAAAATGTCAGAACTACGGGCTGTAACCCACCAAGCACCTTTGGCAAATATATTGTCCAGCTTGAAATTTTAGGTCCAGAATGGAGATGAGCTAAAAAATGGCAAAGACTGCCTTGGAATAATTTTCAAAGCTTATTTCACATGGAGATTGGAGTTTAATTTCCATCTCTAATTAGTGTTTAACTGTTTATATAAACTGGGAACATTTCAGCTGGGAGAGTTAGAAACCTCTTTCTTCTGCAGAGTGTATTTAGGAGTTGAAGGTTCAAGGCTTTGATCTGTAAAAGGCAGAAAAGAAATGTAAAATAGCTCTCTGACATGGCACGTGACGTTTGGACTATTAGCTGTTATGGGTAGATTACGGTTTCACACCCTCATTTTTCATAGCAAATTTGACAGCTCTTGAAAGAGTCCTGAGACAGACTGGAGGGGGAAAAAAAATCATTGGATGGGAAATGCATTTCCATACAAATCTTCCAAATGGTGTTTGGTATTTCCTATCACAGAACAGAAAGCCTTTCAAGTCAATTAACACATTTTTTCTCAAATACATTTTTAATACTTGCTTTATTTATATCCAACTCATTAATTTCCACATATCAAACCCAGAACACAACAGAAAACTTTACTTACAGGGACTGATTCTAACTAGGTTTGCACTAGATTAGAGGGAGACAGCAAAACAAAAATAAAAGTCACTGTAATAAATGCAATGTTACCTATAAAAAAATGAAACAAAATCCCTGTTTTAAGCAAGATCAAAGCCAAGTTTGTGATGTGGCTACAGAATCAGCCTTTTTCTAACCAGGCTGCTTGCTGGAGAGATTGCTTCTGTGGGTGCTATTTTAATGTTTTGTAAACATGGGGTTATGTCTATACCAGCCACAAGAATGCAAGTGCATATTAATAGAGAGTCCCTTTTACACAGCTTGTGATTTTTATGCAACATTGTTTCCTTCAGCTTTCTTTTTCATTACTATTTAAGAAGAAAGTCACTTCACTGTCATATTCAGATTCCAGTGAGATCATTCCTAAAATATTTAAAGTCGGTAATGCAACTTTACAGAAATAGTGATAAATATAACCTCAGTCTCCTGACCCCATAATACCTGCAGATGGGGAAATATACTGGAGATATTTTAAAGATCCGCATGCCAGACTAACCCCATTTTTTATATCAAGAAAGAGAGACAAACAAGGACAAAGCCATCAGAAGGCTGTCTGATGTATTCTTCCGGCCACAGTGAAGGTCTTTACAATCTTTTTCTGAGAGAGCATCTGCTAAGAAAGAAATCCTTACTGTGACATTGGGCTAGAAATATAATCTCTCTGTGCGTTGGTTTTGCATCAGAAGTTGGTGATAATAACTAGATCATGTTGGGAAATGTGGATTTATTTATTTTTCTTGGAATGAGAAGAAAATAATAAACTTTTTTAGAGATTACCTGTTCTGGAAGATCTTCAAAGAAATTTTAAAATACAGCATTTATTTATCAGCAAACCTCCCTTTCCTGCTTCTTCCCCTGAAGAGAGAAAAGAAAATAAAGAGAATTTTTTATGTGCCAGTGGTGCTTTTTGGTGCTCTCTCTTTTCTTTCTCTCATGGGTTTTTACTATAACTCTCCCCACATACCTTTTACCTGATCATGATGGAATCCCAAGTATTAGAGTAAGAAATAAAAGTTTCAGAGATTAGTCACCATCCATCCAAGAAGGTCTAAAGTCATGGAGCAGAGCTTATTCCCTCTGGAGTATGCAAATCTCAAATGGCATCCTCAAATCTGAGCCTTACAAACCCTCCTAACGGGACAAATAGACCCCTTCCTCACATCCTTTCTGGTCTATGTGAGAGAAGGACATGATACACGACAGTGGAAACTGTACAGAGGATAAACAAATAACCTACATTAGAACTATCTTTACAAGCGAAAAAATAAATAATACATTTTGGGATTTTTTTTCTTCCCCTGTGACTAATCAAAAAGTGGTTTACTGAAACCTGTTTAGTGCTATAGTGTGTTCAGAGAATCAAGTGGCTAAAGACAAGAAATTAATTTCCTCTATCCATCTCCTTATTGCTGTTTCCACCCTTTCTGATTCTGTTTTTTTCTGGTAGCTGGGCTCTGGCTCAGTTTTACCAGCTGCAGGTGTGAGATGGTATGAAACCTTTAACAAACATATCTTTGGCTTGTGACTATATGAAGTATTTTGCCCTCAGCAACATCTCATTTGGCTGAATAAATAAAAACCTCAAAACAAACATCCTTTCCAAAGTCAAAGTGCTACTTATATTTTGGACTCAGCACTTACTGCACTTGTAAATATGCATCAGTGTGGCTTGTGGTATATATGATTAGATGCTACGTGGGAAGTTTTATTGTTTTATAGTTACTGCAGCAGCAGCAGTGGAGCACAGAGTACATGAAATTTAGATAATTGTGGATGGGAACCAAGTAATTTTAGTTACAGCTATTCCCTTATGGATAAGTGAATCTATGTTATTTTCTTATTTTGTTTGCAACACTAACTTTAAGGAGACCATAGCTGGGACTACTTTCCCCTTCCCCTCCTGTTTGAACATGCAAGTATATCCCATTGATATAAAAATATGGGTCACTCTTTTCATGTAATATGAAGTTGACAAACGACCAGATACATACATAAATCCTTTAAATGACTAAGGAAAGTTCATTTAAAACTCTCAACTGACATCCTTATTACTGCTGTTCAACAGCACAAGGCTATTTATGCAATCTGGCTCACATACCATTGTTTGAAAACCATCAAAACCACAGACAGCCGCATGCTGAGATACAATAAATGTCAAGTCTATAGTGTATATTTTCTAGATTTGTTTAATGCTGGCACAGTGTGTGTGCCAAAGAATGCATAATCAAACAGGCAACGCTCTTCATTGTGGCCATCCCATTGGGGTTTGAAAATTGCTGGAATTTGACCCAGTAGCAGAAAATGACAAAGCAGAGACATGTTAGGACTTCAGACAGAAGCTACCTAGCAGAAAGCAAGTAAGCATACTGTTATGTCAGAAGGTTTTTGATCCATCAGTACAAAAAGTCACCACTGTATGTCGATGACATCACCTTCTAGTAAGCAAGGCTGAACGAAAGTCTCTCAAATTTCAAGATTAAAAGAACAAGTAGAGGTCAGTCAAAAATACCAATTATTGTCACAAGTCCCCTGAGGTGCCTTGGTCAGGATTTTGTGGACCGTTTCAATGATTATTACTCACTGGCAGCTGATATTACTGGATGGTGTGAGCAGATCTACTTGGGTTTTGCACAGTTTGGCATCTCTTGTTTGTCCAGGACATTTTAATGATTAGTCCCAGAACATATCAGCTCATCCACATCTGGGATAAAGGACAGAGTGACATTCATTACACTCCTTTCTAAGATTGTCTTTTTTATAATATATTCAAGTAAAAATTGCAAAATCAAACATTTGTTTATCCAGTCTGTGTAAAATCTAAGACAGAGGAAGAAGGAGCTCTGGAGCATGCTTTCCTAAACAGCAGTGTTGACTGATGGGCTCCAGAAGTTTTTAGGATCCCTGGAAGAGGAGGAGCAGGTAGGGAGCAGGGATGGGAATTTTTCGGCAGCACGACCTTATGCTTGGGTTATTTTTTTCTCTACCTGAAAATCCTGACTGAACATAAATGGAGATTCTGCTATCTGGATAGATTTTTCCCTGGGAGGAAAAATTTCTTTGATAAGGCTGCCAGATATGCAGGAATCTGGGACATATGCACAGCATGTGTGAAAAAACAGCTCTGCACATTAGTTAGCCTGACACATCCGGGAAATGTTAGACTTGCAGAACAAGCGATCTGTGCGTCATGGATCTCTTGGGTTGACTGAACACAAAGAGAAGATGTAGGTAGTCAGTGTCCTGCAGTTGCAAACCACTGGACTCGCTGAGCATCCCATCGATGAGCACAGATTTCTTCCTGGGATTAAAAATGGCACTTGTGAGCCAAGAGAAATATGGAGATATCATGTGCAGTCCCCAGCTGGGACATACCTGACCAAGATCCTGACTCAGCACAAATACGACTTCATCCAGCCCTTCCTAGCTTTCCCTCTCATTCAGCCTATTTCTTCTTGTGTGATATCAGAAATACAAACTGGAAATTTCCATTGTCATTCAAAGTCTCCAAAAAGTTGCTATTTTGAAGACCGTTTACAGTGTTTGCTATTACAGTAGCAAAGTGACTGTTGTGGTTTAACCCCAGCCAGCAACTAAGCACCACACAGCCGCTCACTCACTCCCCCCTTGGTGGGATGGGGGAGAGAATCGGAAGAGTAAAAGTGAGAAAACTCATGGGTTGAGGTAAAGACAGTTTAATGGGTAAAGCAAAAGCCACGTGCACAAGCAAAGCAAAGCAAGGAATTCATTCACTACTTCCCATCGGCAGGCAGGTGTTCAGCCATCCTCAGGAAAGCAGGGCTCCATCATGCGTAACGGTTACTTGGGAAGACAAACGCCATCACGCCCAATGTCCCCCCCTTCCTTCTTCTTCCCCCAGCTTATATACTGAGCATGATGTCATATGGTATGGAATAGCCCTTTGGCCAGTCTGGGTCAGCTGTCCTAGCTATGCCCCCTCCCAGCTTCTTATGCACCTGGCAGAGCACGAGAAGCTGGAAAGTCCTTGACTAGTGTAAACTCTGCTCAGCAAGAACCAAAACATCAGTGTGTTATCAACATTATTCTCATCCTAAATCCAAAACACAGCACTATACCAGCTACTAGGAAGAAAATTAACTCTATCCCAGCTGAAACCAGGACAGTGACCTCGAAGGATTTGGCCCAAGCTCCCTCTGACAGCAATATTACATAGGCATGGGACTGCAACTGGAGAAGCTACTACTAGTATAAACCAGCAAAGCAATTAACAAAAAGTAAATTCCTTTAAGTGAACAGATTTATTTTTTTAATGAAGAAAATAACTAACTTTCCCCTAAAAATGATAGGAAAATGGAAGTAATAAGAAGTAAATTTACTTTTTCTGGGTTACTCACCTAGACAGAAGTAGGTCAGAAGCTAGAATCACAGTGTCTTGAGCAGTGTTTCTCAGCCTTTTAAAGCTAAGAGCCTTCTATCTCCCCCAAAAATTAAAAAGCCCACTAACCATCCCAGTAACACTGCCAAACTTTATTTTCCATTTGCAGCTGAATAAGAGCTATGTTAACCTTTGACTTGTAATTTTATTATTTGCTTTCATTTTCCTCTATATGGTTTATTTCCTTCCTACCTTAAAAAAATGGCTATTACAATTATTTCACAGACCAATTTCTGTCTTACATAATTAGCCCACAGACAGGGATAGACAAACACCATCCCAGTTAAACTCCATGAGAGATGTATAACTGTGAATGACAGAAGAAATAGGACTTGTATGTACAACTGGAAGATACAGTAAATCAATTACTGGTGGAAAGGGATTTTGTCTCTCATGTGGAGCAGCAGCTCTCCAGTAGTAATCAACACAGACATCTTGTTGCAAATGTGGATACTCATTCTTTGCATAAAGAACTACTGAGGGTAAACAAAAGAAAAACAAAAAAAAGACAGAGAGAACACACATTTAATAGTTCAAAGCCTTTCAGATAATTCAGAATATACTGGAACACAAGTATAAATTGCTATGGAGGGGAGAAATTAAAGTGCCTGTTCACCCATGTGTAAACCTAAGGTTAATGATTCATACTTGCTCCACAGAGTTGTTGCAGTGAGATGTGATTAATTAATGTTTATAAAATACTTTACAATCCTTGGGTTTCCAGAGCTATATTATATATAAATCCAAGTGATGATGGATGTTACTCTTATTAATTTACTACTGCTGCTCTTTGTGTATGATCTCAAGAAATGTCTGAAATTTTAATCTCAAACTGAAATGTTAGTGCATCATCTGATTTTGGCATCTTTACATGTGTTTTCATCACAGTTAGGAGTGCACCAGAAAAATAGGTGTAATTACAAAAAAATGAAATGACTCATGTTAACACTGCAGTTCTAAAGCATGAAAAATCCCTATACAGACCTGTGATAGGATGTTAACAGTATGACAGCATAATGAAGTTATTTGTTCACTACACTGTTCACTATATCATTGCACCTCATAACTTATGTGATCCAGGACCAGAAGTCAAAGATGTTTGTGAGCTTCATTTGTGGACCTCCAAAGGAAAACATGTGACAGGGTGAGGTATTTTCATTGATTTTTTTCTTCTTTTTTTTTTTTTCATTTTTACTTTATGTATCATAGGCTAAAAGAGGAGCTCATAATGCAGCAGCGACATGCTACATTTTTTGAAAATAGTTATTGAGATCCTTAGTGTTATCATCTTGGAATAAAAGACTCTGAATAAACTAGATAAGAAAAATAATAAGAGGAGTTCTCATTGGCTGGATTTCCTAAGAAAAACAAGGCTTGTGTGGTACAGCATGAGTGCACGTTTGTTGGTTTACCTGCTGCTCTAATAACTTATAAATCAATTTGACAAATTTTAACTATATTTGGAAAAAGAGTGGGCACCCTAGATACATGAACTTTTAACAAGATTCATCAGAATACGTGGGCAGGGAGGAGACAAAACCTGCCAGTATTCAAGCTGAGGTTCAGGCTACAGTGTGAGCTTTGTTTTTCATCGACACCAGAAACTGCACACAAGGAACAACCATAAAAAATTATCAGTATGTCAGAAAATTTTTAACTCGTGCATTCATTTTTTAAATGTAAAAAATTAAGAAATTAATTGTCAACATCAAATAATGCCAGAAAGTAAAACTACAAGAGAGCAAGACTCCTTAGTTGCGATCCTTCCTCATAGATAGCTGTTTTGTTTTGCTTCGTAAATTGATGTGGTTTTGTTTCCTTAGAGGATCAAGGCATTAGTTTTCCATGTTACAAAATGTAGATACTTGCAGAAAAAGAATTGAAGTCAACAAGGATCCAGAATAAAGGAATTTGAGGTGAATTCTATACTAATAAATTGAGTGTGCATGGAAGTGTTCCAGGCCATGGAAGTCAACAGGAACCAAATACCCCATGTCTATGCCAGGAAAGGAATCAAACTTTAAAAACAGGGAGGCTGCATGTTAGTTGTTCACAGGGAAAGGCCCTTCAATTATTCTAATTACAAAATGATGTCCAAGAATTATTTAGGGAAAGTGCTGGTTCGAACAAGCTGGTAAATGTTCTGTCAGATTAGCAGCATAAAAGATCATATTCCAGTGCCTATGAATATTTCCCAGCTCATCTTAATTTCTGCTACAGACAAAGACATAGCATATGAGAATATTTTAAACTTAATCTAACATTTATTTATCTTGATGGTCGTTTTCTTGCTTTTGATTGGTTTTGTTAGCTTTAATGAAAAAGAGTAAAATGGGAGGATGGAAAAAAACCCCCAGGTGTTAGGAAATCACAAAAGATTTTGACATTCCTGCCACTACCATGACAATCCTTCATGGGAAGTGTGATTGCATTTCCTTCCCTTTCTTTGAAGCTTGGGTTTGCTGATGGGAAAAAAATAACTATCATGGATTATGACCAGACACACTCAGAATATAAACTCGGTATGAACGGAGCTTGACTGGCCTCCTGAAAATAAAATGTTAACCAGGGACTTTTGCACATTCTCCACAATCTTAGGAATCCAGTGTTTGGAATATGCTAGCAGAGTGGTCTTAGCAATGCTGTTGAAATCACCGGGTAGTAATAGTTTAAAGCATTCCCAAAGGTGGTGTAAAGTGAGCCAGGATTGTGCAGAACTAATATTTGACTCAGTTTTATTATGTGATGTCTCAGACACAGACCCCTTGCTGGCATTTAATCAAGGTTATTGAACATTTTGGACCCAACAAAATGAAGCTGAAATTTGGAAGTCCTAAGAGATCTGATTCCATATAATTATTTGTATCAGTACTGAAGAGAATAAAATATGCATTAGGGTGGTTTTGGGTTATAACATCATAGTCTGCTTGGATAAGGTGATGAGAAAGCTGAATTTTCTCTGCATTTTTCTATTTATTGTTAATTACTACGATGTTTTGCTCTAATAAATTTTATTCACACTCAGAATTTTTAAATGAATGCCAATTTTCTATAATAATTTATCAGACAATGTGCAGAACTGCTGTATGGAGTGAAATGATAAAACTATTTAGAAAAGATTTATTGCACTGCTCGTGGTGTAACATCTATGACTTAAGATCATTAATATTTTGCCTTCCTGCTCTCAGATCTGACAATATGTGAGGGCAGATTTAGCAGTGGATATTGAACAACTAAGGATTATAAACCACATAGATCATTTGTGAAAGGCTGTTTTCCATTAAAAAACAATGCTGAAACCCAGCTTTTTTCCTCCCAAAATTCTCTTGCATATTCTCACATTTAAACACTTACCATAACAGAGGTGCACAGACAGACACATACGGGTGCACAACTGAACCCCATCATGCAAAAACCCATACTGAAATAGTTCCTTAGCCACCTGATGTGGCTGGAGGCAGGTTTTCTAAATAATGTTTTATTACCACCATCAACACACCAAAAAAGACAGATAAAGAAATAATTATAACCACATCAAGAACTTAAGGAAATAATGATAATAATGCCATCGATAACAGTGAAGCTCTGATGCTCTTGCTCAGGATTCACTCATGTTTTAGTCAGAAGAGGAAAAATAACAAGAAAACTAGAGGACTGGTAAATTTGGAAAGAAAGGGTGAACTTGTGATAAGATTTTAGGCTGAAATACAGAAGAAATTGATAGGGTTTCTGTTCAGGAGACTTTGCACAGCTTTCTGACCTTTACAGGCACAAAGCTCAGATGAGAGACACCCCTACTGCACTGCCCCACATTGCAGTGGGATGTGAAAACATGCCAAGATCCCGGTGAATCTTCCTCAATATATTTCCTGTGCCTAATTTCCTTAATATATTCCCTATTTTCTGTGTTCCCAGAAATGAAACCTGTGATTCTTATAAGCAGGTTTTTTTACTCCTTTAAAGCTGTCACCCCTGTCCAGAATCTACTTGTGGCCAATCTCTGCCACTTTAAAGACAGGTGATAAATAGGCAATAACCTCAAAATATACCCACTCAAAGGTGAACTTTATAAAGTGCAGTCGCATGAAGCACTTGCCTTGATTCCTTTCATACTGATGTCAATAGCAAATAACCTATTTACTTTAGTGAAAACAGAGTTAAACCACTTATCAAATCCTTATTACAGGAGCACAAAATATTTAGCCATCATCATCTCCTACCAAGTGCTTGGTTTAGTATGTTGGCTGAGCTGCAGGAAGTACACTAATGAAATTATTGTCATTTGGGAAACAGCCCGCACTCTGGAAGCTTGCCTGGATGATTTGATCTGAATCCAACATAACTTGGAAATTTTTTTTTTTAAACTGAAACGTACAATAATGCAAATATGTTAACTATCACTATCATAAAAACCTGCTGCTGTGCTAAGAAATTCCAGGCTGTGCAAGAATTTTCATTTTAAACTCTGTAGAAAAAGGATTATATATGTTTAGCAGCAGTTTAAGGTTTGTTTGCAGCAAGGAGAGAATCACAAAAAATTAGTGATAACTAATCATTAATTAATCTAGCATCTACAAAGTGATTAAATGAGGTTTACTATAATATTTGAATCGATTCACACACACACACACACAATAGGCCTAAATACTCATTATATGCGCAGTTAAAGGTACCTATTGCAATATGCGCAGTTAAAGGCACGAATAAAAATTCCCCACTGGGTTTAGTGAAATACTCACTTTAAATGACTGTCTCAAAAGGCGAAAGTTGAACCTCGAGGAGCAAGGAGCACCGGAGATTGGGCGAAAGTTGAACCTCAAGGAGCGCCAGAGATCAGCTCATGCAAACTTAAGAGTTTGCAGCTCTGAGAGGCATCCCACTCAGAGGGAGATTCTGGTGCAGCCTGCTGCGGTCCAGGAGAGCTCAAAAGGGTCTCACTTGGTACCACTGTTTATAGAGTTACAAGATGATTGACTTTAGGCATCAGTAAATTTCCATTCTACTTTCACAGCCCGTGTTGAAGATTACTAAAGTTCTCAAAAATTCCAGTGATGCTGATACAGATCCTCCTGAGTTACAGCCTAGATAAGATAGGCCCCAAGGCTGCCAGATGGCGACTAGTACAGATGAAAAATATGTTCCAAGGTTGTCAGGGCTGCCTCCCTGGTACAGACAGGGCTGCTCCCACCTCAGCCATGTAAGAGTTTTTGATACAGTCAAGGGATGCTTAACCACCAAACTTGTTACACAAAGGCCAAGTTTTGATGGGAGTTACTGAGATTGTAAAGCAGCTCCACTTCCCATGCTCTGCCAGGTGCACAACAAGAACAGGGGTGGAGAGGGGGGAATGCACCACCACACCTTGGCAACATTTTTTCTACTGCTCCATTGAGATAATGGTTTTATGTAACTGTTAGTACTGGTCAGCCCCTTAATTGCAGCAGAGACCTGATAAAAATGAAGCACGGTTTTATAGCAGACAGCAGCATACTTACAAAGAACTCCTAATCTTCATCTGCAGATCTAATTGTTTATGGTGTTCTCCTTAGGAGGATGCTCATCCAGATAATGTGTTTTGAAACTTTGACAGAAATAAAACACTCCAAATCAAGACACATGAAATGGAGGGTAACACTATCCCACTTTTAACATGACATTTAGAAATCTAAATTCATGCACCAAAATCCCTGCCCGACTACTTCGTTGTGTGCTACATTTTAATAAATTTCATAGTTGTCTTAATGCATCATATGCCCAGGCTTCTAAGACAACGAACATCTGGAGCCGTCTCAGATACATAAATTTGGGCCTATGGATGGATGAACTCTCTGCCTCACAGCCCCTGAATCCTGAATTCAGAGTGCTCTTCACTTAGTTTACTTTTCTCAGTACATTTCAAGAAAGAATAAATATTTTTAGGTGCTCGAGTACAGAAGAAGACACAAGACTTAGAAAGACAGGTGTTTAACTCAGAGTTTTAAGTAGACCACTAAATCACAAAATAAGCAGGATTTCATAGACTCCCCTTGAACACTGCTTTCTGCTGACTAGCTCAATTGTTTATAAGTGCTGGCCTTTAAATCCCCTTGTTCATCTCCAAGCAATGCTTAAACTTTGATTAAAGAATTTAGCAACCCATTTTGGGCACTTGATTTAGGAGACTGGGAGTAAAACCTTCTTACATGAGGTCTAGTTTGTTCTTCAGCCTTTAGTTACATGTGCTGAGGACAGATCTGACATGATGTGTTTGTGGATGCGGGTGTGCATGTGTGCTTTTTTCTAAGTTATTCACCTCTGTCACCTGGCAGGACTTGAAGAAATTGTGTGCCCACACATGCATAGCTCTTTTTTTTTTCTTTTTATTCTTTGTAACAAGGATGTATGAGATATTGTGGAAAATAAGCATTAAAAAAAAAGAATTGAAGCAGATTTTTCTATAACAAATTTCTTTTTTTGTGATAAAACAAAAATATTTCATAACATCATATCAAATCTGTTTTTAAAATTTAAATCCAAACCTCATGTTGTAATTTAGGTTCTCATATTCTTTAACAATACTACAGATGCCATCAAGTGCTGCAGAAATTAATGTCATTTGAAAAAAACCCACAAAACTGTTATCTGGTGTAAGTAGGAGGCTCCTACAGATATTTTCAAGCAGGAGTAAACAATGTTTTGCCAACCGTATCCTGGGCTGTATCAAAAGAAGCATGGCCAGCAGGTCGAGGGAGGTGATTTTCCCCCTCTACTCTGCTCTGGTGAGACCCCACCTGGAGAACTGCATCCAGCTCTGGAGTCCTCAGCAGAGGAAGAACATGGACCTGTTGGAGCGGGTCCAAAGGAGAGCCACAAAAATGATCAGAGGGATGGAACACCTCTCCTATGAGGAAAGGCTGAAAGAGCTCAGGTTGTTCAGCCTGGAGAAGAGAAGGCTGTGGGGAGACCTTATTGCAGCCTTTCAGTACTTAAAGGGGGCCTACAAGAAAGATGGGGATAGTCTTTTTAGCAAGGCCTGCTGTGACAGGATAAGGGGTAATGGTTTTAAACTAAAGGAGGGTAGATTCAGAGTGAACGCAAGGAAAAAAATTTCACGATGAGGGTGGTGAAACACTGGAACAGGTTGCCCAGAGACATGGTAGATGCCCCATCCTTGGAAACATTCAAGGACAGTCTGGATGGAGAGCTGAGCAACCTGATCTAGTTGTAGATGTCCCTGCCCATTGCAGGGGGGATGGACTAGATGACCTTTAAAGGTCCCTTCCATCCCAAAGCATTCTAGGATTCTAGGATTCTAGATATCCTGCTTCTCTTAGTGCTTAACAAAATATCTTGTGCTCTCAGAGACATTACTAGGAAGCTCCCTAGGCTGGTACAACTGCCCGATTATTATCCACTATTGGTTGTTCAAGTCGGCAGTGATGAGGTAGCCGAGAGAAGTACAAAGATGATCAAAAGGGATTTCAGAGAACTGGGGCGATTGCTTGAAGGATCAGGAGCGCAGGTAGTGTTTTCCTCCATCCCTTCAGTAGCAGGGAGGAATACGGAAAGGAACGGGAAGACCCATCTCATTAACACATGGCTCAGAGGCTGGTGCCAGCAGTGGAATTTTGTTTTTTTCACTCATGGGGCAGTTTACATGGCACCAGGCCTGCTGGAGACAGATGGGGTTCACCTGTCGCAAAGGGGGAAAAGGATTCTGACTCAGGAGTTAGCAGGCCTCATTGAGAGAGCTTTAAACTAGATGCGAAGGGGGAAGGGGATAAAACCAGGCTTGCTAGGGATGAGCCTAGGTGTGGATGCCTGTGTTGGAGAAGAGATCAATAGCCCAACTGAAGTGCATTTACACCAATGCACACAGCATGGGCAACAAACAGGAGGAGCTGGAAGCCATTGCGCGGCAGAAAAACTATGATGTAGTTGCCATCACGGTAACATGGTGGGATGACTCCCATGACTGGAGTGCCAAAATGGATGGCTACAAGCTCTTCAGAAGGGATAGGCAAGGAAGGAGAGGTGGTGGGGTAGCCTTGTACGTTAGAGAGTGTTTTGATTGTCTAGAGCTCAACGAAGCTAATGATAAGGTTGAGTGCTTATGGATAAAGATCAGGGGGAAGGCCAACAAGGCACATATCCTGGTGGGAGTCTGTTATAGAACACCCAACCAAGATGAAGAAACAGATGAAGCATTCTACAAGCATCTGGCTGAAGTCTCACGATCTCTATCCCTTGTTCCTGTGGGAGACTTCAACTTACCAGATATCTGCTGGAAATACAACACAGCAGAGAGGAAGCAGTCTCGGAGGTTCCTGGAGTGTGTGGAAGATAACTTCCTGATGCAGCTGGTGAGGGAGCCAACCAGGGGAGGTGCCTGGCTGGACCTGCTGTTTACAAACAGAGAAGGCCTGGTGGGTGATGTGGTGGTCGGAGGCTGTCTTGGGCACAGCGACCATGAAATGATAGAGTTTTCAATTCCTGGAGGAGTAAGGAGGGGGGTCAGCAAAACCACTACCCTGGACTTTAGAAAGGCAGACTTTAGATTGTTTAGGAGCCTGGTTGAGAGAGTCCCTTGGGAGGCAGTCCTGAAGGGCAAAGGAGTCCAGGAAGGCTGGATGTTATTCAAGAAGGAAGACTTAAAGGCGCAGGAGCAGGCTGTCCCCATGTGCCAAAAGACGAGCAGGCAGGGAAGACGACTGTCCTGGCTGAACAGAGAGCTTTGGCTGGAACTCAGGAAAAAAAGGAGAGCCTACCACCGTTGGAAGAAGGGGCAGGCGACTCAGGAAGACTGCATGGCTGTTGTGAGGTTATGCAGGGAGAAAATTAAAAGGGCCATAGACCAAATAGAACTTAAATTGGCCACTGTAGTTAAAGATAAAAAAGAAATGTTTTTACAAATATATCAGTGACAAAAGGAGGGCCAAGGAGAATCTCCCTCCTTTGTTGGATGCAGAGGGAAACATTGCCATAAAGGATGAGGAGAAGGCTGAGGTACTTAATGCCTTCTTTGCCTCAGTCTTTAACAGTCAGACTGGTCATCCTCAGGGTTTTCAGGCCCCTGAGCTGGGAGATGGAGATAGGATGCAGAATGAAGCCCCAGTTGTCAAAGAGGTGGCAGTCACTGACCTGCTCCTCTACCTGGATGCTCACAGGTCTATGGGGCCAGACGGGATACACCTGAGGATACTGAGGGAGCTGGCAGAGGAGCTGGCCAAGCCACTCTCCATCATTTACCAGCAGTCCTGGTCAACCGGGGAGGTCCCAGATGACTGGAAGTTAGCTAATGTGACGCCCCTCTACAAGAAGGGTTGGAAGGAGGATCCAGGGAACTACAGCCCTGTCAGCCTGACCTCGGTGCCAGGGAAGGTCATGAAGCAGATCATACTGAGTGCCATTACACGACACATGTGGGACAATGGGAAAATCAGGCTCAGCCAGCATGGGTTTATGAAGGGAAGATCCTGCTTCACTAACCTGGTCTCCTTCTGTGACAAGGTGGCCCACTTAGTGGATGAGGGGAAGGCTGTGGATGTTGTCTACCTGGACTTTAGCAAGGCCTTTGACACTGTCTCCCACAGCATTCTCCTGGAGAAGATGGCTGCACACAGCTTGGGTAAGTGCACTCTCCGCTGGGTTAAAAACTGGCTGGACAGCCAAGCCCAGAGAGTGGTGCTAAATGCAGTCAAATCCAGTTGGCCACCGGTCACGAGTGGTGTTCCCCAGGGCTCAGTACTGGGGCCAGTCCTGTTCAATATCTTCATTGATGATCTGGATGAGGGGATTGAGTGCACCCTCAGTAAGTTTGGAGACGACACCAAAGTGGGTGGAAGTGTTGATCTGCTGGATGGTAGGAAGGCCCTACAGAGGGACCTGGACAGGCTGGATCGATGGGCTGAGGCCAACTGTATGAGATTCAACAAGGCTAAGTGCTGGGTCCTGCCCTTGCGTCACAACAACCCCATGCAATGCTACAGGCTTGGGGAAGAGTGGCTGGAGAGCTGCCCGGCAGAAAAGGACCTGGGGGTGTTGGTTGACAGCCGGCTGAACATGAGCCAGCAGTGTGCTCAGGTTGCCAAGAAGGCCAATGGCATCCTGGCCTGTATCAAGAATAGTGTGGCCAGCAGGACCAGGGAGGTGATAGTGCCCCTGTACTCGGCACTGGTGAGGCCACACCTGAAGTACTGTGTTCAGTTTTGGGCCCCTCACTACAAGAAGGACATTGAGGTGCTAGAGTGTGTCCAGAGGAGGGCAACAAAGCTGGTGAAGGATCTAGAGCACAAGTCTTATGAGGAGCGGCTGATGGAACTGGGGTTGTTTAGTCTGGAGAAGAGGAGGCTGAGGGGAGACCTTATTGCTCTCTACAACTACCTGAAAGGAGGTTATAGTGAGGTGGGGGTTGGTCTCTTCTCCCAGGTAGCAAGTGACAGGACAAGAGGAAATGGCCTCATGTTGTGCCAGGGGAGATTTAGATTAGATATTAGGAAAAATTTCTTCACGGAGAGAGTGGTTAGGCATTGGAACAGGCTGCCCAGGGAAGTGGTGCAATCACGGTCCCTGGAGGTATTCAAAAAAATGTGTGGATGTGGTGCTTAGGGACATGGTTTAGAGGTGGACCCGGCAGTTAGGTTAACGGTTGGCCTCAGTGATCTCAGAGGTCCTTTCCAACCTTAATGTGTCTATGATTCTATGATCATGGGATGGGGGGGGCCTTGTCTGATCCAGTGCAGAAGTGTGCCTCTCTTTCTGGAAATGGTAGGAGTTCCTGTCAATTTTATGTTATCCTTCTCATTGTAGCTGACTCCCCCATCCTGTTGAAGGTTTATGCAATTGTCTAAGAGAAAGATTTTATTACAGCTTGAGTCATTTGAATGCCTCCATACATGTTTTGAACAAAAACTATGTAAAGATAAACGTATTTTGGACAACTTCAGCTTCATCATTTCTTTTTGCCTTCCACGTATGAAGCTGAAAATGCACTTATGGCACTGGAAGATTCATTATAAACTCAATTATACTCCAGATTTGATAGGTGTGTAACTATAGCGATGGTATGTAACAATAGCGATGGTATGTGATGCTGTCCTCCTGGACAATGGCATAAAAATCTAAGATATATAACATCAAGGATGGAAAAAGAGTTTCATAATAAGCTTCCACCATTGTCTTTCATTTCAAATTGTCATTTTACCATATTTTAAGCCAAATTTCTAACAAGCCTAATTAGAAGAGATAATTATTTGTAAAAAAATCTTTACAATTTCTTCAGTCTTTCATGTTTAAATACATTTGCCAATTATTTAGGGCCCAAGGCTGCATTTCTAAGACAGTTGGAGGCAATCAAGTTAAAACTGCTGCAGCCCTGCCCTCCTCCTTGTGCTGCCAGATTTCAAGTGCTAAACTGGCAGAAAATTCATCATTTTGCTGCTCTTGTTTTGCTGAGTGACATTTCTGCTCCACAGGTTTAGCGGATGTGGACTGGTTCACAAAGCAGGTCACTGAATATTAGTTCTGCACAAAGCAAGAGGCAATACTATTGCTTTAAGCCCTACCTGGTCATGTAGGAACATGGGGAATGTCACTGCGATAAAGAAAGACTGTCTGGACAAAGCCCTTGTAAATATGAAGACAGATTCTGCTGATTCCCTGGTAACCATCAACCAGCTCAGATTTTAAAAAAAGGAAAAAAAAAGAGAAAAAGAAAAAAAAAAAGGGGAAGAAAGGAAAAGAAAAAAGTTTTTTCAAAGCCTTTAAATTCTGATGTAATGAGGGGTTTTTTTTTAAGTTTTCCATCAAAGCTACCTTCAAGGAAACAACAAAAAATTCTACAGTGTTTACTACATAAAACTTGAACTGGAAACAAGGAAAACATACAAAGCATGCCTTTTAATAATCAAAATTAATATTTTGTGTCAAGAAGTTACAGATTTCTAGTTATTGTATTAATTTTATATATAAATGACCTGACATGTTTGTAATTTTTATATATGATCTGCAAAACTTATTTATGTTCTTAATTTCATATACATCAGATATAGCAGAAATAATGTGCTCTAGGGCTGTGTTTAAACAGAGGAAAAGCCTCACTGAACATGGTATAGCCATGGGAAGTCTTCAAGAAACCAATTTACTGCTCTTAAAAATAATTTTAAAATCCTCTCTTTTTTCACAAAGGGTTTCCTAGTTGAAATGGTTCTTAAGTCATCAAAACTTGATTAAACCTGAATATTCCAGCTTAATTCTTATTTTGTAAAAAAAAAAATCTTCTTGCTGTGTTATGATACTGTTGTGTGTTAGTGTTGTGTGTGTGTTTATGGGATTTTGGGGGGTGTAATAGCAGAGAGCATCCTTATCGAAATGACTTGGGAGGTGACCTTATCAAACTATTGGCTTGTCCTCCAAGAACAGTGATTGGTTCAATGAATTTCCTGATAATTTTATAAGACTTTGAAAAAGCCCTAGAAAATATGGTTTAGAGAAGCTTTCAGAAATATCTCTGAAGCTTAGATTATACAACCCACACAGGAAATGCTTCATTTTTAATTTCTATGCTCAGATGAGGAAACTAGGACTAAGGTAAAATAAACATACCTGGAGAAAAGCATGTAGAGTTACCCAGAGCTGATGCAGAACAGGACATCCTTCTTAAAAGTTCAAGATCCATTCAAGTAAATGAGTAACTGCTTTAAACATTTTTCTCCATTAGGGATGGTCTTTCAAAAAAAAAAAATGAGCTTGCTCAATGCATTGCTGCTTCTAGATTCTGTAGCGCTCGTTTTCACTGCAAACTCAAATGTTACTCTTATTTCTTCCTGATGGCCCATAGAAGCTGAATTTCCATCACATCTCAGAGCAGCTGCCACAATTCTCTCAAACTTGTTTTTATATTTACAAGGCAACAAAACACACATAAACATCTCTGACATAGTCTAGTGACTTCAAAATATGCCAGTAATAATTTTGTTGGCTGCACTGGTCCCATCCTATTTTGCTGTTTCACACACAGAGGTCAAAATTGGTTCAAGCACCTGCCGAGAGAAATGTGAAATAGCTTGTTTCCCTTCCAGTGGGAAATTACAGGTTTTTCATTAGTGATTACTTTAGAGCAATCTTGTCATTTAATGTTGGAGAAGAGTATGTGGCCCAGAGTCACAAAGTGAGGTGCATACATATGGACCTATGTGTAAAATGTATGCATCGATCACATCTCAGAGTACTCATAGTACCTGGCTCTGTATTCCTTCAGGGCAAACCCAACTCCCCAGAAGCAATGCCCTGGCACCATTTGGACATTGGCATGGGTCAGGAATCATCCCATGCAAGTAATTCACAATGAGACACCTTCTTATGGTGGGGTTGTGTTTGTCTCCTGTATTCTCATGAATAGCTGCCTGTCCAAGGAGTCCTTGTGGTATTGGGATATCCCAGGGTGCCCTGCTGGGCTTCCAGACACTGCTACAGAAGGGCTTGGGTGTCTTCTTCATGCCATATCTGTCAGCTCTTTGTGGGTGCTGCAAATGCCTTTGGGGCTCTCAAGAGTCAAGAAAAGCCCAGAAAAGCTAATGAAATCAAGCCCTAGCAGTCTAAATGCTGTTTTCTACAGATAACGTCCAGAGTGTTTATGACACTTATAAAATACCCTTTATAATACATATAGCAATTATATATATAATTATAGTATATATATATTAAATACAGAAAAGGCAAATCATTTGTGTTTCTCCAGGTTTCTCAGGAAGGTCTCATGCAACTTAGCCTGGAGTCACCCTCTTACCTTGAAGAGGCAAACAGAGTCTTCTCAAATGGTGGGGGATAATTCTTGAAGAATTCACAAAACCTCTGTGTCCTGGTTTCAGCTGGGATAGAGTTAATTTTCTTCTTGGTAGCCGGTATGGGGCTGTGTTTTGGGTTTAGGATGAGAACAATGTTGATGATACACTGATGTTTTGGTTCTTGCTAAGTAGTGCTAAGTAATGCTAAGTAGTTGCTAAGTGTCGCTCACACTGGTCAAGGACTTTTCAGCTTCCCATGCTCTGCCTGGTGCACGGGGGGGGGGGGGGGGGGCGGGGGCTGGGAGGGGGCACAGCCAGGGGGGCTGACCCAGACTTGTCAAAGGGTTATTCCATACCATATGACGTCATGCTCAGTATATAAGCTGGGGGAAGAAGAAGGAAGGGGGCGGGGGACATTGGGTATGATGGCGTTTGTCTTCCCAAGTAACCGTTACACGTGATGGAGCCCTGCTTTCCTGGGGATGGCTGAACACCTGCCTGCCGATGGGAAGTAGCGAATGAATTCCTTGTTTTGCTTTGTTTGCGTGCACGGCTTTTGCTTTGCCTATTTAGCCGTTCTATTTTATTTTACTTCAGTTATTAAACTGTTCTTATCACAACCCACGAGTTTTCCCCTTTTGCCCTTCCGATTCTCTCCCCCATCCCACCAAGGGGGGAGTGAGCGAGCGGCTGCATGGTGCTTAGTTGCCGGCTGGGGTTAAACCACGACACTCTACTTTTAAATTTTGGAGTACTAGCCACTGGATGTTGTGGATGCAAAAGTTTACAGGCCCAAAAACAGTTTCCAGAACAAGTTCATGAAAGAGAAATTGACTGAGGATCACTGAATTCACAAAAATAATTTCTGACTCAGGAAGTTTATGATGAATGATGTCTGAGAGAGCATATGTAACATATCTTAATGTTTTAATCCTCTTTACTGGAATTCTGCTTTGGCCTCAGTAGGAAACAGGTATTTAGTTGGCTGCAGTATAGAACATACATTCTTCTGTATTATAAAACTTTAATTAAGACAAAACAATATGAAGTATACCAAAACAAGAATCTACTGAGAGTGTTTCCTCCTATAAGAAGAGGGAAACCCATGAGAGATGTTAGTCATGTTACCTAAGTCATTGCAAGGGCTTAAACTCAGAAACCTAACCAAATAATATCCCACAAAAAATACTATTAATTGATCAGAATGATGTAGATTGCTATTCTGTTCAACTTACTGTTTTCTAAAGATAAATGCATTTTATTTCTAAGTAAGTAACACTCATACTTCTTTCAAATCCAGTCATTGTTTTGTAGTCAGCAGAACAGCAGCATCACATGTAGAAATGTGAAAGCTGGAGAGAGAAATGATCTCTTAAGCTGGGACAGTTCTTAGTAGGACAAGGCATAGTGCTTCATCTTATCTAAATATAGGTGACCTTTACCAGTTCCCTTGGAAGCCTTGCCTACCATCAAATGTGTCTCACCAGCTGGAAGTTAGCCAAATATTGAACTTCTATTTACTTCTTTCCATTACTACTGATTAATGTACATACCCAAAGTCGTCCCAGCAGACTCCTATCTCCCTCTGGCCCACTTTTATTACATAGATTTGAAATATCTAAGGTAAGTCATATGCAAGTACTCCACCAAGTGCCAATAGCCCGCTCATCCTCACTGTGAATTATTACAAGCCTGAGCTGACACATTTGCACATGTTTAGTACTTCTTTTAGGTAAATATAGCCACGTAAAAGTTATACATTCAATTTAAGCTAATTTTCCTGGCTTCCTCTACAGTGAAAGTATGTTTGTATGTTTAGTAAAACAGAAACTGAACGATACCAAGTGAGGCACACAGAAAAGACATGCTGTGAGTATTAGAAGTAATGCTATCAAGAACATGGTCTCTCTTATTTTCCTCTGGTGGCACAAAAATGTGAAGAAAAAAAATACTTCCCCCCCCTATTTTTACTTCAGATACAGGCTACAAGATAGAAACATAGAATCAGAATCATTAAGGTTGGAAAAGACCCTTAAGATCATCGAGTCCAACCATTAACCTAGCACTGCCAAGTCCACCACTAAACCATGTCCTCAAGCACCATGTCTACCCGTCTTTTAAATACCTCCAGGGATGGAGACTCAACCACTTCCCTGGGCAGCCTGGTCCAGTGACTGACTACGCTTTCGTTGAAGAAGTTTTTCCTAATATCCAACCTAAACTTCCTCTGGCACAGCTTGAGGCCGTTTCCTCTCATCCTATCGCTTGTTACTAGGGAGAAGAGACCGACCCCCACCTCACTACAACCTCCTTTCAGGTAGTTGTAGAGAGCAATAAGGTCTCCCCTCAGCCTCCTCTTCTCCAGACTAAACCACCCCAGCTCCCTCAGCCGCTCCTCATATGACTTGTTCTCCAGACCATTCACCAGCTTCGTTGCCCTTCTCTGGACACAGTCCAGCACCTCCATGTCCTTCTTGTAGTGAGGGGCCCAAAACTAAACACAGTACTCGAGGTGCAGCCTCACCAGTGCCGAGTACAGGGGCACTATCACCTCCCTGGTCCTGCTGGCCACACTATTCTTGATACAGGCCAGGATGCCATTGGCCCTATTGGCCACCTGAGCACACTGCTGGCTCATGTTCAGGCGGCTGTCAACCAACACCCCCAGGGGTCCTTTTCCGCCAGGCAGCTCTCCAGCCACTCCTCCCCAAGCCTGTAGCATTGCATGGGGTTGTTGTGACCCAAGTGCAGAACCCGGCACTTAGCCTTGTTGAATCTCATACAGTTGGCCTCGGCCCATCGGTCCAGCCTGTCCAGGTCCCTCTGTAGGGCCTTCCTACCCTCCAGCAGATCAACACTTCCACCCACTTTGGTGTCGTCTGCAAACTTACTGAGGGTGCACTCAATCCCCTCATCCAGATCATCAATGAAGATATTGAACAGGACTGGCCCCAGTACTGAGCCCTGGGGAACACCACTCGTGACCAGTCGCCAACTGGATTTGACTCCATTCAGCACCACTCTCTGGGCTTGGCTGTCCAGCCAGTTTTTAACCCAGCAGAGAGTGCACTTACCCAAGCCGTGAGCAGCCAGCTTCTCCAGGAGAATGCTGTGGGAGACAGTGTCAAAGGCCTTACTAAAGTCCAGGTAGACAACATCCACAGCCTTCCCCTCATCCACTAAGTGGGTCACCTTGTCATAGAAGGAGACCAGGTTAGTGAAGCAGGATCTTCCCTTCATAAACCCATGCTGGCTGGGCCTGATTCCCCGATTGTCCCGCACGTGCCGTGTGATGGCACTCAGGATGATCTGCTCCATAAGATAGATGGGGAAAGATGAAATTCTGGGGTTTGAACACAGTGTGTGTTTGTATGATTATACATGTTTGTCTCTGAGATTATTTAGGATGTATAGAGTATCTATTTTCCAGTGAGGACGCAGTCATATAGTGCCTGCCCTGCTTTACAAGATGAAAAGAATACATATAGATCCAAAATGGTAAAAAGGATTTTATTTAACTCTAGCATTTTGACATTTTTTGCAGGAAAAAATGTGTCAAGAAGAGCTGTCATTTCCCTGCTGTTTGATCAGCATAGCTGAGGAATGGTTCGGGAAGCACATCTGCCTTCAGATGCCTTCCCAGCGGTGATGGTGCTCCTGCTGCTGCTCATGGCTGCCCCAGGGGGAAAGGACCAGACACAGCCCAAAGGGTTGTGATGGGTGAAACAAAAGGAATTCCTCCTCCAGGGTCCAGCTCTGTTAGCCTCTGCCCCCTAAGTGAGACCCGCAGGTGACCATGGGCCCAACATCAGGTTTGTAAGGCAGAGCCCAAGGTTTAGCACTCAGCATCAACGCAACTCTACTGATAAACCATATGGCAATGAATGAATATCTGGGGCTGCAGTTTCTATATGTTATCTGGAAGATACCTTCTTATCTTTCATCCACATCATGGTAATCAACTCCGCACAGGTTGAAGAACTCTTCAAAGTACTTCTTTGAACATCTGCCTCCTTAAAGACATCCCTGCTGTATTCTCTGATAACTTGGATCTCATCCAGTTTTGCTAGATAAAGACTTAGGAGTATTTGGTGAACACCTTATTAACTAAACAGGAGAGCGGAAACAGGTTCCTACAGGTTCCTACATTTTTCATTAACATCTGGTCTGAGAACAGTGGGAGGGAAAAAGCCAGCAGCAAATGATCTGCATGCACTGGTTGCAAACTGGTAGCTGCTCTCCCAGATGAAACCATATATTTGAAGTACCATTTAAAATCTTCAACAGGGAGCTATCATACTATCTTTTATGTTAGTTATATGAGGCATATAAATGAGGGGTTTGCTACTATCCTTCCAAAATACAGAGCTGAGCATCCTACTTTTTCCCCAACTGTTCGGTTGAAACCAGTTGCTTTCAGTTTCTGAAGCATGAACAGTATGGGAAGCCAGCAGACACCACAGAAAGATAAGTAAGTATTCTTATAATTATCCAAAGAAGTTTCAGTGAAGGGGCAACTTATTCCATAGTCACCTGTAGTCAGATTTTCATTAGAAACCTGATGCATACTGCAGGGAATGAAATCCAAACTTCCCATTGACTTCACTGCGTTTTGATATTGTTTCTTCCTGTTTAATTTTCCATTCTGTGCTGTGTTCTCCATATTTTTTTTTTAATTAAAATGTGTTCCCAAACTGTCTTGCATATTCACAGCAGCAGTAATTTCTCTGACCTCTTCCCTTTATTTTCTATGCCAACGAAATTGCAGCATCCACAGGATGAAGCAAATCATCAACAATTTCTATTGCTCTTAGTATCACCCATCTCACCTTGATAGCCTCAATAAAACTCCTATGGTGTGTGCACTTGAATCAAAACTCTGGAGCTTGTTTTGTGTCTTTTTGTCATTATATCTGCTCTTATTCCCTTTCTAGAAGACATTAAGACACATCCAGAGTGGAGAATGGTGTAAGGCGTTCCAAGTTCACTTGATTTTCATACATTTACTCATACTGTATTCTCCTCTACTGCCTCTGCCTATCCTTCCCATTACTAATAGTCTGTTTATTCTGTCTTCCTTAAGTTGCCTTTTTCTTTGGGTTATGGCTTTTGTAAGTTTTCAGGGACAGAAACTTCATCTTCCTTTGTGTGATTGAAGTATATTCATCATCATGTGATACTGTGTAATTCTTTTCTGGAGATGGATGTGAATCAACTGTAAGATTTTCCACTGCCTTCAGAAGATCTGCCCACTTACACTGACTGAATACTTTAAGTATTCAAGCTTATTCATTCAGCGTCCTAGATAAAGAGGCATCTGTGATTAGTCAGCAGTGTCTAGCAGTGGAGGCAAAGTCAGTTTGCAGGAACTGTCAGCTTCTTATTGAGAAAGCTGAGTGACTTTGCAAAACTTTACTGTTAAAAATATTACTCATTCTCCTCCTTATGAATATTAAATTAATGAGAAATTTATGAAGGCAGAAGATGCAGTGTCTTTAGTTTGTTAAAAGCACCCAAGATTGTCTTTTACATTGCTGAGAGTGATGCAATAGAACAAGTGAAATAAAAATGAAAAAGAGTGAGTTTATCTGGATGGAGCTCAAGATAGAGAGGTTAGTCCTGATGTTTTGGGGTTGCAGAGAAACTAATGGAAGGAACTGGCTAGGAATCTTTGTCAGGCTACAATGTTGGAAGGGGCTGAATGAAGTCACAACCATCATTTACGAAACAAATCTTGAATCTACTACCTCTATCCTGATTTATTCTTTCCAGAACCAGGAATTCCAAACTACCTTGTTTGCAAAATGCAGCAAGAGCAGACAAATATAGAACTTTTGTCCACTGAATTTCATAGATGTGAAATAGATAGCCTTCCTGTTCTATTAATTATACTTAAACTGCAAGGGTAAAATGATATTGCTTTCTTTTATGCAATTAAAGTTAATATAATATTAATATAAAAGACTTGCTTTATTTTACCCTTCTAACATTGTTCTTTAACTGGAATTCTGTTCAAACTGCAGCCATGAAAAATAATGGCTTTTGAGCTTGGTCATGTAGTTGTTGAAACAGTTGTAAGTCTAAAAGCACTGTAAAAAAATGATGCATGACAAAGTGTGAGAATGAGAAAATCTCATTGTCACATTAATTATCTATTGACAGAAGATATACAGTAGGTGATGCAATGGCTTTGGATGTTCTTGTCTTTATTACCTCTTGGGGGAAGAGTTCAGATCATGAAATGAGTTTGGTGCTCTTGAGTGGACATTTGTCCTCATTACAAAACAACCTCATAATTCAGAGCGATGTAACAAAATTGGAGAGCTCAAATTGAGGAGGCTTAGAACCAGGAGCATCAGGGAGTGATAAATCAGGCTAGAGGTGCAGGGCAATACTGCTTGGGGTGACTTTCACAGCATCTGTGAGACAATGCCATCCCCATTACAAATCATTTTGCCAGGCAGACATCCTAAGGAGCTCCACATACTTGAAGGGACAGATCAAACTAGAAACAGTGCTAAAAAGGAGACTGATCAGAACTGGTCTAAGACACTATTCTGTTCAACTGCCATTCAATTTTATCAGAACAGAGATTTTAATATTGTATTAAAGTCACATTCTGTAATTTTGCCTTTCCTCTGCTAATTTTCAGGGATTTTTTCAGAGTCATAAATAATGAGCAGTGTGCATGATGCGCACTTGTATAAGTGTCCCTGAGGGGGATGTCTAAATATGGCTAACTACTGTAAGTATACTTAATTGAATTATATTAGCATAATTGTCTACGTTAGACATCCATCTTTGAATTGCTAGTACAAATTCAGGCAAACACTGGTGCATTTCTATAGCTAACTATAAACTTTGTGTGATTTATATGAAATGAATTGATGCTCTTCAATTTAATTTTTAACGGTCAACATCATTATCTCAGTACCACCTTCTGAAGTGGCTGCAGCAGGTACCTTCATTTACTGTCTCTACAAGAAGGCCCACTGGCAGCTATTTTGCTTATCACAAATATTACAGTCTGGCCCACAGAGAGTAACATTCAACTTGGGAGAAGACGTTGACACAATTGTAGAGTGCAAATCATCACTATGAGACACCAAACTCTGCTGAGGCCCACCTTTTGCTTGTTGCATATGTTTTTTTCTATCTGTCATGATACAGGGAGGGATCAAATATCTAAGAAAGGCTAAGAATGAGAGACATATAGAAACTATATATATTATTGTTTATATATATTGTTTATATATAGTGTGTGTATATATAATATATATAATGGACAAAATTAGGAAAATTCCTTCTTTTCATTCTAGCTATGCATTCTTACAATTCAGACTCAAAATATACTTTTGTGTGTGTGTAAATAAATTATTTTCAATCCTTTGTAAAAACATCAATCTGTTAACGTAGTTCATGAACTGACAATCTAATGGAACACAGAAGGTTTTTGTGCTTAAGTCGTAAGGCCTGTATGCAAAATCCATGAAAAAGGAAAACTTATGTACTGCAATATTCCACCTTGACTTACAGCCTTTCTCAGATTACTTCTCAACTTGATACAACATGTGATCTGCCATAACTGGGAAGAAGGGTAATTAACTGCCATATATTATGTATTTGCAAGAGACACCATGGATACATTTGCAAAGTGTTATTATTTTATTTTATTTTATTTATTAGATGGCTTTAATTATATTCCTGAAAGAAGCTGAATTACAGTCCAACTGCAACATAGTCTGACAGTGGAGTAAGTTATAGCTGCCACCTTCATGGGACTGTAGGCAAAATAGCAAAATAGTTATCAGTTTCCTTCTTCAAATCTTCCAGACATGATTAGATGAGAGACTAGTCAGAGATGGAAAAGTCTTTAGACACAGAGCTGCTGTTTTTTAATTCTGTCAGCTAGGTTTGACAGCTAAATACAATCTTCTGTGATGGAATCATAATGATTAATTAAGTAAAGCAGCTGCGCCCAGCCTCTTATGCAGTTATGACTTATGTTATCCTCACTGACTATAACCTCCATCAGCTCTGCTCAATTAACTGAGGTTAAGCGTTATATATTATTGAGGAACTGGGTGATGGTAAATCAGAATGACTTTCCCATTTTAAAAATAAAGGATGGTCAGGTGTTTCAGAGACAATATTCAATGCCAAGCATTTACAGCACCATTCTCTGCCATAGATATTGGGTGGACAAATCATTAAAGATGGGTTTTATCACACCTGAATTTAGCCATTGAAAAGTTAGGCTTGGAGACCAAGCTGCTCTTTATGGAGTGACATATAGTTACCAGAAAGAGGCAGCCACTTCAGGGGGTGAGTCATCCTATGCTAACCATCCAAACTAGATGGGACAAATCACCAACCAGAGGAACTTCTCTCTCCTTATTAACCAAAGAGGGACTCTTAATGACTAGATGTGATGCTCAAGTTTTATATGATCAAAGTGAAGTAAGATAAATACATATTCAGATGCCTGAAATTGCTCATGGAAGATGTAGCAGAAGATCCTCAGATGCTATGATGCCTCATTCTTCTTGAAGAGACTAACCTAGTACCAAATATCTTTCAAAGTGTTGCATGTATGGGCTGGTTGTGGAGACCTGGAGATTTCATGGGCTTGGTACACCTAAAAATATGATTAGGTGAGCTGTGTCTGTGCTAGTAATTTGAACATACACAGGGAGGCACTCGAGCACATCTATACTGTTAAATTGTTAAAACGATCCTTAATTTGGTTTCAGACCATGTCAGGCTAGTACTTTTATAACCAGTTGCTGAGCATGGTGCAGAACCTAGCATAGTCCAGGGACCACTTCCAACAGCAGTTTGTGTGTGGCAACCCTGCTGTGAAGGCTAAAAGAGTTTAATAGTATGGAAAGAGGTTGCTCCATGCCACATGACCTTAATGTCAGAGAACAGACATGTTTAATTTATGAATCCATTTAAGGCTTAATCTTAGACTGTATCTGTGCCGCCTTCTGCAACCTTTTCTGTATCGCAAACAGACCAGAAACAAAGTACCCTAAAACTATGAAGCCAAGCCAGTGTTGATATAATATGTCCCTCAGAAGGGTGGGTGAAATGACCTAATAACCAGTACTAAATGGTTTTCAATTGACTCAAAGCTTAGGCACCTGCCTGAAAAAGGCCAATGAGCATCCCTCAAGGTTTCTCAGAATAGTAATTTCTATGGTCTCTTGCATGTGGAATGACTGCTTCATTCTCCTCTATGCAGTGTGCAGTATTGGAACAGTCACAGATGTTTTCCCTTGTTATTTATTGTCTCATAGCTGCCATCTGTTCAGTCCTGTTGTCTCTCCATCAATACTTAACTCATAAACTCTTTGGACAAGCACATCTCTCTGTCTCTAGGATGCTTGACCTAAAATCTCTGTGGCAATACAGGTAAAATAATAACAGTAATCACAATAGTATAAATGCAAACTTCAGCAGTTGGAGGCAGGAAACAGAAAATTCACTTTAAATGCATGTATATGTTTATATTCCTCTGAAATAATCTTTCCGAAATAGAATTATAGCCACATATTATCTAACCATATACAGTAAAGTAGTACTTTTGATGGTGAATTTTTGACAAATCAAAAAATATCACTGGATTTATTTGAAAGGAAGGGGAAGTGGAGAACAAAACACCCGATTTTAATGAACCGAAATTCTTCATGAAACCATAATCTTTTCAAATTTAGCAGAGCAAAACAAATCAGCTGCCCCCCAGATCATCCAAAATATAATTACTTTAAACCCTGCAAAACAGTCAAAGAAGAAAAGTGAAAAAAATGAACATTTGCTAATGAACATACATATTTTTCTAATGATATCAATTATCACTCCAGGACAGACACAAATGACACTGACTACTAGTATGGTTTCATGGAAATCACAGTCTTTATTTTTTGACAAAATGTATGCATGTTTTAATTGTAAAATTTATAAATAAACTCAATAGTAAAAGAAGTCTGGGGATAAAAAAAAGGTGATGACACTATACTCTACTTCATGCCAGCTTTAAAAAGGAATATTTGAAAGACCTGTCCAACTGATCAATAAAATGATTCACTTGGATGGTCAAGGACTGTGAAAGATGGTGACTGACCTGATGCAATTCTCTGGTAAGTTGAGGGCTGAATGCTACGCTGAAGATGTTATTACACAGTGGGACAGAGCTGCACCACTCTAAGGAGAGCTCTGGGAACCATCAGAAAGACAGTGCCTTTCTGCGCTCCTTGGCAGCATGCAGCAGTGTGTGTGGCCAATACATTATATGTCTGTAGGACACCACACTTCTGTGAGCCAGTACTGGTGAGTAATGTGTAGAGGAGACAGAGCAGTAGCCTTGCAGCCTCCTGATGGCTGGTGCATGACTTGTGCTATGCTTTCCAACCCTTCCTGCTAAATGGAAAGGACACAATGAGGATGGGGCTCTACAGGATCAAAATTGGGAGACTCCAAGTGTTCCCTTTGGGCCTGGTTCACACACACACATTTGCACACAGACATGCATGCGGGCTGAGCACAGTCTAACCCTAAACCTACATATGAATGCAAAGCTGAAGGTCAAATTCTAAAGTCCTTAAACAGTCAAAATGTCCATTGAAATCAGTGTTATTCATTCCCAGGATGGTGAAATGATCCATGCATGTAGAGAGGAGGCAATAAGTGCATCCCATGTCCTAGAGCTGGTGGAAGCTGGTTCTGCCTTGGATGCTGGCTTAACTCCTAGCATTTGAAGACCAACCAGGGACCACAGGAAAAAAAACCACAGTATTTTCTCCACTCAGATTTTCAGAAAAGGGATGAGAGAGTATGCTAAGTGACTTTATAATACAGAGGAGCCACAGGGCAACCATGAATTGGGCCTTCAAGGAGCTACTTCTGTATGAGGGCTGAAGGGAAGGAACTCCAGGACCCTGTCTGGAAGATGCTGTGTCAATGCTGCCTTTTTGAACTGTTACAGATTACTGTGATCAGCTCCTGATGGGTGGCTCATGGGGAATTGCCATCAGGTTGTACTTTCCTTTTTTGTCTTCAGGGATCCTTTCAGCTTTCGCCACAGACTATCCTTCCTCTTCATCTTCTTCTCCTCTACCATGGGCAGTGAGGACTCTTTCCTTCGGATTTCCCTCACTAGCCCATGAAAGACATCATCGATGTAGAAATGGAGAGCAGCTGAAGTCTCAAAAAAGGAGCAGGAATATTCTCTGGCTAAGCTCATTCCTTCTTCGGTCGAGACCTAGAAGGAAAAGTCCATAAATATTGCCTAATGCACAGAGCATGAATCAACACACGAACATTACAGTATATGTGGTCTGACTTTTTGGATACTGAAAATCACCAACCTTTGATTTTACAGGAAAGTATTCTAAAAGTACTCCACAGAGAAGATTCAAGGGTGAACAGATAAGACTGAATCCATGAGATGTTTGAACAGACCATACTGGCCACATTCATGTGCTTAGATATACTGTTTCCCTGATTCTGATATATCTATTTTTCCATGCATTTCCTCTCTTTAGTGCAGTAATCCTCTACAGTTTGATAGTGTTGATACCTTTATTCCACAGACTGGAATGGATGGCCAAAAAGACTTACATAGAATTAAGGTCCTAGAAAATCCTTGATCAGCATTAACCTAATCCTGGAGGCAGCTTGACTCTTTAAACACACCAGTTTTCATACTTCAAGATTTTTCAGTCACAATAATTTCTGAGCACACCTTTAAGTGTTTTGGTCTTGGCAGGCCTGTAATCCTATCACTTAGCTCATGCCTGAGCTGTACAAAGATCCAAAATCTATTTGTTTTTCAGCTCATCTTCCCTAAGTGGCTTCGTGTACTTACTGTTCTCAGACAACATGGAGGAAATATGTCTTTGTATTTTAAGGAACTGTAAGGGGAGGAACCACGGTGAATCTAGAGGGAGCCAAGGGAGCTCTTTTTTCATTTGCCTGAATTTTGAAACAGTGATCTTATTCCTAAAATTTCCATATTGGCTACCTCTTGGCATTTGACTTGTCAGCCTGCTATATGGAAGGGTGCTCAGCATGCTGATTAATGTGTGGTTTAAAGAGAGTTTAAATGCTTTTCAGAAGGAATACCACTGTATACCACTTAAGGTACTTTTTGCACTTTGGGAGCTCATCTAGTAACATGTAGCAAGTCTGCAGCAAAACATGGAGCAAACCGTATGAGCTTCTAAATGTTAAGCTAGCTTTCCAGTGAGTAGACTATCCTTTCTTTTCAGTATTTGAACGTAAAATGAATGAATGAACAGTATGAATGAAATGTATGGTGTATATTCAATTTCTAGGTCAGAAATACCAGCCTTTGTTTTTATTTGTATTTGGTTATCACGATTTATTCAAGCAACTTTCCAACCATCTGGACAAAAAAGAAAAAAAGTACTTTAAGACAGCCTTGTGAAAGGCTGCATAATAGACTATGAAAAGTCTCAATAGCTACTGTCTACCACAAGACTAATATTGGGGGTTTTTTCCTTATTTTTACCTTCATGCGCTCAAAGGTGCCATTTATTAGGGAAATAAACCCTGATGTTTCAGAGATACAAACAAACTCTCTCATACATACCGTGAAGAAAATGCCCTTTATGAAAAAGTTATGACATCACCATGCATTTTTTGTACCTATCTGTAAAGCTGGACACAGTGAGAAACACGATTTTGGATGAAACAGAAAATCAGTTCATTCCAGCCTGGAGGTAAATCTGCACCGAGCATGTACCTGCATAACACAGACCACAGAACTCCTCTGCATCACCTTTGCATTGAGTCACAAACTTTGTAACATTACTAGGATCATTCCTCTATGTTACAACTTGGATAAGTGCACTCTCCACTGGGTAAAAAACTGTCTAAATGGCCGAGCCCAGAGAGTGGTGCTGAATGGAGTCAAATCCAGTTGGCGACTGGTCACGAGTGGTGTTCCCCAGGGCTCAGTGTTGGGGCCGGTCCTGTTTAATATCTTTATAGATGATCTGGATGAGGGGATTGAGTGCACCCTCAGTAAGTTTGCAGATGACACCAAGTTGGGTGGAAGTGTTGATCTGCTGGAGGGTAGGAAGGCCCTACAGAGGAACCTGGACAGGCTGGACCGATGGGCCGAGGCCAACTGTATGAGGTTCAACAAGGCTAAGTGCCGGGTCCTGCCCTTGGGTCACAACAACCCCATGCAATGCTACAGGCTGGGGGAGGAGTGGCTGGAGAGCTGCCTGGCAGAAAAGGACCTGAGGGTGTTGGTTGACAGCTGGCTGAACATGAGCCAGAAGTGTGCCCAGGTGGCCAAGAGGGCCAATGGCATCCTGGCTTGTATCAGGAAGAGTGTGGCCAGCAGGACCAGGGAGGTGATAGTGCCCCTGTACTTGGCACTGGTGAGGCCGCACCTCGAGTACTGTGTTCAGTTTTGGGCCCCTCACTACAAGAAGGACATTGAGGTGCTGGACTGTGTCCAGAGAAGGGCAACGAAGTTGGTGAATGGTCTAGAGAACAAGTCTTATGAGGAGCGGCTGAGGGAGCTGGGGTTGTTTGGTCTGGAGGAGGCTGAGGGGAGAGCTTATTGCTCTCTACAACTACTTGAAAGGAGGTTGTAGCGAGGTGGGGGTCGGCCTCTTTTCCCTAGTAACAAGTGATAGGATAAGAGGAAATGGCCTCAGGCTGTGCCAGGGGAAGTTTAGGTTGGATATTAGGAAAAACTTCTTCACCGAAAGGGTAGTCAGGCACTGGAACAGGCTGCCCAGGGAAGTGGTTGAGTCTCCATCCCTGGAGGTATTTAAAAGATGGGCAGACGTGGTGCTTAGGGACATGGTTTAGTGGTGGACTTGGCAGTGCTAGGTTAATGGTTGGACTCGATGATCTTAAGGGTCTTTTCCAACCTTAACGATTCTATGATTGTAGGATTCTATGATTCTATAATCTTAATTTAATTAAGAATATTGTTAGGGTAAGTAGGGAGGTTGTATAACAACCTGAATAATACTCACTGACACAATGAAAGATTGTTACCACTTTCCAACTGCTATAATTGCCAACCTTTAGCAAAAGGAGATGGGTAGCAATATGGTCCTTGTTTTTCTCTAGGCAGCTGTGTAAGCAAAATGCGTGATTCAGTAGGTCTGTTGGGCACCATTGAGAAATTGATTGTCTGGATAGAAGACTATTTTGGTCTATTTTACACTTTATAATCATTTTTTCTCCTGCTATCCCTTGCTTGAGCTGTAGGAGGATTTTTTATTTTATTTTGTTAAAGACACTGCAGTTCTGAGCAAACGATTACACAGAGTTGCAGTTTCAGTGAAGATTTTATATTGAAACATCCTTATGTTAAAGAATGGTAAGGCTGTAAATATAAATAGGATGCAAACACAGCAATATTCAAATATAAAAAATTGCCCTTCCCTTTGCTCCATGGTTTTCTAGTCTTTGCCCATCTAATTCCTCCTTCGTTCCACTCTTTTTTTCTTTTTTTTTTTTTTGTCTTTTCTACGACTAAAACTGTGTTTTCTCCCACTTGTAAAGAAGAATAACTGCAGGGAAGACGTGCTATGCTCTGTAATGAAACAAGACTGCTAAGAGATGTGAGAACTGGAGAATACTCAGGAGAAATAAATTGTGCAGAAAAACTTCCTCCCAGTCTCTAAATGGCTCGAGGCTTGTAACTTGGGCAAATTTGGCTGGATTTCTATAAAAAGCAGTGAAAGTTTGGTTTTGGACTCCAGTTTCCTACCAAATTACAGAGACAACATTAAAGTTATTAATGGCAATAGTTAATTTCAAAGCATGGTATTTTTCTTGAATCTTGCCCTCAGGAACTGATTAACTGCTTTGGTGAAATTTTATAAACTAATTCAGCGTGAGGAGGACACCTGGCACAAAGAATTTCAGGACGTTTAGTTGAAGTTTTTCAGCTTCAAGGCTGAAAACAGTCTTATCTGAAATCTAATGCTGTCATAATTACCACTGCTGCTTCCAGCACCAATGAAAATATAGCTATAGTAAATGAATTAATCTATTTGCTGAGGAAACTGTATATATATAGAGATATCTAGAGGAAAAATAGAATTTTTTTTCTTTCACTTCATAATTCGGTCAAGAGGCTAGACACCTATGGAATGAGAAACAAGGGATAAAGCCCTTGATGAGGTCACTGACACCCACATAATTCCAGGGATTTACCTTGTTCCCACCTTATTGCCAGAAAAGTAACTATATCCTAGAAATCCATCCCAGATCTGCACAGCTCAGGGACTTGTTGACAAATTGCAGCTTTCGCAGGTCTGTATCAGCAGAAGATATGATCTGTCAGTGTGACACAGAAAGACACGTCAGGGAGCGAGGTCATTCTATTGAATATATATCTGGGAAGCAGAGCTTTATATCTCATCTTTAGAGTAACCCTCTGTGTTTGAATCTGGCATTGTTTTCCAGAGTGTAATTTTGGTTATATTGATTCCAGTTTAGCTCGTTCCTTTGCTGGTAAACCTTAAGAAGGGGATGAAGGTGGAAGACTGGTGTAGTGCAGGTAATGAAAAATGAAAATTCAGAAGCTGGCAGAATCTTCCTGAGTTTGATATAAACTTTAAAAACTGTGATTGTCTGGGCGGGGTTTGGATCAGGACTTACAGAAGCAGGGTGTGAAGCTTGCAGTATAACCAAAGAGCAAGATCCCCCAGAAGGACAAGTCCATAAAATCGGCAATGAAGCCTCATGAACATGATGTGTGACCCCCAGGAAAAGAGTCTTTTAACATCTTCCTTGCAAAGTGCATGGTTCTGAGTGCCCATTTGGACACAGGTAAGTTGAGAGGGAATATATACCAGTTACAATAGCATGTGGACTGTGGATAGCACATGGAACTGTAGGCTGAATTTGGGAGATTTTCATCTCTGGATAGTTCAGAGCAGCTGGAACGCAGCACAGCTTCTTACAGACAGGAAGTATTCACTGGCTACAAACCACATTTTATAACATTAAGATTCTGTTTGTGGCTTTTGCAAACCTCGCTTGGAAAATTACAAGTGAGATTAAATGCAATGCTGACAGCCTGTGAAAGCCATGATGGATGAGCTGCCGTCTTTAAGACAGCTAGTTCCCCACTAAGGTCAGCTCCTGCACAACCAAAAGGAGAGCACAAAGCCACCTGGGCTGGATGGTGGGTGGGGAGGCACTGGCAATCACTGGCCCTCATAGACAGAACATAAGAATATCTGGATCTGAGAAGAAAAGTGCAAAGAAACTAAACAGATCAATAATCTACCTCTGCCCTTGGACTGTCATTAACTGACAAATCTCCATCAGGATCAGACTATTTTGTGTTCAGCTTTGTCTCTCTTTTGGTCAAGACAGTAACAGAAGCATCCTAAAGTAGATTTCATTGACAGAGATCGTATTAGCAGAATCAACAGCATCACCTTGGATGAGCCAGTGGTGGCCTTCGTGCAGGAAAGCAATGCGTTTCCACTTCTACATCTCATCCCTGCAACAGCATAGTCTACTTGAGATGGCTTTTGCAGCTTTCCCCCTGTTTGGACCTCCAGGTTGCCATGGAGAGTTCTGGAGGCTGCAGGTGGAGTGCTAAGGGTTGCAAGGATTCTTCTAAATTTTTGTTACAGACTTCCACCCTGATAGTCCTCATTAACTTTGCAATGGGAAACAGAGTGATAGTTATAGATCCACAAGCTTCATTCTGTGAATCTTTTTGCTGAAGACATGAGTTCTTGATCACTAATCAGAGACAGAAGGGAACACATGATGTTCAACAGAATGCTCATCTAAATCCCACTGAATCTAATAGGAGGAATTCCAGTGGTTTTTGGTCAAGCTCTGTATTTTTGACAGGCAATAATTTATGTAAACTGTAAATAAAAGATAACTGTTTAAGAACAGGGGGAGGGATGCAGCATCTTGAGCAGCCTTGTTTGTACCACAGCAAATAATAAGAAGAGTACGAAAAGCCACGAGTACTCTGAATGATGTCTAGGAAAGATTCACGTCTCTTCCCTTCATCTCTGGTGGATTTTTTCTGTTTCCTGACAGGCCCCATTGAAGAAGACAAGCAACCAGATGCCAGGTTGTGTATTAGCACCTGATTATCAGTTTAGAGACAGGCAGGCAATCCAGAAGAAGCCACTCAAATGTTCACATCCCTTCCCATCACAGTCCATTCCCTCAGCGTATCAGAACAAACATCATAAGCTTTTGGTACAGGCACAAACCTATAATATGCCACAGGAAAAAGCTGGAGAGATCAAAGGTATTGATGATTTCCTAGGTCTCCAATAAGTAAATTTGCAAAGAGAAAAAGAGAAAAATAATCTCATGGATCTAGAAAGTGAATGCCATCCTGGACAACAAAAAGCAAAAAATGGGTATTGCCCGTCTGACATGAATGATAATTTTATTAATCCCAGCACTGACCACTGAGTTTATGCCAAAGGCACTCCTGTACAACACCTGTGAGATTTCTCATTAATGATGAATAACAACCAGGACTGACCAATTTTCACTAGTCTCAGTTCATCACTCTATGTCTAAGGTACCAGGAAGAAACTAGGTGGTCCCCGGCCACCAAGCACTGACAAGCGTCAGGGACCTCCCAGTAATCTGGACAGGGACAAGCTCTGTATTTTGATAGATGGGACAGGGTCCAGCAAAGGCTGAGCTGAGCACTCCTACATTGACACCTGCCTTTCCTAGAGCCAAAGGCTTTCACTGTAAGCATTTGATTCCTGTTTTGAGAAACATGCAACCCAATCCACTAACCCAAAAGCAGATCTATTATACCTATGTCATTTTTAACAGTTATTAATTTTTTCCTTGGACAAGTGTTGTATCAACAGGCATGGTGGCAGAGACTTTCTACAGGGTGGTATAAGGATCTTTCGAAGTGTGAAATGCTATTGTTCAGGTCAAAGCTCAAATACTTGGATATTACAGCAGTGGCTGGGGTTGAAAACCTGAGCAGAACCAGATAAAACAGAAAAATCAATCTTTCTGTCTTTTTAAGACAAGCAGCACTGTTGCTATTTGTGCACATAACATTTGTCATGGCATATTTTTTAAAAAGAAGAAAAAATAGTTCCAAGCCCTTTTACCCTTCTCTTTCTTCAAATATTTATGTTTATAAACTGCCTATCACATTCTTGCCACTGAGCAATGACATCCCTGAAAGGAGGGGAAAAAACAAGATAAAGTGGAAATCAATTCAGGCTGAAAGAAATGTTGAAGACTAGTCTTTGTGAGTGACCAGTGTTTCCTCTCTGTGGCCAGACATTCATTATGACTATGTTTCAGGTCTAAACAAATGCACAGTAAATGCAAAAGTAAAACAAAAATGTTTGGTTTTAAAACCTCCAGTTTTCATCTCTCTCAACACAAACATTCTGTTTTGTTTCAGAATTTTAAATGAATTTTAAAGTGAATTATTGTTTAAAAATATAATGTTGAAACTTTTGCTTCTGTAAACATAAACATTTTAACCTTTATGTATGATCACATTTGCAAATGTATACACTGCAGTCACTAATTTGATTTGGTCAAGATTCCACTAGAATTCACAACTAGTTTCTGCTGACACAAACCAGCATTTTTCATTCAACCAAACATGTGCACCTTATCTTTTTCCTCAGTCCGTGGGGAAACAGACACCTCTTTTCAGCAGCCTGAGCAGTAAATGAGTAACATGCTGTAGAAAGAGAGAATTTCATGTCAACACCATTGCTTTTAAATCCATTTGGAAGTCTTCAGAAGTAATTAGTTGAACAAACCTCACTCCGACTTCATGGCAGGCAATTCGGCAGGCTCAGCTTTGCCAGCTTTCCAGATTACAAGGCTAGATGAGATAAAAGCTGCCATACAATTAATCATTATTGTGAGGGTATTGCAATTAGTTCTGTTCCTCATTCTTCCTCCCCAGAGTTACATGAAAGTTGGTGTCTTATAAGAGTTTTCCATGTTTTCCTTCCTGCCTTGCCACTCTCTGTGATACTTTTTACTGGTTTCACACTTAAGAATTATTGGAGACCAGAATGGGGTCTAGCATGAATGGCCATGGGAATAGACAGGATTAGCAGACTGGGACAAGGAGAAGATGTGGTCTTGCTGTGTGAACTTATGCCCTGACAGACTGGGTGCCATGGAAATAGCACATGGCACAGTACTACACATCTCATGTCCCCAGCTGTTCCAAGCTCTGAAGGCATTTGCATTACAGAGGTTCAGATATTCTTTCCCTTCCCCTTGTAACCTGGCCTTTGCATTTGGACAGGAAAGAAAATGCGGTTTTAGCAATGCAGAAAATAATAGGATTGTCTGGGGCTTCTGTGATGAGCTTTGTGTCTTATTTTTAGGGGATGGAGGATGGAGCGTATGGGATTGTAAAACTAATTTGCTCATTTTTTAAAGGAAAACTATATAATACTTTTGAGAAGAATTAAATTTCTAGACAAAGCCAAAGAGATTTATCTGTCCCAAATTATGCACTCCTCACCTGGTTAGTCACTAAGGTGGGACATGAAACACAACTTAAACTCTCCGTTCTGAGTCAGGAAGAATCATACTCTCATTTGATTTGAAGGGAACTGCAAATTGTTGGGGGCCAGGAAAGTAATCTGATGAAGCATCACCAAGCACTTTTTCTTATGCTCTTCACTATTGACCACTGTTAGATTAGACTGACATTTTCTCTGACCTGTTATGGTCATTGCTACACTCATATGAAAACCCTAAGGTATTACTAGTGACTTCATTAAATACATTTGTCTCACTCTTTTTCATACGAAAAAATTCTAGATCCAATGCTAATTCACACTTGAATAATTTCTGGAGATTTTTAGCATCTTTTGTGATGGAGATTACTGCCCAGCACTGATTTCTGTCTAGTTTTTCTCACCCCTTTGAATTTTTTTTCCCCACACTTTGCATCCACAGTATCCTTGTAACAAAGGAGCTATACCTTCAGATAATTTCATTCCTGCTTTGGGCAAATGTTTTGAGTAAAGCAAAACATTCTCCATGCAGAAACACATGAGGCTGCTAGGTCTGTTGTTCCCAACTTGTGAAAATGTTACTTTATTATTTCACAGATGTAATTCTAAATAATGTAAATCAACGTCTCATTTCATGTAAAAATAACTATGGAATCAGGGTGCTGTCTGCAGGTTAGACTCTGAAGTTGTTCTGCTCTACTACAGACTGTATTCTTTTGGCTTTATCTTGTCAAAAGCAAGACTGATTGTCCTGGTTTCAGCTGGGATAGAGTTAATTTTCTTCTTAGTAGCTGGTAGAGCGCTGTGTTTTGGATTTAGGATGAGAATAATGTTGATAACGCACTGATGTTTTGGTTCTTGCTGAGCAGAGTTTACACTAGTCAAGGACTTTCCAGCTTCTTGTGCTCTGCCAGGTGCACAAGAAGCTGGGAGGGAGGATAGCTAGGACAGCTGACCCAGACTGGCCAAAGGGCTATTCCATACCATATGACGTCATGCTCAGTATATAAGCTGGGGGAAGAAGAAGGAAGGGGGGGACGTTCGGAGTGATGGCGTTTGTCTTCCCAAGTAACCGTTACGCGTGATGGAGCCCTGCTTTCCTGAGGATGGCTGAACACCTGCCTGCCGATGGGAAGTAGTGAATGAATTCCTTGCTTTGCTTTGCTTGCGCGCGCGGCTTCTGCTTTACCCATTAAACTGTCTTTATCTCAACCCATGAGTTTTCTCACTTTTACTCTTCCGATTCTCTCCCCCATCCCACCGGGGGGGAGTGAGCGAGTGGCTGTGTGGTGCTTAGTTGCTGGCTGGGGTTAAACCACAACAGTCCTTTTTGGCGCTCAACGTGGGGCTCGAAGGGTTCACGATAATGACAGATTTAACTGGAATGTGCTAGATCAAATTTATAGCTGTTAGTGCTGTTTAGGTATTAATCGGCAGGCTTCTGTACTTGCCACGGGGCTTGCTTGCCTTACTGTATATTAGAGTCTAGTGCTCGTTAGTGGCTGCTTTTTGCTTTTGCTGCTTGCTGAACTGCTTATCATCGTACTCTGCTGTGCCTGGGAACATTTTGATAACAACAACAGCCATGTGCCTGGTCTGGCAGATGGCCAGGCCATTGCTGCTGTTTCTGTGCTGCTGTACTGGACAGGCTGGAACTCCAGTGTGAACTCGAGTCGAAGGGACTGTGACCTGTGGATGAGTCCATGCGGGAGCAGGACACCCCGAAGCGTCTGTGGACGTGGATAAGCCCATGCCAGAGCAGGTATGTCTCGAAGCATCTGTGGCCATGGTTATGTCTGTGCCACAGCAGGTATACCTCTTGAAGGGATTGTGGCCCAAGGATAAGTCCATGCTGCAGCAGGTACACCTTGAGGCATCAGTGGCTGTGCACGAGGTCATGCTGGAGCACCTCAAAGCGTGTGGCCATGGGTAAGGCCATGGTGGAACAAGCTTACTTCTGAAGAGACTGTGGCTGCGGGCAAGGCCACGCTGGAGCAGGTATATCTCTGAAAGCATTGTGGCCCATGGAGAAGGCCATGTGGGAACAGGTGCACCTCTAAGTGACTGTGGCTGTGGATAAATCCATGCCGCAGCAGGTATACCCCTGGAGAGACTGTGGCTCATAGACAAGGCTCCACTTGGAGCAGGTAAACCCCTAAGGGACTGCAGTCTGTGGATAAGTCCAAGCCGGAGCAGGGGCAAGGGGAGGAGTCCATTGCAGTTTTAAGCCCAATGGTCTGGTCCAAAGGGGCCAGGGGTGGAGATTGTAATGGAAATACCTTTAAATTGTTGTAACCCATGATCTGAGTTGCATGTTATAGGAATTACCATACCAGGAACCACCTGAACCAATGGAGAGGAAGCCTTACAAGAAGCAGTGCAAGTGCAGCAGTGACCCAACCTGAGCTGGCTTTGGTGCCCAATAACTCCACGCAACACACCACCTCTCCTGTCCTGAGCGACCACCATCACAGATGGAGCCCAAAGTCATGGACTAAATGAACTCAATGGACATTATGTGGACATTTGTGGATATTTATGGACATTTCACAGACATTTTACAGGGGTGGTCCATAAAATAAGTGGGGTGGTGGTTAATGAGGATGTATTGGATAATGTGGGACCTGAGCATGACGTAAATGGTATGGAATAAGGGGTGGATACTGTCCTGGTTTCCTGCTTAGTTGCTGGCTGGGGTTAAACCACAACACTGATGAGTGGGTTAAAGCATCGTTATACCAGGAAATGTTTCTAGAGAGATGGCCTCAGGATCTGACTGAATTGGATACTCAAAGCCACACGATCTTGCATCAGTCAGCAATAGCTCTGGGTGTAATTTGAAGAGAATGTGGAAGTGTTAAATCCTTAGCATCAGTCTTCAAGATGAACAAGTACAGGTCAATTGCTCAAAGCATTTTTCAGAGATCTGACAATTTTCTAAATTGTCCATCATCTTTAAAGGTACTTTGATTGCAACGCTCAGCTGAAGACATAGATGGCCATAAGATGGTTGCAAAAAGCAGATGTTTCTACATCAGTTCAGCTTGAAACATCCACAGGAGGAAACCAGGTTTTTGTAGGGAGAAAATCTAGGAACTGCAATTTTAAGTTCACAAGAAATGAAAATATATTCAATATTTTACAAGCAACAATAGAAAAATCAATCATCAACTGCTAAAAAGAGAAGGTTATTAAAAATTTATATTTAAAAGAAGCTGCAAATGTACCTTTTAGACCTCTTTTTAAGCAAATAGAAAGTTAGTAGTGTTGAACTCCTATTTTAACACTGCAAGTGATTTCTATTGCTTGTGAGCACAAGTTAACTGTCAGCCCAGTACAGTCAGCCCCCATATCTTTTATCTATATATAGACTGGTGTAGGCTATTTTCATTTATCATAGAATCATAGAATCATTAAGGTTGGAAAAGACCCTTAAGATCATCGAGTCCAACCATTAACCTAGCACTGCCAAGTCCATCACTAAACCATGTCCCTAAGCACCACATCTACCCATCTTTTAAATACCTCCAGGGATGGAGATTCAACCACTTCCCTGGGCAGCCTGTTCCAATGCTTGACCACCCTTTCGGTGAAGAAGTTTTTCCTAATATCCAACCTAAACTTCCCCTGGCACAGCTTGAGGCCGTTTCCTCTCGTCCTATCGCTTGTTACTAGGGAGAAGAGACCAACACCCACCTCGCTACAACCTCCTTTCAGGCAGTTGTAGAGAGCAATAAGGTCTCCCCTCAGCCTCCTCTTCTCCAGACTAAACAACCCCAGCTCCCTCAGCCGCTCCTCATAAGACTTGTGCTCCAGACCCTTCACCAACTTCGTTGCCCTTCTCTGGACACAGTCCAGCACCTCCATGTCCTCCTTGTAGTGAGGGGCCCAAAACTGAACACAGTACTCGAGGTGCGGCCTCACCAGTGCCGAGTACAGGGGCACTATCACCTCCCTGGTCCTGCTGGCCACACTATTCTTGATACAGGCCAGGATGCCATTGGCCCTCTTGGCCACCTGGGCACACTGCTGGCTCATATTCAGCCACCTGTCAACCAACACCCCCAGGTCCTTTTCTGCCAGGCAGCTCTCCAGCCACTCCTCCCCCAGCCTGTAGTGTTGCATGGGGTTGTTGTGACCCAAGGGCAGGACCCGGCACTTAGCCTTGTTGAATCTCATACAGTTGGCCTCGGCCCATCAATCCAGCCTGTCCAGGTCCCTCTGTAGGGCCTTCCTACCCTCCAGCAGATCAACACTTCCACCCAACTTGGTGTCATCTGCAAACCTCCTGAGGGTGCACTCAATCCCCTCATCCAGATCATCAATGAAGATATTGAACAGGACCAGCCCCAACACTGAGCCCTGGGGAACACCACTTGTGACCGGCCACCAACTGGATTAGACTCCATTCACCACCACTCTCTGGGCTCGGCCGTCGAGCCAGTTTTTAACCCAGCGCAGAGTGCGCCCATCCAAGCCACGTGCAGCCAGTTTCTCCAGGAGAATGTTGTGGGAGACTGTGTCAAAGGCCTTACTAAAGTCCAGGTAGACAACATCCACAGCCTTCCCCTCATCCACTAAGTGGGCCACCTTGTCACAGAAGGAGACCAGGTTAGTGAAGCAGGACCTCTCTTTCATAAACCCATGCTGGCTGAGCCTGATCCCCTGGTTGTCCTGCACGTGCCGCATAACGGCACTCAGGATGATCTGCTCCATGACCTTTCCTGGCACTGAGGTCAGGCTGACAGGCCTGTAGTTCCCCGGATCCTCCTTCCGACCGTTCTTGTAGAGGGGCATCACAGTTGCTCACTTCCAGTCATCTGGGACCTCCCCGGTTGACCAGGACTGCTGATAAATGATGGAGAGTGGCTTAGCCAGCTCCTCTGCCAGCTCCCTCAGTATCCTCAGGTGTATCCCGTCTGGCCCCATGGACTTGTGAGCATCCAGGTGGAGGAGCAGGTCAGTGACTGCCACCTCTTTGACAACTGGGGCTTCATTCTGCATCCTATCTCCATCTCCCAGCTCAGGGGCCTGAAAACCCTGAGGATGACCAGTCTGACTATTAAAGACTGAGGCAAAGAAGGCATTAAGTACCTCAGCCTTCTCCTCATCCTTTATGGCAATGTTTCCCTCCGCATCCAACAAAGGAGGGAGATTCTCCTTGGCCCTCCTTTTGTCGCTGATATATTTGTAAAAACATTTTTTTTTATCTTTAACTGCATTGGCCAGTTTAAGTTCTAGCTGGGCCTTTGCCTTTCTAATCTTCTCCCTGCATAACCTCACAACATCCTTGTAGTCCTCCTGAGTTGCCTGCTCCTTCTTCCAAAGATGGTAGGCCCTCTTCTTTTTCCTGAGTTCCAGCCAAAGCTCTCTGTTCAGCCAGGCCGGTCTTCTCCCCCTCCTGCTCATCTTACAGCACATGGGGATGGCCTGCTCCTGTGCCTTTAAGACTGCCTTCTTGAATAACATCCAGCCTTCCTGGACTCCTTTGCCCTTCAGGACTGCCTCCCAAGGGACTCTCTCAACCAGGCTCCCGAACAGCCCAAAGTCTGCCCTTCTAAAGTTCAGGGTAGACTTTTATGTGCTAGACATTAAAATTCCACTAGTCACTTGAATTCAGTTCTTCATTAGGACTCAGGCACTAAGCTGACTGAGTACTGAGTAAATCCAGTTAATACCTGGTAACCTATGCAAATCTCTGTGTCATTATATTACTTTGAAGATGGGAGTAACACAGCCTCTAACAGCAATATTTTGTCCTGAAAACACTCCACTGACATGAGAAGATAAGAAAACAGATCAGGAGTCAGTGAGGAGGGCAGAGCAGGACACTTCTTTAAGTGTGCTATTTTCCACAGTTGTCTGCTGAAGATTGGGAAATGTGATTCAAGAAGTTTGAAGGAAATCAGAAAGAAATCTGAAGAGCTAAATAAAAAACAAGGAAGAGGCAGAAACAGCTGTATATTTATTTGTGTGTGTTTGTACATATAGTCACAAAGAACTGTAAATGAAGTGAAAAAGCCCCACACAACCAAACAAAAATATTGGTGATTCATAGAGCTGAAATAATCTTTTGAGTCAAAGTATCCAAAGCTTGTGTTCAGTTAAATGTGTCACTTTTAGACATATGAACAGACTACTGGAATTAAGCTCTGAAAGTTCCCTTTATGCTTAAGCTGAATATGAGTTTCCAACGCTGGAATAAAAAGGTCACAAAAAATATCTGTTCCAAATGCAGTAAATAATAGTGTTGTGTGTCTTGACTCCACATATTACTTCACACTATATGGAGTGCAATGCACATATATTCTGGTGTACAGTTTTCACATCTAAAAATACTCCCAGACACAACTTGCAGGCAGACAGATAACACCATGCTAAGTTCCTGGCAGTGAAAATTGCAACAAATCTCTCCCTTCTCCCTTTATCTCCATGCAATTGCCATCTGCTGGGATTCAGGGATTCTGTCCAGGTTGCTGAAACAGGTATTCGACAGAAGGGAGGCAGAGAAAGAATTTATAATGGATTTATAGAGATTTGGACTTCAATTGAATAATTTAATATTTTTTTTCAGAAGTCATTTGCTGAAGTAAGCAAGTGTTGAAATGTATGAGTTATCAAAGTGCCTTATGCACAATTTACAGAACAATGTTTTACCTTTCCACCTATTATTTGGGAAGACTGAGCACCTTAAAGTAAGCAAAGTAACAGCTAACAGTTGGCAGAATCTTAACTTTGTTGAATATAGCCCCAAACTTTCTTGCATACATCCCCAAGACATCTTGGATACTTTACTAACAGAAACTTAAGCAATGATGATGCTCAAGGATTAATCACTAGGGTTTTTTTCTAGAATCTTAATTTTTGACTGAAGCCAAACAGGTTGGCTGGGATGCTAGTTCTTGTTTATTGCCACAAAGGAAAAGATATAGTGAAGAGAGAAGAAGAGAGAAGTAGAAGAGTGAAGGTGAAAGGATGATGGAGAGGAGGAAGACAGATTATATCTTTATTATGCTAGCTTGAGGGTAGAATGAGAAAACAGACTCTTAACAAACAGAATGGCAGAAACTCCTTGCTAGAAGCATCTGTTTAACCTCCACTATCCATGATGTATCCATCCAATTATGCAGATATTCTTTTGATGTGTAAAAGATGCTGTATTAATACACCCTGGGAGCCCAAATCATGATTACAGCGATAAAATCATATTCTTATCCAGAGTAATAGACTTTTCAGTCCACCACTGATAAAGCTGTAGCTCAGTTTACCTAGTAGCATGTGTGAATGTGCATCTACATACATAAACACACACACAACAAATGCTGCTGGGATCAGATCGAGCCTCTCCAATATACCTGGCAGAAAAGGTTGACCTTACAGCAAAACTTGGATGTGGATGCTGACAAGACACTGCTCTAAAGAGTCCCTTTGGTACTGGGAGGCATTCAGCATCAGCTCCTCTGCAGATTAGAGCTGGTTTCTGACATTTATTTATATTTCCTGTGTTTCAGTCAGCTAGCTAGTTCAAACCTGCAGTCTGGCAAGACTCTGGAAATGGCACTGAAAAGATGAAAAGACAGCATGTGTAGCATGGATACCACAATCCAGGCTGCCCTCTTGACTCTTCTCAACGTTTTCCAGAAATTCTTAGAGGAAAAATGCTGGGTCATAACCTGGAGTGCAAGCAGCCAAGTGAACTGCTGCTTCTGCATCCTCCCAGACAGAAAAGATTGAAAATGAAGGACAGGAAACAGAAAACACATAAGTTACGATAAACACGTAAATAATACTATGTGGGAAGTAAATAATACCTTAAACATAAAGAGTATTAAGGGCTGGGGGGAAGAAAGATACAGCTTTTCAGGAGTAACCTAATCTGGCCAATGAAATATTAACAGTATTTTATCACTGATAATCACGGTGGCTGGTAGGTAAATCTGGAACTGGTGCAGATCACCATGCACGCTTGGATGAGTAACGCCACGGTTCAGACCACAGAGTGGAAATGTAGCATCTTTACCCAGCTATGCAGGTATAACAATGACAAAGACAGACAATAACTCATTTGATTTCTCTCAGGAAGCTTGCTCACAATTTCGTAATTGCTGGGGTTTTTTTCTTAAATACATAAATAAACCTAGGTTTGGGGGAATAAAATTGCTGGTACTAAAAGCAACAGCTAGTGAAAAACAGTAAGTGCTTGAGGGCTTAACAGTTACTGTCACTAGCAATTCAGGACATGTTATCACCCCATTATTTTTTTACCCTTAGAAATAAAATGAGTGTTATTAAATGGTTTAGAAAATGACAACTGCCTGTGGTAAAGTTTTGTTGTACTTGATGGAAGGAATATTAATTAATAAGAGGATAGGTATGATATCCTTGAGAAAAAGATGTGGAAAAAGAAATGTAGATCCCATTTCAGAGAGAAGAGGCAGTTACTATGGCTGACACAAATGATTCAAGCTGGAATAAATATATTCTGCTAAAAGATGTACAGAAATCAGAGAATCATAGCATGGTTTAGGATGGAAGAGATCTCTGTAATTCATCTAGTCCAAACTACTGCTCATAGTGAGTCCACACAGAGCAGATTACTTATGTCATATTCAGTCAAGTTTTGAACACCTCCAAGGCAGGACATCTCACAGCCTCTCTAGGCACTTGTTCCACTGTTTAACCACTCTCACGGTGAAGAAAGCTTCATAATTAACCAGATTTTCTTGTGCTGCAAAACTTTTTTTCATTTCTTCTCATTCTTTCACTTTGGACCTCCAAGAAAAATCTGGCTTTTTCTTCGTTTTACTCATTATTAGGTGGCTGAAGACACCAAGATGGTTCCCCTTTGGTTTGTCAGGCTGAATAAATCCACAAGCTCAGATTTCTCAACCTCTCCTGTTACTTTTTGTGATCTATCCACAAGATCATGTTGGGGATTTCTGCTGAACTCACTCCAGTATGTCAAGATATTTCTTGTCCTGGGGAGCCCAAAACAGATACAATACTCCAGATACATTCCCACAAGTGCTGAATAAAGGTCCAAGGATCACTTCCTTGGACCTGCTGGCTACACTTCTACTAATTCAGCCCAGGATGCACCTGGCCAACCTTCACTGTAAGGGCATATTGTTGGTTCATGGTCAACTCATCCACCAGGACTTCCATGTGCTCTTCTGCAAAGCCATTTTCTCTGCAGCAGTGCCCAGCTTGTACTGCTGCATGATGTTGTCCAGGTGCAGGCTTAGCATTGTTTTTGCTGAACTTCATGCAGTTCCATTTCCAGACCATTTCTCCAGTCTAGCAATGTCTCCTTTGTGTGTATACCCTACCTGCCAGTGTATCAACCACACCACTCAATTAAGTACCACTCATGAAGGTATCTTCTGTCCCAGCATTCAGTTGTTAGTAAAAATATTCAAAATACTGCCTTGCAATTGACCTCTGAGGAATGCTACCAGTAATTTGCTGTTAGCTGGACTTGGTACTGCTCATCACAACCCTTTGAGCTTGCTGGTGCATCTAATTCTCATCCACCATGTAGTCATAGAATCATAGAATCATAGAATACCAGGTTGGAAGGGACCATCTGGTCCAACCTTTCTAGGCAAGAGCACAATCTAGACGAGATGGCCCAGCACCCTGTCCAGCTGAGTCTTAAACATGTCCAGTGTAGCGGAGTCAACCACTTCCCTGGGGAGATTATTCCAATGATTGACTGTTCTCATTGTGAAAAATTTTCCTCTCGTGTCCAATCGGAATCTCCCTGGGAGTAACTTGTACCCGTTACCCCTTGTCCTCATCATGTGACTCCTTGTAAAAAGGGAGTCTCCATCTTCTTTGTAGCTGCCCTTTAAGTACTGGTACATGGTGATGAGATCACCTCTAAGCCTCCTTTTCTCAAGGCTGAACAAGCCCAGCTCTCTCAGCCTATCCTCATATGGCAGGCTTCCCAGACCCTTGATCATCTTGGTGGCCCTTCTCTGGACCCCCTCCAGCCTGTCCACATCTTTTTTGTATAACGGGGACCAGAACTGTACACAGTATTCCAGGTGTGGCCTGACAAGCGCCGAGTAGAGTGGGATAAGGACTTCTTTATCTCTGCTGGTGATGCCCTTGTTGATGCAACCCAGCATCCTATTGGCCTTCTTGGCTGCAGCAGCACACTGTTCACTCATATTGAGCTTCCTGTCCACCAGGACCCCCAGGTCCCTCTCCACAGAGCTGCTCTCCAGCCAGGTGGATCCCAGTCTGGGCTGCACTCCTGGATTATGTTTTCCCAGGTGCAAGACCCTACACTTGTCCTTGTTAAACTTCATAAGGTTCTTGTTAGCCCACTCTTCCAGCCTATCCAGATCTTCCTGCAGGGTGGCTCTCCCTTCCAGAGTGTCTACTTCCCCACTCAGTTTGGTGTCATCTGCAAACTTCATCAGGCTACACTTGATCCCGTTATCCAGATCACTTATGAAGATATTGAATAGCGTTGGGCCCAATATCAGTCCCTGGGGGACCCCACTTGTGACAGGTTGCCAGTTTGAAAAAGAGCTGTTTACCACCACCCTTTGGGTACGGCCCATCAGCCAATTCCTCACCCACCGCACAGACCACTTGTCTAGGCCATAACACATCAATTTCTCCAGGAGGAGGCCATGGGGGACTGTCTCGAAAGCCTTGGAGAAGTCCAGGTAGACAACATCCACTGCTCGCCCCCTGTCAACCGAGCAGGTCACTTTATCATAGAAGGCCACCAGATTTGTCAGGCGTGATCAGCCCTTGGTGAAGCTGTGTTGGCTTTTCCCAATCATCACGTGCTTCATTTGACTCGTGATGGCCCCCAGGAGGATCCGTTCCATGACTTTCCCGGGGATTGAAGTAAGACTGATGGGCCTATAATTACCCGGATCCTCCCTTGAGCCCTTCTTGCAGATAGGGGTAACATTCGCCTTCCTCCAGTCCTCTGGGACATCCCCCGGGACATCCCCCGATCTCCACGACTTCTCAAAGATTATAGAGAGTGGCCCCGCAATGACATCAGCCAGCTCTCTCAACACCTTCGGGTGGATGGCGTCAGGGCCCATCGATTTGTAGGGGTCAAGCTCCCGTAATAATTCACATCCTAACTCCTTCTTCACTGATGGTGGGTCTATGTTTGAATCCTCCTGGATTTTCGTTCCCAATGCCTGGGACCCAACAGTGTTGGTAAAGACAGAGGTGAAGAAAGTGTTGAGAACCTCTGCCTTTTCAGCATTGTTGGTGACTGATTCACCTCTACTGTTTAACAGTGGGCCTATGTTTTCCTTCTGTCTATCCATCTGTCCTGGTTTCAGCTGGGATAGAGTTAATTTTCTTCCTAGTAGCTGGTAGAGTTCTGTGTTTTGGATTTAGGATGAGAATAATGTTGATAACACACTGATGTTTTAGTTGTTGCTAAGTAGTGCTTACACTAGTCAAGGACTTTTCAGCTTCCCATGCTCTGCCAGGTGCACAAGAAGCTGGGAGGGGGCACAGCCAGGACAGCTGACCCAGACGGGCCAAAGGGCTATTCCGTACCACATGACGTCATGCTCAGTATATAAACTGTGGGAGTTGGCCAGGGAGCAGCGATCGCTGCTCGAGGACGAGCTGGGCATTGGTCGGTGGGTGATAAGCAATTGTATCGTTATCACTTGCTTTGTGTATTATTATTGTATTATTATTATTATATTACTATTATTACTACTCCTATTACTACTATTCTATTTTATTTTACTTTAGTTATTAAACTGTTCTTATCTCAGCCCATGAGTTTTCTCCCTTTTACCCTTCCGATTCTCTCTCCCATCCCACTGGGGCGGGGGGAGTGAGCGAGCGGCTGTGTGGTGCTTAGTTGCTGGCTGGGGTTAAACCATGACACCATCCAAACCACATCTCACTTGTTTGGCTAGGACACTATGAGAGACTGAGTTGAAAGTCTTGTTAGAGTCAAGGTAAACATAATCTGCTTTTCTCATCCACAGAGTGAATCATCTGAAGGAAATCACAGAAGTCAGTCAGCTTGTCAGGCATGATTTGCCCTTGGTAAATCAATGCTAGCTGTTCCCAGGCACTTTCTTATCCTTCATGTCTTGAATGTGGCTTTTTGGGATGATTTCCTTCATAAACGAATCATCCATTTTTTTCAAGGCAACTAGACTTAAAAAATTTATGGACATAATTGATTTAGCTTTAAACTACTTAGCTCAGGTATTGATATTTAAAAATAGAGACATCAGCACAGGCTGTACAGTCCTGTCCAGGAACCTGAGTGTACACCCACCAGCTGAGCTCCCTATCATTTCAGCCTCATTGAAGCTTCTTCCAAGGCTGCTCAAAGAATGTACATGCCGATGTAACTAACTGCTGAGTTGAAATAAACATAACAAGAGATAACCCTGTCCCATGTAAGTATAGACAGGTGGAAGTTTTTGATAACTAAAGATTTTGGGTCACAACTTGAATTTTTCTACCTGGTTGAATTTTTCTACCTCTTTGTTGTTGTTTTTGTTTTTCTAACCACTTTTTATGTTTCAAAAGCTTGATTAGATACTTCTGACCCTTTTTCTTACTAGTATTTTATTGAAAAAAAGTGCAAAACCAAAGCAGACCACATATTATCAAGGAGGGCAGAATACAGCCTCACAGCCTGAGACAATGAAAAAGAGAGTAGAAGTACTCAATTCTCATGCCATATGGGCAAGAAGGTTCAGCAAATAAAGCAAAATTACTCAAGTAAATGGAAAAATTCCTATTACACCTTGGTTCAGGCTCTAAAGAAAACAGTCTGGTAACAAGCAGTCATCCATCTCTGAACAGGTGGTATACCTGAGTATACAAAATAAAAAGTGAGAGGAGGAGGGGGACAGTGAAGGAAGGGAACAGCTTAGACCACAGATGGCTTAAAACGATCCAAGAGAACATTTGTTTTTAATCCAGATGACTGCACTTTTTCATATAGGGCTCTGGACACCGAGACCTACCCATGAAAAAGGTGGTTTGCTGTTGCTTTCCTATGTAGATTTGACATTTATGGCAATGGTTACTTTTCTCTGATGTCTCTAGTGAAAGATGAACTGTTTTGATCTATATCCACTGTTCAATACTACTTTCATTCTGGAACATATGCTGAACTTTGCACTCCATAATCTGATGGTGGGGCACACTGCAGACTGCAGAACAGCTGTACCTATGGGAAAAGTAAATAGCTTAAATGAAAATTACACTACAGCTCATCTGCAATAGGATTTAACAGGTTTCAATTTCTTTGGTCTTCTAGGGATTAAGTGTCTGATGTTGACTCACTTTCTTTTCTGTTATTAGTTTTCTGTGCATTTGTAAGTCATGTAGTCCTGTGAAATCAATAGGGTTACTCATAGAAAACACAAATGTTTAACTCTGCCCATCAGTTGTAATAGTTCTCGTCTTGGGTAAGGATCTCTGTCCTTTCAACATTCTTGGGTACAACCAAAAAGGAAGTTTGCTGAGCTGGGTGTCAGCAGGTTGAGTGCACTGCTAACAGGAGACCATGAGACGTATCTCAGTGGCATTCCACCTATGGAAGTGTACCTAGCTCTTGTACAAGCAAATGGATGGGCAGGAAATGTTACAGCTGGAGCGGCACATAGCCACAGTTAAAACATTAACACTCCAGAATTTATAGCTATTTTTGATGCCAAATTCAAGGATTCAAGTAAAATATGCCAAATATGGCAACTCTTCCTACCTTTCTCTTCCTCTTTGTTAATTAAGTTTGTAGCTTAATAGTTCTAGAACAACATTTTCATATGTTATAAAAGTGTTTCTGAAAGCCCGCCCAAAAACAGAAGACAACACAAAGAACAAGATGAGTAAAGAATAAAAAATAATTGAAGGGAAGCCTTTTGAAGGTAATCCTATTGGTTTTAGCAATTAATTGTTAATAACTGTTTTTTTCTTTTTTTTTTTTTTTTTTTTTCCACCTACTAGCACCTTACTTGCACCTGTGGTCATGGGTATATGGAAAGCTATATTTAGTACTCTATTTTAACGCTTATTGGTACAGTCCAGAAAGCAATGTAGATGTAGTATTTTATCTGTCAAATCAATTGATATAACTGGAAAAAAGAAAACATAGACAAACTTTAGCTATACGATCTGTTTTTCAGGTCTGATCAGAAGCTGCAAACTTCAAGCTAAAGTTGATTAGGGGCAATTGCTCTGATTTTAACTTAATGAAATCAATTATTCACACACTGTAGAGAAATAGGCATCCTAGCACCTGTACAGGATGCTCAGAAGAATGACATAGATCCTTGTCATTATTTCAGTCCTTCAGTGTTTCTGGCAATGACACTATATACCCCACTCAAAAAAGAGGAGAGGAGAGGAGAGGAGAGGAGAGGAGAGGAGAGGAGAGGAGAGGAGAGGAGAGGAGAGGAGAGGAGAGGAGAGGAGAGGAGAGGAGAGGAGAGGAGAGGAGAGGAGAGGAGAGGAGAGGAGAGAAGAGAAGAGAAGAGAAGAGAAGAGAAGAGAAGAGAAGAGAAGAGAAGAGAAGAGAAGAGAAGAGAAGAGAAGAGAAGAGAAGAGAAGAGAAGAGAAGAGGAGAGGAGAGAAGAGAAGAGAAGAGAAGAGAAGAGAAGAGAAGAGAAGAGAAGAGAAGAGAAGAGAAGAGAAGAGAAGAGAAGAGAAAAGAGAAGAGAAGAGAAGAGAAGAGAAGAGAAGAGAAGAGAAGAGAAGAGAAGAGAAGAGAAGAGAAGAGAAGAGAAGAGAAGAGAAGAGAAGAGAAGAGAAGAGAAGAGAAGAGAAGAGAAGAGAAGAGAAGCTCATGCCCCATTTCATTCCCACTGAACGGCTGTCCTGAAGCCTCTGTACTGTCATGAGATGATCAGTAACCATCATCTAACTTCTAGGCAGAATGTGTTCCTTGCCACTTAATACCCATTAGACGTTATCCCATCATTGTTCTTTATTTTAAATGGTTCTTCCTCACAATTTTTTATGTCCCTTCACTTCTTATCAATGTAGGCACAGTACTTTTATCACCTCGCTACTTTCATTTACCTAGGCTAAAGAAATTAAGCTGTCTTTAATTTCCACTGATAGGACCAGCCTGATGTGCACTATCTGCACCTGTTCCAATTTGAATTTGCCATCATGATCGATAAGCAACTACAGCTAATCTTAGCTGAGATTTCACTTGTATCTTCTATAACACCTTCAATGCTTCCATGCCACTGATAAACATACCACTCTGAACACCTATTGAAGTGACATTTATTTTATGCACAGTTGCATGAGGTTTGTGGTTTATAACCACCCTGCAAGTGGCTGATATATCCAAGACTTTCTCTCCTGCCTTCCAGCTGCTGCGTTATAGCAAACAGTCTGTCTATTAGTCCTTAAGGGCATGGCCTTGCACTTTTTACAATTACATTTAATTCCACTTCTATCACTCCTCTGGGTCACACAGCTTTTCCTCTACAATAATCCTGTCTCTTCTAGACAGAAAATGCTCCCACTTTGTGTTATCAGCAAATTGTGTCAGTACACTCCTGCATTTTTATGCCTAGCTCATTAATGAAAATGTTAAAGATCAGCAAATCGAAGAGTAATACCTAATATTCTTAGGGGGTAGATCCAGTTCCAACTGGTGGGGTCAGAACCAAACCCTCTCTTTCTAAAATGTTACTTAAATTTGAGAGTGTGTGTAGTTGTATGTATGTGCAATTCAGCTGTCATAATTTTTTTCGCCAGTAAATCACCCATCTCTGTTGGCCCATCTCAATTAACCCATCTGTTATGGTTATACAGAAAATAGTAGAGAAAAGGCTTATTTATGAAATGCTGGATGATTGTCCCTATTTTTATTAATGTGTGATTATGACTTCCCAGCTACATTGGGTGAAAATAGTCTAATGGCATTGCTTTCCATGTGAAAATACCGTTGATGGGCACTAAACACTCCATGGCAAGGAGCCATGAAGCTGTGCTGCTCCAGACACCCCACTCTGCGAATAGCCCTTAGTGCAGCTCCTATCACAACGGGGGGCCTTGGTTCACGACCCATGCTGGCCAGCAGTGCAATTTTAATTGCAATAATCCAACGCCTTGAGGCTTCTATACGAATTAACTGCACGGGCTTGCTTCTAAGTGCCATTTTTTGGAGATGGGTATAGAGCAGATGGGAATTTGTACAGGCCAAACTGTTGGAAGCCAGCGATAAGGAGGGAAAAAAAAAAGGAAAAAAAAATAAAAGAAAAGCTGTGAAAGAAGAAGAAAAGCCGTGGTGGGATGACTCACACAACTGGAGTGCTGCAATGGACAGCTACAAGCTCTTCAGAAGGGATAGGCAAGGAAGGAGAGGTGGTGGGGTAGCCTTGTACGTTAGAGAGTGTTTTGATTGTCTAGAGCTCAATGAAGCTAATGATAAGGTTGAGTGCTTATGGGTAAAGATCAGGGGGAAGGCTAATAAGGCAGATATCCTGGTGGGAGTATGTTATAGACCACCCAACCAGGATGAAGAAACAGATGAAGCAGTCTACAAGCGGCTGGCTGAAGTCTCACAATCTCTAGTGCTTGTTCTCGTGGGAGACTTCAACTTACCAGATCTCTGCTGGAAATACAACACAGCAGAGAGGAAGCATTCTGAGAGGTTCCTGGAGTGTATGGAAGATAACTTCCTGACGCAGCTGGTGAGGGAGCCAACCAGGGGAGGTGCCTGGCTGGACCTGCTGTTTACGAACAGAGAAGGCCTGGTGGGTGATGTGGTGGTCGGAGGCTGTCTTGGGCTCAGTGACCATGAAATGATAGTGTTTTCGATTCTTGGAGAAGTAAGGAGGGGGGTCAGCAAAACCACTACCCTGGACTTTAGAAGGGCGGACTTTGGGCTGTTCAGGAGCCTGGTTGAGAGAATCCCTTGGGAGGCAGTCCTGAAGGGCAAAGGAGTCCAGGAAGGCTGGATGTTATTCAAGAAGGCAGTCTTAAAGGCACAGGAGCAGGCCATCCCCATGTGCTGTAAGATGAGCAGGAGGGGGAGAAGACCGGCCTGGCTGAACAGAGAGCTTTGGCTGGAACTCAGGAAAAAGAAGAGGGCCTGCCATCTTTGGAAGAAGGGGCAGGCAACTCAGGAGGACTACAAGGATGTTGTGAGGTTATGCAGGGAGAAGATTAGAAAGGCAAAGGCCCAGCTAGAACTTAAACTGGCCAATGCAGTTAAAGATAAAAAAAAATGTTTTTACAAATATATCAGCGACAAAAGGAGGGCCAAGGAGAATCTCCCTCCTTTGTTGGATGCGGAGGGAAACATTGCCATAAAGGATGAGGAGAAGGCTGAGGTACTTAATGCCTTCTTTGCCTCAGTCTTTAACAGTCAGACTGGTCATCCTCAGGGTTTTCAGGCCCCTGAGCTGGGAGATGGAGA